>NC_139004.1:90177179-91377179 GCF_964374135.1 Grampus griseus
CCACAGGCCAGCCAACTCACTAGGTAACAGAAGCCTGTTCCTTTGCCATTGCCATGTCGTAAATGATAGGAACAAGAAGTATAATTTTCATGACAGATTGGACCCCAAGCAGACATAATACATGTAAATTAAAGATGGTAATTTAATACTGTTTCCCTGTCATTCAACAAAATAAATAAAAATGCTAGCCTGTTTCTATATAACCCAATGGTTGATTTTCAAATACCACTGGGCTCTTTGGAATCAACAACAGAGAAACTGATTTTGATGGCTCTTTTTTTTTTTTTTTTTTTTGGAAACTTCACATTCTCTCTTATTTTCTCTTTTTTTCTTTAACAAATGTACATACTCTTTTGACAACATCGGCCTCATTAAGTGCACCATGTTTTTTTCATTTTTCATTTCTGCTATGAATCACAAATACACTTATTAGCAAAACCTGCTTAGCTTTAACTTTATCTGTCTCATGACAATGAATATGAAAGTGTTGTTGTTAACTGGGTTAGATGCTTTCTCACTAAGTCAAAACTTATCTGCTTCCTCTTTAAAGAAATATGCATGACATCTATTATTTGGAGAAAAAAACTTGGTAAAGCAGAAATGTGAAGTAAAACTGTACTTGCTGGCTTAGTTACTTATTCAGGAAACATATGGGAATAGTCACCTAGATGAGCATCTTTATGGTTTGTATTGTTGCATAAGAGGCCGACTCAGAATTCAAGGCAGTGGAAGAAAAGTAGGAGAGAGGGGAGATTTTAAACTGTCACTGGAAAATAACTTCTCAATCTTGAGAGGAGTGCATTTATCTCCATTTAACAATGTGAAGGTGGATATGAGACCTTGGGAGACATGCTGTATACTTTTATGTCCATGGTACATTATATATCAACAGGAATTTCTTCATTTGAATTATCAAGAAAAATAGCAGCTGAATCCATATATTAAAGAATGAATCACTATTATTTTCTTACTGTACTTTCTTTTAAACAAATTTCAGCTTCATGCAATCAAACTCTCTATATCATTTTTGAACCTTTTTTAGAACACTTCCCCGCAAAATATCTACTCTCTGAAGAGAGAGATACCTCCAGTTTGTGGGGAATGATTATCTTATATTTTGTATAGCTCATCTTTTTAGTTTGTTCTTTGTATTAGTTTCCTGTGGCTGCTGTAACAAATTACCATAAACTTAGTGGCTTAAAAAAACAGATTTATTGCCCTACAGTTCTGTAAGTCAGAAGCCTTTAATGGATCTCACTGAGCTAAAGTCAAGATGTTGCCTGTACTTCATTTCTTTCTGGAATTTCTGGAGTAAAATTTTTTTCTTTTTTACTTTTCCACCTTCTAAAGGCCACCCACATCCCTTGGCTCACGATCCCCTTCCACCTTCAGATCCAGCAATAGCTGGCCAAGTCTATCTCATGTCATATAACTCTCAACCTGATTATTTTACCTCCATCTTCCACATTTGAGTACCTTTGTGATTACATTCAGCCCGTATGGAGAATCCAGGATAGTTGCTTTATCTTAAGGTCAGCTGATTAGCAACCTTAATTCCACCTGCAAACTAAATTCCTAGCCATGTAACCACTAAAAATAATGTTTAAAAAAGAAGAAAAGTTGATATGCTAAGAAAGGAGAGAAAGTTGAATCATATAAAATGATTGATTAAAATCACACAGGCTCACACACACACACATACAGAAAAAAGAACAGAAAAAGAGTTAAAGGCAAAAGTAGGAGTAAAGAACAAGGGCAACAAACAGGAAAAAATATGATAGATAATAATCCAAGTTTGTCAATAATCGCTTTAAATGTCAGTTGTCTAAATACACTAATTAAAAGACAGAGATTGTCTGAGCAGATCAAACAAAAAACCCAATTATATGTTTTCTACAAGAAACCCACTTTAAAAACAAATTACTAGTATAGAAATTAAACAGGGGACATGACTACAGATCCCATGGACATTAAAATTATAATAAAGGAATATGAACAACCCTATGCCCACAGATTTGATAATTTAGTTGAAGTGAACCAATCCCTTGAAATGACACAAACTGCCAAAAGTCAGACAAGAAGAAATAGACAATTTGAATAAGCCTGTAACTATTAAAGAAATTGAACCAATAGTTAACAACCTTTCAAAATAGAAAGCACCAGGCCTGGATGGGTCCATATGTGAATTCAACCTTAAAGAATACATTATACCAATCTCTAGAAACTCTTCCAGAAGTCAGAAGCAGAGGGAATGCTTCCTAACTCATTCTATGAGGCTAGTAGTACCCTGATTCACAAAGCAGGCAAAGACATTACAAGAAAAGAAAACTACAGACCAATATCTTTCATGAACATAGATGCTAATGTCTTCAACAAAATATTAGAAGATCAAATCCAATGAAGTATAAAAACAATTATTCACCACAACAAAGTGGAATTTATACCAGTTTTTCCAGTCTGGTTCAAACCTTGAAAATCAATTAATGAAATCCATCACACTAATAGGCTTATAAATCACATGATCATTTCAATTGATGCAGAAAAAGCATTTGATAAAATCCAGGACTCATTCATAATAAAATCTTTCAGTAAACAAGGTGTAGAAGGGAACTTCCTCAACTTGATAAAAAATATTTACCAAAAGAACCCTACAGCTGACACAATCCTGAATGCTAAGTAACTTGAAGGTTTCTCACTAATTTCAGTCACAGGACAAGGATGTCCCTCTTATCACTAAATTAATATCCTGGACCTCATTAAAATTAAACACTTCTCTGTGTAAGGCAATGTCAACAGAATAAAAAGATAAGCCACAGACTGGGAGAAAATATTTGCAAAATACACTTCTGATAAAGTAGTGTTATTCAAAAATGTACAGACAGCCCTTAAAACTCAATAATAAGACAATAAACAACCTGATTTAAAAATGGGCCAAAAAACTTAACAGATATCTCACCAAAGAAGATATACACATAATGAATAAGCTTATGAAAAGATGTTCTGCACAATTTGTCATCAGGGAATTGCAAATTAAAACAAGATACCACTACACATCTATTGGAATGGCCAAAATCCAAACACTACCAACACAAAATGCTTGTGAGGCTATAAAGAAATAGGAACTTTATTTCATTGCCCGTAGGAATGCAAGATGGTACAGTCACTTTGAAAGATGGACAGTTTCTTACAGAACTAAACATGTTCTTACTATACAATCTAGCAGTTGCACTTCTTGGTATTTTCAAAGGATTTGAAAACATATATCTACACAAAACCATCCACGTGTGTGTTTATAGCAGCTTTGTTAATAATTGCCAAAACCTGGATGCATGCAAGATGTCTTTCAGATAGTGAATGGATAAATAAACTGTGGTACATCCAGACAATGAGTATTATTCAGTGATAAAAAGATATGGGCTATCAAGCCATGAAGAGACAAGGAAGAACTATAAATACATATTCCTAACTAAAAGAAGCCAGTCCAAAAGGGCCACATACTGTATGATTCCAACTGTATGACACCTTGGAGGGGCAGAACTACAGAGACGTTAAAAAGATCATTGGTTGTCAGGTATTAGGGGCAAGGAAGCACAGAGATTTTTAGGGTACTTAAACTATTCTGCATGATACCCTAATGGTGGGTATATATCATTAATCATTTGCAAAATCCCATAGATTGTACAACATCAGAAGTGAACCATAATGTAAACTATGGAGTTTGGATGATAATGATGTATCAGTGTAGGTTCATTGAATGTAACAAATGTACTACTCTGGTGATGGATGTCGATAGTAGGGGATGCTGTACATGTGTGGGGACAGGGTAGATATAGAAACTCCCTGTACTTTACACTTCATTTTCCTGTGAACCTAAAACTGCTCTAAAAAATAAAGTTTATTAAAAAAATAATCTTTTGTAAGGTTTAATCAACTGCTATCAATTTTTTAACGTATTTAAAAAATACATGTCAGTTAGGAAGTATCATTTGTAGTTGTTCAAATAACAAAACTAAGAAACTGGAGAAGAAGTAGAATGGAGCCATGAAAACATTGGTTTTGGGTCTGAACAAAAAATGTTTCACTAATATGATAACATTAACTTATATAAATCTTTTTTTTTAGTTTACAAAGGTGATCTCATTTACTTTACCTTATTTCATGAACATTGTCTATGAGGTTCATGGATAATCATTTATTTTTCTTATTCAAGGTGAGGAAACTGAGGCTCAGTGATCTGCCCAAGTTGCAAAATAGTAAGTAATAATTTTTTTTTTAATCTATGGTATGTTCATTATTCCTTTGCCTACAAGATAGCAGACAGAAGACCTGATGTAAAAGTAAAACACTGCTATTACTCCTAAGGTACTTTTGATACTCTAAAGAACAATTTGTATAAAATAATCCATTATTTTAAAAATCTCCCACTTATTTACTAGTGAGAATATTTAGTTACCAACTATAGTTTGTAATGTAAAATAGTTATTTCAATGTTCTTGATAAGAAAAGAATAATCAATCATGTTATAAAATCAAGTTTGAATTTACTTTTGAAGCCTTATAATGGGAGCAAAATGGTAGCTCAAAGAGAATTAACAGTGAACTAGAAACTTAAAATTCACAGTCTGACTCACTATTTCGCAGTCTGGCATCCATCATATGCCTCAGTTTCTACTCTAAAATGACACGGTTGAGACTAAATGATCTCAAGCTTTAAAATCCTCTGATTCCATGCACATATGGCACTATATTTTAAAGCACATATGCCTCCTGAATAGTGAAATAAAGTCAATAAGCACACATAAATTGCATGGTGATTAAATTTACTGAGAGCTAAACGTCATAGCTTATTAGCCTTACATATGAAAAACTTGCCTAATGAATCAAACTTGAAGGATCCGTCAGTGTGTTGCCCTTTGACAGAGAACAAGAACTGTGAAACTGCTGATTTTATCCTAGTGATTCTTGTTCTGTCGGTCACACACAGAAGAAAGTGGGGACATTAATACATATCAGCTTATAAAAGAAAAAAAAGTTTCTTTTGACATTGCAACAAACCATAATAGTTTTAATGAATATTACTGCTAAAGAACTCACACAAATTAGCATTTCCTCATATGCCTTAGCTTGAAAGAAATTAAATTTGGTCTAAATGAATTAAACCATTGGACCTAAGAGACATCTGATCATTTCTACCTCTCAGTTATTTTACTTTTGGTCAGTTTTTCTTGGAAACAATTATTTGCTTTGAAACAATGCTGTTGTGTTTGGATCTATTTCTATACTGTACTTATGCAGCTCAAGAAGTTGTAGATTGTGGATTCCAAGTTCAGTACCTGCTATGAAACACTATGTTAATGGGAATAATTTCAGAATCAGATTTATCCTGAAGGTTGATAATCCATACCACTACTACTAAGTGTTGCAGTTCTTTTAGGTATGATGAACAGTGTTTAAATTACAAGGGAACCCAGGAGTCAGTGGGAAAAAAATAATTTGTGGGAGTTGTCCAAAGATAATTTGCTACAAAGCAATTCTTGTTTAAGTATCAATAACCAGATTAAAATTGAGGCAAAAGTGAAATCTTATAGTTCATATGGGTATGTTGTAAAACATATGCTCTTCATATGTTGTGACATCATATGCACAACAAGACAGTTATTAAAACAAATATCAGTGTTCAGGATTATGGTGAACATTTGGTTACACTGGACAACTGTTGCCAACCAAATGAGGAAACATATGCAAAAGAAGATGATGTAAACCACTGTTTCTCACTCTTGCTGGTATTGACATTTGGGGCCAGGTAATCTGTTGTAAGGAGATCACCTGTGCAATGTGGGATGTTTAGTGGCATCCCTGACCCCTATCCATTAGATGACAGTAGCACCATCATGCCCAAGTTGTAGAAACCAAAAATGTCTCTAGACATTGCCGTATGTCCCAAGAAGGGCAAATTCTCTCCCCAGGTGGAAACCACTGGCATAAACAAAGATTTCAGAGAACTAAGATACTCACCATAAGAGAAAGCTTCTTGTATCTTATATTTCAATAAGCCAGTGAGGGATCGCTAGTCTGACACTGGTGGTGTCACTAACATGACTAAGAAAAAGTGTATTGGAATGTACTGGTGTATTTGTGCCTGTTGTTGCTTGTCTTAAGCCCTAACATTATAAATGAGAGTGGTGGTTTTATTTATTTTGAATTTGCCTTTGTTTTGACACCATCCATAAAAAAGCATTGTGGAAAGATTTAGAATTTCAGACCAATAACTCTCTCTTGCATGCCTAACAGATTGGTGCAATATATAAGGTAGAGTGGTTCATTGCACACTTAAGGAAGCATAATGTATACAGGAGAGGGAGTGGGCGGAGGGCATGACACATTGTTACTCGAAGGATAAATAGTACAAATCCTTTCTCTCCAGAGTGCTCCAACAGAAAAAATAAATGTTTAGACAAAACGGAAAGGAATAGCTGTCAACTATTGAGTTTAGTAAGCGTTTTGCAATATATTAAACTCTCTCATACGTTTATCAAACCCTGTTTCCCTCTACTCTACAACTGAATGTTAGAGGGCAGGTATTTTCAGAAATATACACCTACATAACACAAACAAAGAAAACAAAGAGAAGGGGTAGCTTATCAATTTTATGGATGGAGAATCGTTTACAGTAGGGTACCTGGGAATAAACACTCTGTCTAGCCTTTTTTCACATTTTGATAAAGATCAGATTCTCACATAATTGATCTAAAAGAAAGAGTACAAAATGGAATATGTTAAGTTCGCAGATGACGCTAAGCTTATCTGAGTAGTTACAAGCCAATGAAGATAAGCTGTGGAAAGAACTCACAAGGATTTCAGAGACACCTCAGAAAGAGACTATAAACCTCTGTTACTGCAGTTATTGAGTGGTATGTTTAAGAGGAAATCTAAATTATTCTTATGAAATAATGGATGCTAAACTATCAGTCTTCACTCTAAAGAAAAGCTAGAAGTGACTTTTTAAAACTGAAATTATGGGACCAATGATTTCCAAAGATAGAAAACATTAAAAATATATTTTTTCGACAGATGAATGGATAAAGAAGATGTGGCACATATATACAATGGAATATTACTCAGCCATAAAAAGAAACAAAATTGAGTTATTTGTAGTGAGGTCGATGGACCTAGAGTCTGTCATACAGAGTGAAGTAAGTCAGAAAGAGAAAAACAAATACCATATGCTAACACATATATATGGAATCTAAAAAAAAAAAAAAAAAAAGAAAATGGTTATGAAGAACCTAGGGGCAGGACAGGAATAAAGATGCAGACATAGAGAATGGACTTGAGGACACAGGGAGGGGGAAGGGTAAGCTGGGACAAAGTGAGAGAGTGGCGTGGACATATATACACTACCAAATGTAAAATAGATAGCTAGTGGGAAGCAGCCGCATAGCACAGGGAGATCAGCTCAGTGCTTTGTGACCACCTAGAGGAGTGGGATGGGGGGTAGGAGGGAGACGCAAGAGGGAGGAGATATGGGGATGTATGTATACATATAGCTGATTCACTTTGTTATAAAGCAGAAACTAACACACCATTGTAAAGCAATTACACTCCAATAAAGAAGTTATATATATATATATATATATATATTTTATATATATATTTTTTAGTAGGATAAAATATAGGTAGTAATAACAAAGGCAATATTCTCCTAACATCCAGGTAAATTATGATAAATCTAAACATATAAGCTTGTTTTGTTATAACTGCCCCTTCAACAAAGATATAGTGAATGGTAAAATGGTTTTGCATCAAGCAATAAATATGATCAGTAAATTTAATATTCTCACTTATGTAAGAATAAACTACAAGTAAGAATTCTTTCCATCTGCACAGAGGATATAGTCATCATTTATAAAGTCATGGAAAATGTGATTAAGATAGACATGGACTTTTTCAACAAAACCTAGAATAAAATAACTGGCAGATACCAATTATGCTTGGGAAGGTAACAAAGAATAAAAACATCAGATCTTATAGCTAACACTTCAGTGAACCTGGAAAAAGTCCTAATATAATGCATATCAAGACTTTACTTATACATTTACTTGTGTGACTGTTTGTTTCAGTGTCAACATATAAGTTATATTTGGACTAGCCATAAACATATGGAATTTTTTATCAGAGAGGACAATTATGCCTTCCCACATATCAAACATGAGATATTCATAAAAACAAGTGAGGTAATCGATATAATAGACATTATAAATTATAAAAGTAATGCAAATAGGAGCTAACTTGAGAATATTTATGGCTCAGACCTTGATTGTGGCCATGGTAGATTGTTCAATGGCCACAAATTCTTCCTCTCCTTATGTCTGCATTCTTTAGGAGTCACCACCTACACTGACTCTGAGCTTAGGCTTATGACTTGCTTTGACTGATGAGATAAGAGCAAACATAGAGCAAGAAGAGATTTGAAAAGTGTTTTTTGTTGAGGCCTGCCCTTTCTTGTTCTGTTTGGAATCCTTCCACTACCATGAGAAGAAGACTGAGAAAGCCTGTCAAAAGAAGATATGTGACCTCATATCTCCATGACACCAGCCAACATCCAGCAACTACAAGACATGTGAGTGAGGCTGTTCAAGATATTTCAGACCTAATGAATGACCACAGACACATTAGTAGGTCCAGTAGAGATCAGCCAACTTGGCCAAAATCAGAATCATCCAATTCACCCACAGAATCATGAGCTGAATAGGTGATTTTTTTAAGCTAGTAAGTTTTGGGATGTTTTGTTTTATAGAAGAAGCTTTTTTTTTTTTTTTTTAACTTTTTGCTACCTAGAAGTTACATACTTTTACATTTGATCCCAACCCTTTGAATTTTACCTCATGGAGTCACACTTTCACAAGAGCAAGCCCCACAGAGCTTTGAGGAGGAACAAGTGAGATGACAGACATGAGAGTGTACTGCAGATTGTAAAAAGTAGTTCAGGGAACAAGATGGAATAGATTCAGTTTTCTCTACCCCTCCCCTCTGAATACAACTGTATGCTCTAGAAAAATATTTTACAGCAAATAAAAAAAAGACTGAATGGTGGAAATAAGAAGTTGGACTGTCAAGGAACCTCAAAACTTGAAGTATGAAACCATAGAAAATTTCTTGGATTTTCTTTTTATCTATCATATGTCTTAGGCTGGGCACTGGAGAGTGCTGCGATCTGGAACTGCCTACAGGCATAGGAAGAAAACAAAAACAAAATGAAACAAACAAAAAAAAACAAGTAAAGCCTGATTTCTCTGGGCAAAGGATTAGCAAAGGGAAGACCAGCTACCCTGCCCCAGAGGCACCAGCAAAGATAGCATAGAATACCCACTGGCACTGGATGGTTAGAGAATAGGTCAGAGGAAGTACTCTCCATATCATGAGTCTAGTGTCCCCCGCCCAATGGCTCATGGAAATACCATCCATCCCCAAAGTGATTCCTGAAAGAAGTCAGTGGGAATGCAAAATAGAACTAGAAAAACAAAGCAGACCAGATTAGCATTGCAAGAGATCAGAAAATTAAAATTCTCCTTGGAATATAACCCAGAAAAGTAGGCCATAACCTACATGCTAAACTTAAACAGAGACTTCCTACTAGAATTAAAAGATTTAAATAATATCAAGAGTCTCCTAACATAACATGTAAAATGTCCAGAATACACCCAAAAATGACTCATTATACCAAGACCAGGAAACGCATGGCTTTAATGAGAAAAGACTATCAGATAATATATTGCTAATATTGAGATGAATCAGATGTTGTAACTATTTGACAGAAACTTTAACACAGCCATCATAACATAGCTTCAATAAGTGATTAAAAATTCCCAACACAAGTGAAAAAATACAAAATATGGGCATTATTATTTGCTAATATCTGTTATATAACTTGTTCAAAAGAATATATATTCCAAGTAGGAATTATAGAACTGAAAGATACACTAACCAAAATAGAAAACTCACTGGATAGACTCCGTAGTAAAATGGAGTTGAAAGAAGACAGACCAAGAAACTTAGAACAATGGAATTTACTCAATCTGAACAGCAGAGAGAAAAACAGAAAATTCCTCCTCTCCCTTCCCCCCACTGCAAAACAGAGACAGAACAGAGCCTTAGGAAACTGATACAATAACAAAAGATCTAAGATTCATATTATTCAAGTCCCAGAAAAAGAGGAGAAAGAACTGGGGGCTGAAAAGTTATTCAAATAAATAGTGGCTAAAAATTACCCACATTTGGTGGGATATATAAGCCTACAGATTCAAAAGCTGAGCAAATCTAAATAAGATAAACATGAAGGAATCCATCCAAGACACATCATAATTAAACATCTGAAATGATATAAACAATTTACGTTTATTGTAAAGACAATAAAAAGTTTTACAAGCAACCAAGGGGATACCAAATCAAGTGACAGCTGATTTCTCGTCTGCAATTAATGAGACTAGAAGAAATTCACATAATATTTTTCTATGCAAGAAGAAAAGAACTGTCAGATGTGAATTCTATACCTAGAAAACCATCTATCAAGAATAAATGGAGGGCTTCCCTGGTGGCGCCGTGGTTGAGAGTCCGCCTGCCAATGCAGGGGACACGGGTTCGTGCCCCAGTCTGGGAAGATCCCACATGCCACGGAGCGGCTAGGCCCGTGAGCCATGGCCACTGAGCCTGCGCGTCCGGAGCCTGTGCTCCACAATGGGAGAGACCACAACAGTGAGAGGCCCGCGTACTGCAAAAAAAAAATAAATAAATAAAAAATAAATAAATGGAAAATAAAGACATTTTTCAATGGAAAATGAAGACATTCTCAGAGTGAAAAAGAAAAAAAAACTAAGAAAATATGTTGCAAATAAACCTTTAAAGCATATCTATAGGAAGCTCTTTGGCATAAAACGAATGATAACAGAAGAAGGCATAAACTTCAGAAAGAAAATAATAATGGCATGGTAATAATAATAGAATAATAGTAGAATAGAGTAGTAAAATAATAATAGAAGGGCATATAATAGACTTATCCTGATGAATCTCTTAGATCACATTCGTTGGTGGAAATAAAAAAAATAATATCTGTTTTGTTAAAGTATGGAGAGGAAATACTTGGAACAACTAGATAGATAGATAGATTTTTTTAAATTGGGAGAGTAAAAGACCTAAATGGAAGTAAGTTTTAAATACTCCACTGGAAGTAGTTAAAGGATGACACCAATAGACTATAATAATTCACATTTGCATATTGTAATACCCAGAACAACCACAAAAAAGTATTCAAAGCAATAGGCTCAAAAATGCTATAAATAAATCAAGATGGAATCCTAAATATATGTTCAAATAACACACTTAAAGGAAAGAAATGGAAACAGAAGGAAAGAAAAACAGAAGAAACAAAGAAAACAAATCACGAGCTGTCAATGATGCAAATATAACAAAATATAATCTGGAATGCAATTGTATGGGACAGAACATGAATGTGGACTACTACCTTTGGAACTCATAGACCAGATATCTGAATTTGCCTTTACTATGCTTAAAAATGGCTCTATGATTTAAATATTTTTTGGTGGCTGTATAAGGTGTTACTCATTTTGGAAAGAACTCTCCCTCATTTAGCCAAGGGTAAGAGATTCTTGATGGAAAACTCCTTTAAAAAATTAAATTTTCTTCCAAGTATATGGAAACAGTTGATGGCTTTCAAATTTCAGGGTGTATGTGTATGTGTGTGTGTGTATGTGTATATATACATACATACATATATATATCACTGCATACCTTAGTGATTTCAAGTTCAGTCCTGTAGTGTAAGGTACACAAGAAAATGTAATGAAAACAGTAAATGGAGATTAAAACCACGAAATTTCATTTTTCACCCAGTGAATAGGTACACATTTAAAAGCTTGATAATACCTGTGTCTATGGGAGTTTGAGGATATAGATACTCTCTTCCACGGCTAATGAAAATGTCACTTAATATAGGGAAATTTAGTAATATCTATTAAAATGCAAACAAGCAGGTCCTGTGACCCAACATTGCCACTCACTGCTATCCTAGAATAACAAATAATTACAATGCTCAGTGATATACATTACAAAACTGTTTATAAAAACAAACATTTTGAAACAACCTAAATGTTCATGAATAAGGTGATGACTAAATAAATAATGATATATCTGTACTAAAGGATAAGATATATTTCAAAAGTGATAAAGACCTATACACACTCACATGGGAAAGTATTGGAGTGAATAAAGCAAAGTGAAGGACAAAATATATAATTGGATACCATTTATATTTTTAAACACATCAAAAATACTATATTTCTTAACAGATATACCTAGATAATTGCATAGAGAATAAGGTCTGGAATGCTACACCTCAAACTGAGATGGTTGGCAATTTTAAAGATGGGAAAAAGAACCAAAATTCAGCATGGTAGCCAATGAAAGATTTTTGCTTTATCTGTAATATTTTATTTATTCAAGGAGAAAGTATTAATGTATAACAAACATTTTAAAAATGTGTTCAAACACAACACAAATAGTTTTTAAATGTGTTCAGACACCATAAAGGCTTTAAAAACTACAGACTATTATTAAGGTCTAAAATATGTGCTTTGAATATTTTAAAATCTCTTTCTTTGTTTTCAGTACACAAATGTCTTGACAGCAGACTGCCAGGAGGCTGCAAGCAGGAACTAGGTCATTTTCAGGAAGGCTATGCCATGCCTGTAGGGTTTTCTAGGACACAATTTATAAGGCCAACTCAGAAAAGTAGTATCAGTGAACTGTAAGTCTTTGCATGAAGAATCTGTTTGGAAGAAGATAAGACAGAAAATAGGGCATTGAGTCAAAGGTCAAAAGAGCAGATTAAATGAAACTTAAGAATGAGTGAAAGTGACAGGTTGCCAGAGAGATGGAACCGTATCTTGTACAGAGAGACTGAGGCAGAGATGCATACCAGAGCCCTTCAAGGGTGACTTACAAATATACCATCATGGATAGCAAATGATGTGGCAGCCTCCCAGCAAACAAATTATATAAATTAATTGTGGTCACTAGTCCTGGCTTTTACAATTTTCTCTGGAAACTATTAGGATTTTTATTCCAATCTTAATGTTCTGAAATTTCAGATATATACAAACATATTTGGTACCAATTGACTTGGAGGTTTTTTGGGTTTTTTTTTTTTTTTACTTTGTTTTGTTTTCTGTTTGATTTGCTTTGCTTTGTTTTTGTAAATCCTGCCCAACACTGAGTGTGCCCTTTTTTAATCTCATATTTTCTTTACTTAGAATAGAATTTCCTTTTTTTATCTCTTTAATTATTGCCTACTCTGTAGTAGATATTATTCTTTTGAAGCTCCATTTAGATGTTTTTTTTTTAATCACCTGAACCTATTTTCTAAGTCTCTTAACTTTTTCATGATTTATCTCCCCCTTTATTTTCCAGCTTTCTCAGTCATTCTACAGCCATGCCCATTTTGCACATTAGCTTATCTATCTCTACAATTTTATTTTTTTATTTTAATGACTCTAGTTAGTTCTTTGTTATATCCACCTAGTCTTACAATTGAATAAAATATAGTATCACTCTTAAAACATTATATTTAATTTTTCAAAATCTTGTTCTCTTGCTTTTGTTTCCATATGTGTAAGTTTATGCCAGTGTTGTTTGCTCTTCCTCTTCAGTGGTGTAAACTTTCAGCAAGTGTTGAGAAGGAATTGTGTATTCATCTTAGTAGTTGAGAATTCCTATTAGGCTATCTCTTTTATTCTTTGCACAACTAACCAGCTCCAGCCATGGCCTTAACTTCTGCGATTTATTAGTGATAATGGGTATGGCATAGAACTAAACCCTGACCAAACAGCTGGTTATCTGTAATGCTCCTCATTCCTCTCAGTCATTTATTGCCAGATAACCAGGTACTGCCCTGAATCTCTGATGTAAACTCACTTATTCACTGCTCTTTCCTGGAAACAAATACATAGGTCTTAGCTGCCTATTCCAAGAGGCATTTAACAGAGGTTGAACTATCAGATTGTTTCAATGATCCAGGAAATTGCTTCTGGAACTTCTTCTACTTTTCTATACAGTAGCAGTATCCCTTCTAAATAAGTGATACCTCTTGATCTTTGGAGCTACAATTTCCCTTTTCAATTTCTATCTGCCAATGATTGCTCACAGCTTCTATCTACCAATGATCGCTCAAAATTCCCTTGTTTCAGCTATCTTTTTAGGGGAGTGACTTTTAGGAATGGGGAGCTGTGAATTTGCCACATATTCGTATTTTGCCACCTTGAAATGAAAATCTACCATCTAATCTTTATTGATGTCTACAGATCAAAAGCTAGAGCATCAGGGATCTTAGCTTCTAACAGCGAAGGCCTTTATAGGGACTTTGTTAAAAGAACTTAAAATGATGCATTTGTATGTATTAAAATTTCAAATAAACATAACCTTTGACTCAGTAATTTAAATTCTAAGTATTTGACCAATATTGTTAATGATACCATTAAGTCAAGATGCTTAGTTAAGGACATTTACTGCAGAATTTTTTGAAATTACAAAACACTGAAAGCCATCTGGATGTCCTTCAAAACAGCTGACTACATTTTCGTCTACTTATACTGTGGTATATTATGCAGCTATTATGAAGAATGAAGAAAACATGCATGCACTGATTCCAGGTCTGGCAATGATTCGCCTTTAAATGAAAATATCAAGTTATTGAGAAGTCCAGGAGAGACTGAATAAGGAAACAGACAATGGCCAGACCAGATAGATAGATAGATGGGTAGATAGATACATAGATAGATAGGTAGATAGATAGATGTCTGATCCACAACAAATAATCCAGGAAATCAACTCATTATCTAGCTACATACAGCCACCCTATTTATAAGTCAGACTTATAGGTAGTCAGACTGATAGCTCTAGTTACCAGTTCAGGAAGCCAAACAATAACCTTTGTAACAGTTGGCCCCACATGGCCAGGATTTGATTAATAACTGGCAGCTTCCCTAATTTTTGTCCCACTTCCAACTTAGGACAAACCAGAGAACCCCAAATATGCACCCCTAACCAATCACATACGATGTCCCAATATTAATTAGCTTGCCTACCTACAGCTTCCCCATGCCAACCATCTCCAATCATGGCATACCTGAAGCCTTCCATTTTCTCCATTAGAAAGCTCTCCCATTCCCCTGCCTGCCTTTGAGTGCCCAAAGAAATGATGGTGGCTGACTCCCTCGCTGTAGCAAATTCTGTGTAAATATTCCCTGTTCATTCTCATTTGATTGGTCTTCATTTATTCCTACATACATAAAGTACAATGCTATTTGTAAACATAAAGTATATGGTACATAAACAAGTGTACATGTTTAAATCAACAACAAAAAAGGATACATGTGATTTTGTTAAGGGCGGGGGATAGCACGTGTTAGTTTTGTAATTCAAAGTACTACAATAGATAACGTTCATTAACCCACACATTTATGCACATAACTTATTTCATACAACAAATTATTCTAATAGTCATATTTAATATTATTTTAAACTATCTTTATAAATATATTTATTTTACTGAGTACTCCTTGTGGCTATTTTAGGAGACACCTGACAGTCGCTCTTGTTTGTGAATGAGAGTTCAAAACTAGAGAGTCCTTAAAATTACTTGAAAATAATTTATGTTTGAACCACAAATATTTAGCTTAGTGTGAAATTTTTTTAATGCTTTCCTTCTGTTCTTTTCAATATTCACCCCATGTTTTATTCTCAAGTTAGACTCAGGCACTCTAAAATGTACTCGAGTTTTATCTTAAGTATTACTATATCCAAAGGAACAAAGAATATTCTTTATCAGTCCCTTCCTGCTGGACTTCCTAATGCATTTGATTCCCAACTATTAACCCAAGAGACCTATTTTCACAATCACTTTGTGCTTCTTAAGACCCTACAGGTTTACTAGTGTATAGACATTCTTATAAAGATTATTACTTTTTTTTGGTACCGAACAGTGTTTTCCAATATACTCTTGGCTTGTGGCTAAAAGATGAATAGAAGTTCAACCAGTCAAACCACTGGGGATCTCAACTGTTCTCTGGAAACACTATTTGCTTGGGGGAGAACCACCCTGGGAAAGTGAACTTCTAACAGTATCTTGTAGCCTTTTGTTAGGAAAGTAGAAAAAGACCCATCATTTAGTCAACCATCAAGACTTAAACCGCCTCAAAATATTTTTCAACAGCTCTTGACAAATGAAAATGTGTAATTATAACAAAATAACTGCCATCAATTAAGGTAGATTTCGGTTCTTGGTGAAATGTTTAAGGAAACTCATAAATTAATCTACTTTCCCAAACCTTTCATTGTCTACATGGGTAATAGAACCCATGTGTTGATAGAATTAAAAAGAGGAAATTGTTTTGTTTTAACTTTTTCTTTCCTCTTAAGGGCCTTCTAAATTGTAAATTGCAAGTTTTATAAGTGAAAGAAAGCCAGTTTATAGGTCTTGTCAAACTATCTTATTTCAATGGTTTTACTTAAGTTATTAAAATCATTTTAGGTAGAAAAATCATCAATTCATAAATAACTTTTTGTATGTACTCAACATTCTACTTGTCTGTATAGAATTTTTTTAAAAATACAAGGTTCCATCTCCTACAAGAACTTGGGGAACTCACTTGTAAATGATGTATTTTAATCTTACTCAGGTCACTTACATCAATTATATTAGTAACTATGAACAAAAGTTACAAAATGGCTAATCAAACAGCAAAGGCCAAATGGACAAGAAAATATACCAGGGCTTTGAATTATATATCAAATAGTTTTTCATAATAAACAAACATATAGTTATTCTTTAAAATTTTGTATTGCCTATTACAAAGTATACTGGGTAAAATTGTGAGTGAAGGCAAAAGCAGTGACTACGTGCCAAGTGAAGTATATATAGAAAGATACAGATATAGATATTTAGATATAAATATATCCCATTATTGAGAAAATATGATTCCTAATCATATTAATTATTTATCCCTTTCAATTTTATTCAGTATACCATTACTCAAAATTTCACTTGTTTTTGCCAGAAAAGACAAAGGATTAGTTGTCTGTGGCCATGGAATTCTGATAGCCATTTATCCATTTGTCAAAAAATCCATGATTAAAAGAAATACATAAAATGTCACCATAACTTTTTGCAGTGACTGTGTTGGATTCAAATAACCAGAAATGCATATTTTAGGAGCATAACTTTTTTAGGACAGATTGTTTGGATTGACTACCATTTATGAAGGTGGTGGGGAGAGAAAAAGTACTTGTTTGAAATGAAAGTGTTGCATGGATTCTGAGTTTATCTGGTGTTGATTCCATTCCAACTTAATCTACACATTCCTATGTCATTTATTGCCATGGTAACTGGATACTCATTTTAAAAATCACATCAAAATGTGAGTGGGAAAAGATTCGATATTTAAGTGGATATAAACTCTTAACATGATGTGAAACATTTTAATGATAAATGAATATTTAAGCAAAACCATATCTGATATAATAAAACTAATAGGTTTAAATTAGTGATTGCTAGTTTGTCCCCATATTCATGGAATATAAACATTACTGTAGCTTTCTTCATATAACATTAATTATTTTGTGCTGATTTTTTAAAGTAATATATGCCATTGATAGAAACAGCTTGGAACCTTACCCAGAGAAAGGTCCATAAGGTATTGTTCTGGGTTTCTGTCATGCCTTATAGGGAGACGATCACAATGTCTAGAGCCCCTAATGTCCTGAAAATTAAGGAGGAGTATGTCCTCAAATTCCTTGCAGCAGGAACCCACTTAGGTGGCACCAACCTTGACTTCCAAATGGAACAGTACATCTATAGAAAGTTAAGTAATGTCATCTACATCATAAATCTAAAGAAAACCTGGAGCAGTTTCTGCTAACAGCTTTCACCCTTATTGCCATTGAAAACCTGACTGATGTCAGTGTCATGTGGTCCAGGAATTATCCCAGTAAACTGAGCTGAAGTTTGCTGATGGTCCTGGAGCCACTGCTGTTGCTAGCCACTTCACTCTGGGAAACTTCACTAATTAGATCCAGGCAGTCTCTGGGAGCTGTAACTGCCAGGGATGACCACCACCCTCTCACAGAGGTGTGTTGGTTAGCCTACTACTATCACTGTGTGAAACAGTTTCTTGTCTGTGCCATGTGGACATTGTCATCCAGTACAACAACAAGGGAGCTCACTCAGCAGGTCTAATGTGGTGGATGCTGGCCCCAAAGTTCTGCACATGCGTAGCACTAATTCCTTGTGAACACCCATGGGAGGTCATGCCCAATCTCTGTTTCTATAGAAATTCTGATGAGATTGAAAATGAAGAGCAGGTTCCTGCTGAAAATGTCACTACCAAGGAGGAATTTCAGGGGGAATGGACTGCTTCAGCTCCTGAGATTACTGCTACTCAACCCAGAGGTGCAGACTGGTCTGAAAGTGTGCAGGTTCCCCAGTGCCAATCCAGCAGTTCACTACTGAAGACTAAGAGTGCTTAGCTTGCTGCTGAAGACTGGTCTGCAGCTCCCACTGCTCAAGCCACTGAGTATCTTAAGTTGTACTTCCACAGACGCCTAAACAGAAAATGGAAATAAGGTCTATGGAAAATAATATTTCTTTAAAAAAAAACCAAAAAACAAACTTGGAACATACAGAATACATAAGGAAAAAAAGTACCCATATTTCCCATATGCAAGGATAACATTTGCCATTATTTTGAGGTGTTTAATTTTAGCTTTCATAAGTAGACTAATTTATTCATTTGTATTTACTTATTATATGTGAAGAGCCTTCTGAAGGAATGACAAAGAAGTGTGATGAAACCATGGATGAGTAAAAAGAATAAAATAAAAGAAGATCTGTATTTATTTCTTTGGAGAAAAACTCTAGCAGGGTGTATCAGAAGAACCATTGACTGCAGCTAACATATGCCTAACTAATAGTGCTTTTTATATTACAAATTAATTTTTTCCATATCAAGGATACTCTGGAGTCAGTATAAGTATTCATTCAACTACTCAATGATATTATTGTCAAGGACATTAGTATACTACCACTCCAATATCCTTAGTGTGCTTACTTCTCACCTCATGCTGCCAAGGTGGCAGCTGAAGCCCCTCACTGCTTGTCTAATTCAAGGACAGATAAAAATAGAAAGGACTCTGACCACCAGAGCAACACCCAGCTCTACCCACCACCAGTCCCTCCGATCAGGAAACTTGCACAAGCCACTTAGATAGCCTCATCCACGAAGGTGGAGACAGCAGAAGCAAGAACTACAGTCCTGTAGCCTGTGGAACAAAAACCACATTCACAGAAAGATAAACAAGACAAAAAGGCAGAGAGCTATGTACCAGATGAAGGAACAAGATAAAACCCCAGAAAAACAACTAATTGAAGTGGACATAGGCAACCTTCCAGAAAAAGAATTCATAATAATGATAGTGAAGATGATCCAGGACCTCGGAAAAATAATGGAGGCAAAGATCGAGAAGATGCATGAAATGCTTAACAAAGACCTAGAAGAATTACAGAACAAACACCTAGAAGAATTAAAGAACAAACAGAGATGAACAATACATAACTGAAATGAAAACTACACTAGAAGGAATCAATAGCAGAATAACTGAGACAGAAGAACAGATAAGTGACTTGGAAAACAGAATGGGGGAATTCACTGCTGTGGAACAGAATAAAGAAAAAAGAATGAAAAAGAAATGAAGACAGCCTAAGAGACCTCTGGGACAACATTAAATGCAACAACATGCTCATTATAGGGGTCCCAGAAGGAGGAGAGAGAGAGAGAAAGGACTCAAGAAAATATTTGAACAGATTATAGTTGAAAACTTCCCTAACAGGGGAAAGGAAATAGCCACCCAAGTCCAGGAAGCGCAGAGAGCCCCAGGCAGGATAAACCCAAGGAGAAACATGCCAAAATACATAGTAATCAAACTGACAAAAAATAAAGACAAAGAAAAATTGTTGAAAGTCACAAGGGAAAAATGAAAAATAACATACAAGGAACTCCCATAAGGTTAACAGCTGATTTCTCAGCAGAAACTCTACAAGCCAGAAGAGAGTGGCATGGTATACTTAAAGTGATGAAAGGGAAGAACATACAACCAAGATTACTATACCCGGCAAGGATCTCATTCAGTTTCAACGGAGAAACCAAAAGCTTTACTGACAAGCAAAAGCTAAGAGAATTCAGCACCACCAAACCAGCTCTACAACAAATGCTAAAGGAACTTCTCTAAGTGGGAAACACAAGAGAAGAAAAGGACCTACAAAAACAAACCCATAATAATTGAGAAAATGGTCATAGGAACATACATATCGATAATTACCTTAGATGTGAATGGATTAAATGCTCCAACCAAAAGACACAGGCTTGCTGAATGGATTCAAAAACAAGACCCATATATATGCTGTCTACAAGAGACCCACTTCAGACCTAGGGACACATACAGACTGAAAGTGAGGGGATGGAAAAAGATATTCCATGCAAATGGAAATCAAAAGAAAGCTGGGGTAGCAATACTCATATCAGAAAAAATAGACTTTAAAATAAAGAATGTTACAAGAGACAAGAAAGGACACTACCTAATGATCAAGGGATCAATCCAAGAAGAAGATATAACAATTATAAATATATATGCACCCAACATAACAGCACCTCAATACATAAGGCAATGGCTAACAGCTATAAAAGAGGAAATCAATAGTAACACAGTAATAGTGGGGGACTTTAACACCTCACTTACACCAATGGACAGATCATCCAAACAGAAAATTAATAAGGAAACACAAGCTTTAAATGACACAATAGACCAGGTAGATTTAATTGGTATTTATAGGACATTCCATCCAAAAACAGCAATTACACTTCCTTCTCAAGTGCACATGGAACATTCTCTAGGATAGATCACATCTTGGGTCACAAATCAAGCCTCAGTAAATTGAAGAAAATTGAAATCATGTCAAGCATCTTTTCTGACCACAATGCTATGAGATTAGAAATGAATTACAGAGAAAAATACCTAAAAAACACAGACACGTGGAGGCTAAACAATATGTTACTAAATAACCAAGAGATCACTGAAGAAATCAAAGAGGAAATAAAAAAAAAATACCTAGAGACAAATGACAATGAACACACGATGATCCAAAACCTATGGGATGCAGCAACAGCAGTTCAAAGAGGGAAGTTTATAGCAATACAAACCTGCCTCAAGAAACAAGAAAAATCTCAAATAAACAATCTAACCTTACACCTAAAGGAACTAGAGAAAGAAGAGCAAACAAAACCCAAAGTTAGTAAGGGAAATAAATCATAAAGATCAGAGCAGAAATAAATGAAATAGAAACAAAGAAAACAATAGCAAATATCAATAAAACTAAAAGATGGTTCCTTGAGAAGATAAACAAATTTGATAAAACATTAGCCAGACTCATCAAGAAAAAGAGGGACAGGACTCAAATCAACAAAATTAGAAATGAATAATGAGAAGTTACAACAGACAGCGCAGAAACACAAAGCATCCTAAAAGACTACTACAAGCAACTCTATGCCAATAAAATGCACAACTTCGAATAAGTGGAAAAATTCTTAGAAAGGTATAGTCTTCCCAGACTGAAACAGGAAGAAATAGAAAATATGAACAGACCCATCACAAGTAATGAAATTGAAACTGTGATTAAAAATCTTCCAACAAACAGAAGTCCAGGACCAGAAGGCTTCACAGGTGAATTCTATCAAATGTTACGAGAAGAGCTCACACCCATCCTCAAACTCTTACAAAAAATTGCAGAGGAAGGAACACTCCCAAACTGATTCTATGAGGCCACCATCACCCTGACACCAAAACCAGGCAAATATACTACAAAAAAAGAAAATTACAGACCAATATCACTGAGAATACAGATGCAAGAAAACTCGACAAAATACTAGCAGTCAGAATCCAACAATACACTAAAAGGATCATACACCATGATCAAGTGAAATTTATCCCAGAGATGCAAGGATCTTCAGTATACACAAAACAGTCAATGTGATATACCATATTAACAAATTGAAGAAGAAAAAACATATGCTATCTCAATAGATACAGAAAAAGCTTTTGACAAAATTCAACACCCATTTATGACAAAAAACTCTCCAGAAGGTGTGCATAGAGGGAACCTACCTCAACATAATAAAGGCCATATATGACAGACCCACAGCAAACATCATTCTCAATGGTGAAAAACTGAAAGCATTTCCTCTAAGATCAGGAACAAGACAAGGATGTCCACTCCTGCCACTGTTATTCAACATAGTTTTGGAAGTCCTAGCCACAGCAATCAGAGAAGAAAAGAAAATAAAAGGAATTCAATAGGAAAAGGAGAAGTCAAACTGTCACTGTTTGCAGATGACATACTATACATAAAGAATGCTAAAGATGCCACCAGAAAACTACTAGAGCTAATCAATGTATTTGGTAAAGTTGCAGGGTACAATATTAATGCACAGAAACCTCTTGCATTCCTAAACACTAATGATGAAAAATCTGAAAGAGAAATTAAGGAAACATTTCCATTTACCATTGCAACAAAAAGAATAAAATATCTAATAATAAACCTACTTAGGGAGACAAAAGAGCTGTATGCAGAAAACTATAAAACACTGTTGAAAGAAATAAAAGATGATACAAACAGATGGAGAGATATACCATGTTCTTGGATTGGAAGAATCAATATTGTGAAAATGACTATATTACCCAAAGCAATCTACAGATTCAATGCAATCCCTATCAAATTACCAATGGCATTTATAACGGAACTAGAACAAAAAAATCTTAAAATTTGTATAGAGATACAAAAGACTCCGAATATCCAAAGCAGTCTTGAGGGAGAAAAAACAAATTGGAGGTATCAGGCTTCCTGACTTCAGACTATACTACAAAGCTACAGTAATCAAGATAGTATTGTACTGGCACAGAAACAGAGACATAGATCAATGGAACAGGATAGAAAGCCCAGAGATTAACCCACACACCTATGGTCAACTAATCTATGGCAGAGGAGGCAAGGGTATACAATGGAGAAAAGAGTGTCTCTTCAATAAGTGGTGCTGGGCAAACTGGACAGCTACATGTAAAAGAATGAAATTAGAACACTCCCTAACACCATACACAAAAATAAACTCAAAATGGATTAGAGACCTAAGTGTAAGACTGGACACTATCAAATTCTTAGAGGAAAACATAGGAAGAACTCTCTGACATAAATCACAGCAAGAGCTTTTTGATCCACCTCCTAGAGAAATGGAAATAAAAACAAAAATAAGAAAATGGGACCTAATGAAACTTAAAATCTTTTGCACAGCAAAGGAAACCGTAAACAAGATGAAAAGGCAACCCTCAGAATGGGAGAAAATATTTGCAAACGAATCAACGGACAAAGGATTAATCTCCAAAATATATAAACAGCTCATGCAGCTCAATATTAAAAAAACAGATAACCCCATCAAAAAATGGGCAGAAGACATAAATAGACATTTCTCCAAAGAAAACATGCAGATGGCCAAGAAGCACATGAAAATCTGCTCAACCACACTGATTATTAGAGAAATGCAAGTCAAAAGTACAATGAGGTATCACCTCACACCAGTTAGAATGGGCATCATCAGAAAATCTACGAACAGCAAATGCTGGAGAGGGTGTGGAAAAAAGGAAACCCTCTTGCACTGTTGGTGGGAATGTAAATTGATACAGCCACTATGTAGAACAGTATGTAGGTTCCTTAAAAAACTAAAAATAGATTTACCATACGACCCAGCAATCCACTACTGGGCATATACCCAGAGAAAACCATAATTCAAAAAGACACTTGCACCCCAGTGTTCATTGCAGCACTATTTACAATAGCCAGGTCATGGAAGCAACCTAAATGCCCATTAACAGAGGAATGGATAAAGAAGATGTGGTACATATATACAATGGAATATTATGCGGCCCTAAAATGGAATGAAATTGGGTCATTTGTAGGTACGTCGATGCATCTGGAGAATGTCCTACCGAGTGAAGTAAGTCAGAAAGAGAAAAAAAATATCGTATATTAACACATATATGTGGAACCTAGAAAAATGGTACAGATGAACTGGTTTGAAGGGCAGAAATAGAGACACAGATGTAGAGAACAAATACATGGACACCAAGGAGGGAAAAGTGGCAGGGGGAGGGGTGGTGGTGTGATGAATTGGGAGTTTGGGATTGACATATATACAATAAAATGTATAAAATGGATAACTAATAACCTGCTGTATAAATAAAAAATCAAAAAAAATACAAAGGACAGAGGCTAGTCACATGTGTTCTTTTTGTTAGGAAAGCTAAAGTTTTCCATAAAGCTTTCCCCAAAGGCTTTCCATTTAATTTTGCTGAACAAGTTAAATTTATATTTGTATCTTTTCAGTAGAAATTAATCATTATTGACCAATGCTGTCTCCTCTACCATAATGAGGACTAAGAAAATGAATATTTAAGTTTAGGGGTTTCTTCCCCTACTCTCTCTGGGGAAAACGGACAAAGGAGACAAGGGTTTGGAATTGTATTAGTTTGCTAGGGCTGCCATATCAAAATACCACAAACTGGGTGGCTTAAACAACAGAGATTTATCTTCTCACAATTCTGGAGACTAGCAGTAAAGATCGATGTGTCCACAAGGTTGGTTCCTTCTGAGGGCTGTGAGCAAAGGAAGGATCTGTTCTAGGCCTCTTTCATTGACTTGTGTATGGCCATCTTTAATCCATGTCTTTGCACATTATCTTCCCTCTGTGCTTATCTGTGTATCCAGTTTTCCCCTTTTTACATGGACATGAGTTACACTGGATTAGGGCTCACTCTAATGAACTCACTTTAACTTGACTACCTCTGCAAAGAAACTATCGCCAAACAAGGTCACATTATGAGAAACTAGGGGTTAGGACTTCAACATATAAATCTTGAGGGGACATAATTCAACCGTTTAACCACTAAAGAAATGAAATATGTGAGGTTCACTATAGATGTCTCCTTATGGAGACCACAGGCCCAGAATGACTGAGCTGTCTATCCTCTTCACCTATTCTCAGAGCATATGTGATGAGGGCAGTTCAGGACAATAGGCTGAGGTGGCCATAGCCCAGAATTCAAAGCTGAATCTGCCCTCCAGGTCTCTCCCTCAGAATGACGTCCAGTCTCACTATGTACTAGTTCCTATGAGTCTCCATGGGATACCTTGGTACAGCTGATAGGATTGCTTCTTTAATGATCCAAAGAATACCTAGTTAGAAGAATTCAATAATTAATTGTAAATGCCTCATTTGAATACTTACTGATCAAGAAAATCATGTTGAATATCCTAATGTACCTATTATGAATTTTGATTATTGTCCAACAGGGAATGCTGTGGTTACTGAAGGTTGAGATAAGAAATTAAATTGGCAAATCTCTATGTAGTACAGTAAATCTTCTCTCAGCCTAAAAAAGAAAGAACATTCTCACTCTCTAAAGACAAGCAGACAGCTGGCACTGACTGGTGGTGTACTGTTTAAGCAATATATATTTTTACATAATCAGTATATACAATAAATTTCTTATCCTACATTTTATTTATTTTTAAGAGACTTATTCAGTGTCTTCATCAATCAAATTAAATATTGCTGTCCAGAGGAATAAGAACCATAAGTTTTGACAATAATTTATTGAGGTGAATTTCACATAACCTAAAATTAACTATTTTAAAGTCAACAAGTCAGTGGCATTTAGTATATTCACAATGTTGTGCAACTGCCACCTTAACTAATTCCAAAACAGTCATCGCTCCAAAGTAAAATCTTTTATACATTAAGAAGTTTTTCCCAACCTCTTCTTCCTGTAGCCCCCAGCAACCTCCAATATGTATTCTGTCTCTCTCCATTTATATATTCTGAATATTTCATACAAGTGGAATCATATTACATGTGACCTTTGGTGTCTGGTTTCTTTCACTTAGAATAATGTTTTTGAAGTTCATTCATTAAAGGCATTTGGGCTGTTTCCGCCTTATAATAATTGTAAAAGGTGCTGTTAAAAATGTACATGTACTTGTTTGAGTACCTTTTTTCAGCTTTTTTGGAATAGAATCAAGAATAGAATCATGAGGTCGTATGATAATTCTATGTGTAACTTTTTGAAGAATCTGCCAAACTGTTTTCTACAGTGGCTGAACCATTCTACAGTCGCACCAGCAATGTATGAGGCTTCCAATTTGTCGACTTCCTTGCCAACACTTATTATTCATTTTTTAAATTATTAGTATTATTTCCATACTAGTGGTTATGGAGTGGTACATCATTGTCGTTTTGATTGGATTTCCGTGAGGACCAATAATGTTAAGAATCTTTTCATGTTCTTGTTAGCCATTTTCATATCCTCTTCGAGAAATGTCTAATTAAACTACTTTGCCCATTTTTTTAATTGGGTTGTCTTTTTACTGATGAGTTTTAAGCGTCCTTTATATTTCTGAGAGACTAGACCTGTAGTCAAATATATAATTTGCAAATATGGTCTCTCATTCTACAAGCTCTATTTTCACTTTTTAAATAATGTCCTTTGATGCACAAAAGTTTAAATTTGTATGAAGTCCAATGTATCTATTTTTTGTTGTTGTTGCTTGTGCTTTTGGTGCATAAGTATTTTTCAATGAAACACATACACACGGGCAGACACACACACACAAATAGTAAGCAGGCAATTATTTCATATCCATGAGGGTAATTCAGAGTATTAAGATGCATGTTCATGAAAGTAATATCAGTTTTTTATCTTGCTTGCATGGACATAATCTTCATTAATTAAATAAAATATATACCATTGTTACTTTGACAACACGTTTTTCATCAAAATGAAATAAAAATAGAAGGATATATTTTCTTTACTGAGGTGCACAATAGCATGAAATATAAGCTTCTTTGATTCATTCACTCATCAAACATTTTTTGAGTTCCTATAATATACTGTTTTAGACAGTGGAGATAAACTAATAAAAATAGTTTCCTGCCCTCTTGGAGCTTGCATTCTAGTATATAAATGTAAATAAATAAATAAATTCAAGTAGTAATAAATATTCTAAAATAATAAATCAAACTGATGAGTTAACAGAAAAACAATTTTAACTAAGGGGATTAGGAACAGACTAATGAAGATATAACAATTGAACTGAGACCTGGATTAAAATTAGGGTGAAATGCTAGGAGGAATGCATTCCAGGCTGAGGAAATCACAAATGCAAGGCCTTGAAGTATAAATGAATTTTGAGTTTTCCAGGAATTGAAAAAAGGCCACCATGGGTCATGGAGAACATGATGTTTACCTTGTAGTGAGGCAATGCTAGATTTAATATGTAGAAAGCAAATGCCTGTTTTTGGTCACTTTATTCAGTAACCATACATTGGGCCTGAGGCTGAACATTGAAAACTATGATACTGGGCTTCCCTGGTGGCGCAGCAGTTGAGAGCCCGCATGCCGATGCTGGGGACACGGGTTCATGCCCCGGTCCAGGAGGATCTCACGTGCCACGGAGCGGCTGGGCTCGTGGGCCATGGCCGCTGAGCCTGCGCGTCCGGAGCCTGTGCTCCGTGGCGAGAGAGGCCACAATAGTGAGAGGCCCACATACGGCAAAAAACAAACAAACAAACAAACAAACCAAAAAAAAAAACTATGATACTTATCCAGGGTTAAGGAGAAAAATTGGGAAAGGGGGATGGATCAGAGAGTGGCAATGTAAAAGTAAAAAAAGATACAACCTTTATCTCCATGAAATTATAGTCTAGTAAGGATATTATAAAAACACAGCTAACCATAATACAAGGCAGAAGAAAGGTCAACTAATTACAGAGGGTTGAGTCAAGGAAGCTTAATTTTGAATTTGAATCATATGTGATATTTCTATAGGTGTGGAAAAACTTTTAAGTCAAGGGGGAAAAAGAGATATGAATCAGTAAAGCATGTTTGGGAAATGGAGTAGTGTACTATAGATTAGAAAGTATACTAAGAAATACGTAGGATACAAAGATAATGGCATTAAAGCTGAAACCTATATGCATCTGGCCTTTCTACACTAGGACCAAGTATTTAAAGAATGATGGAGCAAATTTCACCACCCCTCTAATTTTATTCAGAACCTTAGCAGAAACTTTATGTGCTCTGTAAAAATAATGAGGAAAGTGATGCAAATAACTTCGTTATGACCCTTTATTTGAAATTTGATATAAAATATTCTCAAGCAACAGTGAGAAAATAAATACATTTGCTAGGTATTATGGGCTGAATTGATTTCTCTCCCAAATTCCTAGGTTAAAACCCTAACCCTCAGTACCTCAGAAAATGACTGTATTTGAAGATAAGGTATTTAAAGAGGTAATTAAGGTACAGTGAGGTTATACAGGTGGGCCCTAACCCATCTGAATGGTGTCTGTAAAAGAAGAGATTATAGACGTACACAGAGGAAAGAACATGTGAAGGCACAGGGAGAAGATAGCCATCTATCTACATGCTAAGGCAAGAGGCCCTCGGAAGACACTAGTCCTTCCAAACCCTGATGTCAAACTTGTAGCCTCCAGAACTGTGAGAAAATTAACTTCTGTCATTTAATCCACCCAGTCTGTGGAAGTTTGTAATGGCAGTTCTAGAAAACCAATACACTGAGAACAAATTTTAAATGACAGTTATTCTCTGTACCATCCATACTAGATGTGAGGAGTTTGAAGTCTTCGAAAAGTGAAGTAACTTGGTCACATATACCTTGCCATAAAATAGAAAACACTTAATTTTTAACTAGAGTAAGCATGTAATCTATTATCCTAACTGGGACATTTTCAAGAGTGTATTTGGTATTTTGAATAATTACGTTGAGACAATAGGTGTAAAACAGGTCATACATCTGAAAAATAGTATCTTAAGCTCCCTGAAAAAGCAAACAATTCTCTCTTTAGTGGATTTTCTTGATATATTCTAGCTGAAATTGAAGATGTTTAATAAATTCTTAACAGAATGTTGCCAAGTCATACATTGTCTCTTTTATGAGTATCCACAGAATAAATTTCTAATTTTAGTACAGAGAATAATTGTGCTTCTTCTAAGCTTAATTGGTTTGGTTTATCTTTTGGAGACTATGAACTATATGACTGACTGTATCTCCCTCTTCCAGTTAGGCTGCTGGAAAGCTTAGCTCAAATTTACATGCTGATTCAAGTGTAAAGATGAGCATAACGTGCCATTTTCTTAGTCTCATTTCATTTTTCTCTATTCATCTGTGTTTTCTTATTTCCCTTCCACCTTTGCCTTTTAAAATATCTTGTTATACTTTATGTATCCTTGTAAGCTACCTTAAATCTTCTTCTGGAATATGGTTATGTAAATCAGTCTGTCATTCAAAAGATGACCTGGTTCTTTGTCACTGTTCAAGATCTTTTGCTATTCAGTGCCAGTTACAAAATCTGCATCCTGATTCACTCTTGTTAGATCATCTTGTTCATGCCCTAGATGTTTATAACTTGTGGGATTCCAAGCCAGTGTGCAGTCATGTGGAGATTCCAAGGCTGGATAAAAATGTGAAAACATAGGGACCATCTGGAAGAAACCCACATTAGGTGTGACACCGCACATGTTGTTTAGTTGAAGTAGAGGAAAAGTATCAATAATTTTCCTTCTCCAACATAAAAACTGTACAATTATATGATTTTAAAAAAGAACATTTTCTAAACTGTAGCAACACTGTAGGTTGTCTATAATTATAATGTGCCACTTTACTGAATTTACCCTAGAACAAAATAATAATTCTAAGTTTATTACATTGTACTCTGTGTACCATTAATAAATATAGAATTTCATATGGTCTACTCCAAATATACAATCATTGAAACATGGGAAAAAGAAGAGCAGTTCAGTGGCATGGATTCAGCAGAGTTCTTGCTGTGTTATTCTTTCTGGGTACATTTTTTCCCAGGCATTTAATTGTAACATACCTGCCTTATTTCTCAAAGATACATAGAAATAGTGTGTCCTCGTGTGTTTGGCTCTGTATAAAAGTAAATGAGCAGCTGTATCTTCATTGCAAGTCTCCCTTAGATAGTTCCCCCTACTTCTTTAGAAAGACAAAGAGAAATAAACCTTAGTATACACTTGCCTTCATTCAGCAATACATAAGTTTTAAGACTTTCTTATAATCAGTGCACGGGCGAAATATGTGATGCTTATATGCTTGAATGTAGAGTACACACTGAACAATATGAATATCAAAGAGGGTGTTTATGTACTAACTTTTGCCCCTTCCAGACCCCCAATCCATATGTTGAATCCTTAACCCCCAATGTGTCTGCTTTGGAAATGGGCCTTTAAAGAGGCAGTTAAGGTTAGAAGAGATCATAAGGGTGAGGCCCTAACCCAATACCACTGGTGTCTTTGTAAGAGTCACCAGGGAGGCAACACAGAGGAAAGGTCATGTGAGGATGCAGCAAGAAATCCAGCATCTGCAAGCCAAAGAGAGAGGCCTCAGGAGGAGCCAACCTTGCTGACATTTCGATCTTGGCCCTCCAGCCTCCACAACTGAGAAATAAATTCCTCTTGTTTAAGATACCCACTGTGTGGTATTTTGTTATGGCAGCCCAAAAGAGGGGAATGAGGACTGATGAAATATATATATGTATATTATGTTTTTGTCCAATCCTATGCAAGTTATATTATATTTGAACTGTACTACAGACCAAAGAGTAGTCAGGCTTCATGTTCTTATATCCATTCTGTAGATAAGAACATAGAAGAGGGTTTAACCTCATACAAGTTAGTTATTGACTGGGAGCTATAAATATAAGAGAAAAAAATTGAAATCATTTTCATGTATATTTCTCATCTTCTAACATTTTTTCTTCTACTCATTTTGAACATACCTTTAGCAAATATATATGCTTTATATACGTAGAACATGATAGTTTTTACTGGGCCCTTTGTAGTTTTCCAGATCACTTTTCTACCCAGATGTAACATAGAAGAATTGGCACTGGAAAAATATATTAGCTCCTGTGCTACTCCGATAAAGTAGGCTTAAAATAATGCCAACTACCTAGAGTATCCCAAAGGTATAGCAGAGCCTCACTTGAAGGACTTCAGAGTATTCCAAGAATTATACAGTGATTTTTTTTTAATTCCCACAAGATAGAGTATAAGTAAAAGATAAATTTTCATGGTGGTATCAAGACAGGAAAGTAAAAAAATTGAAAACAATCAGTGCGACAGAGTAAAACAAAATGCTGTAAGATGTATACCAGCATACTATATAAATGATTGCTAATTTACTTCCAGCATTCTAGACATGTTTGTATTAATTTATTCAAAACCGTGTATTAAAATTTTTGCAATTTAAATGCTGTTTTGGATGACCAGCCACTTGCTGAGGATTCAGTAAGTTTTAACAATTTTCATTTTTTAAAAGATGCTTGTGGAAAAATTTTTAATTGTATTGTAAAAAGATATAATTTGGCCCAGACAACAATAGAAATACCACTTCCGAAAGATGTTAAAAGTAGATTAACCTTGAAACTAGATTTTTATCCTCTTTGACACCAGGCATTTTTAGAATCAAGTGAGAAGAAGCCTGGGTTGCCTAAGGCATAGTACGTCTATTCTATGTGCTTCCTAGAAAGGCAGATTAAAAAACTAGAACATAGGAAGCTGCTTGTGACACCTCCTGACGCCCCAACCCACATCTAATACATCAACAAATCCGGCTGGTTTGCATTTTCTTTGCCGAGACAACATTATTTTTTACCTAGACTACTACAATAGACACATTGATCCCCCTATTTCTTCTGTTGTTTTTACCTTGACCTGTTACTGGACTGAATCCAGATTAAAATGCAAATCTGTTCACCCGCTACTAAAATCTTTCCAGGGATTCCCAATGTCTTAGGACAAACACTAAAATCGTTAACATAACCACCGGGACCTTGTACAGCCTTGTCCCCATCTCCCTCTTGCCTTCCTTCATAAAACACTCCTTCCCTCTCTCTCTGATACAAGCACATGCAACTTTTTCAGTTCTTCTAATTAACCTTGCTTCCTTCTGCTGTTGAACTTATCAGTTCAGTTCCTGCTCTTAAAATACCATTCACCAGCCCCCTTCCCCTAATTCACTTGAACTCTTCATGTCTCCATTCAATTATCATTTCCTCAGGGAAACCTTCTACAATCTAACTAGGTCAATGTCTTCGTGCCATGTGCTCTCAAAGAACCTTGCCCTTCATTGTCATACCGCTTTTCCCAGCTGTAGTTTTACTTTTATATGAATGACTATGTCATGCCTCTTCATCTACCCTACTATAAATTCCACAGTGGCCTGGACAGTGTCTGTGTTTGCACACTGTCCTATATCAGGACTTAACACAGTAAATATAACATAGTTGCTTCTTGGTCATTTCATTAAAAGCTAATAAATTTTATCTTTGTACACCGAATGATTCATTAAAATTTTAAAACCTTTACCTTTGTTCCCTCTCATTGTCACACAGTTTTGTAGGTACCCACTGTTTCTTTAATTTTGATGTACCCACTGTTTCTTTAATTTTGATGTACCGAAGAAACATGGTAAGATTTTAATTTATGTCTGGAAAGCACCAGTGGTATGATGTACTGTGGTACTTAGAAATATGTTATGGTATTTATATATATATATATATATATATATATATATATTTCTTTTAAGTATTATTTTATTTGTCTTTCTTATTGATTCCCCACATCTTTACAGTTTAAATATTCATTAAAATATTAATTAAATATTAATTAAAAGATTATTTTGTCAGAAAAAGATCAAAGCTTAAATTTTATCAGTAATGTATTATGTCTTAATTACACATGAAGCTCCAAGAAACGTAACCATGCTTTCAAAAATATGCCTGACCAATTCGGCTTCATTTTAATGTTAGTAAATGTTATATATAGATGAGTTTTTTTTTTAAATAATGGCCTTATACATCTGGAAATATATACTCTCATAGAAGATGAAAAGGCAAAAAGTATCCTTAATAATATAGAGAATATTAAAAAATAGATGAGTATGAGTTTGCAGTGCTCCCAGTTAATGTATATTCTACATTATATGGAGAATATACTCAAGTATATACTTGAGTTACGTTTATTTGAGCATGATTAATCCACCTAGAGTAGAATACAGTATAATTACTTAGATTGGTTAAAAATAAACAGCACAAAGGTGTTGAACAGATTTAGGTTTGCAGAAAGTAAATCAAATGGACCAATTCTCTGGGTTCCAAATTAATTTTGTATAAGCCAGGTTGACTTGTGTGGTTGTTTGGTTTATTTTGTTATTGTACGCATCTTATACCTTCCTCTTATTATGCCTTAAGCCTTACTTCCTCCTCAGCTGTTATTTCTATAGTCCATTCATCATAATAATTTCTAAATCAAGTCATATATTATGTACTCATTTTGATTATTTGACATTTGGGACTTTGTATTTTTATCCCTACTTACAGTGTTCATAAAATAGTGTTTTATTCATACATTGTGGCAAATAGAATAAATTATAGTAGTCCACCTTACTAGAATTTCACAAGGTAGTTAAAACTTACATACAAAACTCACAATAACCAAACATTCTGATTTGTGTTTGAAATCAGGGCCAGAATTCCCCTAGTTTTCATTAGTGAAATATTCATGTCTCCATATCTAGGGGAAAACTACATTTTCTCTTCAATGAAGAACTCATGCTACTGAATTTAGTAATTTCAGATAATTCAGAGAGTTCATTATAGCAGGCCCACCTTGGCCTGAGTTGGGTTAACTTAATTGTAGCTAACTTTCCCCATGTTAACAGCAACACTGAAAATAATTTAATACAGTCTGGGGCACTTTACCCATTCAATGAACTCCAGATAAGTCCCAGTTGAGCTACAGAAAGGAAGCAATACAGGATCAGGCAGGAGGTCTACACTTATTAGCAGCAAGTGCTAGGCTGCCACTGGGTAGCAGAACCCAGGCTGCATAAGCAATTCCTCCTCTCACTCACTTCCAGGCTGTCTAAATGTGCCTGTAGCTCCAGTGCATCTGTAATAGCCACTTGCATGACCAAAAAGTCCATTATTATTAAATCCTAAAGTTAACAGTGTTTGATGTCTTTCCCTTTATAAGCATTTGTCTACCCAAGAGGCTGGCATTATTATTACCATTTTATAAATAACCAAAATGGGTTCATTTTGACACTTGGTAGATGTTAGTTGTAGGAGTCTTAACCTTGGAACCATTAACATTTAAGTGTGAAGAGACCATCAACCTAAGAATCCAGACTTGAGTTCTTCTTGCTTGGTTACTGTGAGGGAGAGCAGATCTGAGACAGGCTGGGACCTGGGACCTTTTGCTGCAGTGTTGCAATGCTTGCACCTGGACAAACCTGTCCTCCAGCAACAAAATACAAAGAAACTATATAGCACTAAAAATAACTGTGTGCATGCACAGTTGGGGCAAATTCTGCACAAAAAGATACAAAAAGACTCAAAACTGCAACTGCCACCTTTGAAGAGCCGGGAGCAAAAACAGGGTATCAGCAATGAAAGCAGGGTACTGTGCATGCCCGCTGCTTGCACACCACTTGAGGGGTGGGCAAAACACCTAAGCCACCCCTCCAGCCCAACCCCTGAATACACCCCCACCCTCACCCCATATAAGGAACCAGCTCGCCCCGCCTTGGGGAGCAAGCAAGGGAACCTGCTACTTGTTTTCACTCCCTCCTGCATCTGTAGGGGCCCCAATGAAGCCTTGCCTGAATTTCTTGTCTGGCCTCTAGTCAATTTCTATTGACTGGGGAAGGCCAAGAACCCTGGTCAGTATCAGATCCTTCAACTCTCACGATTCATTCCCTCTTCTAAGATTGTTCTCAATGGTCCCGAAGACCCCTCCACTTCTAACCATCCCTATCCCTATAAGGCAGGTTGGCATTTTTTAAAATAACATAGATGTTGTGTAATATTTTTCAAAGTCTGTAGGCTATTTCTGTTCCATCTAAGCCTTTGTTTAGATGTTTCTCCTTTAATTCGACCTCCTCTCAGAAAATAATATGTGTCGTATATGTCTTCTAATTGCTCCATTTGCTTTATTAATGTTACTGTTGCTCCTAAACCAACAGTAAAGTAATGGTAGCTTTTTCCTCTTTTATCCTCCCATCACTATTGGCGACAGTTGTCTCAAAAGTCAAGTTAACTACTAAATTAGTTTGGCAAACGTTGTATCTATCGGTCATTTAAAAGAAGCACCAGTATCTCTACCTGAAGAGCAGAACTAGGTCACCAGGTATATTAGTGCATCACAGGCAATTTGTCTTTCACAAGCTGGAAAAGCAGAAGGGAGCAAGAGGCAATAGAAATGCAAAATCTTCCATGATTAGTTTGTGTTCAGAAAAGGAAAATGTGCACCTCTGAAGTGATTAGTTTGTGAAACATTAGCTTTTAAAGCTCTGTAAATCGTGGCAAATTTTGCAGATGCTCCTTAGTTCTACTACCTCAAAATAGTCATAGAAGTTATGGATTTTATAATGCCTGAGCATTCGAGTGGAAACAATTCTCCAAGTTCACAGCTGAGTGTCTCCTGTGCAGGCACATGCTTTGTCAGGGCGCTGAGTATCCTCCCCACTCATGAAATAAGAGCAAGGAATTCCTAAATCCCATCCTTGATTCACTGCTGATTTCAGACTGCTCAAAATTTCAGTGCTCAAAATTTCAATGCTAATAAGTTTAATAAAACAAACAAATGAAAAATCTTATACCCTTAATAGGGCAGGTTAAGGTAGAGTCCAGTTTTTGGAGTTGCACAGTATTTTCAGGCATTTGCTTTCTTTTCTGCCTAATAAATTTTACGGGTTTATTGTTTATTATCAACGAGCAGCGTTAGCCTCCTGGAGAAAGTACCATCCTTTTTTTTTTTTTTTTTTTTTTTTTGCGGTACACGGGCCTCTCACTGTTGTGGCCTCTCCTGCTGCGGAGCACAGGCTCCGGACGTGCAGGCCCAGCGGCCATGGCTCATGGACCCAGCCGCTCCGCGGCATGTGGGATCTTCCCGTACCGGGGCACAAACCCGTGTCCCCTGCATCGGCAGGTGGACTCTCAACCACTGCGCCACCAGGGAAGCCGTACCATCCTTTTTTGTTTTGTACTCAGAGCGGAGAGGATGACTAGGTTAAAAACCTACTGGAATTTAATCTATTAAAAAGACAAAAAATTGAGTGAGGCAAAGAAAGAACAGTTTAAGAACAGCTGAAACTTAGGAAGGAAATACCTAAATTTCTCCCCCCAAAATCAAAAAGAATCCACAGGTACTCCCAACTTAATGGAAAATATGGCTAGAAAATGTAAAAGGAATTATATATATAATATGTATACTATATATAGTATGTAATATTATATATGATATAATTTTAATGTAATATATGATAAATTGCTAGTCACCAAATAATAATGGCACTTAAACAAAGTAGTAAATAGGAAAACAGAAGCAAAACTAATAATTTTGAAATAAGGACCAAGATAAGATTTTGAAGGAAAAGATTCATTTATTTTAATATTCCTATTGACTAGTTTAGTGCATAGCAACATAGTAAGGTCTCAATTAACACAGGAATTAATGAATGATTGAATAAATGAATGAATGTTTGTGACCTAAGCTAAAGATATACTTTATTTAAAATATTAAGCAATTCTATGCCTTAAGACCAAAAAATAAACACCTGCCTATATATGTTTAGAAAATGCGTACTGTTGTTCCTAAAGTTCTCCACAATGCACAAACCAAGGATTGTTGATATTTGTAGCAGAAAATCTGTATTTTATTTGTTAACTAAGAAGAAGAGGAAGAAAGTGAGGTAGAAAGTAGTAAAGATCACAGTGAGATCATGAAGGTAGATGCTGGGAAACTACCACTTTGACATTCAGCTCCTTCAGTTCAGTGGTTGTCAGGTGTTAGGCAAGGCTTCTGCTGCTTATTTCTTCCTGGAATGTGCTACGGTTTCCCTTCATAAGACCCGTGTCAATTGGTGATCAGAGTTAGTCAAATCAAAGTAAGATCAAACCAAAACAAGTAAACAACTCAGCTTGTTATGGCAAGAATATTCTATTCTATGAAAATCTGACTACACACTCTAGCCCTTGCTCTTGTAAGACACAAAACATCTCACAAAACTAAGTTTCTCAAAGAAGTTCCTTTCCACCGTTGAGAAAATCTCTATTGCCGGTTGAATCATCCTCACACACAGATGAGGTGAGATGGTGGCTGGTTGGAAGTATTGACTCTAAAACCAGATTGCCTGCAGTCAAGTTCCTTTGAGGATTAAATGAGTGAACAGCTGGAGGCATGTAGAGTACTGCACAGCACAGAGAAAGAATGCTATAAATATTAGAACTTATCGTGATTGTACTAACTCAGTCTTCATGCACAATATGTGCTGATTAGGTATATATGTCACTTTAGATTCTGGTGGTACTCTTACTTTAAAGAGCACTTTCACATGCATCGCTGCGTTTGGGAAGCGGGGATGCATTGTGGCTAGTAGCCTAGCCCCAGACAGCTCTGGTTTGACCTCTAATTCAGTTTATATGCATGACATTTATCCAAGGTCACTCTTTCCAAACCTCAGTTTTCTTATAAGTAAACTGAGGGAGTTATAACCATTCTTTCCTTATACAGTAATTGTAAAGTTAATGAAGAAAATCCTTAGCGTAATACCTGTCTGTATATATTGTGGTGTGTGCTGAATAAATTGTTATTGAATTCTCATATTAAACCTTACAATCTTCATAGTCTCCACCCCTAAAAGTTTGTCTCTACTTGGATACATCAACACTTTTATAACACAATGAACCTACACTGAATTTATCAGCTTTCCCCCCCGTAAGCTAAACTTCTTCCTAAATTTGTATTTGCATTATCTTTGCAAATACCCATACTTGGTAGGACTCTATACCTATGACTCTGCCATATTTGCTTTTTATATAGATGAGCATATCACAGAGGTTATGTGATTTGCCTGTGGACACAGAGTGAGTAAGAGACAGAGAATGTCACAGGTTTGAATGCAGAGCTTTTTTTTTCTTCTCTGCTGAGATTTTGAAACTGTTACTTTTAAAAGTTGCATAATTCAAAGTAAGTCATCTACCAAAGACATCCTTTAACTGTGAGTGAATGTCTGTAAGATTTACACATACTCTTCATCTATTTTGCACTGACAAAATGTCCAGTCTAACACAATCTATCCCGTGGCCTTGCAATAAAATACGCTTTAAAGTAAGTACCACGTAACCATTCATTTTAGGGTATGAAGTAAATATACCTCTGGTACTTGCAGAGTAAATTGGTGTTTTTCTTAGTGCTATGCTTTTGTTACTTTTCTCTGGCGAGCCCAAAGGTTGCACTTTCAGGCAATGATGCTAACCAAAATGTGTAAGTAAACAAGAAATGCAAAGCACACTCCTAAGTGGTACACATAAAATTTCTTAAACTAGAATGCAATTACCTTCCCCCAGAGTCTGAGCATTTCCCACATGAATTTCTCTTCTGTTCAAAGAGATTCGTTGCACTGATGTCTGAAATTCATCAGTCATCTGGCACATAGACAAAAAGCTGTGACTTAACGCAAACACTACCTTCCAGATACACACACACATACACACACACACACACACACACACACACACATGCAGGAGCCTCATAATTTAATGCTTGGGAAACTAACTGAAAATAATTAACTCTATATATCACTCATGGTGGCTGTTTATTGTTCTTTGCAAAATCGATGTTTAAGCATTTGGGACAAAGCCCATTTTATCCAAACACTGAATTAGTATTTTGAATTGTATGTTGAACTGACGTTGTGTTCCTAGGATTTAATTAATTAACAGTTGTTTGTTTGTTTGTTTTTCTGTAAAGCATAAAGCTCCAAGGGTAATAGTCTTCTGAAAAAATGAAAATAAAATTCTGTCATACATAGCCCATATCCTGGATATTATAGACAGAAAAAGTTCTGGTTTGAAAAGATAGAATAAATCCTCAGAATATTAGAATGTAAACAATAGAATGATTTACCAAATGGTCTTAATCCTGCCCATTCTCATTTCTTCTGAATCTGGTCTCTCAAAGATCAGGAACAACCTCCTGAATGCAAAATACACTTTCCTCTACAGACTTCATCTTCTCTTCCTCCTAGGCAGTATTCCACACTCTTCACAAATCTCTTTCTCTTTAAACCCTTTCTTTTATACATTAATTAATTAAACAATATTTATCAAGACATTGTATAAGTCAGGTACAATTTCAGGTATTGGGAATGCAGCAGTGAATAAAACAGGCAAATATGCCCACTTATCCCTATCACTATTTACCCCTCAAACTTCTTTAATATACTTACCCTTCTAAGGTTCTACCCTTGATCTTCTCCTTTTTCTCAGAGCTGTCCACCAATTTTACTGCATCCTTCCATTCTCTCATGTTTCAGTATTGCCCATTTGCTGAAGACACCCAGAATTATATTTGTATGTCCATCATCTCTCCATAGTCTATACCTCCAAAATGATGCCACTTCTGAGATACATGAACAAGTCTCTAACTCAACAAATTTAAACCAAACTTTTTCCCCCTATGCTAATCTTCTTCCAGTTTCCATTTCCATTATCTTTCCAAATACTTCTATTTGAGAGGACTCTGTCTCTTGTCTGCCATAGCCAGTCATCTGTCATAGTTTTGGTCCTACATCTGCAACAATTCCAGAATTAATTTTCATTCTCTAGCCCCAATTTCATGTTTATTAATGCAATAATTTCCTGAGTGGCTTTTCTGTCTACAATGTTCATATTCCAGTCCAATCCATGTTTTTTTACACACTAAATTGCAACTGTGATGATTTTTGTAGGCTTTCTATAAAAGTTCTGTTGCTTCTTGCAACCTATTAAATAAATGTCTTGCCTCCCAATTAAGACTTTCTATGATGGATTCTTTTCTAGTTTTTCCTCACAAATTCCATAGCCCACAGTCTAGGAACATGTGAGTATTTTACTATAGTCCATATTGGGGTCATATGTTACCACTCTTAATTTTAGTAACCTTATCGTTTCCCTGGCTGGAAATGCCACTTTCCCTACTGTCTCTGTTGAAATTATCCTTTTACTCTCTAGATAAAATGGTATTCTTTCACAAAGATTTTCATCATTTTCCCCACTCACAAGTTGTATCTTTCTCCTTAAACTCATAACTCCCAGGGAATCTACTCTATTGAGATTTACAGTGATCTTTGTCTACTCAGCTGAACTAAGAGCATATACCTACATTTAAAATACGATATGTTTGGTGGACTTAGAAGAGTAAATGAAGAAAATATTGCAAAGATGAGAGAGTGGTACCAGAAATCAGAATGCTGTTGCTAAGATTACACTACGAATTTCTTAATTTTGCCCTCATCATGGGGTTCCAGTGCCACCCCTCTCACGTAGCAAGTGACCATAAATCGTGGTAAGATGTTCCACTATATCTGGGACAAAATTAATTTGGGTTTCCAGTCAGACTTCCTGCGGTGAAATAACCAAAACCCATGACCTGCTTACAGAGCTTCTAAATAAACATGGGGCTTCCCTGGTGGTGCAGTGGTTAAGAATCTGCCTGCCAGTGCAGGGGACACGGGTTCGAGCCCTGGTCCAGGAAGATCCCACATGCCGTGGAGCAACTAAGCCCGTGCACCACAATTACTGAGCCTGCGCTCTAGAGCCCTCGAGCCACAACTCCTGAAGCCTGCACATCTAGAGCCTGTGCTCCGCAACAAGAGAAGCCATCGCAACGCGAGGCCTGTGCACTGCAATGAGGAGTAGCCCCCACTCGCCACAGCTAGAGAAAGCCCACACGCAGCAACGAAGACCCAACACAGCCAAAAATAAATAAAAGAAATTTAAAAAGAAATCTACAGTCAGAGATATTGGAATACCCAACATTCTTTGATCAGCAGATTCTCTTCCTATTGTAAGTCAGTAATTTTCAATGAGAAAATCTCATCTAATTACTCAAACTTCATTAACCTTATTCTCTCTTCTTAAATAGTCCAACACCAGAGGATAAATTTTAATTGAAAAATTTCCTAGTGAGCAGAGAATCAGATGATGATAAAACAAACAAAATGTTTAACTGCACTAGAGTTACCCTGATGCAACCATCACACAATATAGATGGTCTTGGCAATGGAACCAGAGTGTGTGTGGTGTGTGAAACAAAATTCGCTGGGCAGTAGACAGGGCTTGGATGGGCATTAATGATAGTAGCTACAGTGGCTCGCTCTTCTTCTAATCCACACTTATTTGCCTAATGAGTCCTTTTCTGATGGACTTATTCACCAGACAGCCCTGTCTTGCTATTCCAGGGAATTTCTTCTCTCTTTGTATGGCTTTGGTCACATGAAGTCTACTTCCTTTCTATTCGAGGATGACCAGCAGCATCAGCATTACTTAGGAGCTTGTTATGAACACCAACTCCCAGGCCCCACCCCAACATACTGAACCCAAATCTACATCCCATCGGGTGATTTGTGTACACGTTAAAGTTTCAGAAACACTGACTAGTCTGTAGTGAATGTATCTCATAGTTTGACATTCATAACAATAATCACAGGAACTGATTGCAGCTTCATAGGAGCGCCTCACGGTGGCTTCCATGTTATGACAATGCCAAGTACCATATGGTGTGGATTATTAATGACTATAAATAGCAGTACCTCTTACTAAAGAGTCAAAATGCAAACCAGCCATCTGTGCCCAGCAGTGGGTCTTAACTCTAGTTACCCTTACAATTAACGGTATAAGGACACTATCCATGCTGAAAAAATGAGGAAAACACACACACTTGTTCCATGTTCGTAAATATCTTTTTTTTCCTATTTCTGCTAAAAATAGTTTAAGACAGATCTTTCATTTTGCATTTCTTGTCAAGCTTCTGAAGTTGTCATATTCCATCATACAGCTTCCCTAAGCTTGGCGTGACTAATCCAACATGTGTTACAACACTGACTTCAATTTCAATAAGTTCTTACATTCTTAAAAGAAAGAAAAAGAATGGCTAAAGAAAGCAAGTCTTCCAGGAGGGAAAAATGACATGATTCTTAAACAAGGTCTTGCTACAATAACTTCCATGTTATTTAGTGGATCAGAGACTCTGAAATTCTGCCAAAGAATTCTACGTATCGCTAATTCACTTGGTTGGCTTTCAGAAATGCTAACAACTATTGACTAGACTTTCACAGTACGTCAGTCTTTCCAAATGAGGAAAATGGAGGGAAAGTGGGCTGAACGTGTTCTTTCTCTAGAGATGACTGTAGGATGTTTATTGACCATTTATGTCATTAGTCACTTTTTATTTCAAGTGAATAAGTTCTCCTACAGTGTATGAATTAAAAGGCAACATTGCTTAAGAGTATTCAGGGAGGAGAAAAAAAGGAAATAAATGCCTAGCGGTGGTCTGCAGATGAAGTTATTTCTATAATTGCAAAGTAAAGCACATTGTTTCAAAATGTTCTGGGAATATAGGCATCATGGATTCTTTGCACAATCATAGGTCCAAAAATCAAAGACTTTTGCAAACCCTACACTTTGAATTGCCGAAGCAAAAATAGCCACACAGAAACATACTTGTTTTTTGTTTTTTCGGTTTGTTTTACTCTTAGCGGGGAATCCGACTTTAAAGGAAAAACTATAGGTAATTCGAAGCACATACCTGTGACATCATAATAGGGCTTTGGAGTAGAAAACAGACAGTATCCCTGTGGAAAAAAGATTCCTATTTAAGTTCCTTCACATCAGGGAGCATATCTTACCCATCTTTGTCAAATTCCATTGTACCTAGCATAGTGATTTGTACACAATAAATTTTTAAGTAATACTATGTTTCAGGAAGGAAAAAGAAGGAAAGATATGAAGGAATGAGGAAAGAAGGTTGTTAAAATGTCTTATTAAATAAATGTGAGTGCTCCTGTAAAGTGAGGAAGTCATTCCTGCTTCTTACAGGAATGTCTCCTGTTACAGACACCATAGAATTACTCAGTTGTCCACAGTTAATGCAAACTGTCTACAGAGACCAGACTGGCTTGCAGAATTATGGGAAAATTTACTGATATCGTGAGGCTCATTGACCTCATTTCCAAGAGCAACAAATGAAATATCTCCAGTCCGTTCAAAGGAGCAAAGTTAAAAGATTTACATTGAGATGAAGATCATGCTCTCACCACACTACACAACCTCCAAGTTCTGCAGTATGACCTTCCACTTCCTCCTTCTCCCATCAGTCAGGGCACGATCACTGGATACAGAACGAGCCTGGCTACAAATGTGAACTTTGCTGTGAGTGCAGGGATGTTTGTTCTGAAGGTCTCACCTGATAGTCTCATCTTCTTTTGATGTGTTCTTGGCATTTTTGTGTCTCATGGAACATTGCTGTTAAGGCTATGAATGTCCCCAGAGGGATATGGGAACTCTCATCCCATTAGAACTTAGAAGAATTATACCATCTTCTCCTCTATACCCGGCATGAATAGTTGAATAAATTTTAAAACAACACAAGTGAACACCACATTTTGAATAACTAGGAAAAAAAGGGTGTAACTCATGTAATCATGAAAGAAGACAGTTTAAATGTCTTAAGGCTAAAGGAATTTATCATTAGCAAGTGAATTAGTCAACAAAATATATTAATCCAAAGTTATTATATTACCGAGTCCAAGCTTGCTCTGCTCGCCACACGACAGGCCAATAAATCGGGAGATGAGGTGTTGAGGCAAGGAATACCACTTTATTCGGAAAGCTGGCAGACCCAGAAGATGGTAGACTAATGTCTCAAAAAAAACATTGGGGTTTGGATGCCAGTTTCTTTTATAGAACAGAGAGGGAGAGGAGATAAGGAAGTAAAGTAAGAAGGCCATAAGTTATGCAAATATCCCCTGGAATGGCCAGCCTCGGGGAGGGGATGTGTTAATTTCTTCTTTCTTGCAGCCATCAGAGGTGGACAGGGTCAGGATGCTTCCCTGAACAAAGGCAATTTGGTTTAACATTCAGGCAGAGAGGCAGGGTTCCCTGAGGCAGGGCATTATGTGTAGACAGTATCCTTTTAGTGAACAAAAACAGCGGAAAGCAAAGGTTAAAGTAAAAGAAACAGATCCAACATGCAGTCAGATTTGGCTCTTCCGTTACAATTAAAAGTAAAAAGAAAAGGCGTATATTAAATGCAGATACTTGCCCTACGGATACTGAATATATCTAACATTCTTTTTGCAGAAGTGATCTTCATCAACATATTGTATATGACTAAGTGGATCAGTGTTTTCTCAACAGTGTACCAATGACCAAAGTTGCTATAACTCCATTTCTCCTGCTTCATTTCACCAGGATTGGAAAGGTTTAAATTGTGCATGAATAAATAACATCTATACCACTAGCAGTTGGTAAATTATGTTTCAGCTCCGAGTACCTTTCCTATAGAATACCCGCCGTATCCTAATATCTGTTTTTCACTAACAGTCACACACACGTGCCATGACCTTCATACACTCCAGGTTTTTTATCTTACCTGTATGTGATACACAGCACTAGTTCTCGCCAATGTTTTGAGTTCTACTACATTGAAAATATATTCCCCAGCTGCTTTACAATACCTAGTTCTGGAAAAAAGGTTGGGAATGACCAATATGTATAAATGGCCAATATATGTAAATGCCAGTATCTATCTCTGCAGGGTTTCCTCTCCTGCCAGAGCAGGATGTAAAAGCCTTATGCAAAGTGGAGATGCTACAAGCCTGGAATTCTTAGTACCCCATGCAGGAGAGCTGCCCTGGAGATTCATTCAAACCCAAAGCACACTTTGAAAGAGACTTTGATTGTGTTCAGCCACAGAGATTTTGGTGTTTGTTACCCCAGTGCAACCTAGGGTAACAAACACCAAACTGACTAAGATGAAGTAGTTTAATCTTTTCCTTTACTATACTGTGTTCTCATATCTATCCCCATAATGCCAGACTTCTGAAGTAACTGGCCAGGATTTTGAGAATAGTCTGTATTGATAGAACATAATTTTCTTCTTATATTAGGCAAACTCTTGCATCCTTGACCTCTTTTCTAGACTCTCAGCAATTGAGTTAACCTGCCCAAATTGGAAGAATATTACATTTAGAGGTGGGAAAAAAACATATCTGGGCTCTGACTTATAGTATGTGAATATGTTGGCAATATTAGGATATTTCAGCTAACATACTTTCATGAGGTTGTTTTCCTTTGTCCAAGTAGGGTTTTTGAATTCAACATTTCACTGATATTGTTCTAACATGATTTGTGCTGCCCACTTGCGCTCTGACGTAAAAATGGATCACTCCCTAGGAACTCAAAGGTGGACCTGTTTACAGACTTTGATATTAGCAATCAACTCTTCCCTGCTCCTGTGACAGTGTGACAGGTTTATTCACGGATGATAGATTGAGTGCATTTGTTTGTATTTCACACATAAATCCCCTAAGTGTAAAGTTCAGCAATTCATTTTTTGAATAGAGGGTGGCTGGGAAATAATGTGTTCGTGTATTTTTAAGGGTTTCTGGTACTTTAAATTCCCTCAGAGGACATTCTGAAGTGGATATCAGTGTTTAGAGGTGAACTCTTTGGCGTTGTTTTTGTTGTTATTGTTTTTAAACACAGCTAAGAAGTGGGATTCGAGTAGATCCTATTAGCAATTTCCAGTGACAACCCTTTTCCTACTTCCTTTCTAAGGCCAAATATACATATTTTTAAATAAATATATATATATTTTAAATATATATAATTTTTTGATATGGGTATGCAGGAGTGAATACTGGAAATAGTGTTCTTTGAAGAAGAATATGATGCTCATTATTGACCTGAACCAGGTAAAGTTATCCATAGAATCTTGCTCCCTCCAGACTCTGAAAGGCCATTTATTCCCAAGAAAGATCAATTGACAGAGACTTTTATCCCTCTAGGAGAAGCTAGCTTCACAGCCTAAAGGTAGAATTGCGCAAGATCTGGAAAGATGAGACCCATGGTGTCTTTGTGCCCCTCTGTTCCAGCTTCTAACATTGCTGGCACCTTGCAGGGAAGAATAGAAAAGCAGACTTGATCAAGCTCTAGGAAAGGGGGATATTTTCATAGCTGTAAGATGAGAAAGATGGACAGAATTGAAAACACATCTCTTTGATGTTTAGAAAATTATCTTACTGTGAGGTTGGCCTTTACAGTGTTTCCTATTTGTTATCTAGTCTTGTACTTGATCTTAGTCTGTATTTACGAGGTTCTAAGGTTTGTACACTGAAGTAGGCAGAAAAAATGGCTTCACAAAGATGTCCATGTCTTAATGCCAGAAGCTGTGAATATTTTCTGCTACATGGCAAAAAGGACTTTTCAGATGTGATTAAATTAAGAGCCTTGCCTTGGGGAGACTAGCTGGGATTAGCAACCTGGGCCCAATATAATCACACGAGTCCTTAAAATCACAGAACTTTTTCTGGCTGTGGTCAGAGGGAGATGTGACTATGGAAAAATGGTCAGAGACATGCAACATTGCTAGCTTTGAATACGGAGATTAAGAATCATGAGACAAGGAAGGTACAAAAGGCAGATTGTCTTCTAGAGGCTCTAGAAAGCCTTGTGACATCTTGATTTTAACCCACTGAGATCTGTATCAGATATCTAACCTACAGAACTATCATATAATAAAATTCTGCTGTTTCAGCCACAATTATTACATAATTTGTTACATTAACAATAGAAAACTAATACAATACACCAACATTTGGCAAGCTTTAAGAGTTCTGGCTATTCTACCAGAAAGCATGGTCCTTTGGGTTATATTTTTTGGTCAGTTTCCCTTTATAGGAGATGAAATTCCAGTTTGTCATATTCCAAAGCCCATGTTTATTTATTTATTTTTGTTTTTGTTTTGTTTTCTCTACTTCACCCTGCAGCATCTGATGTGGTATATAAAATTAAGCGTGAATTGGTTCCAAGAACTTATGCATCATCATTCAGATACCATACATTTGTTCATTTGTTCAGATAGTGAAGCAATGTAATACTCCTGCTAAGAACAGGAGGCTTTTTTTTTATAGTTGATTTATAATATTATATTAGTTTCAGGTATACAACATAGTGATTCAATATATTTAAAGATTATATTCCATTTAATGTTATTATAAAACAATGGCTGTAATTCCTTATGCTGTACAATATATCCTTGTTGCTTTTCTCTTTTATACATAGCAGTTTGTATCTCTTAATCCCTATGCCTATCTTGCCCCTCCACCAAGAGCAGGAGTTTTTGAATGAGGCAGACCTCCCTGGAATCCTAGCTCTTCCAATTACTGTCTGAATGTCATTTAACTAGTCATTCAACTTCTTTAACTTCACTTCCCTCATCTGTAAAATGAGGACAATATTAGTAATTGCTTCATAGGGTTAGTGTGAAAATTACTGTGCTCATAAATACTTTTCAGAATTCTTAGCACAGCACTCAATAATAGGTAACTGTTTCTATGATGGTGGTTATTGTCATGTGATTCCAGTCGTGGGTGATGGTCTCCCCCAGATAAGCAGATGAAGGGAAAATCTTTGATTAATCACAGCTTAGGACCTTAATATGGGCTCTCTTTCTCGAGAACTGCTTGTCATTACAAATTATCTGACTGCTGTTTCATGAACATACAGATCATCCCTTTACACATTCACAAGTTATTTTATGTTCATCATCCTCCTTTCTCATCACATATCTCCAGAGTCCAATTTCTGAAAAATGTTCCAAGCTTCAACCAAGGTAATACGATAAATGCTTTTGCCAAGAACTGCTACTTCTTGGTGAATCTCCACCAACACAGGCAAACCCAGAATCCTCCATAAACACAAAGTTTCTGATATCTTCTAATTTTTTTGCAATTATCTAGACCACAACCACTAATTACGGCTCTTGCAACATTACAACCAATATACTCATCTGCAAACCTGTGGGGAAAATGTCTGTTCCTTTAAGGGGCAGATAAATACCAGACTCAGAACAAATCTGCTTAGTTTGATGAGGATGGAGTGGGAGTGTAATGGCAAAAGTCAAACATCATTTCCATGAGGAGTTAGAAACTCTCTAGACCTGACTTTTGTTTTGAAAGCACATTAGCAAACACTTTTGACAGACAGCCTCAGGAAGTGATCCATATATTATAAATCTGTTATTACTGTGGAGTGCAATGCTTAACAAAGCTCTTTGTAGCTAAAAGGATATGAAGATATCAGTATGGTGGCAAATGCAGAAGACTGTGAAGTCACTCTTCCTTTCCTTGGGCAGGGTACAGAAACTCTCCCTCCTCCCCCCTGATACTTAATTATATCCCTCTAATACCCATTCTGCAATTTGGGCTTGCAGAACAGTTATACATTTGCTGGTTAGGCCAAATTGCATTTTGAAAAAATAAATTTAAAATGTAATAATATGATTTACATTTACAGCAGAAAACTGAACTTAGTAAGTACAGCACAAGAAAGAAAGAAGAGAACAGGTAGGCTTCTGAGCATATTCCATTTTTTATACAACAGAGCTGCTGAGAACTTTCCTTCCAGTTTGCCTCTTATGCATGGAACAAGTTTCTAAGCAAGAGCAGGAATAGTCTCTGGGAGAATATGGTATTTGGAAGAATGGTCTTTGGGGAGTGAATTTACTTGCGAATGCAATAAATCTGTGGTCTTGTAAAAATGAAAATATTTGACATGCTGGCCCAAAGACCTTGAGTTTGAATCCTAACAACACTTAGAAACTGCGATCTTGGAAAACTTAATTTTTATGAACTTTGGTAGCTTCATCCTGAATAGTGAAAGCAGTACCTGATTTACTCAACCACAGGGAGTAGTTGGGAGGATGAAATAATACAATGACCATGACTTTTATGAAACTTAAAACAATCATTTAATTTGGGGTTTTGTTATTACATGTACGAATGGATATCATATTTCTGGAACTGAAATGGACACTTTATCTAAACATACCCTTTAATTCCACCATTGGAGAATTAGATCTAGAGATGATATAAGTCAACCAGGTTTGGAGAACAGTTGATAGCAGGATTATATAAGCACAGTTACATTTGTAGCAAAAAGACACAGTGTCTGCCACATATTAGAAGTAGAAGCAACACTTCCAAAAAAATTACAAGAAAACTACAGACTATTACCTTTATTGACCATAGATTCAAAAATCCTGAACATATTATTAGCACATCAAACTCAGCAAAACATAAAAAGGATAATAACCAAGTGGAGTTTGTTCCAGTAATGTAAGATCAGCACAACACTTATAAATCAGTCAATGTAATTCATCATATTAATACACTGAACCATTACCAGTAGGGAGAGAAAAGAAGGGAGGAGCAAGGTACTGGTAGGGGAATTTTTTTTTTTTAACATCTTTATTGGAGTATAATTGCTTTACAATGTTGTGTTAGTTTCTGCTGTATAACAAAGTGAATCAGCTATATGTATGGTAGGGGATTAAGAGGTAAAAACTACTATGTAAAAAACTAGTAGTAAAAAAAACCCACTACAATGTAAATAAGCTACAAGGATATATTGTATGGCGCAGGTAATATAGCCAATATTTTATAATAACTTTAAATGGAGTATAATCTATGAAAATATTGAGTCAATATGTTTTACACTTGGAACTAATATAATAAATATAATATTGTAAATCAACTAACTTTGATAAAAAAATAGACTGAAAAACAAAGGATCATACTAATATATGCAGTAAAAGAATTTGACAAAATTCAAACCCATTCATGACAGAAACTCTCAAGAAACCAAAAATAAAGGGTGTGATCGTTAATTTTATGTATCAACTTGACTAGGCCATGGTGTCCAGATATTTCATCAGATATTACTCTGGATGTTTCTGTAAGCGTGTTTCTTGGATAAGATTAACATTTTAAACAGTGGACTTTAAGTAAATTGCCCTCCATAATGTGGGTGGGCCTCATCCCATCAGTTGAAGTTCTTAATAAAACAAAGACTGACCTTCCCTAGGCAAGAAAAAATTCTTCCAACAAAAGTCCTTCAGACTTGAGCTGCAACATTAGCTCTTCCCTGGGTCTCCAGCCTGTACTCCAGTTGGTAAAATTGTTTCGTGCAGACCACAGCTGACAATTCTGAAACCATTATACATGTACACTGAAATTGAAAAATTAAGTAAATTGATGGTGGATGGTGAGAGACAGTTTTGTTTTGTTTTTTAATTGTTAGTAAGGATTCACGGATCATTTATTCCCGGCTTTGCTAATCTGTAATGTCCCACTCCAACAGTGAAACACCTGTCTCCCACCATCCAGTGTCTGAGACATCAGTGTAAACTCATATTAACTTACTATGGGTACAGATGGAAACACATAGAAATATTTATAAATTTGTACATATATAGAGATAGAAAACCATATATAAACATACAGAACTTTATATATGTATATACATATATATAGATAGATAGAGAGAGAGAGAGAGAGATTAGTATATTCAAAAATATTTCCCTGCTCTATCGCTGAGTCCTAGAAGCAACCACACCACACCTAGGAGCAATGGAAATGGGAACCTGGTGTCCAATACCTGGTGTCCTGGTTTCCAATACCATTCTCCAATAAAAGGTATTAGAACTCTTTGGAGAAATGTCTGATTCTAGGGCCAGAGCAAGGATTATACTATACTAATCAAAACTGTAAAGATGACCAAAAACAAGGAAAATCTCATAAACTGTCACAGACAAGAAAAGGCCTAAGGATATATAACAACTCCATGTAATGTGGTATCTTCAGAGGGATCCTGGAAAAGAAAAACGAGGTTAGGTAGAAGCTAAGAAAAATAAAATACAGACTTTAGATAATAATAATAATGTATGAATATTAGTTCATTAGTTGTGATAAATGTTCCATACTAACATAAAAGTTAATAGCTGGGGATATATGGGAATTCTGTGTACTATCTTCACAATTTTTCTGTAAATCTAGCACTATCCTAAAACGTAATACTTATTTTAAAATCATACATGCTCTGCACCACTTACTAACTGTGTGGTATCAATCATGTTACTGCAAGTGTCTGAGAATCATTTTCTTATATGTAAAATGAGATAATATCTCAGACCTGCTGCTGAAGATTATATGTGTAAATTCCCTGTCACAGTACTTGGCACATTGTAGACTTAACAAACAGCTTTTTTTCCTTCTCCTTTTCAAAATGCATTTGTTTCTTCTTTTTAAAGGAGTCGCTATTCTTCATTATTTTAAAGAAAATTACTTTCTTGACAAAAGTATTTAATATTGTAGACTAATTTTAAAATAGTTTTGGTAGAACTTTAGGATATTACAATAACAGTAGTAATTGCAGGGATCAAATGTAATCTGTCCCTATCTTATGAGTTTTCTATAGTATAATATAGATGTTCATTGAATAACTCATGTTATAGTTTATCAAATTAGGTCATCAATATTAAGCCTATGATCAATTTCCTTGTTTGGAGACTGGAGCAGTAACATTGAGGGACTTATATAGAGCTGGCTGAAGCTAAAAATGATAAGTAGGAATTACACAGGGACTCAACACTTAGAGAAAAATTCAATCAGAGAAAAACATAAAATATGCAAAGATACAATTTTAAGCATTGCCTGGAGAATTCCATGGTATATGACCACAGAACATTGTTTCAGCAAAGGGAGCAGTAACATGATACCGTTAAATAATAGAATAATTATCTTGAAATAATTTCAATCTGCCTAAGGTAATACTGCCAGAAGTTCATAATAATGCAGAAATAATTCCATTTAAAAAAATAACCATCAAATTTGCAAGAGGAAAATCCAAGGTTGAAAAAAATCACCTGGTTTTAATGTCAATTTTTTTTCTAATATCTACTACAACCAATCCTCTCCAGGTGAAGAATGTATGTATTTTACATATGGCTGCTATAAATAATGAAAAAGGAGAAATACTTGTAAAGTGAAAAATTTAAGAGTAGCCTTTTAAAAAATACATTCACATACAGAATCTCAATTTTCTTCTCAACAACCACATTTTGAGTTATATTTGGTCCATTCCCATTTTACAGATAAATACATGGACCCTGAGAAAAGTTAGGATTCACTAAATCTCATTCCACAAATATTTATTGTGAAACTGCTATTTGCCATGCACTGTGCTAGTAGCCAGGTATGTATGCATTGCTAAATAATCCTGATATGGTCCCCCTCACTATGGAGCTTATGAACCATTGGGGTTCAAGATGAAGATTACACGGAGGGTAAGTGGCTTGTCTGAGAAGGAAAACTCGACACTAGGGGTCTTTAGTTTTAACATTTTGTAGACCACCCTGGCAGATCATTACTTGCTAGGTTAGTGGCAGCAGCACATCTACCTGACGTGGTTTCCAAGAGAGAAATCTGCTTCCAAAGACTCGGACATGTCAGAATTTACCTTTATGAAGGGTGTCTGGCATACTGACGACTGTGTCCCAGAAATTGGTTCTTACACGTTTGCTTTTTTTTTTTAAATCAAGCAAATGTGTTTTACTTAATCAGCCCTGAAACATTTATAAAAATGGACCATATACAATGCTACAAAGTAAACCTCCAGAACATCTAAAGTAAAATATTTTATACTCCCCATGTTATATTAATACATTTGCATTCTCTCACATTTTCCTCCATAGGATAAATATTCTAGTTCTTTCTTCCTAGGTCTTAACTGCAAAATCTCAGATCTCTTAATCTTAATCTTTCTTTCTTAATCTTTCTTCTCTCCACCATGGAATCCTGGTAGTGAGGTCAATGGTTTAGGTTTATTATTTGTAAAGCACTACCTTGGCCAATTTTTGCAAAAGCCATACAACGGCAAGTTGAAAGTAGTACTGCAGTCATTCCCTTTGCCCTAAAATGAGAAAGAATAAATGTACGTGTTTACAAAAATACATGTTTTTATAATGGTGTTTTGAAACTCACGTTTTCATTGTAAGCGTATATTTAAATTATAGCAATTCATTTGATCTTTAAAATAAACATTTCAGGATAATAGATTTTACACTTGATAAAGTGTTGACCTTTTGTAACACATGTCTCTATTCACAAAATAATAGAAAGATATTGATAGACTGCAGATATTTTAAGCAATCATTTAGCCTATCCATTATTCCAAATAACTGGTTTGATTTATTTCATTTATATTTGGCTAGTCAACTCAATCAAAATGGTTGAATTATTCCCAGTGTGCAAGCAAGAAATGGTGTCATTGACTCATTCAGGTTCATGAGTGTATGGTAAACAACTGAAAATGGGCTTCATGGACCTTTCACAAACTAGAGTATTAAGTGTCCACATGGGAGAAGTGGTTTGAAAATCAAAGCACAGACAAGCAAAAAATGTGTTTTGATTTTTCAGTGCAAAGTCCAAATTTGTTTTTAGTTTGCCTCTAAACCGCCTTCAGAATTTTCCTCCTAAAACATTCCTTCCCTTGTGGGACCATACAGAGCAATGTTTTGACATCTTAGTCATTTCCATCAACAAATTACAGAAACAAGACAAGCGGTCAAACAAGTAAAATGGTTTGAATTTAGAAACTGTTCTGGATTACTATAAAGAATGACATGGAATTTTATCCTGCTTGTAGAGAGAAAAACTATGTATCTTTTTGCTATTGATAATCTGTTGAAGGAAAAATCGCTACAACTTCTAAATGTACTTTCACCATGCTTTTTTTAAAAAAATGTTTCGTTGTTCCTTATGTCATGATACATTTTAAAATTCCTTTCCCACCTCTCCCTTCTTCCTGCCATTCCATCCCCTTGTGGTTCCTGCTAAATTTGTTAGTTGTGATGTGAATGTTAAAATATACTGTCAATATCACTAAGAGAAGAAGGTACCAAAACTTCATCCTAGCAGTCATCCCCATAAAAAACACAGTAAACTGAAAAAAACAAACAAAAACAGTTTTATTATGCAAAAACTCTACTGAGATAACTGGCTATTTGCACTTTTTAAAAAAAATTCAACATAACCAACGCATTAGGGAAAGTAAACATTTGATTGAATTTATTGAAGAACAGTCAATTTATTCACAATGGCTGACCCCGCTTGAGTGTGTAAGCATCCTCAAAAATTTACGCATATTGTTAAGAGCCTGCGTTCTGGTGTGTAATAGACTACAATGCAAACTTCTGTCTGAAATTTACACACTGACTATACTGACTATAAGCAAGATACTTCACCTCTTTGAGCTTTAATTACTTCATTGATAAGATAGAAATAATATCTACTTCCAAAGGTCACAGTGATATGCTATTAAACCAGAAATTTGAAAAGCCCTTATTTGTAGTATTTGTCCATTTTTGTGGTATCATACTTTCACCATGGCCAATCAGGCGATCACTGCAATATCAGTGAATGCGGACTTGGGAAGACATTAGTGGAATGTGTTCTCAAGAGCCATTATGAACCAGTTCCAACACATAAGGCTCTTAAAACTCATAAAACAAGATAGTAAATATTAAACAACTGGCACAGTAATAGGCACTCAATAAATAGTTCTTATTAAGATAATTTTCATCCAAATGAACAAGGATAAGTAGTCTATCTAGGCATCTCTGATCAAAAAATCAGAATGGAGGATCTTGACAATAACTTGAGATCTATATCATATCTACATATGAAATAGTACTGACGTTGGGTAACTTTGTCACCGGAAGCCCAAAGCTAGGTTCCTTCCTCCTTTGGACATAGCAGAGCAGTTAGGTGGGTCTCAGATTCTCTCAGCTGATGTTTCCAAAGTAATGGTCCTGTACTATCAAGACCTATTGAGTTGAATAATTGCAAGTCGTGGAGCCAGAGCCATCAGATTATTGAAGATATTATTCAGTGGTTGATAGCTCACTTGGTTATATCACAGTTAATGTGGCAGGCAATTCTTGCATATAGAATCAGCATGGTGTCAAAGTATATTGGATAAACCAGGTTTACACACAGTTTATCATAAAGCAGAGCCTTATTATGGGAACAAATTAATGTCCAAACAACTGTATATAGCTAGAGTGTTTTTTCTCCCCTTTACAGTGTACTTGATGAATCATTTATTATATTATGCCAGTGGAGGTAAAGTAAAATTTATGTGTCCCACAAGTATTGTTTTCTGTAACAAATAATGCAGATTGAACTATGCATCAAAAAAAATCAAGGTTTATAACCTCTTGGAATATATGCAACGTTCTCTGCATGAAAAATGGAAGGTTATAAATCATAGATAACCACATTGTGGAATAAAATATGCGACACTCACTTATTGGATGGAATTCTGTCCTATTTATTTGCTTGATTGTATTTTGGCAACTGTAATCTTTGTAGCGTAGCTGGTAAGGCCTTTCATGAAGGACTCAGCTCCAAAAGTATATGAAGGATTTATTTTAGTCACCCCTAATTCTCTTCTACTTGAGGCAGAGGATTCATAAATATGGACCGTCCATATTTTGAATTGCTTAGTGATTTAAGCTGAGAAAAGGAAAAGCCAGCTCATGTGCCATTAAATTCCATAAAATCTATTAAATCAGACCAAGGAGGATAACATTAGGAAAAGAGTTGATGGTAGCACTGATTTTTTTTGCTTTTGATTTCAATTGAGGAGAAAAATATGAATGCAAGAGCTAGTTTTGCTGAAAAAGTTCTCCATGTTCCATAAACAGATGGAAGAAAACATTCATTGTAAGGAAAGAACATACTTTAATCTTTTAATCCTGCTTCTTGATTTTAATAGGCCTGACCAGAGTGCTTAGATAATAGGTACTCATTAGCAGATATTTGGGAAATACATCCTACACAAAAAGCCCAAACCTCTGCTAAGTAGAGGCAGGGTAAGATGGTAGATAAGACATAATCCCAGAACTCATGGAGTTGTAAAACTGGGTAAGGAAATAGGGGAATGTATCTAAAACAAGGCAGAAGATAAGCTTTGCAAGAGCCCTATAAATAGCCCTATATAATCAGCAGATGTAACCGTCAGATTGTGCTTGTGGTATCTTGTTAGGCTTTTGAAAGAGTTGACTGCTGCTGGGCCACAAAAAATGACATAGAATTTTAACAAATGACAGTAGAGTAGGAGATCATTAAAGTTCGAGATTATAGCAAAAGAAAACTCCTAAATGGGAGACATGAAAGGAATTTTAAGTTTTAAGTGGCAATTTTAATGATTTTCTTCCTTTGGCCTTCTCTTATTTCAGCACTGTTATCTGTGACTTAACTCGCTATAGAGGGGGAGCTTGTCACATCTGCACATGATATACAACACAGCAGAATACCAAACACCTGATTAGTAGAGCAGGATCTGAAAAGGTCTTTGCAGATTACAATAATGTCCTCAATATTTGAAAATGAAATGCAACAGGGCAAGTGCAGGGTTCTGCACCTTGACTTAAAAATTCTTTTGCAGGGGTTCTGAACGAGCGTGTGGTTTACTGAGACCCGTGACTGTCTCTGGTGGCTCAGCTTCAGCATTTTTCTTAACTAGCTTCTGTGTCCACTGCCTTCCTTGCAGCTGCTTCCAAATTAGAGGCCTGCTTTATTTTCCTTTGATAGCTGCCTCTGTCCTCTACTGCATTCCTTGGGGTTCTCACCATATCCCAGCCTTGTTTAAGTCATGGTCTTTCCTGTTGCTTCTTCAATGATACTGTTCTGAAAGTGGTCACTATGGACCTTTGTGTTTTTTAAAAATATAATACATGTGCTTTATGAAGGAAATTGTTGCAGAATAAGAAGTTGCCCAATGAGGGTGAACTCCAGAGTAGATCAGGCCCAAAGGCTGGTTCAAGATCTTGAATGACAGGGTAATGAATCAATAAATAATTAACTAAAACTAAGAAATCAGCCACACATGTTATGAATGGTATAGCTAAAAAAGGAACTTGCCTAACAGTCCCCTACCCATCTTGGGCTTTCAGAACTCTTTCTTGACCCTAGCTCGCTAATGAGTATGTCAAGAGATTCAGCTGTCGTAAAGAGTGTAAGCAGGTTCATTATTCACTTGAGTGAAACGCTGGAATACAGTGTCTGTAGGAAGTAATGAGAGCCTCCTTGCCCAATTACCATTATTCTCCCCATATGAAAAAGCTTTCTTCCTCCTTGCCTGGAGCCTGTACTTCTGATAGCGTTTCCAACAGTGTCAAACAGCAAGGCATAACTCATTACTCCTGAAACTATTCTTACATATTTATCCCTGCTGATATTTGTGATCTGGAAGAGGTAGTGTGAATACAGATGAGGCTATATGATATGAACATAGGTTTTCCTTGTTTTGTATTGTTTGACCAAATTAAATTCTATGTGAAATAGCAAAACTCCATTATAAAGTGCTGTACTTGACCACAGATTTGGTTTGGTGATCTTGTAGGTCGGATCATGTTGCTCATAAATACATATAAACTGCTAATTATCTTATGCCTTCCTAAATCCCTGGCTGGTTAGGATAATCTAGTGAGAAAAGATATACAAAGATTTTGTAAAGGATAAAGTTCTTCACCAGTATTAGGCTCAATAGAGCAGAAGTTTTCCTAGGTTTTGAAGGTTCAATGGCAAGTCTATTATTTGTTTTAATAAGATACATTCAGTGTGAAAATTCCAAATGAGAAATATGAAATTTATGTCATCTGTATCTGTATGATTTCAGAGTTTGTCCATGTAAATAAAAGTTTATGACTTGCCCAGGTTCGCACAAGTAATTATGCAAAGAACTGGGTTCTGACTGTTCTTTCTACTGAAACATTTGTCTTTTTGTCCTACCATAAAAATCTTACCAGATTAATAGTACAAAACACTATTTTCCGTGCTTCATTTGTGTTCAGATTCCATTGTGCCAGGTACCAAAACACATTAACTGAGGTCATCTAGAAAATGGCCATTGTTTAAGGCTGCAAAATTTCACAACTTATTTTAAATATTTGATAATGATGTAATCTTGCAATTAACATTTACCCTTCTGCCTGTAGTTAATAGTATTTCATTTTCCTTCTAAGTATTCTATAGAACTTTATAGACTTTTATAAAATTTCCTTTTTCTAGAGTGCAGTAGCCTTAAGGAAAAATATTACTTGGTGAAGTTAAGTTGTCTATATTTTACTTGATGTTACCAAGACACCAACCTCACAATCATATGATCTTGTCATTTTTAATATTATTCAGAGAAAAATTTGGTGTGTTTTTTAAAATAAAAATTCCATTGTGAACTATATATCAATTGGTTATTTTCTTAATTTCTACTGACTCCTTGTACAATGCTTTTATATCACTTCCAAAGTTTTGTTCTTAAGATAAGGATTGCTTTCACTTTAAAGTTAAGTAAATCAGCAGGAAGGATGAAAACTTTTGTTTATTAAACTATGAAATCTGTAATACTATCAAATAATCTAATTAGGCTGAAAAATCATCATACATAAATATATGGTAATGATTTTATAATAGAGTGGCATTTCACAATGCTAATGAAAAATATATGTTGCGATGATGAAAATATGTAAATAGAGAGAAATAATGTGTTTATATATAAATAAATATAAAATAATGAAATTATATAAGAATATTTACATATAGAATATTATTCATGTGTACAATATCATATATCAATGTTATAATGTTATTTAGAGCTATATATTTCCCTCTGAACAATGATTTTCTGCATCCCTCAATTTTAATGTTGCATATTATATGTAATTTACCTTAAAATATTTTCCAGTTTCTATTGTGATTTATTCTGTGATCTATAGGTGATTCAGAATTAAGCTGTTTAATTTCCAAAAATTGGGGATTGTCTAGTTATTTTTCATATTAATTTCTGATTTAATTCCACTAAGATTAGTATTGACAGGTAGCTAGTGACAGAATTTCTCAATTTCTGTCTTATTTATTCCATGTTCATTTTGCTGGTTAATTACTTAAATTTTTTCATTGGCTCTTTTGATCTTTTTCTTTCAGCATTATAAGCATATCATTACATTGTCTTCTGCCTTCCACAGTTTCTTTTGAAAAGTCAGCTGTTAGTCTTATTGTTGAAACTTTGAAGGTAGTGCTTCTTTTAACTTTTAACTTTTCCTTTTCATTGACTTTATTGTTATGTGTAGTTTTCTAATATTTATTGGGCTTCTTATTCAGTAGGTTTCTTGGATCTGTGGTCTGCGTTGGTATATGTCACCAGATTTGAAAAATTCTAGATATTACCCCTGTATATATCTCTTCTGCTCTAGTCTCTCTCCTTTACATCTGGACTCCAAATATACATATTACACTTTTTTTTTTTTTTTTTGTCCTCTTCTGGTCTCTTTTGTTTCTTTCCCTTCTAATTTTTCTCCATATACTATAATTTGGAGAATTTCTACTGACATGTCTAAGGTCACTAATTTATTTTTCTCTTATTTCAAGTTCAATTAATGAGCTCTTACTTTCAGATATTAATTTTTCTACTTCTAGAATTATATTTTGATTATTTTTATAGATTACAGTTTTTAAATTCTTCATACTTTTATTTTGTCCATCTTTTCTATTTTTTTATTTCCCATATTCATCAAAATTATTGTCAATCTCTTGGCTCCTAACTCCAATCACAGTTTCATTTGTGAGTATATTTCCATGGCTTGTGTTATTTCTTGATTATGAGTCACATTTACCTCACTTTTTTTTTTTTTAATACATTTATTTATTTATTTATTTATTTTTGGCTGCATTGGGTCTTCGTTGCTGCACATGGGCTTTTCTGTACTTGTGGCGAGCAGAGGTTACTCTTCGTTGCACTGTGCGGGCTTCTCATTGCAGTGGCTTCTCTTGTTGCAGAGCACGGGCTTTAGGTGCACGGGCTTCAGTAGTTGTGGCTCGCGGGCTCTAGAGTGCAGGCTCAGTAGTTGTGGCACATGGGCTTAGTTACTCCACAGCATGTGGGATCTTCCTGGACCAGGGCACGAACCCGTGTCCCCTGCATTGCAGGTGGATTCTCAACCACTGTACCACAAGGGAAGCCCTACCCCACTCTTTTTATGTCTAGAATTTTTTTAAAATTTTATGCCACATGCTATGTATAAATGAATCACAGAAGCTTCAGATGTTACCTTCCACCAGCTAATATTCACCCTTTCCTCCCTTAATCAGTTAAAAGAGGTGATGTGTCAATATATCCTAGTCAAAGATTGAGTTGGGTCAGAGCTGGGTTGCAATTAGTAAGTCTTAGTCCACCACTAGTTTGTCTCTGTTCCACAGGTATGGCAGTGCTTTTGATTGAGAATCTGGCTTGTCTCTGTCCCTTAAACTCTAAAAGACAAGGATGCCTTTGCAGATTGGAGCTCAGCTCTTTATCTCTGCCCAAGTAGCCTCAAGATAGTTGAACACTCATTTGTGGAAAATATCTGCTGTCTATAGGAACCACGTCTCCTAAGTACCATGATACAGCAGTAGATTTTACTCTGCTTTGCTCTTTGTAGCCCCAGCCTACCAGAATTCAACAAATGTCTGGTTTGGGGCTCCTCTGGTTTCGAATTCATCAAGCCAGTCTCTTGTTGGTTTCTCTTTTGCATGGTAGGTGCCGTCTTTATGGACTAAGACTTATCCTTAGTCCAACTCAGAATCACTAAATGCCCACAAGTAAAAGTAGCTGGTGATTCTCAATTTATACATTAATTTCTCCTCTCATTGAATGTTTTGGTAATCAGAATATTAAGGTATCCTCCAAGATTATCTACCCCTGGGATAATTGCTCTGCATAGTCCTGAATATGATGAAATTTACTATTAGGACTAGATTATGTTATATGGCATAATTAGATCCAGGTAGACCTAATCTAATCACAAGGGCCCTTTAAAATCACAGAGTTGTTTCTGGCTTGTTGCAGAAGAGGAAATCATAGATAAGCACTCTATCTGACTTGAAGAGGGCAGATATCCATGCTGTGAAGTGCCAAGAGAGAGGGGTTCCCTGTGGGGCTGAAGGTGGTCCCTAGCCAAGGGCTACAGCAAAACTAGGACCTCATTTCTACAACCACCATAAAATAAAATAAATCCTCCCAACAACCAGTGAGGTTGGGAAAGTATTCTGTGCCTCAGGTAAGAACTACATCTCCAGGTGACAGGTTGACTTCAGTCTTGTAAGACCCCAAAGAGCCTTGTCGTGCTGGGCACAGATTTCTGAACTAAAGAACTATGAGCTAAAAATGGTGCTGGTTTAAACCACTCAATTTAAGATAGTAATTTGTTACACAGCTATGGTAAACTAATAAGGAAATTTAATATATTTAGTCCTCCTTATTTATTCAGTTCCTTAATGCCTTTAAGAATATATTTTTTTTCAATTTAATCTGATTTTTTCTATTTATTACAGCAGTAAAATTGGCCTGCTTCTACTTAATACATTTTATTCAGTACATTTTATTCTCACTGCTTCTTTGTAAAGCATATAAATAAGAAGTCGAAGACAGTCACTCCCTCATACATAACCCACCAAATATCCTATCTCTAAACTAAATTACAGAAAGTGGAGAAGTGTACTAAATGCTTAGCATATTTCTTAGTTTTTTTTCATGCTTTTATAAATGTAGATTTGTAGATGGATGAATGATAGAAAATTTCCTTGTTAGAAAAGTTAATAGAAAGTGAAAAATTTGGAAAATGACCATATAAGCTTAAATCATAATTTAATAGCATAGATACAAACCAAATGATGAAATAATATCTTAAGTTGGCCATGCCAAAGTAAGTGTATGTGCTATATGGGAATTTCAAGTCATGAATAGAAATATTTGTTCATTCAATAAGTAAACATAAATCTATGGCATATAAATATTTTTGGAATAAATGTTTAAGAGAAACAAAATGAGGTTTCTGAGGTTCCCTGGAGAAGACATAAATTGCTGTACTATCACAAAATTGAGCCGTCTTGATTTTTATCAGTAACACTACATTGTTGTAAAATAGATACCAAGTAGTAGTAAAAGTCATTGCCACAATATATTGCTCTGTCAAGAAAATTTTGACTGCTTGCATGAAAATGACACAAAATCCTTAACAAATTGATTTCTTGAAGTTGTACTTCAGTGAATAGTTCTCATGACTATATGAAAAAATAACCATGCCTATTATATTTTATTCACTGCCCACATGAAGTTTGGCAGAATTTGCTTTGTTGTTGACATATTTAAAATGGCACACTTAACCTATGTGTTCAATAATTTAAAATGGGAAAGGGGGCAGGTATTAGCATTTATTAAGGGAAATTCTTTTGTGTAACCAACTCTTAAACTTACTTAGCCCAGAAAAATAGTCCATCAGTCAGCAATATCTGTCACATTCTTACTATGTGAGAAGCAGTTATTAGCGCCGGGATTCAGAAATTGAAAGACATTCACACAGTCCTTGGCCTTGAGAAGGTTTCAGTGTGTGGTTGTTAATAGGCAACAAATTATCACAAACAGAATTTATAGGTAAAGGAAATGTAAAGAAGAAGTAGGTGTGTAATGAGAACCTATAACAAAGTAACATAACTGAGTCTGAGAGTTCAAGAAAGGGTTTCCTGAAGAAGTGAAGTATAATTGGGAATTTAAAGGAAAAGATGGTATCATCAAGGCAAAGCATGGTGGTAGGATCGTGCCAGACAGAGGAAGCAGCATGCTCAAGTCTTGATGGTCTTGATGTTGAGAGTGAGGGTGACATCTTCAAAGAATGGTGAGAAGACCAGCACTGAGAGTAATCGGGGTCCAGGTTTTGCAGTCTTGTAACCCTGTTAAGTACCATATTGTGTGGTCCCCAAGTCCAGTGCTACTAAAAGTGTGATCAGAACAGTACTGGTCTCTGAAAAGTTAATAACCAATTCACAATGAAATAAATACAGTCATGAGGAGGAAGAGTTTAGAAACTTTTATAGCAACTCAGCACATTAATTTTATGCCCATTGAATTTAATGACAACTAATTGAAATTTGTATTTTTTAATATCTTTCTTTTTATTTATATTATTTTTTAATAATCAATTTCTTTGCTATGTATAAAATTATCAGTTCACAATGGATGAAAAAAGTGTGTGTTTTTTTTTACGGCATATTTTTTATTGTGATTTAAATATACATAATAAAGTGTACCTTTTTTCTTTTAATGTTTCTTTAGTTTCTTTTATTTTTTTTTAACATCTTTATTGGAGTATAATTGCTTTACAGTGGTGCGTTAGTTTCTGCTTTATAACAAAGTGAATCAGTTATACATATGTTCCCATATCTCCTCCTTCTTGTGTCTCCCTCCCATCCTCCCTATCCCACCCCTCTCGGTGGTCACAAAGCACCGAGCTGATCTCCCTGTGGTATGCGGCTGCTTCCCACTAGCTATCTGTTTTACAGTTGGTAGTGTATCTATGTCCATGCCAAAGTTTTTTTGTTTGTTTTTTTTGTTTTTGCGGTACGCGGGCCTCTCACCGTTGCGGCCTCTCCCATCGCGGAGCACAGGCTCCGGACGTGCAGGCCCAGCGGCCATGGCTCACGGGCCCAGCCTCTCCGCGGCATGTGGGATCCTCCCGGAACGGGGCACGAACCTGCGTCCCCCGCATCGGCAGGCAGACTCCCAAGCACTGCGCCGCTGGGGAAGCCCATGCTAGAGTTTTAATGGTCCTTTATGGCAAGCCATTTGAGAAGTGTTGCCTTAAAATAATTCTAATTCTCAGTGATATTGACACTATAATTAACCTGATCAAATGAACAGTAAGTTGATAATGGCAAGTAGGAAAAAAAAATGCTAATGTATAGGTGCTTTACAACTTATAAGACACTTTCCAGTTTATAAAATACAAATACATTTTTTAATACACACACAAACCTTGTAAGATTGTCAGGGTTCATATTTGATCTGAGGCCACACATCTAGTAAATGACAGACACTGCCATCTTGGTTTTGTTGGTGACTAACCTTCGGGATTTATGTAGCTGTGTAGTCTGCTCACAATCACATGGTTCTTATTCATTTTCATCCATCTAAACTCTTCAAGAGCTGCTAATAAGCTGAAAAATTAAGTGAAGGTATATCTTTTCGCTTTCAAGTTGTTCATTGTCCAAGTACTAAAGATCTCAAATGTGTTTCAGGGGCCTCACACCAGCAAAGAAAGAGAGAGAGAACTAAACAATCAGTACCCAGATAACTGAAAATTGACAGTACAAATTTGTCTTCTACTCCCTCTGGAGCAAAAAAAAAATATGTCCTTGATCAGCAACAAGGAGATCTAACTGTTAGCTTTTTAATACAGTACACCAATTATATTTTATGTCTCCAAGGATGTGAAATTGGGGGACTTTCATTCATCATCTGTGCAGAAGATCCTGATGTAAATCCTTCACACATTGCCTGATTAAGAACTACAGAAATACATTTTGTTTAGGGAATCCTTACAACACTTGAACTTCATCCCACAGTCAATACTATGTCCCCCTGGCATCTTGTTAAAAAGAATGAAAGAAAACAAGCCAATTTACTAACAGAGAAAAATGATTAGCCTTGAGTATGAAAAATACATGTAGAATAGGATACTCTGGAGATTTCATTCCAATTCACCAGTGTTTAGGGTGCAAACCAAGTAATCCAAACATAATTAATTTCTCCAGTTAGAAGTGCCTGCTTTTGAAAGAAATACACCACACCTAGATTATAGTATACTTACTTTAAAAAATCACTCTATATAGAGTCTGATAGAGGTGGATCTACCAGATTCTACAACCTTGGGAAAATTGCTATTTTTCTCTAATCCTTCATTTTATGTTCATAAAATAGAACCATCTACCTCATGGTATAAATAAGAGCATGCTTGTAAGACACTTTATCTTACTAACACCGTAAGAGTTATAGTGGTATTAGCACTGTTTCTGTGGTTATTATTATCTCTTGCTTCAGTAATTTATCAATTCTAAGACTTTTTTTTTTTACCTTTTTTGTATTTCTGAAATCAGGATATATCTTACAGTCAGTCATAGTTTAATTGGCATCTTTTTCTTTTCTTAGTGCTACAAAAATGATGCATTATAACACATGGTATTATAATTGTTATTGTTATTATTATTATTATTTGGAAACCACATTAATCCTTTTAGGCCATGAAAGTGTTAACTAGAACCTTTAAGCAGTATATTACTAAATAGCACCTTAGTTGCTTAAAATTTCAAAGCAATCTGTTTTTGAATTTTATCGCTCACGTTTCATGCACTAAATTTTACTAGGTATTGAGAAGACTAAGGTCCATCTTCTTACCATGAATTAAGTAAAGTTTGAAAAGTATTTAATGAGTCTTATTGTTAGATGCTATGAGGAATACAAAATACAAATGTAGGCACATGCGTACGTATGACTTACAAGCTAAACTTGTTTTATAATCGCATTAGGCACTAAATCAAGATTTGTGAAAAATATCCAAAGGGAGAAAGTAAAATGACCTACATGCATGAGTAACTTTGAAAAAGTTTGAACAGAGACTATGTATGTTCATTAGAACCACGTAATTTTAAAGCTGGAAGGTATACTAGAAACCAGCCATTGCATGAAGGCAATGGGCCAGGCATCTGGTCTATTCCCTGTCCTTCAAGAGGACGCCTCTGAGGCCAGGAGAACTAGGTGAGATTTACTATGCCGTCTGCCTTAGATTTGACAGACCCAGAGAGCAAGCCCCTATCTTCTGACTCTGGATCCAGAGCAGAGCACAAAGGACATTAATGCTGCGCTGCGTGTGGGTATGCTAGATAGATGCCATGCTGGAGGAATAGAAGCAAAGCTAGTCTCTGTGTAGCTGTGTCTAATTAAAATTAAAGGGGGCTCAGTTACTACAAGGAAGAATACAAAGAGAATGAATGGCGGAGGAATGTTAGGAATTAGCCACAGGGCCTCTGGGGTTCAGGCTCAAAGACCAGAAAGAGAATGTCATTATGTCAAAGCATGTGAAAATTGCTGATTTTTGTATGTAAACAGTGGCTGAGTATTGATGAATTTGTATGGTGGATCCTAGTACGTTATTGCAGAAAGAAAAGAGTCAAGAAAAAAAATGGATTTATTAGCGCCTGGTCGCTCATCTGATCTCATTTTTTTTTTTTTTTTTTTTTTGTACGGGGTCCCTATAAACAGGGTAGTTAGAGAGAGAATCTTAAGGAGGTGTCTCCATGAATTACTGTGTGACTCACAGAGGCCAGGAGATCCCACATGGTCAGCTCCTGGTGACAATATAGACTACAGAGTAGGGGAGAGGAGTGATCTTCCTAAATCCGCATGGAGCCAACATCAGGCAGGAACTCTTGGCACAGACACAGATATTCTCACGTTGGGCTGTATCAGTAGTGGCAGCAGCAAAGTGGTTTTGAACAGAAAGTATTTAAGACTGGGAAGCTGAAACAACAGAGGAATCAAAGCAAATGCTAGTCGTTCCAAAAATAATGGGGACTCTGCAACAGGTGGAGTGTCCTTGAAGATTATGAGGGAGCAGGAGACATTGCATTTGGAATATCAGTGTCATTGCCAACATATCCTCATCTACATATTGGAATATGCTCAAATTCTCTCTCTCTCTCTTTCTCTTTCTCTCTCACTCACACACACACACACACACACACGCACACGCACCCCTACCTACACAAGACAGGAAGGAGACATACCCAAATGTTGCCAATGATTATTTTTTAATTGTAGGATTATAGGATTAAATCCTCTTGCTTGTCAGTGTTTTCTATATTTTATATAGTGACTCTATGGTACTTTTAATCTTAAACTATACATATTAACATTTTAATAGAGTTGTACCCACCATAACGGGATTTTGTTTAATTCTATTTTTAAAATTACAAAGGCTATAAAGACTATACTAACATCTGAATTTTTGTTCAGATTTGAATGCCACTATGTCCTGAGAACATTGAACACAGGGTATTATACCTGCCTAATACATTTACAATTTTATTGCTGATATACATTCTCTATGCTAATCTGCAGGAGGCATTATTACCACCGTATTTTGTAAATAATGCTCTTATTTGTAGCATTGTTGAGCTGAAATATAAGAACTTGAAAAATATTTTAGTTTTTAAATTTTTCTTCTTTTAATGCTGCTTTTGGTGCTTTATAAAGATCTCAACTGTGTTTTATTTTAGCATTCACTACACATAAATATGGAAAAGTGCAAGAAATCTAATTAGATGTGCTATGTTATATTTACAGAGTGCTTGCAGCTATAGTGTGCATGCTATAACAACACGTTGGTCAGGTAAATCACGAAAGTTTATGCAGTCATTCAACAAATATATACAGTGAACACCTACTATGAGCAAGCAATAATGATCTTCATTGAAAAAGAAGATTTACATTTAAATGGAATTCTAGCTGTCTAAAACAATGAGAAGCAGCATAGAATGCTAGTTAAGAGCACAGAACAGAAGAGTAAGTCTACCTAGCTTCCAAATATTAGCTACATCACTTACAGGCGATGTGTGAACATGAGCATAGTACTTAATCTCTATATGTCTCAGGTTGTATATATGTAAAATGAGGATAATAATATTATCTACATGATTGGGTTGTAATGATCAAATGAGATAAACTGTGTGTCTTGCATATAGTAAAAACTATGTTATTGTCTTTTTTTTCCCTGATGGACTTAAGTTTTTGTTGAATTTCTATACAGACCTACCTACTATCCAGAAGAAATAAAGATGCAGGGAGAAATGTAATTAGAGAGTCATGGCATTTCAGAGCTAGAAGAGAACTTATTAATTACGTACCTAAATCCCACCAAAGTACAACTGAGAACACAAGGGCACAGAGCTACAAAATCAAATAATTAGGAGGTTTCCAAGCATGATAAAATCCCAGTTTTATAACTCCCTGATCAATATATCAATAAATGCCAACTGTAAGTCCATTTATTCATTCTGCAAACATTTATTGAACAGCACTTCCTCTATGCCAAGCACTATGGTAAATGCACATGACACTAGGACAAATCATATAGGTTACTTACCTTGTAAATAGCTACAGTCTAGTAAAGGAGAACATGTAAAAGTAATTGAGTTTCATCTCTGCTCTGATAAAATATTTGTTTGTACCAGTGGTAGTAGAATGGAGACGTTGAACAATTCTATCTAGGAGTTCTAGAAATGCTTTATACAAAATGAAAATCTTGATTATGAATGTTGAATAAGGATTCAGAAAGCAGGTCTATGTGTCTAAAGCATCAGGTGTGGAGTTGAAAGGATTCACTGAAAGATAAATGTAAAAGATAGTGAGTGACTGGATCATAAAAGACGTATTCCATGATGTATAGTTTTGGGGTTTTTTCTACAATAATAATTAGGGAATAAATTAAGTGGAAAATAAATGAATATTTAAAGATATAGTAGAAGTAATGCCATATAAAGAGGAAAGAACTGTAGTTTAGGTTAAAAAGACTCACTGTAGGGCTTCCTTGGTGGTGCAGTGGTTAAGAATCCACCTGCCAATGCAGGGGACGTGGGTTCGAGCCCTGGTAAAAGTACCGTAAAGGCATCAGGGCAGAAAACAAATGTAAGGTTACTAACAACAACAGCAAAAATTATAGGTTATCATGATTCTACAGCTCTGCAACAGTAATACTACAAAACAAGAGGCTAGGTGTTCAGGGTGAAGGCTGAAAGGTTGTATCAACAAAGGCTGTACTCAAACATATTATTATTATAGTCTGAAGGCAGAACAAGACAAAACAAAAAATCTTGGATATATAAAAATGCAGGAAATAAACTAGGAAGAGCTCCTGATAAAAATTACCCAGGGGCAAATTTCAAGTAATCCAAAAATGAATCAAAATAAAGAACACACAAAGAAGCAACTTAAATATAAAATTAACTGTAATGACTTGTATAATTATGGATATAAATTAGAACTCATCTTAATGAAAAAAGAAAAACATATTTAAGTATAAGATAATCAGATAAATATATAAAATGAACCGTGAATATCACACCAAAAAACTGGTAGTTCAACAAAAGTAGAGTGAAGACTGAGAGGGAAGAGGGCATTCATCCTGACACTGATAGGGATATATAATAGTAATAATTAGTAAAATTTACAACAGGCTTTATACTGTTAAAGGGTGACACGACCATCACTGAGAAGCTAAAAAAAAATTCTGAAGATGATTTTATTGCTTATTACAGTATAGAAGAATGTTGATAATCAGGCACAGTCTCTCCAGGCAGAGCAGACTACTAATCATACATGAGAATTTTAAAAATCATAGAGTTCAGAGATTGGTGGAATCTCAGAGGTGCACGTGGGGTGACATCATCGGTAAAAGCATAGTTACTTGGATGAAACTCTTTTTGATTGTGTGGCACTTAGTGGCATATGTATTAGAGTGAATGTGTTTCTGATTGACTGACTTTTGGAAGGAAGGGGCTGTCACAGATACATTGGCTTTTAATATATTATTGATCAATTGAACAGTTTTAAAATGATTATGCTACTTGGACCATGACTACCAAACAGTCCATCTTTTCCTTTTTTATTCTGTGTCTATCAAGTTATCAAAGGGAAAAAATTAGATTGAAAAATATAAACATTATCAAAAAAGTATATAAAACAGAAAATGTAAGATAAAGTAACAGATCAAATATTTTTGTTACTTTCATTGGTAATGAAATTAATATTCTTATTGAAAGAAAATTTTTCTCATCAGTAGGGGAATGCCAGTTCTGAAAATGGCAGAAAAGGTTGTGTTACATTAATCCTGTGACCACTGTGTATAAATTCTGTACAAAATATTAAAATAAATACCTAAAGCTACCAATAAACAAACAGCCAGAAACTGTAGAGGACATAATTCTTGAGAGAAAGAATGCCATGTTTGAATAGCTTTTTCCTTAAAAGCATTTCCTAGTGTTCTACCACAGAGTGAGATTACAGTTTGAACAGAAATAGGCTGAAGAGAAAAAAGTTAGAGCTTAGTGCTATCAGAGTAGCTGGGAATTGGAGGAAACTCCTGGAAAGGAAGAAGCCAAAGAGGGGAAATTCTAAACTCTGCGTGTAACTGCTTCAGATTCTTGAACAATATTTTAAAATATGTATGCAGAGGGAGGATTCAAGAAGCCTAGAAGAAAGCAGTATGCAAGAGGCAGAGATTTCAGCAGTTGCCTGCATGTAGGAAGACAGAGTTTACAAATCAAGTTCCAACAAGTTTGTTGAATAGCTTTTTGAATGCTGTGGCCTTTCCCTTAACACCTCAGTAGAACCATATCTTACAAGTTAGCTCAGGACTCAGAACTACATACCTTATGAGTAAAATTAAAACCAAAATTTACCCATTATAACTAAGCCTAAAACCAAGTCTCTCTAGGATCAAAGTGATCTACCAGTAATTTAACTGCCTGCAAGTATAAAACCCTATGTTCTTTAGAGGCAGATAATATTCAGAGGCTCTACAGTATATCATTCATATTGCCCATGATGTGCAGTGATAAAGAAATTACTACACATACAAAGCATAAGAAAAATGTGGCAAATAATTTGGACAAGAAAGCAGTCAATAGAAGATCAACACATGTCCTAGATGTATAACTTAGTAGGTATTATAAATAAGTTTAAAAATCTGTAAGAGGACAGAGCTGATAAAATGATGAGAAACACCATTAGAGAAATGACAGTATCAAAAAGCTAAATGAATCTTCTAGAATTTGAAAAAAATTTTGGATTGACCTAAAAAAAGCTGGTCACATCAGAAGAAAATATCATTGAATCTGAAGAGAAGTTATTATAAATTAAACGCAGAAAATAAAGACTGAAAGAAAATAAAATTTCAGTGACATTTAGGACAGTATCAAACAATCTAATTGATGTGTAATTCGAATCACAGAAGGATAGGAAAAATGGGGCAGAAAAAAATATTTGAAGATACAATGGAGGAACATTTTCCAAATTCACTGAAAAATATAAATTTACAGATTTAATAACTTCAGTAAACCCCAAGCAGTTGAAATACATATGAAAGCACATCAAAAGTGAAAATGCCAGAAAAAAAGAGAAAATGTTAAAGTCAGCCAGCATAAAAGAAACATATTTCTTTTGATCATATTGGAACAGGGATAAGAATAATGGTTGACTTCATCAGAAACAAGAGTCCAGAAAATAGTACAATAACATCTTTAAAAAGTGCTGACAGAAAAAAAAAAAAATCTGTCAACCTAAAATTCTGTATGCGGTAAAAAATAACCTTCAAGAAAAGGTGAAATTAATATATTGTTAGATAAATGAAAGCTGGAAGAATTTTCACCAGCATAAAATAAATGTACAAAAAGAAATGCTAAATAAAATTTTTCAACTGGAAAACCTAATGATACCAGATGGAAATTTATAACTGTAGGAGGGAATGAATAGCATCAGAAAGAAACATTATACAAATTAAAATGACTAGTTATTTCTTTTCTTATACTGAAAAAATATATATATTCTGGGATTTTGTAACACATAAAAGTAATATATATATATATATATATATATATATATGATAACAATAGCACAGAGGAAGCAGAGAGAATAAATGAATAATAATCCAATTATATGGAAAGTGGTACAATCTTAATTCATGGTGGTCTATGATAAATTAAGCCATATCCCCCAAGATAGAAAGAATAGTTGAAAAGTCATTTGAAGAATTAAAATATAATCATAAAAAAACACTCAGTTCATCCACAGAAGGCAAGAAACGAGGAACAAAGGTGACAAAGAGGCAAACTTACTATTTTTTATAATTGCATTTATTATAAATGGACAAAACATTTTTATCAAAGGCAGTGATTGTCAGACTAAGTAGAAATATCAGGAAACATCTCTAAGGTACTTACAAGATATGCAGTTTAAATACATAGACACAAAAATGTTGGAAGTATATGAAAAAGTATATACCATGAAAACATTAAGAAAGCTGGTGTGGTTTTAGTTATAGCAGATGAAGGAAACTTCAAGACAAGGAATATTGTGAGATAAAGAGAACCTTTTCATAATGATAAAAAGCATCAGTTCAACACGAAGGCATAACAATTCTAAACATGTGTGCATTTCAGAAGAAAAACTCTTAAATGTATTAGGCAAACTGATAGAACTAGGGGAGACGTAAACAAATTGAAAATTAAATGTGGAAGTTTTCATACTTCTCTCTTCATTTTTTATAAAAGAAATGGACAAAAAAGAAAATTTGAAAGCCTAGAGAACATATAAATAACATTCCTAACAAAATAATCTAAAAAATATTTATGCAAGTCATAGACAGGACGTGACATTTGAAGGTCTTGAGTGTGAGACTTTACAAGGTGTGTGAGGAAGAAAGGGTATTCAGAAGTACAGGAAGTGGGATTGGAAAGGTACAGAAGAATGAATGAGACGGCATGTTCTAGGAACAGCCCCAAATGCTCAGGTAACAAAATTAGACATGAATCTGGAAAAGTAGGTAAAGATCCCCATAGAATTTGGCATTAGAGAGCCACGAGCGATTTTTAAGGAAGGGTGGGTCATCATCAGACCTCCTTTAGGAAGGTGTGGAGTAATTACTGGAGGAAGGAGAGATGCAACCAAACAAGCAAATCTTCACAGTACACATTCTTTTTTTTAACATCCTTATTGGAGTATAAATGCTTTACAATGTTGTGTTAGTTGCTGCTGTATAACAAAGTTAATCAGCTATACATATACATATATCCCCATATCCCCTCCCTCTTGCGTCTCCCTCCCACCCTCCCTATCCCACACCTCTGGGTGGTCGCAAAGCACTGAGCTGATCTCCCTGTGCTATGTGGCTGCTTCCCACTAGCTAGCTATTTTACATTCGGTAGTGTATATATGTCCATGCCGCTCTCTCACTTCGTCCCAGTTTACCCCTCCCCCCTCCCCGTGTCCTCAAGTCCATTCTCTACGTCTGCGTCTTTATTCCTGTCCTGCCCACAGGTTCTTCAGAACCATTTTGTTTTTTTAGATTCCATATATGTGTGTTACCATATGGTATTTGTTTTTCTCTTTCTGACTTACTTCACTTTGTATGACAGACTCTAGGTCCATCCACCTCACTACAAATAACTCAATTTCGTGTCTTTTAATGGCCGAGTAATATTTCATTGATATATGTGCCACATCTTCTTTATCCATTCATCTGTCGATGGACACTTAGGTTGCATCCATGTCCTGGCTATTGTAAATAGTGCTGCAATGAACATTGTGGTACATGACTCTTTTTGAATTACGGTTTTCTCAGGGTATTGTGCCCAGTAGTGGGATTGCTAGGTCATATGGTAGTTCTACACATTCTTTTAAATTGAATATGGAACATTTATCTAGATAGACCATAGACAGGGCCACAAAATAAGTCTCTATAAATTTGAAAGAGTGAAAATTATACAGAATATGTTCTCTGATGATAACATAAATCAATTAAAAATCAATGACATATATACAGTTGACCCTTGAACAGCATGGATTTGAACTGCGCTGATCCACTTACATGCAGATTCTTTTCAATAAATACGTACTACAGTACTACATGATCTGAGTTTGGTTGAATCTACAGATGCAGAACTGAGGATATGGAAGGCCAACTATAAAGGGGGAGGGGTTTGCACTCCTAACCCCTGCATTGTTCAAGAGTAAACTCTCTCTCTCTCTATAAATATATACCTCAAATTATTTTTAAATTAAGCAACACATTTTATGTGTTGATTAGGTCAAATAAAATATTACAAGGAATTAGAAGAAGCTGCATTTTTTTCAAAAAAGGCATATGGATTAACCAGTAAGGTACTCAATGTCACTGTCATCAAGGTAAGGCAAACTAAAACCACAATGAGATACTATTCCTTAGCCACTACAGTCACAAAATTTTAAAAGATTGACCACAAATTTTGTAAAGGACGTGGAGCAGTGCTTTTCAAACTTTGTAGTCTCAGAATTACTTTACCCTCTTAAAAATTGTTGAAAACCCCAAAGAGCTTTGCATAATGTGGATTTTCATATCATATTTACCACATTAGAAAATAAAACAGAAAATTTTAAAAACACATAATTTATTACTGAATTTAAAATTATGATAATTTACCCAGTAAATGTTAAAATAAACAACAAATATTCTTGAAAAATTACTATGTTTTCCAAAATAAAAATAATATTTGGTGACAAGTATAGCATAGTTTTCTGGTTTTGTAAATTTTTTTTAATATTTGGCTTAATGGACGCTGCAGTCTTATATTTGTTGATTTGTTCATTCTATTGTGACAAGTTGTATTTGCTGAGGTAGCTGAAGAAAATCCAGCGTCAAACAGAAATGTAACTATAAAAGGAAGGAGTATTTTTTAAAGAATTTTCAGCTAATGTGTATATTCTTTTATAATATACCAAACCTCAAAATGCGGTAGTGCCTTAAATGTTAGTTACAACATGGAATACAAAACCATCTGGTAGCGGGCTGAACGACGGCCTCCCTCAAAATATTCCCATGTCCTAATCCCTGGAACCTGTGAATATTACTTTCTATGACAAAAGATGTGATTGACTTAAGGATTTTGAGAGGAGGAGACTATCCTGGATTATCTAGGTGAGGCACTAACTCGATGGCTTAAAATAGCAGAAAGTTATTCTCCCCTAAAGTCTTGAAATGGAACTCCGCCTTGCCAACACCTTGGTGTTGGATTTATGGCCTCTAAAAATGTGGGAGAATAACTTTCTGCTATTTTAAGCCATCAAGTTTTTGGTAATTCTTTACAGCAGTTTTAGAAACTAAAACACGTATCAGTAAGCTTTTCGCATTCTGTTACATTAAAATCAAATGATCTATCAAACTTTGGATAGATTTTTCACTCAAGCATGATTTTATAACATTGTACATTGTTTATTTGCAAAATATTTGTTTTACTAAGTTATTGAGATCTTCTAAATGTTGACATATTTCATTATGCATTATCGCATTCATTTATATCACCACCAAATTTATCAACTACATCTTTAAATATTGGGAAGCCAGTGCATATAAGTTTTTTTTTGCATTCTAATTTTTGCTTAAAAGCTCAACTTTCATCACTGGTAACACGTACAGTCAGTTGTTTTCCTTGGAGTGACAGACACAATTAGTTAATTTTTGAAAAATGTTTAACAAATATCCACTCTGAATAATCATAGACTGTCAGTCATTTTTTAAGTAAAAATGGTGTTCCATGAAAAAGGCAGCCAGTTTCCCTCACAGTTAAGGTGCTGTTTGTCAAGATAGCCATTATACTTCAGAATACAATAGTAGAGATTTATGTGTACTTCCTATTTCTCGCAAAGAATATTAAAATTAAGTGTACTCATATATATGGAATCTAAAAAAAAAAATGGCTCTGATGAACGTAGGGGCAGGACAGGAATAAAGATGCAGACATAGAGAATGGACTTGAGGACACGGGGAGGGGGAAGAGCAAGCTGGGACAAAGTGAGAGAGTGGCATGGACATATATACACTACCAAAAGTAAAATAGATGGCTAGTGGGAAGCAGCTGCATAGCACAGGGAGATCAGCTCGGTGGTTTGTGACCACCTAGAGGGGTGGGATAGAGAGGGTGGGAGGGAGACGCAAGAGGGAGGGTTTATGGGGATATATCTATACATTTAGCTGATTCACTTTGTTATACAACAGAAACTAACACAACTCCAAAGCGATTATACTCCAATAAAGATGTTAAAAAAAAAAAACCTGTGTACTAAAGGGTGAAAATTTAGTAAAATTAGCGATTTTTACTGCTTCAGCAAGGACATTCTTCTGTAGTACTGACTTCTTTCTTTCTTTGTCTTCCTTCCTTCCTTCCTTCCTTCCTTCCTTCCTTTCTTTCTTTCTTTCTTTATTCTTATCTCTTTCTCTTAACTCTAAGTGTATGGCAGTGAAGAAAACAATGGCTATCTGTACAGTTTGGTGCTACTGCTCTAATTATGCTATAATAAACATCAGATTTATTTTTACCTCCCCCCTTGCCCCCATTGCTTTTCTTCCAAAAGTGCAGATATCAACATGGTAGAAATACCATCTTAGTATTATTAGGAAAATAGTTTGAATTTTTTTCAAACCTCCTGAAAAGGTCTCAGGAACTCCAGGTGTGTACACACTCTGTTTCAACTACTGCTGTTGTAGAGCAACTTGTTCCATTGCAGGTGGGGTTAAAAATGATATAATCACTATGGAAACTTATGTGGCAATTTCATACATAAGCTTTAAATATGTATACTCATATCAAAAGACTCATCTAAGAATTTTCATAGTAGCTTCTTATTCGTAATAAGTGAAAGGTGGCAGTAACCTAAATGACAATGGAAATAACCTAAATGACAGTGGAAACAACCTAAATAACACTGTAAATAACCTAAGTATTCTCCATCAAAAGGAGAATAGTATAGTATAAAAATTACGGTATATCTGTGTAATGAAATGCTTCTCAGAAATGAGTAAAAGGAATTACTGATTCAAGCAACAAAATAATTTTTAAATGAGTCTTGAAATTTAAAATGAGTCTTGAAAACACCATTTGGAGTAAAATAAGCCAGACTACATATCAGTATGTTAGGTATGGTCACATTTATAGAAAGGTTGATGACAGGAAAAATTAATCTGTGATTATAAAAATGAGAAGAGTGGTTCTTCTGGGAACAGAGTTTACTAGAGAAGGACGTGAGGGGGCAGTTTCTGCAGTAATGAAAATATTCTCTTTTTTGAATGATGTATTCGTTACACACCAAAATCGCCGAATTATATATTTAAGAAGTGTGTTTCACTACATGTAAATTATACTTCAATGAAAGCACTTAATCTTGGATATAGTCTAAAAAATAAGTAAGTAGACATATATATACATATACATAAATAAACTATATACTTTCAGCAAGGTGCGGGGTGAAAAAAAGTACACCTGAAAGACTAAAAGGAAAAAGAAGGGCAAATATATATAATACAAATGCAATAAAAGTAAGGCAGGGATTCCAATAACAACATGAAAGTGGAGTTCAAGGTGAGCTTTTAAGCAGATAAAGGTTAAAAACATACAATCCATGGTGAGCGTCCAACTGTGATGAGACTTCAAAAAGTGATAACCTATTATCTAAATATATAAAATAAGTACTTAGACATAGGAGAAATAGAAACAGTCATAGAATTTTTTAATATAACCTATCAGCCTTTGATGGATGAAATAATCCAAAAAAGAAAAGAATTACTATATTATATATGTAATTTTTATAGTTCACGTTTGTATGCTAAAAACACATGCCCCAGTGTACCGAAAGTAGAAATAGTAGTAAACTTTTAAGTATTTAACATAGAATTTAAATACTTAAAACATATGCTAAGAAATATATAGAGAAATAGCCAGAGATACAAATTTAATTGAAATTTTTTAACAGTCTTTGATAGAGCAAGTAAACAAAAAGAAAGGCCTGAGTAATATATTAACAGGGTATGTTTTATGTATAACTGTATTTCAAATCCTAAATCCTATGTAAGTACTGCTCCTTCTTTTCAAGAGCCAATGGAACATTTAAAATGATTGTTTATATATCAAGCCATAAAGAAAACACCAATAAATCCCTAAAAGTAGATATAAATCCAGCCACATTCACTGCAATGTACAACTATACAACTACAAACTAATAACAAAAGTTATATCTTAACTTGATTTATTTTAAGATATACGCCTTCAAAGCAATTTTCAAAGTAAAGAACATGCCCTTGCTCCAGTATATTGTAGTTACTGCAGAACACAAAATATGAATTTTGAAAATATACCTAAGAAACAAAAGGACTCAATTCAAGATAGGAAAATAGGCATTCATCACTGGGATTAAAATTATATCTCTTATTTTCTTAGTTGACTCTTTGCTCAAAAGTTTATTCTACCATTAATTAAAACTTATTTTTTAAAGATAAAAATAATGGGGAAACTTAGCTAAAATGATTAGACTATCTGACTCTGATGAATCTTCTACCCACTTTTGCCTGACTTTGAAGCCACAGGAAATAATTAATACTCAATTTTAAAAATTCTAAGAGAGGAAGTCAGTTTATTGCCAGGACCTAAAAGTTTGGTTTAGATCCAAATTCTAGTTCCAAAAGTTTGATAGGTCTAGGACAGGGGGTAAAATTATAATCATTTATGACCCAGCAATTCTATGATGTTCTGAGGGTAATAACAAGACTCTTGTGACTTTTGATAATGAACGTAAAATGGTAAGAACAGTACCTGATACAGAGCAGGAACCCAGTAAGTATTTGGGGGAACTCCCTGGCAGCCCAGTGATTAGGACTCTGTGCTTTCACTACCGCGGGCCCGGGTTCGATCCATGGTTGGGGAACTAAGATCCCACAAGCTGCCCAGTGTGGCCAAAATAAATAAATAAAAATAAATAGATAAATAAATAAATATTTGGAAACAAACAAAGAAAAAAGACACTTGTGCCTTCCTTTACTACCTGTCCTTCTTAGTTAAAAAAATAAATCTATACCAACAGGCATATAGGACTTACTTATCTCTCTAATATACAGACAACTATCTGGAGCATCTCCAAACATTTAGTGACTAAACACCAAAAAAAAAAAAAAAAAATTGTGCAAGGAGGGGAAAACTGTAAAGGCAATTTGAATACTGGGAAGTGGAATCTTGTGAGCACATCCTGCAGGAAGAGTTAGAAAGTTCTCCTCATATAAAACATACCTCAGGTAGCCAGCATGAGGTAAAGGTACAGACCTCAACTCAGTCTAACATAGAAGCATTAGAATGATTAGGAGCACTGCACTAAGACAAGTCTTCTATTAGCAAATGGCAGACTAGCTTGCCCTCTCATCCTTTTTGGATGAGTCAGCAGTTTCATAGGTGAGAATGAAAACAAAATACTGCAGTATATGACAAGAAAAGAAGCATTATGTGAAAACTCACAGAAAGGAAAACCCCTGATAATGACTTACTAAGAAGTGTTAGGTGAAGCTGGCATCTTCTTTTGGATGCAGGTAGAAAAAAACTCTAAGAAAAAGTAGGAGCAAGATTTTCAGAAAATAGGTTGAGCTGAAATATAAAATGATAACAGAGAGGTTTAGGGAAAGGATCTATGCAGTAGTAGAATCCTGAATTTTAACAGTGTGGAAATAAAATCAGTGATTTGGAGAACCATCTTGAAAAGAGCCACTAGAAGGCAGAAAGATAGGGCAGAAATATTTTAAAATATATTCATTAAAAATGAAAGAGAAATATACAAAGTATGTGGGATGGATAATGGCATTAGAAATATAAGAAAAGTACTTTTTCTCATGGTGGAAAAGAAGCATGAGAACATTTGGAAAAGCAACATTAAAAAATGATATCATTAAAAAAACCTCCACGTGCTGAGGAAAGGCCCTAATCACTGATTAAGATCAATCCATGTGTGAAGAGAATCTCTCCTAGTAAACAGCAGAAAAAAATTGTATTTAGATTATTTTTGTTATGTTTTGAATTTTTCTCTTTGAAAAAAAATTAAACCTTAAAAATCACAAGAATAATTCAATTAATACCCATATATCCTTCAGAAATTGGTACCTTTCACTGCATTTGCTATATGCTTCTCTCTCTCTCTCTCAAAACAAGGTCATTTTCTTACATAACCAAAGTGAAACAAATGATCACATTCAGAAAATTTGACATTAACAATACTAATAATAAAGTCCTTATTCAATTTCACTAATTGTCCTTAATAGGATTTTCACCCATTTATGAACTAATCTAGGATAATCAGGTCTCATGGTTGTTTAGTCTTTAATCTGGAATAATTTCTCATTCTTTTTTTTTTTTTTTATTTCATAACACTGACATTTGAATAGTACAGGTCGGTTGTTTTGTAGAATGTTCCTCAATTGGGTTTGTCTCATGTAAGACCATGTGAGTAATGCTGTGTCCTTTTCAGTGAATCACTTGAAGAAGTGAATGTTATCAGTTTGTCCCATTACTAGTGATGTTTACTTTGATCTCTTGGTTAAAGGTAGAGTCTGCCAGATTCCTTCACTTTAAACTTACCATTGTTCATTCATAATTCATAAGTAACCTCAGCATATATATATGAGACCGTGTGAATATCCTCTCTTATTTAAATTTCACCCACAGATATTAGCACCTACTGATGGCTTGCCTACAATAATTATCCCTAAGATAGCTGCAGAATAATGGGTCTCAATTTTATCATCACTTCTTCTTTTATTGGTTGCCCTTCTACTATTAGAATCATGTTACTACCCCATGTACTTTATTTATTTACTTATTTATCAGTAGTTTCACAGATCATTTTTACTTAAACGATTATAATCCATTACTCATTAAGGTCCACATTGTTCCCAGTTAGGCCATTGGGAGCCCATTCAAGCTAACTCTGTGTTGTTTAACTATTTATCTACTTACACTTTATAAATTTTATGCATGTTTTCATTTCAAAGTTGTGAGATTTTATTTTTAATGAGGAGAAATATTTAGTTTTGAGGAAATCTAACTTTATCATTTTTTATTTTATGGTTTTGATTCTTGTGTCCTAAGAAATCTTTACTTACACCCAACTCACAAAAATTTTCTCCTGTATTTTTCTCTAAAAGCTCTATAGTTTTTCTATTTATATTTAATTCTATAAGAGATCTCAAATTAATATTTGTGTTAAGTGTAGGGTAGGTGTCTAGGTATATTGTTTTCTCTGGGGATATCCAGTTTTTCCAACACCATTTGTTGACTGTTTTATCTCCCATTGGATGGTTTTCATGTCTTTGTCTAAAAAAATAAAATAGACATATAAGTACCTATTGAATTCTTAGCTCTCTATCCTATTAATTTAACACATTTATTGATCTTTGTGCCAGTAAAATAATTATTTGATCACCATATGTTAATCTTGAAATTATGTAGCATAATCTTCCAACTTTATCTTTCTCAAGTTTGCTCTGGATATTCTAGGTCCTCAACATTTCCATATGAATTTTAAAACCAGATTTGCTGGAATTATGATAGGGAGACATAAAACATAGAGATCAATTTGTGGTAAGATTGATATCAACAATATTTGATATTGTCTTCTGAAATAATACCATGGTTATACTTCTGCATTTTTTTCAGTCTTGTTAATTCCTTTCAGTAGATGACTAAACTGAGCACTATGCATTTTTTTCTTAAACTCATTCCCCTAAGGGAAGCAACTAAAATGTCAGTTCCTTCATCCTTAGCTGAGTTTCTGGCAGCATGGTCCACACAGGCACGTTTCAGAGGTCAGCCTAGGATGTCAGTAGAGTTAAATCACAGACTTGGGTCTCCCCTTTCTGAATATCTCCTTTGCAGGAAGGACTACTGTCTGACTTTCGAGGGGAAGTGGTTCCTCAAACTCTAACCCCCCAGTGCACCTTGCCAAAAACACCGAGTTTTCTTTTGGAGTTTTAATTGCCTGTGTGAGACTGATTATGACTTACCCTCAGACTAAAAACCGTAGCCACCAGAAATTCACCTTGTGCTCTTTCCTCTTTCCAAATGTCAGTTCCCCTCTAGAATATCATCACTTTTGCTCACTCCCCAGTTGTCTTCTCATAGTTGTTTGTATTTTATCTGGAGTTCACGCTTAGTGTCTGCAAGATCATTACACAGATCTCAGCTCAAGTGTTCTCTACTCAGATTTTTCCCAACAACTCTCTCAAATGTAACTTTTCTTCTCCTCCAACTCCACCCTCATCATGCTCTATTCCATTGCCCTCTTTATTTTTTTTAGAGATATCTGAATATCTTTAGTAAGAGTGATGAACCATCTCTATCTAAAAGTATATTTTCTAATATTTATTTGGTTGCACTGGGTCTTAGCTGCGGCAAGCAGGCTCCTTAGTTGCAGCACGTGGGCTTCTCAGTTGTGGCATGTGAACTCTTAGATGCTGCATGCATGTGGGACCTAGTCCCCTGACTAGGGGTCAAACTTGGGCCCCCTGCATGGGGAGCACAGAATCTTATCCACTGCGCAACCAGGGAAATCCCTCAAAGTATATTATGAATTTATTTATCTGTTTTTTTTTTTTTGTCCCCACCACTCAATTCTCATATTAGTGCCATGAAAGCATGGAGTTTGTATGTCTTTACTTTCATATTCATTGCCCATTCCATTGAATGTTAACAAGGATATATAGATGCCCAATAAACATTTTGACTGAAGAGATATAAAAAGGAAAGAGAATTGTATCTACTTTATAGTGCTGCTGTATTTTATCAGTTTTAAAAAAAATTCTTAGTAAAATACATGGTAAAAGTTAGGTAACTGCAGATATGTCAACGTCACACACACACATCAAACACTTACGAGAATACTTATTTATTTTTTCTGTTCAGTAGAATACATACATGAGGTTTCTAGATACAGAACAATATAGGACCAGCTTACTATTGCAATTCCTGTTACTATAAAGGTTATTATAACTCTTTTTCTACCAATTCTTGACTAAACAATCCAGATTCTTAACAATGCTTACAGGGTTTTTAACAACTTACTATAAAGCTAAGATGAAGAGAAACACGCTGCTGTCTTTTCTGGTTATAGACCAGCCTATCTCAAGAAGACGTAAGAAAACTTGGAGATATTCTCCCCGATTGTGTGGTGTGTGTGTGTGTGTGTGTGTGTGTGTGTGTGTGTGTGTTTGTAAGCTACAGACACACTCTTCAAATGTTAAGCCTAATATTTAAAATAAATTAATCTTGTTCTTAATGAGTTAGACACTAGAGGTACTAAGCCTGCCCACTGCACACATTCTCTAATCCTGTCCTGTTCTCGAAAATATCTGCAGAGCAAGGACATTTCGTAAATCACTGATTTAAGTCTAATCATTCCATTTTGCAGAAGAACTGAAGTTCTGAAAAGGTTATGACTTGCCAAGGTCACACATAATTAGTGAATAGATAAGGATTATACCTAGAACACCTAAATCCCACACTAGGGCTCTTTCTATTATAATTAGATACGAGCCTTATGTGTGTGTGTGTGTGTGTGTGTGTGTGTGTGTGTGTGTGTGTGTGTGTGAGTGTATGGTTTGAGCATTCATTCATTAAACAATTATTTACTGAACATTCACTATGCACCAAGCACTCTGCTTGGCTTAGGGATAGAGTGGTAAACAGGCAACCATAATTCCTCCTCTCAAGGTGCTTTCAGTCTTTTGGGGAGTGAGTCATTAAAAATATAATTACATAAAATAATTTAATTAAATTCATGAGAAAGAAAGTATCAGGAGATTCAAGGTCAATGGCACTCTAAGTTAATTGCTGAATCCACCTTCCTCTCACTACCATTAGACACCAAAAAAGTGATCATGACTTCCCATTGAGACCTCTAGGTAACCCCAATACAGGTGATATGTAGAATTCTATTGTTTGTAGTGCTACAGGGAGCACAGGGTAGTTTAAAGGCCCCAAATTTGTTTTTGTTTTTATCTTTGTTTTGTGGGCAAAAGCCCATACAGGTCTCTGCAGGTCCATTGACTTCTTTTTTTTTTTTTTTTCCCTCAAATCTTTTTGTTCTTATTGTTTTGTCTTGTTTTGTTTTTGTTTTTTTGTTTTATATATTATTTTGTACAGCAGGTTCTTATTAGTTATCTATTTTATACGTATTAGTGTATATATGTCAATCCCAATCTCTCAATTCATCCCACCACCACCATCACCACCCTTGCTTTCCCCCCTTTGTATCCATAGGTTTGTTCTCTACATCTGTATTTCTATTTCTGCCTTGCAAACTGGTTCATCTGTACCATTTTTCTAGATTCCACATATATGAGTTAATATACGATATTTGTTTTTCTCTTTCTTTTTCACTCTGTATGAGAGTCTCTAGGTCCATCCATGTCTACAAATGACCCAATTTCATTCCTTTTTATGGCTGAGTAATATTCCATTGTATATATGTACCACATCTTTTTTTTTTTTTTTTTTTTTTTTTGTGGTACACGGGCCTCTCACTTTTGTGGCCTCTCCCATTGTGGAGCACAGGCTCCGGACGCGCAGGCTCAGTGGCCATGGCTCACGGGCCCAGCTGCTCCACGGCATGTGGGATCTTGCCGGACCGGGGCATGAACCCGTGTCCCCTGCATTGGCAGGCGGACTCTCAACCACTGTGCCACCAGGGAAGCCCCATGTACCACATCTTCTTTATCCATTCATCTGTCAGTGGGCATTTAGGTTGCTTCCATGACCTGGCTATTGTAAATAGTGCTGCAATGAACATTGGGGTGCAAGTGTCTTTTTGAATTATGGTTTTCTCTGGGTATATGCCCAGTACTGGGATTGCTAGATCGTATGGTAATTCTATTTTTAGTCTTTTAAGGAACCTCCATGCTGTTCTCCATAGTGGCTGTATCAATTTACATTCCCACCGACAGTGCAAGAGGGTTTCCTTTTCTCCACACCCTCTCCAGCATTTGTTGTTTGTAGATTTTCTCATGATGCCCATTCTAACCGGCATGAGGTGATACCTCATTGTGGTTTTGATTTGCATTTCTCTAATAATTAATGATGTTGAGCAGCTTTTCATGTGCCTCTTGGCCATCTGTATGTCTTCGTTGGAGAAATGTCTATTTAGGTCTTCTGCCCATTTTTTGATTAAGTTGTTTGGCTTTTTTTAATATTGAGCTGCATGAGCTATTTATATATTTTGGAGATTAATCCTCTGTCTGTTGATTCATCTGCAAATATTTTCTCCCATTCTGATAGTTGTCTTTTCGTCTTGTTTATAGTTTCCTTTGCTGTACAAAAGCTTATAAGTTTCATTAGGTCCCAGTTGTTTATTTTTGTTTTTATTTCCATTACTCTAGGAGGTGGGTCAAAAAAGTTCTTGCTGTGATTTATGTAAAAGAGTGTTCTTCCTATGTTTTCCTCTAAGGGTTTTATAGTGTCCAGTCTTACATTTAGGTCTTTAATCCATTTTGAGCTTATTTTTGTGTACGGTGTTAGGGAGTGTTCTAATTTCATTCTTTTACATGTAGCTGCCCAGTTTTCCCAGCACCACTTATTGAAGTGGTATATCCTTGTATAGACTTGCCTCCTTTGTCATAGATTAGTTGACCATACGTGCGTGGGTTTATCTCTGGGCTTTCTATCCTGTTCCATTGATCTGTATTTCTGTTTTTGTGCCAGTACCATATTGTCTTGATTACTGTAGCTTTGTAGTATAGTCTGAAGTCAGAGAATATGATTCCTCCAGCTCAATTTTTTTCCTCTCAAGATTGCTTTGGCTATTTGGGGTCTTCTGTGTCTCAATACAAATTTTAAGATGTGTTGTTCTAGTTCTGTAAAAAATGCCATTGGTAGTTTGATAGGGATTGCATTGAATCGTAGATTGCTTTTGGTAGTATATTCATTTTCACAATATTGATTCTTCCAATCCAAGAACATGGTATATCTCTCCACCAACAAACATAAGTCCAGGACCAGATGGCTCCACAAGCTCATTGACTTCTGCCTATCCAGAAGGTGCCTCTGGCTACCAAGGCCAAAAAGTCCTGCAGTTCTATTGCTACAAAGAGGCTGTGGGGAAATTAGTTAAGTTTTCTAAGTCCTTCAACAACTTCTATACTGTTCCTAAGCACATGGGAACTCATTTACTGTTTCTGTTCAATTCTGGAGACCTGGGAAACTTTGTAAGGGGTGCAGGGCCCATTGTCCTAGAGACGTAGATAGAATCATTTCTCCTCTACTATTCTAATGACACACTGGGAATGAAGGAAATTTAGAATATTTATGCTACCACAGGGTCTGCTTGGGGATTCCTTTGCAAACTCCAAGTCTATCTGATGTTTCTTTCATCTCTTATTATCACTGCTCCCCCCCAACCCCCACCAAGAAGAGGGCTAAGAGAAACTGAGCTTCAGTGGCCCTTCCCTGGGGACCCACCACTAAACAGTCTTCACTTCATATTTACTCTCATTCCAGCCCTTGGAATATACATAATCTATAGCAGGTGGTGAGAGGTATGGAGAAAACAGAAGATTCTTATTGCTAATGTGTAATTTCAAAATTTTTCTTGTGCCTTCTCCTCCATCTGGGTCAGGCAATGAATGTGAAGCTCATTTGCTATTGTACCTGGATAGCGAAAAACGAGTAGGCTAAAAATTCTTAGGGTTATATACTGAAAAACCTTTTTTGAAACACATAGTATTTGATAAACATAGAAAAAAAAGTGTGATTATGCCAAGAGTTTGTCCCACTATAAACAAATACACATGTTAGAAACAAAAAACAAAAACATTTTTAATAGGAATGGCTTAGTATCAAGAAATCTAGCTAATAATTCTTTAAATAACATCTAATAATTAAAAGAGTATGGCGATAGTGGAGAGATGTAAAATAGAAAAGAAGGACAGAAAAAAAGACCAGATGAATCTAATGGAGAGCCAAGAAAAATGTGCTGAACATATGGGAATTTAGGATAACACAAATCTGACATTTTTTTAAAAAGTTGTAAAGGAATAAATGATACTGGGACAATTGGCTATTCGTGTGGAAAAAGAAAAAAAAAAACTGCATCTCTGTTACTCAATACACAAATATAGATTTTGGACAGATTAAAGGTCTAAATGTCGAAAAGCTAAGCTTCAAAACTTTCCAAAGAGAATGTAAAAAACATTTACAATGGGCAAAAGATGAGAAATCTGACTACCTTAAAATTAAAGATACCATAAACAGAGTAAGTATAAACTACATACTAGAGGAAATATTTATAATGTAAATACCCAAGAAATAATCTATATCAAGTATAAATAGTGAACAAAACAATTGAAAAAACAGATGGCCCAATAGAAAAATAAGCAAAGGATAGTTTATGAAAAAGTAAAGCCAGATCACCCACCAACATATCAAAAAAGATAAATATCCTCAAAAATGTCGAAGGAAGCCAAACTAAAATTATTAAGAGATACCGTTGGCAAAATTTCAGTGTCTGACCAGGACAGTAGTTAGTGAATATGCAAGAAAGAGGAAAACTCTTAAGCTTTTACAGTGAGAGTGGCAACTGATACAGCTAATTTAGAGAATAATTTAATGATACCTCGTGAATTTTAAGATGCACTGATACTGCAACCCAGAAAGTGTGTGTTTAGGTCTTTACCCTGGAGCAAGCCTTTCATGAGTACTTGAGGCAACATGAACAAAGATTTTCATTTTGTCCTCCTTTGTAATAACAATTTACACAACCTGAAAGTCTGTCAACAAAAGATGAGTGAATAAAATACCATTTAATCATACTATTGAAAAATATAGATAAATTAAAATCAGTGAGCAAGAATTCCATGAGTTAAAATGGGGAGATCTGAATGAGAAGTGGGGAAATGAAGTTAGAAAATAATGTGTTCAGTATGATGCCAGTTTTGTAAACTTAGAAAATACACAAAACAATAGCATATATTGATTATGGACGTACATATATATGTACAAACGTTACCAAAACACATATGAGGATGCTATATACCAAGCATCAGATTCTGAGGTTTCTGCCAGTCCTTGTTCCCTATGAACAGGTCTGTTCTGAGACAGTCCAGAGGGAGAGCTTTGACAGAGGCGATGGCTGGGGGCGGGCAGCATAGAGAGAGATGGGTAAGAAGCCATGGGTCTGAAGTTTTAGTGAATCTATAATGCTTTATTTCTCTTTAAGCACAGAGAAATCTGATGCAAATATAGAAGAATATTAACACATCAAACCTGGACACTGGATAACTTGATATATTTTTATTTAAACAAAAGTTTAATAGTGCTTACTATATGCCAGGCACTGATTAGAACACTTAACTTATATTAACTCAGTCATTACTTTTTTGTGTATGTTTGAAATATCCCATATTTAAACATTTTAATAACTTTTTTAAGTCTAGAAGGACAAACTTAACATCATTTCCAAAAATGGGAAGACATTTGAGGGTGGGAAGAAAAGATTATTTTTATTTTCTATTCCTCTATTCTTTTTTAATTGTTATGACTAGCTTACATTTCTTTGTAGTTTTTTTAAAAAAGACAAAAATTAATGTAATTACAATTATGATAAGTATTATTGAGTGTTTGAGCATTAAAATAGGGACAAAAAGCATATTTTGTAAGAAAACCAAAAAGAACAAGAGCATGGTCAGAACTTATTTGACCAAAAGAAAGTATGGAATTGCAAGAGTAGTTCAAAAAAGCAGATGGATGATCACATGATATCATAAATGGTTGTGAAATATGGATAAGTCCACATTTCATAAAAGGTTGGCTTGTCATTTGAGTTGTATTCATGACCAAAGAGAAAGAAGAGTCTTTAAGCCTTTAAGTCTTTCTTGTTTGACAAGACATAGAGACTAGAAATTTCTAGAGGGCAGGAAGGATAGAAGTAGGTTAGTGGAGCAATCTTTGATATTTTGCCAAGCAGCTCAAATAGGTCCAGTGGGACTGCAGCATGGGACTCTAGCTGTACTGGAAGCCTAGATTGTCTTGCCCTTTGGAATTTGTCCTAAATGATATGATCATCAAGGAAAAGAGCTGACAAAATCTTTATTCCCAGCTCAGTTGTGATGATACTTGGACTCCCACTGAGCCAACGTGAAGTGAAAACTCAGAGAAGGAAATCTGTTAGCATCAAATAAGCGATAAAGCAGTCAGACTTACTGAGAATGTGTGAGCATGTCTAACACATTCCATCTTAATGAGGCGATCTTAGTTAATGCATTAATTACTCCTCTTAGGTTTTGTGTTGTAATGATAACAATATCCCCCATAGGAATGTTTCTCTTGGTCCACGTAGGGTGTTTCACCGATAAAATCAAAAGCAATCAAAGAAATCTTCTCAGACCATCAAGAGACACACACTATTTATGTGATTTTAATTCAAGTGATATTTTCAAAGGTCTTTTCTCAAACTTGTATTAGTCACTGAAGATGAATCGTAGGCTTAATTGTCAGTGCTATTGCGTATGGTATTGCTAACCTGCACAATATCCATCCTCCTTTCTTCCATGCTAACAAAACCCACTTTTATTCAGTATTTGTCTCTTACCCACATAGCCCATGTGCTTCAGGGCAACTGATACCTGCTATAATCGTACCCTCACTTGCATCCTTCTCGGTTTCATGTGCAGGCTTATTTGGTCTGAGAGCATGCTGATTATTTGTCTGTAGACCCTGAGCCCGGAATCATTCTTGCAAATGACTTTTCTTAGACTGTCATACAGATGGGTATTGCCAGTGTGAGCCGCCGGATGGGAAATAAGGAGTAAGAAGAGCAAAGCTGTTGTCTTTCTGCTTCCGGCAAAGAGAATCTGCAGGTGACAATGGATTCTAGCAAAGGGAGTGAAGCAGAGGTCTCTTGGGTTGTTCTTACCCAGTGACAGGCAAGTCTATCAGGAGCAGCACTGGGTTACACTGCTCTCCCCACTTTTTATTCTCCAGGTATAGAGGCAATAGTGGTTTTTGCAGTTACTGATCTCTGGGTCACTTCCCTGACCCCATTGCTCACTCTGCCCTTGTAATAGCTTCATTACCAGCAACCTGTATTTCTTTTTTCTCTTGGGCACTGATAGATTCTAAGAGTAATTCCACCCTACTGCCAGTGATAGGCTCAAGCATGAACATATATTGTGCAATTTGTGCCAGTGAGAGTACAGGAAACATTTGCTGTTTGTTTGGAGTAATTTTTCTTCTATTTTCTGGAATGGTTTCTTTCCAGTAGCTTCTGTTTCTCATGCTTTATCTAAACACAGTCATGTGCTCGAATCCTATAGTCATTTCACTGCCTTCCTGACAACTGAGTCCACACACAGAGGAAAGTGGTTTCCAGAGAACTCCAGAGAAAGAACACGTGAGCAAGATCATCCTGATATGTGCCCTACTTCTAGACTCCCAGTTATGGGAAGCCATAAATATCCTTATTTTCCAAGTCAGCATGAGGTGGGGTGTCTGTAATTTTCTGCTAGCTAATACAGCCCTAATCTGCTAGAACGTTTGCGAAGAAATTTCTGGATCTAGATGGCTCAATAGACTAACATGTTGAATTGCTCTACAAGTCTTATAGCAAAGACACAAGCATTGTTTGTGTGCTCCACCTCAGGGCATTTAGAGACTATGGATACATTTGTGGCTTTTTCAGGAGTTCACTTGAATTCTAAAAATTTTTCGTATAGAAGAGACCTTGAGAAAATGTAACTGACTATGTTTGAATGTTCAGGATAGCTGATGCCAGATAGTCTATCTTTTAGGTAAAGAAGACTGCTCTAGAATTTTGGATTAAGTAGCTCAGGAAATGTCTTAGACACTTAATAGTCAAAACCCTGAGGAATTTGGGACACATGCTTTTTTGTTGATCTATTCATTGTGAATTTTGAGAATTTAAAACCCAAGTTTTTCTGCTTCTAACCCTGAAACTTATCACATTAATAGCTAGACTTTCTTCCCAGGCACACTTCAAAGTCCAAGGTTACTATTCTACTCTGTTCCTCTCTCTGAAGCATCACCTTGATTCTGTCAGTCATTAATGCTGTTGATTCACTTTCTGTATCTACTTCCATTCCAGCCATCAGCTTTTTGGTAGAAAACTTCATCTCACCCTCCAACTAACCCTTTTGTTAATTCATGTTGGGCTTGATAATCTACCAACATAGCTCAGGTCATATGTTCATCACCTCCCCCACTGACTTTGAATCAAGTTCAAGTAAAAACCAATTCATAATCAAAAGGCAACTTGCCTTTCCAGTTTTCTCTTTTCCTGACCTCTCCTCCAGTTATAATCCTTACACCCTACATTTAACTGGGGGTATACTCATTTTTACTCAAATAACACAATTACATTCATATCTCTGTGCCAAGTCTAATGCTGTTCTGTTTTTCTGGAAATCTCACTTTACTACACCTAATGAAATCTTGCTCATATATGCATTCAGAATAAATGTATTGAAAACTTTCTCTGTCTTGAACACAGTTCAAGACATTGGGCAGTCAAAATGGTGCCTGTAAAGATGTAACTCCATGAGGAATATATAAATGTATACAATTAAATAAAATATAATATACTAAGTACTGTAACAGAATTGTATTAGAATTTCTATGGGAGCATGGACGAGATTGCAATTTGTCTTTCAAAATGAAATCTAAATACTACTCATCCTTTGAAGTATGTAGTCTAAACCTCAGTCAGAATCAATCACTCCTGCTTCTGCATTCTTACAGCATTTGCCCCACTATGCTATAGTTTTTAGGAGTAAATACCACCTCTAAGGATGAGTTTCTTCATCTGAGAATGAAGATTAGAATAGTATATACCTGATAAAGGTGTTGTGAGGATGAAATAAAACAATCCATCAAATGTTGGAGAGGAAGTGGAGAAAAGAGAACCTTTATACACTGTTGGTGGGAATGTCAATTGGTGCAGCCACTATGGAAAATAGTAAGGAATTTCCTCAAAAAATTAAGAATAGAACTATCATATGATCCAGGTATTCTACTTCTGGGCATTTATCCAAAAACTATGAAAATACTAATTTGAAAACATACATGCATCCCTATGTCCATTGCGGCATTTTTAAAAATAGCCAAGATATGAAAACAATCTTAACTGTTCATCAGTGGATGAATGGATAAAGAAAATGTGATATATATATAGATATATACATAATGGAATACTATTGAGCCTTTAAAAAGAAGGGCATCTTGCCATTTGTGACAACACAGATAGACCTTGAAGGTATTACACTAAGTGAAATAAGTCAGAAAAAGACAAATACCGTACAATTTCACTTATATGTAAAACCTAAAAAACACAACAAACAAACAAAACACACTTATAGATACAGAAAACAGATTGGTGGTTACCAGAACAGAAGGGGATTGGGTGTCAGGTGTAATGAGTAAGGGGGCCAATTGTATAGTGATGATGGTAATTAGACTTACTGTAGTAATCACTCTGTAATGCATACAAAAATCAGAGTGTTATGTTGTACATGTGAAACTAACATAATCTTATATACCAATTTTACCTCGATTAAAAAAAAAAACAAAAATGCTTTAAATAGCATTCAGCAAATTATTAAGTAAATGTTCAATACATCTTTGACAGTATTATCTATCAGTCTATATCATTGATTTCTTAAAGTTAGGGAGTATATCATAATCATTTTGTATTCCCATCCTTATCCTAGAACCCACAGGGAATAGTTTGAATAAAAGAATAAATGAGTGAACAAATGAATGAATGAACGAATGAGTCATTTTGTAATGTACACAGAGCAAGCCTTCTAAAACTGACCCAGCTACACTGTTCTGTGCCCAAATTATTGACATTTTATTTTAGCACGAGAGTTCTTTTCCCATTAATCAACTCTTGCAGTAGAAAATGACTCTGACTTGAGGGACTGCTTACAGGGGAGAATGTTAGCAGACCTTTCAGTAGCTGCAGTTTCCTTGCTGCCCATTGATGGATCAAGAGCTAATTCCCAAACTACTTTCAAGCCAAACTGGTAAGTGCACAATATTTACTCAAGCGACACTAAGCCATTTGGCATGATTTCAACAGAAAAAAAAAGGGTGCTTTGAGGAAGAACTTGTGCTATAAATAGGGTTTGCTCATAATTGTATGGGCAATGCTTCTGTTCATCTCCTGACATAGAGGCTAGGAAACAGTTCTTTAGAACAAACTCTGTTTAATATTTTGCTTATTCTTTCTGCTGTTCTCATTGCAGATGTGAATGACAGTATAATCAGGCAGAACTAAAGTATAATTCCAGCCAGGAAGGTACAGAGGCAATTATGCTCTATAGATAAAGCAAATGAATTCTAGTTCATCCAGGGGAAAAAATGTTCAGGCTACAAGACAATGGCCACTTTTTTTTCAAACAATTGGAAGGTTTATCAGTGACAAATGCTTGCTTAGGTTTATTTTCTGAATCCATTTTCCTATATTCATAAAGGAGAAATGCTGAGAAATGGAATTCTCATATTATGTTCATAATGGCCTTCCAAGATGATTCCATCTTCTAAAATCCATCCCTCTGGTTGGTGGAAAACATTTACCTCTCTTAAGGCACCTGAGTGAGACAGCAGTTTCTCTTGCATGTCGTGGGAACAGAGAAATGGTTTTAAATTATAGCTTTTTAATTTCAAGTGGAATTTGTTTTGAAACTTGGTAAATGCCTTAATTATTTTCGTTTATGGGTCACACCACTTTCATTCCACTGGTGCAGGTACCCAGTGAAAGGACACTTGTCCAAAATAGCCATTGCATTGAAACCCAACAAATTGGAGCGAGGGCCTGGAAGTGGGAGGTGACATGCTCTGGCCTCAACTCTAAGAAATGGAGATGAGAACAAAGAGCCTGGTAGCAGGCTGTTGAAGGGGTGTTGGGAAGGATTACATTGCACGTTTACTCCAGTCACATACTAAGAGCTCATAAATGTTTATGACAAGCCAACATAAACGATCGTTAACTGCTTAAGGCTCTCAGACTAGACCCTGCCTTAGTATAGTAATCAATATATTATTTGAGAGCTGCCTAGCCATGGACATGATCTTTCTTTTAAATTTCATTTTATTTTTTGTTCTTATTCTATTTGTGCATATTTCAGGGTGTATTTCTTTTTTAAATTAATTTTTATGGAGTATAGTTGATTTACAATGTTGTGTTAGTTTCTGCTGTACAGCAAAGTGAATCAGTTATACATATACATATATCCACTCTTTTTTTAGATTCTAATCCCATATAGGTCATTACAGAGTATTGAGTCGAGTTTCCTGTGCTATACGGTAGGTTCAGATAAGGACACTTTTAAAACTTAGACATAATAGTATTGTCGAACCTCAATGAAATGACAGTGTTTCATGAATAACTTCAAATAGCTAGTCAGTGTTCAAATTTTTCCCATTGTCTAGTAATTTTCTAAAAATGTGTTTGAATCAGGATACAGATAATCTCCTATCTGTTGTGATTAGTTAATACAACTTTACCATGTTGTTTAACCTATAAATTACTTCTCCCTTTGCTTTCTTGCAAAAGATCTTGATCGTTGTTCCTGAACCAAAGCACACTCCCTGCACATAGTAAGGAGTAATAACTGTTTATAGAATAAACAATAAAGGACTCAGAAAAAATATCCTCCACAGTCCTGGCTCGTGTTTGGAATATAATTCTTTCCAGAATGAATGCCTTTTTTTTTTCCTTTCACATTCCTGCAGCCTCTCATTCAGCTCTTTTCTAAAATTAATTTTTTATTATTTTTCTGTGATGGAAATTGAAGATTATACAAAGAAATAGAAAGATATCCCATGTCCATGAATTGGAAGAATTAATATTGTTAAGATGTCCAAACTATCCAAAATAATCTACAGATTTAATGCAACCCCTATCAAAATACCCATGACATTTTTCACAGAACTAGAACAAATAATCCTAAAATTTATATGGAACCACAAAAGATCCCAAATAGCCAAAGTAATCTTGAGAAAGAAGAACAGAACTGGAAATATCATGCTCCCTGACTTCAGGCAATACTACAAAGCTACATTAATCAAAGCAGTATGGTACTGGCACAAAAACAGATATATAGATCAATGGAATGGAATAGAGAGCTCATTCAACACTCTTATTCAGTTCCACATGCTGAGGAGGCAAAAGAGTCCCCTTCATGTGTGCTCACCATAGAGAACGTGAATCCCTTCTCTATGCTCCTTTCAAGTCTCTCAACTTCCGTAACTAACTGAATAAACCACTTTGCTTTTTCCTCCCCAAATGAGGACACTGTAGCAACTTGAAGTAACCATTCTTTTGTTTGTTTGTTTAAAAAACAACTTCACATTTTATTTTAAGGAATATGGTCATTTGTTGAGTTGAAGGCATGAAGTACAAGAGCTGCTCTGACACACTCTGAGCAGAAGCCCCTCCTGTGCGCACTTTTAACAACTCCTTCATCATTTTGTATGCAAGACGTTTCACCCATCAGAGCTGAAGATGCTTAACAACACTGGTAACTTTAAAAATTCTGCAGAAAAGGCCTACGTAGGCAAAGTATAAGATTTTTACTAAATTGGTATGCATGCCAAAAAGATATCCAGGAGGCAACCCGCCACTGTTGACTACAAATCACTACATGTAAGAAAGTTCCTCCAAAGGAGAATGAACTTACTAAGTTAGGAGCACGCTTAACACGTAACCAACCTTGAGTTAGAAAAGCCACGCTTTGGAAGGCACAGTTTGTTTCCAGGTCAACCGTGGAAATCTAGATCTGTCTTCCGGGCCCCATGTGGCAAGAAGGACAACCCGGGCCGGACACCCCTGTGTCTCCCTGACACGTGCGTCCAGAGGGCAGAGAGTTTTCCTTGCTCACAGTCACCACATGCAGGTCCTGGAGGCTCCTCTGGTCCTCCTTTGTTCTCTGAGGGTGCAAGCGGCTCTGCTGTGTCAAGCAGCAGCCACCAGCCCTCGGTGGGTGTAGGAGCAGGTGGGGACCCGGCAGAGCTGCCACCCAGCAAGAGGCTGAGACAGGCCCTCAGCCCGGACCTTAGAATGAGGGACGTGAACAAGAACAGAACCAAATATACGGGGAGACATGGGCAAGGGAAACGTTTCTAGAAGAGTGAGGGCAACTCTCCCTCCACAGCTTGGGGAAAAAAGGAGGGATGGGGGCGGTGACTGGCTTTATCCAACAAAAGACACAAAATAAGGTGTGCTATTTCGCTTCAAGTCAGTTAAATCACTAACACCGTTATGAGAGAGGAGGGCTGCAAACAGTGTTTGGCAGTGGCCTTTGCGTGTATTTATTTGAACGCAGATGCTCAGGTCTAGGTGTGCTGACTAATCTCCGCGTGTCTACGCCTGAGGACGAGGAGCAGGAACAGTCATCACGATACCCGCGGAAAAAGGCTTCAGCGAGGAAAACCCGGGAACGATGCCGGGTGAACAGGCACCCCCGGGCTGCCCTGCGTCTTGGCGTCACGCTTCGGAACAGCCTTTTTGCTGGAAGCCCTGTGAACTCGTTCGTGTGGGCTGGGTGGGCGTTTAAAGTTTTTTCCCTTTTCCAGTTACCAGGAGAACAACCATGATGGGCTCCTTATAAGCACATGTGGGTCTGTTTACCTTCCACAGCGTCCCCACGCCCTGTGGCATTCCCAGTGATCTGGGTCAGACTCGCAGGGCGGCTGGAACATGACAGAAAGTTGTGTCTGCTCACGGAGGCTGTCGGTGTTTTTAGGAAAGTCAGGCATTACGGGATGGAACTTTTATATCTGAATTGCTACATGAACGTGGCTGCATTGCTGCAGCCCCTTAAAGACTTCCCTTTGCATTAAGGAACTCTGTTTATATTCTACTGAACCAAAGCGGTGAAGGTCACCGTGCCGGGTCCAGGTTTCAAGGTGAAAGGCACTGTGATTTTAAAGTTTCTGACCTAACCTGTCTTATTAAAATCAGCCCCTTTCACCATCTTCAAAATATTTTAATTAATTTGCTTTTAAAAAGACCGGGACCTTGTGGCTTCAATTATTTTGTTGGAGGTACCACAAAGAAGTTCCTTTACAGAAATCAGTTTTTATTAGTACTTTTAAATTATAGTACTTTTTTTTTTGTAAAATGAAAAGAGAGAACAAGCTAGGCAAGGTAGAATGATAACGTCTGGGATTTTTTTAAAGCCAAATCCTTCTATGCACAGTCAGCGCCATTTGTGGAGTTCCAGTCCTAAAACTGGGGCCAGAGAACCAAATGATGGGTCAAAGCATGTCGCCAGCAGCGCAGAAGAGTGGATGGGAATCCTGGATGGGCCAGGGGACCCCAAGAGCCGAGTAAACACTGCTGGATGGGGAGCCTAGTCCAGGAGACCTGTGGGTGGAGAGCTCAGTGGAGCACGTCTGTGTGATGCTCCTCTCGCGCACTCTGCAGGCCCCGGCTGGCCAGGGAGCCTCCAGCCAGGGCAGAGCATGTTCCTGACCCTGCGCAGGGGCAGCGAGGCTCACCCAGCTCCCTCTGTGTTTCCAGGCGTCACAGTGAGCAGGGCTGGTCTGAATCCCCTCCTACTATTCTTAATTGATCTCCCTATCTCCAATTCCTAAAACCCTTTCCCTCACTCAGTACACTTACTGAACATCTATTATTGCTGATTAAATTCATAACTAGTGTCAGTCCTTATGGAAGATGTGAAGATTAAAGATAAAAGGCCATAGAAATAATTGACCAAGGTTAGCATTTTTTCTCACATGTAGTTTCTAGTTTTCTCCAAATAAGCGATGCCTATTTGAACCACCATGTACTTTCAGTTAAGAATGGCTGTGATTTCTTTTGGACCTATGTGCATGCAACAGCTTTCTAGTGATTTTTAATTAACTAACTCCAATTTTGCCTTTTGCACAAAGGATAGTACTATGGAATGTGAAGCAAAACATGTTCCCAGAGTGAGTATCAGCAACAGTGTCTCAGAGGAGAGGGCTGAGTACAACTGCAATTCTGAATTGGAGTTTGCTACAGAACTGTGCAGGAGCAAAAATAAATTTGCAATCTGAGAAGAAAGACTACGAGTCCATTTCTGATCAATAGTGAAGAGCTCTGCCAAAGCGTGGCTAAGGAGTCAAGTTACTGTTTTTAAACATATCCTATTTCTCCAGTTGTTGCTCTCAGTGAGAGGCTGGTGCTGGAGACACAGTGGTGCAAAATAGGACATATTTTAAAGTGACAGGGCAATCTTCCATGGACCTCCCTTACTTCAGCTGCAAACTCCCATCCCAACTGAAGTCAGATCAATTAAAAATCTCCAAACAGTACTTGAACTTTCTCACCTGAGCCTCTGAGATAGGCACTTATATCCCAATTAATATTTAGATTTCTGAAAAACTAAGGGTTCAGGGCACAACATTTATTTCTTGTCAGCAGGCCGAAAGAGTGAAAATAGAGATAGATTAACCTTCCAGATGAGAACAGTGGGGTAATGGTGCAGACTCTAGCAAGTGCAGAGCCAAAAATGAGGTGCTTGAGCTCCTCAGAGATGGCTGGCGTAAAATGAATTGGGATTCAGCCGAGGAAAATAAATACTAATGGACTTGAGCAAGAAGGATTAGTGTTTGGTGATAAGAGGGAAAATGAAGAAGGGATGACCTAAAAACCCCTTTGAATAGTAACAGTTATGAACTATTTGTTGATCTTTCTTCTATTTTTCCTTGCAAATATCTATTTTGCCTCTCATCCCTGATTTTCAGAATTAAATTTTAGCGTATGATGTGAAAATATTCATGGGCATGTTGAATATATGAGTATTAACTCATCACCTTCCAATTCCTCAAACACCATTTATAATACAAAATGCAAAATGAATAGAATTAGATCCTTGTTGATCCAGTCTAGTTGTAGAGGAGATAGCTTGGTTAATAAATTTACCTCATTTATACTATACTGGTGTGAATAATTTTTTCAGAATTACAATACAATTTTAAAATTTCTCTGGAAATTAAGGCATGTGTTACTGGTCGCTTAAAAACCATTTTAAATCAGTTCTATAGCATTTAGAGTAATGGTTGAAGCAGATGCGGTCAGGATATCTCCCATGTCTTTTGACGCTACTGGAAGTATAGGCGAGGTCCCTACACCACGTAACATTTCCCATATCTCTGCCAAAAATCACCTGGTCCCCTCAGGGCAGGACAAAAAAGCCAGAGGACTGATGTCCCCAGGAGTGACCACCAACCAGAGATGGATGGAAAGTTGTGGGCAAACACCCCAGCATCCATGCCTTTCAGTGGGACAATTCTTTAGTGTGTTTTACACCATCTATCAGAATGTCCCCAATGGGACAGGACTGAAATTACCCACAATATTAATGCACACTGAATGGTTTTCCCCACCTTCATGTCTCTCTTCCCCACTACCTCACTGTACTGTCTGGAATTACCTCCAAATAAACTGCCAGGATCCAAATTCTTGTCTTGGGGTTTGATTTGGGTAGAACTCAAACTTGGATAATGGTTATCCACTGTTTTGATTGAGTCCTATCTGAAATAGTAATTCACTAAGGTTAAAATAGTGCTTCTCTGATGTCATTCAGTCACATATAAACATCATGATTTTGTCCTGTCAGCATTAGCATCTGTACTATGATTTACTCGGTAACGTTTCTAAGTGAGTTTAAAATTGATTCACTTTTTTTTAAATTAGATTTGAATCCATTGAATATTCAACTGCATAATCTCACTCTACTTCTATTTTTTTTTAACATCTTTATTGGAGTATAGTTGCTTTAAAATGGTGTGTTAGTTTCTGCTTTATAACAAAGTGAATCAGTTATACATATACATATGTTCCCATATCTCTTCCCTCTTGCATCTCCCTCCCTCCCTCCCACCCCCTAGGTGGTCACAAAGCACCGAGCTAATCTCCCTGTGCTATGCGACTGCTTCCCACTAGCTATCTATTTTACGTTTGGTAGTGTATATATGTCCATGCCACTCTCTCATTTTGTCACAGCTTACCCTTAGCCCTCCCCATATCCTCAAGTCCATTCTCTAGTAGGTCTGTGTCTTTATTCCTGTCTCACCCCTAGGTTCTTCGTGACATTTATTTTCTTAAATTCCATATATATGTGTTAGCATACGGTATTTGTCTTTCTCTTTCTGACTTACTTCACTCTGTATGACAGACTCTAGGTCCATCCACCTCATTACAAATAGCTCAATTTCATTTCTTTTTATGGCTGAGTAATATTCCATTGTATATATGTGCCACATCTTCTTTATCCATTCATCCGATGATGGATACTTAGGTTGTTTCCATCTCCTGGCTATTGTAAATAGAGCTGCAATGAACATTTTGGTACATGACTCTTTTTGAATTATGGTTTTCTCAGGGTATATGCCCAGTAGTGGGATTGCTGGGTCATATGGTAGTTCTATTTGCAGTTTTTTAAGGAAGCTCCATACTGTTCTCCATAGTGGCTGTACCAATTCATATTCCCACCAGCAATGCAAAAGTGTCCCCTTTTCTCCACACCCTCTCCAGCATTTATTATTTCTAAATTTTTTGATGATGGCCATTCTGACTGGTGTGAGATGATATCTCATTGTAGTTTTGATTTGCATTTCCCTAATGATTAATGATGTTGAGCATTCTTTCATGTGTTTGTTGCAGTTTGTATATCTCCTTTGGAGAAATGTCTATGTAGGTCTTCTGCCCATTTTTGGATTGGGTTGTTTGTTTTTTTGTTATTGAGCTGCATGAGGTACTTGTAAATTTTGGAGATTAATCGTTTGTCGGTTGCTTCATTTGCAAATATTTTCTCCCATTCTAAGGGTTGTCTTTTGGTCTTGTTTATGGTTTCCTTTGCTGTGCAAAAGCTTTGCAGTTTCATTAGGTCCCATTTGTTTATTTTTGTTTTTATTTCCATTTCTCTAGGAGGTGGGTTAAAAAGGATCTTGCTGTGACTTATGTCATAGAGTGTGCTGCCTATGCTTTCCTCTAAGAGTTTGATAGTTTCTGGCCTTACATTTAGGCCAGTGGTAGTTTGATAGGGATTGCATTGAATCTGTAGATTGCTTTGGGTAGTAGAGTCATTTTCACAATGTTGATTCTTCCAATCCAAGAACATGGTATATCTCTCCATCTATTTGTATCATCTTTAATTTCTTTCATCACTGTCTTATAATTTTCTGCATACAGGTCTTTTGTCTCCTCAGGTAGGTTTATTCCTAGATATTTTATTCTTTTTGTTGCAATGGTAAATGGGAGTGTTTTCTTGATTTCACTTTCAGATTTTTCATCATTAGTGTACAGGAATGCCAGAGATTTCTGTGCATTAATTTTGTATCCTGCTACTTTACCAAATTCATTGATTAGTTCTAGTAGTTTTCTGGTAGCATCTTTAGGATTCTCTATGTATAGTATCATGTCATCTGCAAACAGTGACAGCTTTATTTCTTCTTTTCTGATTTGGATTCCTTTTATTTCCTTTTCTTCTCTGATTGCTGTGGCTAAAACTTCCAAAACTATGTGGAGTAAGAGTGGTGAGAGTGGGCAACCTTGTCTTGTTCCTGATCTTAGTGGAAATGCATTCAGTTTTTCACCGTTGAGGACGATGTTGGCCGAGAGTTTGTCATATATGGCCTTTATTATGTTGAGGAAAGTTCCCACTATGCCTACTTTCTGGAGGATTTTTATCATAAAAGGGTGTTGAATTTTGTCGAAAACTTTCTCTGCATCTATTGAGATGGCCATATGGTTTTTCTCCATCAATTTGTTAATATGGTGTATCACATTGATTGATTTGTGTATATTGAAGAATCCTTGCATTCCTGGAATAAACCCCACTTGATCATGGTGTATGATCCTTTTACCATGCTGTTGGATTCTGTTTGCTAGTATGTTGTTGAGGATTTTGCATGTATGTTCATCAGTGATATTGGCCTGTAGTTTTCTTTCTTTGTGACATCCTTGTCTGGTTTTGGTATCAGGATGATGATGGCCTTGTAGAATGAGTTTGGAAGTGTTCCTCCCTCTGCTATATTTTGGAAGAGTTTGAGAAGGATAGGTGTTAGCTCTTCTCTAAATGTTTGATAGAAGTCACCTGTGAAGCCATTTGGTCTTGGGCTTTTGTTTGTTGGAAGATTTTTAATCACAGTTTCAATTTCAGCGCTTGTGATTGATCTGCTCATATTTTCTATTTCTTCCTGATTCAGTCTTGGCAGATCGTGCAATTCTAAGAATTTGTCCATTTCTTCCAGGTTGTCCATTTTATAGGCATAGAGTTGCTTGTAGTAATCTCTCATGATCTTTTGTATTTCTGCAGTGTCAGTTGTTACTTCTCCTTTTTCATTTCTAATTCTATTGATTTGAGTCTTCTCCCTTTTTTTTTGATGAGTCTGGCTAATGGTTTATCAATTTTGTTTATCTTCTCAAAGAACCAGGTTTTAGTTTTATTGATCTTTGCTATCATTTCCTTCATTTCTTTTTCATTTATTTCTGATCTGATATTTATGATTTCTTTCCTTCTGCTAACTTTGTTTTTGTTTTTTTTGTTGTTGTTGTTCTTCTTTCTCTAATTGCTTTAGGTGCAAGGTTAGGTTGTTTATTCGAGATGTTTCCTGTTTCTTAAGGTAGGATTGTATTGCTATAAACTTCCCTCTTAGAACTGCTTTTGCTGCATCCCATAGGTTTTGGGTCATCGTGTCTCCATTGTCATTTGTTTCTAGGTATTTTTTGATTTCCTCTTTGATTTCTTCAGTGATCACTTTGTTATTACATAGTGTATTGTTTAGCCTCCATGTGTTTGTATTTTTTGCAGAACTTTTCCTGTAATTGATATCTAGTCTCATAGCTTTGTGGTCGGAAAAGATACTTGAAATGATTTCAATCTGCTTAAATGTACCAAGGCTTGATTTGTGACCCAAGATATGTTCTATCCTGGAGAATGTTCCATGAGCACTTGAGAAAAATGTGTATTCTGTTGTTTTTGGATGGAATGTCCTATAAATATCAATTAAGTCCATCTTGTTTAATGTATCATTTAAAGCTTGGGTTTCCTTATTTATTTTCATTTTGGATTGTCTGTCCATTGGTGAAAGTGGGTTGTTAAAGTCTCCTACTATGAATGTGTTACTGTCAATTTCCCCTTTTATGGCTGTTAGTATTTGCCTTATATATTGAGGTGCTCCTATGTTAGGTGCATAAATATTTACAATTGTTATATCTTCTTCTTGGATAAATCCCTTGATCGTTATGTAGTGTCCTTCTTTGTCTCTTCTAATAGTCTTTATTTTAAAGTCTATTTTGTCTGATATGAGAATTGCTACTCCAGCTTTCTTTTGGTTTCCATTTGCATGGAATATCTTTTTCCATCCCCTCATTTTCAGTCTGTATGTTTCTCTAGGTCTGAAGTGGGTCTCTTGTAGACAGCATATATATGGGTCTTGTTTTTGTATCCATTCAGCCAGTCTGTGTCTTTTGGTGGGAGCATTTAATCCATTTACATTTAAGGTAATTATCCATATGTATGTTCCTATTCCCATTTTCTTAATTGTTTTGGGTTTGTTATTGTAGGTCTTTCCCTTCTCTTGTGTTTCTTGCCTAGAGAAGATCCTTTAGCATTTGTTCTAAAGCTGGTTTGGTGGTGCTGAACTCTTTCAGCATTTGCTTGTCTGTAAAGTTTTTAATTTCTCCATCAAATCTGAATGAGATCCTTGCTGGGTAGAGTAATCTTGGTTGTAGGTTTTTCTCCTTCATCACTTTAACTATGTCCTGCCAGTCCCTTCTGGCTTTCAGAGTTTCTGCTGAAAGATAAGCTGTTAACCTTATGGGGATTCCCTTGTGTGTTATTTGTTGTTTTTCCCTTGCTTCTTTTAATATGTTTTCTTTGTATTTAATTTTTGACAGTTTGATTAATATGTGTCTTGGCATGTTTCTCCTTGGATTTATCCTGTATGGGACTCTCTGTGCTTCCTGGACTTGATTAACTATTTCCTTTCCCATATTAGGCAAGTTTTCAACTATAATCTCTTCAAATATTTTCTCAGTCCCTTTTTTTTTCTCTTCTTCTTCTGGAACCCCTATAATTCCAATGTTGATGTGTTGAATGTTGTCCCAGAGGGCTCTGAGACTGTCGTCAGTTCTTTTCATTCATTTTTCCTTATTCTGCTCTGCAGTAGTTATTTCCACTATTTTATCTTCCACGTCACTTATCTGTTCTTCTGCCTCAGTTATTCTGCTATTGATCTCTTCTAGAGTATTTTTAATTTCATTTATTGTGTTGTTCATCGTTGCTTGTTTCATCTTTAGTTCTTCTAGGTCCTTGTTAAATGTTTCTTGCATTTTGTCTATTCTATTTCCAAGATTTTGTATCATCTTTACTATCATTATTCTGAATTCTTTTTCAGGTAGACTGCCTATTTCCTCTTCATTTGTTATGTCTGATGGGTTTTTACCTTGCTTCTTCATCTGCTGTGTGTTTTTCTGTCTTCTCATTTTGCTTATCTTACTGTGTTTGGGGTCTCCTTTTTGCAGGCTGCAGGTTCATAGTGCCCGTTGTTTTTGGTGTCTGTCCCCAGTGGCTAAAGTTGGTTCAGTGAGTTGTGTAGGCTTCCTGGTGGAGGGGACTAGTGCCTGTGTTCTGGTGGATGAGGCTGGATCTTGTCTTTCTGGTGGGCAGGTCCACGTCTGGTGGTGTGTTTTGGGGTGTCTGTGGCCTTATTATGATTTTAGGCAGCCTCTCTGCTAATGGGTGGGGTTGTGTTCCTGTCTTGCTAGTTGTTTGGCATAGGGTGTCCAGCACTGTAGCTTGCTGGTTGTTGAGTGAAGCTGGGTGCTGGTGTTGAGATGGAGATCTCTGGGAGATTTTCTCCATTTGATATTATGTGGAGCTGAGAGGTCTCTTGTGGACCAGTGTCCGGAAGTTGGCTCTCCCACCTCAGAGGCACAGCCCTGACTCCTGGCTGCAGCACCAAGAGCCTTTCATCCATACGGCTCAGAATAAAAGGGAGAAAAATTAGAAAGAAAGAAAGAGGATAAAATAAAATAAAGTAAGGTAAAATAAAGTAAAGTTATTAAAATAAAAAATAATTATTAAGAAAAAGAAAATTTTTAAGTAAAAAAAAAAACCAAAAAACAGACGGAAAGAACCTTAGGACAAATGGTGAAAGCAAAGCTATACAGACAAAATCTCACACAGAAGCATACACATACACACTCACAAAAAGAGTAAAAGGGGAAAAAAAAATAAATCTTGCTCTCAAAGTCTACCTCCTCAATTTGGGATGATTCGTTGTCTATTCAGGTATTCCACAGATGCAGGGTACATCAAGTTGATTGTGGAGATTTCATCCGCTGCTCCTGAGGCTGCCGGGAGAGATTTCCCTTTCTCTTCTTTGTTCTCACAGCTCCCGAGGTTCATCTTTGGATTTGGCCCCGCCTCTGTGTGTAGGTCGCAGGAGGGCGTCTGTTCTTCGCTCAGACAGGACGGGGTTAAAGGAAACGCTGATTCCGGGGCTCCGGCTCACTCAGGCTCGGGGTGAGGGAGGGGTACGGATGCAGGGGGAGCCTGCGGCGGCAGAGGCTGGCATGACGTTGCACCAGCCTGAGGCGTGCTGTGCGTTCTCCCGGGGAAGTTGTCCCTGTATCCCGGGACCCTGGCAGTGGCGGGCTGCACAGGCTCCCCGGAAGAGGGGTGTGGATCGTGACCTGTGCTCACACAGAGGCTTCTTAGTGGCGGCAGCAACAGCCTTAGCGTCTCATGCCCGTCTCTGGGGTCCGCGCTGTTAGCCGTGGCTCGCGCCCCTCTCTGGAGCTTCTTTAAGCAGCACTCTTAATCCCCTCTCCTCACGCACCAGGAAACAAAGAGGGAAGAAAAAGTTTCTTGCCTCTTCGGCACGTACAGACTTTTTCCCGGACTCCCTCCCGGCTAGACGTGGTCCACTAACCCCTTCAGGCTGTGTTCACGCCGCCAGTCCTCTCCCTGTGCTCCGACCGAAGCCCGAGCCTCAGCTCCCAGCCCTGCCCGCCCCAGCGGGTGAGCAGAGAAGCCTTTCGGGCTGGTGAGTGCTGGTCGGCACTGATCCTCTGTGCGGGAATCTCTCCGCTTTTCCCTCCGCACCCCTGTTGGTGCGCTCTCCTCCGCGGTTCCGAAGCTCCCCCCTCCGCTACCCGCAGTCTCCACCTGCGAAGGGGCTTCCTAGTGTGTGGAAACCTTTCCTCCTTGACGGCTCCCTCCCACTGGCACAGGTCCTGTCCCTATTCTCTTCTCTCTGTTTATTCTTTTTTCCTTTTGCCCTACCCAGGGACGTGGGGAGTTTCTTGCCTTTTGGGAGGTCTGAGGTCTTCTGCCAGCTTTCAATAGGTGTTCTGTAGGAGTTGTTCCACGTGTAGATGTATTTCTGATGTATCTGTGGGGAGGAAGGTGATCTCCGCATCTTACTCTTCCGACATCTTCCCCCTCCTCCTGATTAACTTTTTTATCTAGTCTTTACGATGGTAAAATCATGCAAGAAATCACATTGTAATTTGATATCAATACATTTTTTTCTAACATGTAGTTTAAATTACATATTTTATTAAATATTTGCTCATGTGTCATCTAAAATGATGCTACATACCAAGCTTTGCAAAACACTGGGCTACAGTGTAGATAAAAAAATATGCATGGTTTTTCTGTCACTGGTCCATGACAGTTGAGAATTGTTAAGGTAAAAATCAGCAGAATTTTTGACTAGACAGCTCCCTTGGGGTGTTTAAAAATTCAGTATTTCTTTTTGGATGATTTTGTCCAGATTGAAAGTGTCCATTTTGAGTTATGAGTACCTACGCAGAAGGAACCCTATCTAGCATTCTTTCATATTAGCATCCAGTTCAGTGGCACCTAAAGAGAGAGGTAAATGAGGTGATAATAACAATAATTAGAACTCATTTTATGTCCATGGAATTTCCTTCAGAACGTATAAGATACAGAAAGCAGAGAATGCTGATATTTTGGGTTCATTGTCAAAGGACAAAAAATTTATTCTGTTGCTGTCTAGCAAATGTTTTTCTCATTTATTTGGAAAAAATGTTCTGTGTCTTAAAAGATATTGGTCTTCAGAACACAACTCCTGACCTAAAACTCATAAATCACTTTTCAAAAGAAAATTAGTAAGTATCTCATTTTTTTCTAAAGAAACACTCCAAATTTCTTTTAAGTGGGAAAATTTGATTCTCAGGGATTTAATTGTCATTACTAATTTGTAAACCACATGTTGCTTGTTACTAACAAATACAATCTATCTTATTCATGAAAGAGTCTGTGGCTCTATTCCTGGAGAGGTGTGTGTGTGTGTGTGTGTGTGTTAGAGACAGAGAGAGATCTAATAGAATCAGCAGCAGCATCCACTGAAGTCACTGTGTGTGCAGACCTACAGAGACATGTGCAGACAGGATATAAAATTGTATATATTATGAACATCTCTGGTTGATGAAATGGAATTGAAATACATTTTCCCTTTCATATTGGAAGAGGCTTAACATTAAAAAACGAATCTTTTTTGAGATAAAGTTCATTAACACAATGATTATTCATTTGGCTTTTATAATGATATTGCTGCCTAATCATCAGAACATTGCTTCCTGTGCTCTGTGGGAACCAGCAGGAAACATTTGAAGAGCAAGTCTTGCTGCTAATGTGATGGTAGAGGGAATTATATTCTCACTGCTCTTCATTTCAGAAGTACAGCACGTTTCTGCTCAGAAGTCTAAAACCTCTTGTCCGACAGCATGAGCTTTAAACCCCACATTAAACATAGTATAAAGTTATATAACCCTGAAGGCTAAATCTTTGCCTCAGGTCTGCTGTTTCTCTTTGGATTATACATAAAGTCTCTCCAGGGGGATATTTTTTATTATAAATCAAGATTTGAGGTGGTTTAATCTTGGTAGTGGCAATACTATGGTAATGAATTTGATTCTTCATTTGACTATTTAGCTCAGTAACCAAACACATGAACAAGATAGAACCAAATTATAAATCTTTAAAACTATATCCTCCCTGATGCAAGTTCAGCCCACGGTGCACCACTAAATCTAAAGACTGGGATCTCCGCCGTGGAATCAAGATGAAAATATAATAATAGAATGTCATAAAAAAGAAAACGGTGATTTTTTTTTAATTCACTAAAGAATCCTGTCAATGTAGCAATTGATAAACTCCCTGTAGGGAGCTAAATTATCAACAAAATGTAAAATGCATAATTATCCACTAATATGTATGGCACAGTATAACAATAGTACTCAGGGCTGTAAATTGCAAGCAGTAGAAACCAACTTTGGATGATTTAAGCAGACAGTGAATGTATTGGAAGGATAGTGGCTAATTCACAAATTGTCTAGTCAATCAGCTTCAAAACCTGTGCATGAACAAGGAATACTGGTAATGGTTAGGGCCAACACCAACGTTATACCATGGAACCATTTAAATGGGGATAGCTTGCACTAGGTGCCCAGCTAGAACGACCCTAGAAATATGACATGACTGCTAACAAGGCAGCCACTAGCCACCAAAATGGGTTCTCTACTGCCTCTGCTTCTTCAATTCAAAAGCTGGAGAGTCCAATTCTCAAGTAGGTGCATCTGCCCAACTGGACTCTGTAATATGCTCAGGTTTTTCCAGTGAAGAGACCAAGTCATCTCTGGCTTTGCCAAGACTCTCAAGATGGTGAATTTCTCCAAAATATAAAATTATTACAAATCTCAGTCAGCCAAAATGTGACATGCCCATTATCCACCATCAGATAGGGTCTGATACAAATATAGATTCATAACATGGAGATGCTTAGAACATATATTTACATGACTGAGGACCTATAGCTAATTTAATCGGATTATTCAAAATCTGGTTTACAACTTCGCAAGCAGCATAACTTTTTGGTCAAGAGCCTAGCTATATGTTCTTGACAGAAGCCAAACAATGTTTTTTAACCACATAACTCTTTTGGCCTCCTTCAGTTGGCCCACAGCCTTGAGGTAAACAGAGCTGTAAAAAGAAAGAAAAGAAAAAGGAGATTATTAAATGCCCTTTAATAATCTCGTATGCTACCTCGTATGTAGGTAGCATACCACATTATGAAAGGACATTTCCAAGGCCTTATGTGTGCCTTTACAACGTTAATTCACATTTCTAAAGAGAGGGACATTTTAGAAAGTGAGCATTTAAAAAGGAGTAAGTGTTTGTGAGTGTACTGATCCCCATTTAATCACATCCAAGGCACTTCTAAACCTCAGTCACTGAACTAAATGATTTTGGAATTCATAAAGAAACCTGACACCAGGGATGTGCACTTTCATTACAGTGTTCCATTTCATTATTTTGCAAAACCCTGGTGAATATATCCGACTCCCACAGAGATGAGAGTGCATAGGCTGAAAATCAGAGACAGGTCACTGGTAGAAAGTGAGAATCTATGTTTTGACATTCATCAAATGTTAACAAAAACAATCCGCATTAATCTCACATCTATGGATAGTAAAAGTTAACAGCAGGAGCCAATGGAGCATGGATAATCCAAAGCATGAGCTAATGTAAAATTAATTTACATTTGATTAGTGGAGACATTATGTAATTTTTGCAGCATCTATTTGCTCTTAGTTTTCTTCTGCTTATGTTATAATTGGGTTCAACTGCCCGAGTACATCCTAGTTGGGTGATGCACAATTAAACCTTTTCCATGAATAATGATTAAAAACACTTTCATAAGCAGCAGAAGTCTTATCCAGGCACAAATATGTCAGAGTATATACCATGTGAAATCATAGAAAGTCTCTTGACTAAGAGAATCTTTTGAGCAAGGACATATGCAAAATAAACAGCCAGCAGTATTGGAAAAAAGTATGTGCATTAGAAGATTTGGGAACATAGTGTTTGGTGATAAGGAATCACTAAATTTAAAAGGAATTTTGATGAGAATTTTAGCTGGGAAACAAGATGTTACTTGGTTGGGACACAGCCACCAAGCCAGTCTGAGGCAAACATCTCAAGCAGAAATTGCAGCCCTGGCCCTGGGGCCAGACTGTGAAAGAGGCTGCTGTGCAGCGCATTTACTTCAACACCACATTTACAGAGGATGCTCAATAACTTTGGAAGATGATGAGGTTCCATATTGATTTTTCAGTCATATCCAGACCCCCAGATAATATGAAATGGAGTAGTGCCATTGCCTGACCTTAAAGGACAAATTTGAACTGACTGCTGCAGGATTTACATGTTACATTTGTTTTCCCCTTTTACATGGAATCTCCCTTTGAAATGTTATCCATAGTAAAGTTTCTGCCCATGATTTCAGGTTGGCTACACTTCAATGTAACTTAGATAGGCACTTTGAAATAAGGAACACACATCTACTTTCTGTCTCTGACTCGCATGGAAAACTTGTACCACCCCAGGTCAAGTCACTTAATCTTTCTTGGTCTCAATTACTTCATTTGCTTGATGAATGGAGGGCGGGAGAAAATGTCATCTGTAATTCCCTTCAGCCGTATGAATTGGAGCAGAAACACTCTGTCACCTCACATAATATGAGTCCCTCATTACATTAAGAGTATGATATTCTGGACTTGAACTATAAGAAGAGTTTTAGATCAGACCAAAGAAAGGGCTTTATTTTTTTTTCTTCCAGTTCTATTGAGATTATAATCAACATACAGCACTAAGTTTAAGGTGTACTGCATAATGATTTTATTTACATACATCATGAGATGATTATCACAATAAGTTTAGTTAGCATTCCTCATCTCATATAAATACAAAATTAAGTAAATAGAAACATTTTTTTCCTTGTGGTGAGAACTCTTGGGATTCACTCTCTTAACATCCTTCACATGTAACACACAGCAGTGTTAACCATACTCACCATGCCACACACTACATCCCTAGCACTCTTCCATCAGACAACTGGAAGTTTGTAACTTTTGACCACTTTCATCCAGTTCCCCTCCCCACAGCACCTGCCTCTGGTAACTACAAATCTGATATCTTTTTCTGTGAGTTTGTTTGTTTTTGATGTATAATTGACCTACAACACTGTATTTCCTATTACACAATATAGTGATTTGTTATTTCCATACATTTCAAAAGGATCACTGTGATAAAGTCTATTTATGATATGTCACCATACAAATATATTACAGTTATTGACTATATTGCCCACACTATACATTTCATACCAGTGACTCATTTATTTAACAACTGGAAATTTGTACCTCTTAATCTCCCTCACCTGTTTCTTTCCTTCTGCCACCCTCCTTCCCTCTGGCAACCACCTACTTGTTCTCTATATCTATAACCGTATTTCTGTTTTGTTATGTTTATTCATTTGTTTTGTTTTTTAGATTCCACATATAAGTGAAATCATACAGTGTTTGTCTCTGTCTGACTTATTTCACTTAGCGTAATACCCTGTAGGTCCATCCATGTTGTCACAGAAGGCAAGATTTCATTCCTTTTTATGGCTTAGTAATATTCCATTATGAGTATATATATATATATATATATATATATATATATATATATATATATATATATTTATCCATCTATTGATGGGCACTTGGGTTCTTTCCATATCTTGGCTGTTATAAGTAATGAAACAATGAACATAGGAGAGCATATATCTTTTTGAATTAGTGGTGTGTTCTTCAGATAAATACCCAGGAATGCAATTGCTGCATCATATGGTAGTTCTGTTTTTAATTTTTCGAGGAAGGTCCATACTGTTTTCCATAGGGGTTGCACCAATTTACATTCCCACCAATAAGAAGCATTCATAAGTATGTAACTAAAGGTAAGGCTTCTAAGGCAAATGACAGAATCACCACCCCCAAACATTTCATGAATATCTCTACCCTGAAAAGCTGGTAGCTCATCTAGATAAACTTCTGAGATACAAACAAGATCTTGATATCTCAGTGTTGCTTTTATTTCTGGAAAGAGAGATGTTTATCTGCTCTGAATTCTGCATTTAAAAGTATTTGGGGCTAGTATCTGTCAATGCAAAATATATATATATATATAAGAGCTGTGAGTTAAGTTTATTCAGTGTCTTACTGATGACTATAGCCAGAGAGACAGCCTCTCAGATAGCTCTGACAAACTGTTCTGAAGAGATGGCGGGAAGGCCAGTATTATATATGATTTTGGCAAAGGGATATGTGCAATCAAGCACACATCTTAATAGAAGGTTGCTGCTAATCACGAGGAACAGATAATCTTACTTAATGGTTTTAGTGCTTTTCTAAGTATGAGATACAAGGATCCAGGTTCATAAAAAACTTTCTCCTGAAATATTTCTAACTATCTAAGAGCCTGTTTTGCTGGTATTCTCAGAACACAGAGTGCCTCATCTCGATCTTTGCCTTGAATTCCTTTCAGAGTGTATTGTAGGTTAGCACTGTAGTGGTTTATAGAACTGGATGGTGGGCAACATTCTTTGTTTTATATATCCTTCCATTGCTATTATGAAGCATTAGAAATTAAGGGTTTTTTTCCTTTTAAATTTTATATGTGGAATAATTCAATAAAAACTATTGACATTAAAGAATGTTTAATAATAGATATGGACAACCTCATGTATTTAATAGGTGGACTACTCAATGTATTATCATAGCCATTTGAACTGTGCATATCTAAAGCCATCATCCTGTCCCTTGCCCCTTTTGTATAATCATGGTGAAGGAGAAATGCAATACGGCAAATCTTGTGTCTTGGGAAAGCTGGTGTTTCTGGTAATAACCCAAAGGTTAAAGTTGCTTCATTCTCAGCTAATAGATAAAAGTCTCCTGAAGAAGTTAAAGACTGTCATTATGTATACTCTCTAAGATTAACTAGGAAAACTCAACTTTCATTCTTTGTATAAACCAAAAAATAGTAACATATATAAACTGTGAGAGATTTGGAAATTGTGCTTAAATATCAGATGTATTAGACCATTGTTGCATAGAAAATTTATTCCTCACAGCAGCATCCAATATGAGAGGTTAAAATCTCAGGTGTCAGATTACAAATATGCTACGTGCAACACACTATGATAGGAAGGATATTGTGTTGGTATCAGAGAAATAGACAGGTTTGGAGAAGCTTAGAGTCTAGTAGAAAAGAATAGTAGAAATTCAAGTCAAGATTTGAGGAGATCTTTTCCGTCTAACCCAGACATGATCCTGCCTCCTTTGATTCCTAATGCATGAGGCTGTCACATAGGTTTATGTTGTTGTTTTACTTTCTCTAAATTATTAAGTCATTTGTAGTGGGAGCATCAGTCTCTTCAGGCCTCTTCCTCAGTCATCTGAATAAAGAGGCCTTCCCTGATCACCCCGTGTAAATTAGCAAGACTCATTACTTGACTAGCCCTGCTTTTTCTTCAAGGCTTCTATCATCATCAATCGAACTACGAATTTGCTTGCCGATTTTTTTTTCTGTCTCCTCACTCTAGAATATAAATCCTACCAGTCCATGGTCTTTTCTGTTTTTGTTTTTGTTTTTTTCCACTATCCTCAATGACTAGAATATGGACTGATACCCAGAATTGCATTATAAGCATTTGCTGAAGGAATAAATGTACACATATCACAACTTAAACAAAAACACACCATGTAAACATTGTGGGTTATGTTTTATTCAGGGATCTTTCTAAGGACTATAGCCCAGGAAACAGCCTGTCAGTAGCTCTGAAGAGGTTGGGGAGGAGCCAGTATATATACGATTTTTTTTGGGGGGGGGTGCTTGGAAATACATGTAGTCAAGCATACATCTTGGTAAAAGATTACTGCTAATCACAGAAAAAAACCCAGATATCTCAAGTTAATGATTTTAATGTTTTTCCATATATGGGAAGATGCAAGAATCTGGGGTCACTGAAATTCTTCCTTAGATTTGTATCTTAACTATCTAGGGGCCTTATGCAAAACACCTAATTTTTCATACTGTTTTTCTCCATCCTGAATTTCCCTCAGGGTGCAATGCTGGTGGGCAATTACAGTGGATCATGACTTAACCCTTTGTATAATAGGATAATGAACAACATTCTTCATGGGTTTTTTTTTGTTTACATATGGAGTAATGAATGAATTAATGAATATACTTGTATTTTGGCACATGGATGAAATGCACTAAAATATTCAAAGTAGTACTCAAATATAGAATTCCAAGTTTGCTTTACTTTCTTTTCTATTATAATTTTATAAGTACATTTTATTTCTATAAGCAAAAAGTTTAAAGTATTTCCATTAAAAAATAAAAATCACTGCCCTTCCTTGAAACAGAATGACATAGACGACCCACAGAGAGATTCACACATGTCCTATTTCTAATCATTTTCAGAGAAAATAATTCCAACTTTATCACCAAAGTAACCTGTTCCAGCATTCAGCATTTCTTGTTATAAAAAATTTGCTTTTAGCTCATGTACATTTTCTGTTTTATTTTCCATATAGTCTGTCTTTTTGATCTTTGGTAATAGAGCTAGTTTCATCACAAGAAAAGATTCCAACAATTTACTCCAAAAAAAACTGACAGAATATGAGATATGTAAACATTAAAACCATGGAACAACAACAACAACAACAAAAAAACATGGAACAGCCCATATGTGTCCAAAGTATCATACATATGACACATAAAATAATTTTTTTAAGTTCTGTGAATTAAGGAACAAGAAGTTGTTGGATTTTCTCAAAAGTCTAAGTACTAATCCACATTTCAGCAGGTAAGACTTTTCATACAACTTATTTAACAATACAGATGTGTGTGTGTTTATAAAATTGAAAAGATAATGGCTGTATCTTTGCCTCTACCTTCAAGGAATATAATGGTGATTATTTATAATACTATTTTATTTCAAGCAGAACAAAGATATTATACAATTATCATGTTTTCACTACTCGTTTTTCTGAAGTAATGACAGCTTAGAGTTAGTTGAATTGTACATATATTCAAATCAAAACAAAATATTGCTCAAAGAAATTACATCATTTTTTCCTTCCTTAATAGAATAATTTCATTTTAACTGGTATATTCCTTATGGAATGCTAAACCACTATGATAGGAAGGACAAAGTTAGATAGATAGATCGGTAGATAGATAGATAGATATTAGATAGATCTCCAGTTGATTTTAATATCTTGTGAAAAGAAAAGAAATGTCCTAGTAGCTAAGATCAGGACATATATCTATATGTATATATCCATATGTATATATAAATATCCATATTGTTACCAAACTCAGGTTTGGCTGCTCGCCCCTCAAAAGCCAATAATCAAGAAGCAAGTGTCAGTAGAAAGGAAAGATGCTTTAATCTGAAAAGGTAGCAATCTGGGGAGAAGGTGGACTCATGTCCTGAGACCAGCTTCAAGGATTCTGCTCAGCCATGACAGTTTTTAAAAGAAAAAAGGGGGCAGAATCTCAGTGAATCATCAAGGCAGGAGGTTGGGTTCTGCATCATTCTCCATTGCATGCAGACCAATTCTTTCTTCAGATGTTATCTTGCCCACATGATCTGCCTGCAGGATTGCTAAGGGGACTGTTGGGAGTAGAGAGCTAGTCATTCCTTAACTACTTAATCCTTCATTCTTACTTATTTTAATCTAGGAAAAGAATCAAAAGGTTAGGCAAGTTGGGGTGCTCATTCAGGAGAGCATAAGTCACGAGTTAGGTTAAACTGCCTAGTGATCTCATTCCTTTAATTAGGTTCTTTCAAGGTTACAGGGGAACAGAAATGGGCAAACAAAAAAAGGGCAAAAGAGCTGCTATCAGTATGTGTATATTCATATATATACAGTTATATATCCATATAGATATATAAAATCCATTTTAGGGCTTCCCCGGTGGCGCAGTGGTTGAGAGTCCGCCTGCCAATGCAGGGGACACGGGTTCGTGCCCCGGTCCAGGAAGATCCCACATGCCGTGGGGCGGCTGGGCCCGTGAGCCATGGCCACTGGGCCTGCGCGTCCGGAGCCTGTGCTCCGCAACGGGAGAGGCCACAACAGTGAGAGGCGTGCATACCGCAAAAAAAAAAAAAAAAAAAAAAAAAAAAAAAAAAAATCCATTTTAGATTTTCAAGAAGAAAACAACTTTTGACTAATAAAAGCATTGTTGTATTATCTTAAGTATCTTAATCAAATGGAGAAAAATATTTTAAGCTCAGTCACTGGAATAGATAGTGAATTAATGCTGGAAAGAAGATATGGAGAAATTATACGATTATATGTAAATAGTTGATATGGCTCAACTCTAAAATAAAAGATTTCACGCTGTGCTATGCCTAGCAACCTAATAACTGAAACTTTACATCAGAGATTCAAATGCAAATTATCCATGATGCTTTTTGCTTTTGTATTAAAAAGTGAGAACTGCATGAGTCCAACTTTTAAATTAGCAAAATTTTTCTCATCAAACATTAAGATAAAATAGCAAAAATTATTCCACTATCTTGAAAATTATTTACATATGAAGAAATTATTCCAAAAATCTATTCCTACCAATGAGTGCTTTAATTTTTTTCTTTATCTTTTCTTTTGCTGATAGACTTTAAAAATAGGAATTGACTGGATGACAAGAGACTATTTCCTGCTAAATGGTTAGAATTAAGATTTGCAAGTAATTTTTTAAAACATTGACTTTACATAGTTTTCACTGACCAAAATCACTTTTAACATAGTCCTCTTCCCAACTATAATATTTTACACCTCTATCACTAAGACTTACCCTTGTGAATGTGGATTTTTCATTAGTAATAACAAAATGCACATAAGAATATTGAATCATTATTTCAACTAGTCATTGTGTTGTAGTCAGAAATGGGTTTGCCTCCTCACTCACTTCCTGTTAATTAGCTGTTACCCTTGGCAATTTGTTCTCTTTCTCTAAAATTGGATTTGTATCCTGTGAATGGGGACAGCCAATAAGATCTCCTTTAACTGTTGCTGTAAGAATTAAATAAAATAGCATATGTAAAGCATCTAGCATAGTGCTTACACATAGCAGTCATGCAAAAATTTTTAATCATTTTCTCTTCCAAGTCTTCTCCTCCAGCCATACTTGTGAGCGGTGTGGATCTTGGCCAAATTACTCAAAATTTTATGAGTCTCAATTTGTTTATTGGTAAAATGAGGATCATTTTATATGTCTTTCTATGTGATATAGGGAGTCAAATGAGAAAACGGACATACGTATACACTCGTCTGTGTGTGTGTATACAAATGAAAATGCTCTGAAGAGTATAACAATTTGTGCAACTATTTGGGATGTTGAATGAGATGCTTTTTAAGGTCATTTAAAATTTTAGATTATTTAATTCTATAAAATGTGTATTTTTATAAACTTTGCTGTTCTTAGAAATTTATTTTTAAATAGATTAACTGTTTTCTGTAACTTTAAATTTATTTCAGGGTATGATTAGTTTGTGCATTATAAATGACTCCACTTTATGATATCTTTGGAGCACTTAGGTATCTTGTCAACTGTATTAGAACTTCATGACCATGGGGTTAATATTGATATCTTGAGAGTTTTCTTTCTTTGGTTCCTCCCACACTCTCAGTTAATATGAGTAATTCCAGTCAGATGACCTGAAAAGTTATGTACCATGTAGATGCATCAGCATAAGTTTGTTTAAACTTCTAGAAATGAGGTGCACTTTGGTAAATACATGGCTGTGTATGTGTTCCTATAAATGTATGAACATATTGTATAAATGTGTATGTTCCTATGTGTTAATTATTTCATTGATTTCTTCAGCCCACATTCATTGTGCTATTGTCTTCTAGACCCAGAAGTTATGGGTTGAAGTCCTAGTTCTGTTACCTGTTGTATAACTTTAGGCAAATGCCTAGCCTCTCTGTTCCTCAGTTTTCTCATCTGCAAAGTGGGAACAATAATAGTACCTGTTTTAGTCCATTCTAGCTACTATAACATAATACCATAGACTGGTTGGCTTATGAAAAACAAAAGTTTATTGCTCACAGTTTTGGATTCTGAAAAGTTCAAGATCAAGTCACCAGCATATTCCAGGTATGGTGAGGTCATGCTTAATCATAGACAGCTATCTTCTCACTGTAATCACACATGGCAGAAGGGACAGTCTAGCTCTCTGGGGTCTCTTTCATAAGGCACTAATCCCAAACAAGAGGGTTCTACCCTCATGAGCTAATCACCACCCAAAGATCCCAACTCCCAAAGCCATCACCTTGAGGGTTAGGATTTCAACATATGAATTTGATGGGAACACACATATTCAGTCTGTAGCAGTACCTAACTCACAGGGTTGTTGTGAGGAGTAAATATATTAATACACATGAGGCAGTGAGGGCAATGTGTGCCTGGTTTATGGATCTAGGCAGTATTAAGTATTATAATTATCATGCACCTAATTTTTTCCAGGATCTCTCCTCATACGGTGAGCAAAACAGATAAACTCTCTGCTCTTACGGAGCTTACAGTCTAGTAGTCTGGTGGTCAGAGTGGAGGGATACATCAAACATAGACATGAACAAATAATTTCAGATGTTAATAAGCACTATGAGGAAGAAAGGAAACAGTTCTACATCTGCATTGAAGGCCGACTCTAGCTACCATGATCAGTGAAGGCTCCTGTGAGGAGAGGACCCTTGAGTTGAATTTGCATGATAAGAAGGACCCAATCATGAAACAATCTGGTGGAGAAGCAATCCAGGGAAAGGGAAAGCATATTGAGAAGTCCAAAAGCATGCACAAGTCTCAGAGTTAAAGAATCAGAAAGGCTGAACCATGTAATCAATGGATAAACTAATAAGAGAAGAATGAGTCTTGCTGAGACATAGAAGCCACGGTTAGAAATTTTAAATATATTCTAAGTGGAATCACTTGTGTATTTGCATGGGACTATCCGTAAATGCTTTTCCTTGTAATGGGAAAACTTGTATTAAGTAGTATCCAACATAGATCTGTTGTGTATCTGCATGTGACAATGACCTTGTCATAATGAGATTCCTGTGTAGTGTTGTTGCTGTTGTTGTTTCTAGACTGTGGGATGTCTTTTAAGTGAGCCATCTGGGGAATCTGACAGTGGTGCTTTGCATGCAAAGCTGAATCTCTTGCAGCACATTTTCCCAGCATCCTAAGACACTATAGTGTGAATGTGATTTAAACCATTTTTTCATACTTGTAGATCGACGGTCGTCATTTTCAGCTCCTTGGGGTTCAGGCCATTTGACAAGATGACAATAGCATTAAACTTATCACTATTATTGGTATTAATAGCTCTAATAATATCTGCCTGATGACTTCAGTGCTGAATTACCGCAGGGCTAGTGAGAAGTAATGGGCTGAAATGATCATAAAGCCCTTTTCAAATATCTCAGGTAATACTAAATTATTACAAATGGAAGAGTACATGTTGCACATTCCTATGAAACACTTGGTGTCATCCAGATGAGAAGAGGAGCAACACTAGCTTTGAAAGAAATCCAGGGGCTCAGACTCTCCCTGAGGTTTATTTTCAAAATCAGTGTCACTAGCTCCACTTTTGAAAATGAAATGGGAATCATTTCTCCAAGGATGAGAGAGCGAGAAGATGTGGCCATTCCAAACCGGAACGATGCCTTATTAGGTTTCTCTGGCTGCTCTTACTACCTTTAACAATTCTTCTCAGCTGCCAAATAGCATGGCTCAGGTGTCATCACCAAATGCTTTCAAATAGGCCAAATGCTTGCTAACAGCTCAGCAGCCAGCTAGCTACTAAAGGTAAAGCAAAATAGTGCCTGGTTTAAAGACAGTAACAAAAAGCTCTTGGCCTGCTAGATATGGGAAGGATACAAATAAGCTGCCAGAAACTAAGGCGATAGAAATATGAAGATTTGGTCTTAGCAAAACCAATTCCTGGCTGTGGGAACACTCTAAAGCTGCCTGTCAGATGGAACTATTAATACCTACCTCATGCATTCAGTTCTGATGCAAATCAATATGTCATGTATGTAAACCTGTATAAGGAAAAACTCGTTGTTGCTCTTTACTCTCACACTCAAAACACTTCTGACACCACGTGTGCGGACTTTCCCACACCAAGCAACTCTGACACTAACTGCCTGGAGTTAGTGCAGATCCCACAGGTTGTGGGCTCAGTCCCACAAAACTGCCCCCACTTCAGGGGCCAAGCATAAATAGTGGGTCCCCAGGCTGCCCACACTTTTGACTGACTTGGCTACAGATCAGAAATTCCCATGACCCCTCCTCAGGTTCAGTCATGTGCTGGAACAGCTCACAGATATCAGGGAAACATGGACCTGCATTTACCAGTTTATTATGTAATCAAAGGATACTGTCAGGGAAGGGGAAATTTCCTCCTCCACCTCTCTTGAGTTCTTGTGGCTAGACTAATAGTAAAACTGAAACTACAAAGCTTAACAGGAGAAAAAGAAATTTTAATTTGTGCACGTGGAGGTCTCATAGAAATAGGACCTAAAAATTGGCCAAAGAAGGAAGAGTTTTAGACAAAGAAACAATAAATTTGTGAGGAATTGAGAGGACAAAGAAACTTAGGCTTTTGGGTTTTTAATTAGTGAAGAATCTAAACAGAATTTGGTCTTGGGGTAAAGTACCAAGACCAAGTCAGCCGAAGTACCAAGGGTTGTTCATACAGGCTTCTTGGCCCCAGATTCCCTGTCTCTGGCAATAAGGATGTCCTTCTACCTACAGATGCAGGGGGTGCACCTCTCAACATGAGTTTATTTTCTGCTTTCAGGGAGTCAGAAAGGAGGGTAAGAGTGTTCATATTCTATTGGCCATTTTTAAGTAACTTTAAGTCAAAATAATGAATGTGCCTTGAGGCGCATTTTGGGGCAGCCTCCCCTGGGCCCCAACAATATGATAAAGGATACAGATGAACAGCCAGATGAAAATATATGTAAGGCGAGGTCTGCAAGGATCCCAAGCGCAGGAGCTTCTGTCCCCGTGGAGTTGGGGTGCATCACCCTCCTGGTAAAAGGATGTGTTCATCAAACTGGAAACACTCCAAACCCCATACTTTAGGGATTTTTATGGAAACTTCATCATGTAGGCATGCTCGTCATTAACTCATCTTCCAGCGCCTCTCCCCTGGGAGGGAGGTGCTGCTGAAAGTCCCAAGCTTCTAATCATGACTTTTCTTTCTGGTGACCAGCCCACATCTACGAGCCCACCAGGAGTCACCTCATTAGAACAAAAGACACCTCTCACTAAGGAAATTACAAAGGTTGTAGCTTAACGCATATATGTGGAATCTACAAAGGTGGTAGGATCTTGTGTCAGGAATCAGGGTCAAAGATCAAATATTAGCAGGAAATTGGGACAGATATGTGTGTGTGTATATATATATATATATATATATATATATGAGAGAAAGAGATAATTTCATAAAGCTCTTCTTAATTAATAAATTGCCAAGTATTTTAAAATGTGAGCTGTTTATGTGGAGTATAGCATTTAAGGGTATGGTTTCAGGAGTCTTGCAGTCCCTGGTCCCAGTGTCATCTCTTCTGTGGATTAGCTCTGAGACATTGGACGGGTCCTACAACTCTTCTCGGTGTTAGTTTTCTTGCCTGTAAATGAGAAAAAAAATTGGCTATAGTGTCGTAAGAATTCAGAGGAACATACAGCACTTAGCATATACCTATCTGGCCTATAGTATGCAATGGAAAAAAATCTGACAACTTCTGTTGCTGTTTTTGTTGTTTTAATGAATAGTCTAACAGAAAAGCAAAACATGGCATCCTGATGGCTGCCTTACACTGTTCACAAAAAGCAGTGTTAATAATATGCATCAACTGTCAGTTCAGGGGAGCTCAAATTTGAGTATGCATTAAAAATGCAGAAATTGTGATTCATTTGTTTGGAGGAACCTAAGAATTTTCACTTTTAACACATACTACAGGTGATTCTGGTGTTTAAGAAATAATGTCTTGGAGTTAATGCCAAACTTCACTCCCTGCATCCTTCCTAAGGCTTTCAAAGCAGACTCCTTACCATCAAAATGTATTTTAGAAAAAGGGCTTGGCAATGAGGTTTGAGTGTGAATGGCATCCTCAACTATTAACTCCAGTAACTTCATCTAGAGTCTGTTTCTGCAGTCTGTACACATTTTTAGCTTGTGGCTATCATGACTGAAGTACAAAACCGACCAACTTAAGAGCGTCTTGAATTTCTCTGAAGACAAGTCCCCCTGTTCATTAGAAGGTAAAAAGTGATGGCTCTTTGACTAACGGGGACTGGGAGAGAGGCCAAGAGGGACATATATTTGTGTGGAGTTTGGTTTAAAGGAAAAGAGAAAGAGACCAAAAATAATGAGTTTCAGCCTCATGTGTTCCTCACCCATACAGCTTAGAGCCATGCTCTGTTTTCTGGTAACAAGAAGGCCTGTGACAGGAAAGAACTGCATATAGTAATCTACTTGGCATGAACACAGTAAGGTTTTACCATGGTTTGCGCAGTCAGGGTTACAATTTTACATTGCATACACCATAACAAGGGGTAGTAGTGGACCCTCAATTTCTTTCAGTTTTTCTCTTTACCACACCATAATGGATTAAAGATGAGCATTGTGTAAGTGTTTACATAGGATTAAAATCTCTTAGTGGCATCTAGTGTTCAGATAAAATTTTTTGCTTTTACTTCTTTTTTTCCCATAGCTAACATTTGTCACTTAATAATCTTTTTTGGTACACTATTTTCGAGTTTCCATCAGTGACTTATGTGTTCATGAACCTCCACTGAGCACACTCACTAACCAGGAGTCAGCACGGGACTACCCCCGTGGAATAAAGATTGGCACTGAGCCTCAGCCATTCTGAGGCTGTTCACTGCTGCCAAAGCACTGCTCTATCTGCTGTGAGGAATTCCCAAGTCCGTGGCTTTGCCTCCTGAAATTAAGGTGGCAGGCTAGCACAGAGCTGGGTTCACTGTTGGACAGAACTGGGTTAGCATCCTAAATCTGCCTCTTGCTGGCTAGATGACCAAGAGCAAAACATGGATTTCTCCAAGTCTCAGGTTACCCACCATACAATGTAATAATAGTACGTGATTCATCGGGTTATGGTAAGGAATAAATGAGATAATGGCAGATACATTTTTAATATTACTAGTAATGTCTGTTAGTGTCTGTTAGAAGTCCTAATAGCTCTAAGCACCTAGAAGTGTTTATTAAACATGTGTCTTCCTGAGCCCGGTCCAGACAACAGGATCAGGACCTCTGTGAGTGATTTCTATGCATACTATCAGAGCAGGAGGTCATGATTTCTACACACACTATAGGTTCAGGCCAACTCTGTTTAAATATTTTGTTTCACTGATGTATCCCCTCTGCTTAGAACAGTGCTTGGCATATAGTGAGCACTCAACAAATAATGGGTAAATAATAAGCAATGAATGAACATTTGTCTAGTATTTCTTTTTCCTTCTTGTTCATGATTGCCCCATTACAGTTTCCTGGATCATGAGAATTCACCATCCTCTGTGTGTGTGTGTGTGTGTGTGTGTGTGTGTGTGTGTGTGTGTTGTACATATTACATATGTCTTAAAAACAGCAGAGGTGAATTCTTCTGTGTTCTTCCAACTCTTTCACTGCAGTCATATTTATGTTATTTACAACCACCCAGAGCCCTGGCTGTTAGTACTTTTATCATCCCATTTCACATATAAAGACCCCAAGGCTTGGAAATGAATTTTCCTGTCTAGACTTACACATCACTGAAGTTCACAACCAGGATTCTAACCCAGGCAGCCTCTCTTCAGGATCTGTGTCCTTAGCCATTGTGCAAATCACGATCAGTATTGTCTCCCTCACGAGGGCAGCCATAGACTAAAGATTGCTTTTTGCTACCTAAATAAGAACAAAAACATTCTAAGTACGGATTCACCTACTGTCAAGTCGTTTGATCCTTGAGCATTTCATGAGGAAGTACTATTTATCTCGCCATTCACAGATCTATTTAAGTTTAACAAGTATTTATTGAGCCCAGATAGAAGTGTACAAGATATACAGGGTTTCTGCTTTCACAGAAACTTTAAGATTATGTAAAATCCCATTGCTCATACCAATTTTACCCCCTCGTTTTAGCATCTATTGGCAGTTCTTCCCTGAATTGATTTTATCATGGTAGTTGTCACACAGTGATTTTCTAATTCTGTTATTCCTTCTAAATACATTTATTAGTTGGCATCCTATTCAAAGGAAGAACTTTCTCTTCATCCCCTTTATTCAATTTATATAAAGGGGGATTTATAGTTTCGATTTGCATTTCTCTACTGATTAGTGATGTTGAACATCCTTTCATGTATTTGTTGACAATCTTTATATCTTCTTTGGAGAAATGTCTGTTTAGGTCTTCTGCCCATTTTTGGATTGGGTTGCTTGTTTTTTTGATATTGAGCTGCAATGAGCTGCTTGTATATTTTGGAGATTAATCCTTTGTCCATTGATTTGTTTGCAAATATTTTCTCCCATTCTGAGGGTTGCCTTTTCATCTTGCTTGTAGTTTCCTTTGCTTTGCAAAAGCTTTTAACTTACATTAGGTCCATTTGTTTATTTTTGGTTTTATTTCCATTACTCTAGGAGGTGGAGCAAAAAAGATCTTGCTGTGATTTATGTCAGAGTGTTCTTCTTATGTTTTCCTCTAAGAGTTTTATAGTGTCCAGTTTTACATTTAGGTCTCTAATCCATTTTGAGTTTATTTTTGTGTGTGGTGTTAGGGAGTGTTCTAATTTCATTCTTTTACATGTAGCTGTCCAGTTTTCCCAGCACCACTTATTGAAGAAACTCTCTTTTCTCCATTGTATATCCTTGCTTCCTTTGTCATAGATTCATTGACCAAAGGTGCGTGGGTTTATCTCTGGGCTTTCTATCCTGTTCCATTGATCTATATTTCTGTTTTTTGTGCCAGTGCCATATTCTCTTGATTACTGTAGCTTTGTAGTATAGTCTGAAGTCAGGGAGTCTGATTCCTCCAGCTCCATTTTTTTCCTTCAAGACCGCTTTGGCTTTTCGGGGTCTTTTGTGTCTCCATACAAATTTTAAGATTTTTTTCTTCTAATTCTGTAAAAAAATGTCATTGGTAATTTTATAGGGATTGCATTGAATCTATAGATTTCTTTGGGTAGTATAGTCATTTTAACAATATTGATTCTTCCAATCCAAGAACATGGTATATCTCTCCATCTGTTTGTATCATCTTTTATTTCTTTCAACAGTGTTTTATAGTTTTCTGCATACAGATCTTTTGTCTTCCTAGGTAGGTTTATTCCTAGGTATTTTATTCTTTTTGTTGCAATGGTAAATGGGAATGTTTCCTTAACTTCTCTTTCAGATTTTTCATCATTAGTGTATAGGAATGCAAGAGATTTCTTTGCATTAATATTGTACCCTGCAACTTTACGAATTTCATTGATTAGCTCTAATAGTTTTCTGGTGGCATCTTTAGGATTCTCTATGTGTAGTATCATATCATCTGCAAACAGTGACTGTTTTAGTTCTTGTTTTCCAATTTGGATTCCTTTTATTTCTTTTTCTTCTCTGATTGCCATGGCTAGGACTTCCAAAACTATGCTGAATAATAGTGGTGAGAGTGGACATCCTTGTCTTGTTCCTGATCTTAGAGGAAATGCTTTCAGTTTTTCTCAATTGAGAATGATATTTGCTGTGGGCTTGTCGTATATGACCTTTATTATGTTGAGGTAGGTTCCCTCTATGCCCACTTTCTGGAGAGTTTTTATCATAAATCAGTACTGAATTTTGTCAAAACTTTTTTTCTGCATCTTCTGATATGATCATATGGTTTTTCTTCTTCAATTTTTTAATATATTGTATCACATTGATTGATTTGCTTATACTGAAGAATCCTTGTATCCCTGGATAAATCCCACTTGATCATGGTGTATGATCCTTTTAATGTGTTGTTGGATTCTGTTTGCTAGTATTTTGTTGAGGATTTTTGCATCTATATTCATGAGTGATATTGGTGTGTAATTTTATTTTTGTAGTATCTTTGTCTGGTTTTGGTATCAGGGTGATGGTGGCCTCATAAAATGAGTTTTGGAGTGTTCCTTCCTCTGCAATTTTTTGGAAGAATTTGGGAAGGATGGGTGTTAGCTCTTCCTTAAATGTTTGATAGAATTCACCTGTGAAGTCATCTGGTCCTGGGCTTTTGTTTTTTGGAAGATTTTTAATCACAGTTTCAATTTCATTACTTGTGATTGGTCTGCTCATATTTTCTATTTCTTCCTGTTTCAGTCTTGGAATGTTATACCTTTCTAAGAATTTGTCCATTTCTTCCAGGCTGTCCATTTTTTTGGCATAGAGTTGCTTGTAGTAGTCTCTTAGGATGCTTTGTATTTCTGCGGTGACTGTTGTAACTTCTTTTTCATTTCAAATTTTATTGATTTGAGTCCTCTCCCTCTTTTTCTTGACAAGTCTGGCTAATGGTTTATCAATTTTGTTTATCTTCTCTAACAACCAGCTTTTAGTTTTATTGATCTTTGCTACTGCTTTCTTTGTTTCTATTTCATTTGCTTCTGCTCTGATCTTTATGATTTCTTTCCCTCTACTAACTTTGGGTTTTGTTTGTTCTTCTTTCTCTAATTCATTTAGGTGTAACGTTAGATTTTTTATTTGAGAATTTTTTGTTTCTTGAGGTAGGCTTGTATAGCTATAAACATCCCTCTTAGAACTGCTTTTGCTGCATCCCATAGGTTTTGGATTGTCATGTTTTCATTGTCATTTGTCTCTAGGTGTTTTTTGATTTCCTCTTTGATTTCTTCAGTGATGTCTTGGTTATTTAGTAACGTATTGTTTGGCCTCCATGTGTTTGTGTTTTTTACATTTTTCCCCCCTGTAATTGATTTCTGGTCTCATAGTTTTGTGGTCAGAAAAGATGCTTGATATGATTTTAATTTTCTTAAATTTACCAAGGCTTGTTTTGTGACCCAAGATGTGACGTATCCTGGAGAATGTTCCATGTGCACTTGAGAAGAAAGTGTAATCTGCTGGTTTTGGATGAAATGTCCTATAAATATCAATTAAATCTATCTGGTCTATTGTGTCATTTAAAGCTTCTTTTTCCTTATTTATTTTCTTTTTGGATGATCTGTCCATTGGTGTAAGTGAGGTGTTAAAGTCCCCCACTATTACTGTGTTACCGTCGATTTCCTCTTTTTTAGCTGTTAGCTGTTGCCTTATGTATTGAGGTGCTCCTATGTTGGGTGCATATATATTTATAATTGTTATATCTTCTTCTTGGATTGATCCCTTGATCATTAGGTAGTGTCCTTCCTTGTCTCTTGTAACATTCTTTATTTTAAAGTCTATTTTATCTGATATGCGTATTGCTACTCCAGCTTTCTTTTGATTTCCATTTGCATGGAATATCTTTTTCCATCCCCTCACTTTCAGTCTGTATGTGTCCCTAGGTCTGAAATGGGTCTCTTATAGACAGCATATAGATGGGTCTTGTTTTTTTATCCATTCAGGAAGCCTGTGTCTGTTGGTTGGAACATTTAGTCCATTCACATTTAAGGTAATTATTGATATGTATGTTCCTATGACCATTTTCTCAATTGTTTTGGGTTTGTTTTTGTAGATCCTTTTCTTCTCTTGTGTTTCCCACTTAGAGAAGTTCCTTTATCATTTGTTGTAGAGCTGGTTTGGTGGTGCTGAATTCTCTTATCTTTTCCTTGTCTGTAAAGGTTTTGATTTCTCCATTGAATCTGAATGAGATCCTTGCCAGGTAGAGTAATCTTGGTTGTAGGTTCTTCCCTTTCATCACTTTAAGTATGTCATGGCACTCCCTTCTGGCTTGTAGAGTTTCTGCTGAGAAATCAGCTGTTACCCTTATGAGACTTCCCTTGCATGTTATTTGTCATTTTTCCCTTGCTGCTCTCAATAATTTTTCCTTGTCTTTAATTTTTGCCAATTTTATTACTATCTGTCTGAGCATGTTTCTCCTTGTGTTTATCCTGTATGGGACTCCCTGCACTTCCTGGACTTGGGTGGCTCTTTCCTTTCCCATGTTAGGAAAGTTTTTGACTATAATCTCTTCAAATATTTTCTCTGGTTCTTTCTCTCTCTCTTCTCCTTCTGGGACCCCTATAATGCGAATGTTGATGCATTTAATGTTGTCCCAGAGGTCTCTTAGGCTGTCTTTATTTCTTTTCATTCTTTTTTTCTTTATTCTGTTCTGCAGCAGTGAATTCCACCGTTCTGTTTTCCAGGTCACTTATCCATTCTTCCGCCTCAGTTATTCTGCTATTGATTCCTTCTTGTCTATTTTTCATTTCAGTTATTGTATTGTTCATCTCTGTTTGCTTGTTCTTTAATTCTTCTAGGTCTTTGTTAAACATTCCTTGCATCTTCTTGATCTTTGCCTCCATTCTTTTTCCAAGGTCCTGGATCATCTTCACTATCATTATTCTGAATTCTTTTTCTGGAAGGTTGCCTATCTCTACTTCATTTAGTTGTTTTTCTGAGGTTTGATGTTCCTTCATCTGGTACATAGGCCTCTGCCTTTTCATCTTGTCTGTCTTTCTGTGAATGTGTTTTTTGTTCCACAGGCTGCAGGATTATAGTTCTTCTTGCTTCCAGCCTCTGCCCTCTGGTGGATGAGGCTATCTAAGATGCTTGAGCAAGTTTCCTGATGGGAGGGACTGGTGTTGGGTAGAGCTGGCTGTTGCTCTGGTGGGCAGAGCTCAGTAAAACTTTAATCTACTTGTCTGCTGATGGGTGGGGCTGGGTTCCCTCCTTGTTGGTTGTTTGACCTGAGGTGATCCAACAGTGGAGCCTACCCAGGCTCTCTGCTGGGGCTAATGGCAGACTCTGTGAGAGTTCATGCCATGGCGTACTTTCTAGAACTTCTGCTGCCATTGTCTTTGTCCTCATGGTGAGACACAGCCACCCCCCACCTCTGCAGGAGACCCTCAAACACTAGCAGGTAGGTCTGGTTCAGTCTCCTATGGGGTCACTGCTCCTTCCCCTGGGTTCCGATGTGCACACTACTTTGTGTGTGCCCTCCAAGAGTGGAGTCTCTGTTTCCCCCAGTCCTGTTAAAGTCCTGCAATCAAATCCTGCTAGCCTTCAAAGTCTGCTTTTCTACTAATTCCTCCTCCTATTGCCAGATCCTGAGGTTGTGAAGCCTGACGTGGGGCACAGAACCTTCACTCCAGTGAGTGCACTTCTGTGGTGTAACTGTTCTCCAGTTTGAGAGTCATCCACCCAGCAGTTATGGGATTTGATTTTATTGTGATTGTGCCCCTCCACCGTCTCATTGTAGTTTTGCCTTTGTTTTTGGATATGGGGTACCTTTTTTGGTGAGTTCCAGTGTCTTCCTGTCGTCGATTGTTCAGCAGTTGGAAACAAAAGCTTTAAATGACACATTAGACAAGATGGACTTAATTGATATTTATAGGACATTCCATCCAAAAAAACCAGAATATACTTTCTTCTCAAGTGCTCATGGAATATTCTACAAGATAGATCATATGTTGGGTCACAAATCAAGCCCTGGTAAATTTAAGAAAATTGAAATCATATCAAGCATCTTTTCCGACCACAAGGCTATGAGACTAGATATCAATTACAGGAAGAAAACTGTAAAAACTACGAACACCTGGAAGCTAGACAATACGCTACTAAATAATCAAGAGATCACTGAAGAAATCTAGAGGAAATCAAAAAATACCCAGAAACAAATGACAATGAAAGCAAGATGACCCAAAACCTATGGGTTACAACAAAATGCAAAAGTTCTAAGAGAGAAGTTTATAACAATACAATACTACCTCAAGAAACAAGACACATCTCAAATAAACAACCTAACCTTACATCTAAAGCAATTAGAGAAAGAACAAAAAAAAAAAACCAAAGTTAGCAGAAGGAAAGAAATTATAAAGATCTGATCAGAAATAAATGAAAAAGAAATGAAGGAAATGATAGCAAAGATCAATAAAACTAAAACCTGGCTCTTTGAGAAGATAAACATAATTGATAAACCATTAGCTAGACTCATCAAGAAAAAAAAGGAGAAGTCTCAAATCAAGAGAATTAGAAATCAAAAAGGAGAAGTAACTGGCACTGCAGAAATACAAAGGATCATGAGAGATTACTATAAGCTACTATAGGCCAATAAAATGGACAACTTGGAAGAAATGAACAAATTCTTAGTCAACCACAACCTTCTGAGACTGAACCTGGAAGAAATAGAAAATATAAACAGACCAATCACAAGCACTGAAATTGAAACTGTGAATAAAAATCTTCCAACAAACAAAAGCCCAGGACCAGATGACTTCACAGGTGAATTCAATCAAACATTTAGAGACGAGCTAACACTTATCCTTCTCAGAATCTTCCAAAATATAGCAGAGGGAGGAACATTTCCAAACTCATTCTACAAGGCCACCATCCCCCTGATGCCAAAACCTGACAAAGATGTCACAAAGAAAGAAGTCTACAGACCAATATCATGGATCAACATAGATGCAAAAAATCCTCAACAAAATACTAGCAAACAGAATCCAACAGCACATTCAAAGGATCATACACCATGATCGAGTGGGGTTTATCCTAGGAATGCAAGTATTCTTCAGTATATGCAAATCAATCAATGTGATAAACCATATAAACAATCTGAAGGATAAAAACTATATGATCATCTCAATAGCTGCAGAAAAAAGTTTTTGAGAAAATTCAACACCCATTTATGATAAAAACTCTCCAGAAAGTAGGCATAGAGGGAACTTACCTCAACATAATAAAAGCCATATATGAGAAACTCACAGCCAGCATCATTCTCAATGGTGAAAAACTGAAACCATTTCCACTAAGATCAGGAAAAAGACAAGCTTGCCCACTCTCACCACTGTATTACTCAATATACTTTTGGAAGTTTTAGCCACAGCAATCAGAGAAAAAAAAAAAAACAAATAAAAGGAATCCAAATCAGAAAAGAAGAAGTAAAACTGTCACTGTTTGCAGATGACATGATACTATGCATAGAGAATCCTAAAGATGCTACAGAAAACTACTAGAGCTAATCAATGAATTTGTTGAAGTAGCAGGATACAAAATTAATGCACAGAAATCTCTTGCATTCCTATACACTAATGATGAAAAATATGAAAGAGAAATTAAGGAAACACTCGCATTTACCATTGCAACAAAAAGAATAAAATACCTAGGAATAAGCCTACCTAAGGAGACAAAAGACCTGTATGCAGAAAACTGTAAGACACTGATGAAAGAAATTAAAGATGATACAAACAGATGGAGACATATACCATGTTCTTGAATGGGAAGAATCAACATTGTGAAAACAACTATACTACCCAAAGCAATCTACAGATTCAAGCAATCCCTATCAAACTACCACTGGCATTTTTCACAGAACTAGAACAAAAAATTTCACAATTTGTATGAAAACACAAAAGACCAGGAAGAAACAAAGCAATATTGAGAAAGAAACACGGAGCTGGAGGTATCAGGCTTCTGAATTCATGCTATACTACAAAACTACAGTAATCAAGTCAGTATGGTACTGGAACAAAAACAGAAATATAGATCAATGGAACAGGATAGAAAGCCGAGAGATAAACCCACGCACATATGGTCACCTTATCTTTGATAAAGGAGGCCAGAACATACAATGGAGAAAAGACAGCCTCTTCAATAAGTGATACTGGGAAAACTGGACAGCTACATTTAAAAGAATGAAATTAGAACACTCCCTAACACCATACACAAAAATAAACTCAAAATGGAATAATGACCTAAATGTAAGGCCAGAGACTATAAAACTCTTAGAGGAAAACTTAGGCAGAACACTCTTTGACATAAATCACAGCAAGAACCTTTGTGACGCACCTCCTAGGGAAATGGAAATAAAAACAAAAATAAACAAATGGCACCAAATGAAACTTAAAAGCCTTTGCACAGCAAAGGAAACCATAAGCAAGATGAAAAGACAACCCTCAGAATGGGAGAAAATATTTGCAAGTGAAGCAACTGACAAAGGATTAATCTCCAAAATATACTAGCAGCTCATTGCAGCTGAATATCAAAAAAACAAGCAACCCAATCCAAAAATGGGCAGAAGACCTAAATAGACATTTCTCCAAAGAAGATATAAAGATTGTCAACAAATACATGAAAGGATGCTCAACATCACTAATCAGTAGAGAAATGCAAATCAAAACTACAATGAGATATCACCTCACACCAGTCAGAATGGCCATCATCAAAAAATCTGCAAACAATAAATGCTGGAGAGGGTGTGGAGAAAAGGGTACCTTCTTGCACTGTTGGTGGGAATGTAAATTGATACAGCCACTATGGAGAACAGTACAGAGGTTCCTTAAAAAACTAAAAATAGAGCTACCATATGACCCAGCAATCCCACTACTGGGCATATACCCTGAGCAATCCCACTACTGGGCATATAGCCAGCAATCCCACTACTGGGCATATCCCTTGAAATAAAAGCATATTTCAAGAAGAGTCCACAATGTTCATCGCAGCACTATTTACAATAGCCAAGGACATGGAAGCAACCTAAGTGTCCATCAACAGATGAATGGATAAAGAAGATGTGGCACATGTATACAATGGAATATTACTCAGCCATAAAAAGAAATGAAATTGAGTTATTTGTAGTGAGGTGGATTGACCTCGAGTTTATCCTACAGAGTGAAGTAAGTCAGAAAGAGAAAAACAAATACCGTATGCTAACACATATATATGGAATTAAAAAAAAAAAAAGTAATGAAGAACCTAGGCGCAAGATGGGAATAAAGACACAGACCTACTAGAGAATGGACTTGAGGACATGGGAAGGGGGAAGGATAAGCTGGGACAAAGTGAGAGAGTGGCGTGGACATATATACACTACCAAATATAAAATAGATAGCTAGTGGGAAGCAGCTGCATAGCACAGGGAGATCAGCTCTGTGCTTTGTGACCACCTAGAGGGGTGGGATAGGGAAGGTGGGAGAGAGGAGAAATGGAGACATATGTATATGTATGGCTGATTCACTTTGTTTTACAGCAGAATCTAACACACCATTTTAAAGCAATTCTACTCTAATAAAGACGTTAAAATAAAAAAATGCTATTATTCAATACTTCCTGTTAGGCAGACAAGCAAAAACCCTAAGAGGCAATACTTTTATGACTGCTAATCTGGCCCACCACAGACATTTCCTGGTAAAGCTTAGAAGTCAGTAATCCCCTCTTTGTCTTGTAGACCCTGTAAGATTTATGTGGGATGACTAATGTGAAAACAATGCATATTATTGTCCCAGGAGTTCCCCATATTCTTAAATCACAAATGGTGGGGAAGGGTAAATTGCAAATCAAATTCATTATGATCTGGTGTATCGTCTGATTTGAAACTACTAATTATATGAAAATCAATATGTTGCAATAATTTTCAATAATGCCTTTAAAGGACAGAGGGCAGAGAGAATATCAGGGATTGCCTTTAGGGGTATAACTGGGCAGCTGTAATTAACTACACTCCACACAAAGGGTCCCTTCATTACATAATTATGTTTGCAATTATTCCTCCTGCTTTTTAAGTGAGACAGTACAAATGTTGGAAAGCAAGGTGGTAAACATGAAAGTTAGACTTGGAAAATGAGTTTGGGATTTACGATGTTTGGGGAGTAGATAGGTAGAGAATTTTTTAAGAAAACAACATGAACCTTATACTCTCCTTGTCAACTGATTGGCCCAAATTAAAAGATAATCTGCTTAAGTTGTGTGTCTGCTTACAAAACACCTTGTTTTCCCTGTTTCTTATTTTTTAAATGAGATAAGTATCTCACATTTAATGTGAACCAGACAGCTCCCAGGTGCAATTGTCTACTGAGATAAGAGCAATGAGATTCTTCAAGAAAATAAAAATGTTTCATGCCTCCCTTTCGTCTTGTGAAAGGTTACTTTTAAAAGTTAACTCCTGAAGAGGAACAGATGTGTCCAGAAATTAAGTATTCAAAGCCAGGCCAGGAGAAATTCTCTGTGCCCGGTATAGAAATGGAAGAGGTGGCTTTAGTTCCTTCAACAATCTCCAAGAATTATTTTTAAGGGGGAAATGGGGGAGGGAGGGATAGGCCTCTTCTGCGTGGTTTTGTTTTCAGTCACGGTGACCCTGACAGACTGTTAGGTGTATTAGGACAAAACACCTGCTTCCTCTTGTTGATATTCCCATCATGACACACTCTGATGAATGTATAGAACAAATGCGGCTTCTATCTTTTTCTTTTTTTTCTTAAGCAAATGGGGTTTATTGCAAATGTATCTTCATTTTATTCAGGTGATGTTTCCTCATTTTTAGCCAATATTCTCCTGGAAATCAGACCACAATTTTCACTGGAAAATTGGGTCATTTTCAGATGAAATACTTTGAGAGCTAATTTAGAAGTGTGCATGTGTGACAAAATAATCAGAAAAATACCTGAATCAAGAATCTGAATGATTATGCATGATGATTTTCTGTCTTAACAAAAACATCCATGTTTAATCTACTTCATCATGCATGAGATGTCATAGAAAAAGGGAAGCAATAATTCACCCAATAACATATTTAAGGATCTTCTTTCACCTATCCCTTTATATATAAACATTCCCAAATGTCCCCGGTTCTCCATTTCCTGGGTTCCTTCCTCCATTCTGCATCTCTTGTTCCACACTTGAGCTCATACCTCTTCACTGGCTTTTACCTCCACACTGGTCATTTCTGTATTACGGTGACCTTTCACCTGAGTCCAAACATTCCCAATGGATGCCCCCCGCCCCGAGAAAAATGCATTTTCTCCTGTATTCACCAAGTTTGCATTCAGCAAGAATGTAAACCTCCAGGTCAGGTTGGATTTTCTTTGCAAGTCCTGTCAATTCCTACAAAATTTTCCAAAACTTCCTTCAGCTTTCTTAGATTAGTCCCACTGATATTGTACTAGTTATAACCCTAATCATCTCAAAGATACTTACTGTTGTATCTCCTCTATCTTATTTCTGCTTACTACCTATGTGATGTAGGGGAAGTAATTGAAACACTCTGTGCCACAGTTTTCTCATGGGTAAAAACGGACTCCATAGTAGCCCTCTATAACATTTAGGCATGTAAACAGCTCTAAGAAAACCATTTGTTTAAACAAACATGGTGGTTATTGTTCCCACATCTCATCTGTCAGCTGGTCAACTCCTCACATTTGCTGCCTCAGGTTTGTTTGTTTGTTTTTCCTAAAAGATGAATGTGATCATATTCCTCAACTGCCAAAAGAATCCTAATTTTATACTAAAGTAAGACTCTACTTCTTAACTTTCCCAAGAGTATAAACTAGTGCATCTTTCCAAACATTCTACAATTTAGCTTCAACAAACAATGAACACTTGCTAAGCATTCTCCATCTCTTGTTTGTACAATATACTCTGCGTTTCGTGCCTATCTTTTCTCTGTTAACATCAATTTGTGCATAATATACCCTTCAACCTCCAGCTCAAAAGAGAACACCTCTCTAAGAACTTTCACTACCCCTGAGCATAGTTGATCACTCAGTTTTCTGAATTCCCATAATGCATCAATTATATCTTTATTTAAATCTTCCTGATACTAAAACTAAACAGATCTGAATCTTATATAAAAGTAAAACATATGGTATGAACATACTATAACACATACTATCTCCTACTTGGCTCAGAGATTCTTCAGGGAAGAAATACTGTCTAATTCATCTAGCTTCTATCCATAAGATTTTATACGTATAGGCATTCAGTAAATACTTGTTGAATCATCAGTGCTTTACATTCTACCAAGGTAATATGTATCATTAAATATGGCATTATAATCATACGATCTTGTGTGAAATTTTGAAATGAAGGTACTTCCAAGTTATTTAGTTTCTTAAACTTAAACCCAGTCAACTGACTGAATAACAAATATGGACGCTGTGTGTGTGTGTGTGTGTGTGTGTATTTGTGTGTGTGTGTTGTGTGTTTACACATGCAGTGTTGTTTTTCACCTGAATCTTTGTTCCTGTTACTAGTCAATAAAAGATTTCCATACAAATGCACTCTAGCAGAGGACTTTGTTTAACCCACAGACAGCCAGTTTGGTTTGCTTGAAGACTGCACAGTATTTTCATGATTATCATTATTATATTAGTAACAACTAATTTTACTGAATGTTTTATACATGCCAGCCATGCACTATGTTCTTTTTCATGTATTATGTCATTAAAATATGAGCCATAGTCCAACAACCAAGTAAATAAAGGCTATCTAAATCCATACCCCACTCTCTCTGAAAGAAATGCCAAAGGGAAAACATGTTTACAAGAGAAAGCAAAATTTCTTAAAAATCTTATTTCCCTACAATATCACTCTCAGTATCTCACATAATCTCTAGAGATGCTCTCCAAACACTTTTCTCACCCAGTGCAAGCTCTAAAATCCATCTCTTCAAGTCAGCCCAGATAAGCCCCCTCATCAATCCTATCTCTCCTTTCTACCTGTGTGAACTTGGGCAAATTATTTAAATTGACTGTCACACAGTTTTCTCAGCTGTGTAGTGAGGATGGCTACCAGTAGTATTTAACAATGAGCTCAGCTTCAAGAAAAGGTAATCCATTGCTTATACAAGTCTGCTTATCTTTTTCTCATACAAGAAGTGTGATAATAGATGGTGGTTGGCCTTGGTTTGGGAACTCAACAATGTCAGGGTCTGTGCTTTGTAATTTTCTGGGCCATTCTCTCATCTTCACAAGATGGTTATTGCATCTTCAGCCATCATGTCTGTATTTAAGGCAAGAGAAGGAAAGAAGAAGGAAGGAGTTACACTGGTATCTAATGTAAAAGCTCTCCCCAAAGTCCCCAGCTGATGTTCATTTACACCTCATTGTCCAGAACTGCTGCAAGGGAAGCTTGTACAGTGAGTAGTTTTCACTGGAATATTGCACCCCAAACAGAACTGAAGCACTCTTAATGAGAAAGAAGGGGGGGAATAGAATATTGGGTGTAACTAATATTGCCTCGTACCCTACCTTTAGGCTTGTCTTGAAAGTAAAAGAACTGATACCTGTACAGTATTTACAAGCATGCCAGGTAAATGGTAGTTGCTCAAAAAGTGTCAGCTCCTTTTAATAATATCCACTTTCTTCCTCCTCCTTTCTCTTACCCTCAATTTTCTGCCACAAGTTACCTACTACTATTGCAAATGTGATCTCACCCCTGGTCTGTTTCCCTTTTTCAGCCCTCGTTCCTTCCTGGTGTGCACAGTTAAGGCCTAGAGTAGACAGGATATGATACAGAGAATCCTGCAAATAATCTTTTACCAGGAAGAGCAAAGGAGTTTTTGAAAACTCCTGTTATTTTTGTTGTTGTTCCTGTCACACACTCAAAGAAAAAAAAAAAGTGGCCTAGGAACCATCCGTTTAAAATGCTCGTTTATTTAATACCTTTAGCTAGCAGATCAGAGTTAAAATTTGTTCTTCCCCAGTGAAGGTAAAGATGTGCATAATAAGACATGTTAAGGTCATCAGTGGTGCTTCTAAACTTTGAAAATAAAAGCTTTTTGAAGTCTGTAATTAATAAGCGCTATGTTAATTACTTGAATGAATTTACTTCTTTACTTGAGTGAATCTTTGATGTGGAGGAGCAGGGGAATTCTCCTTGACCACTTTTTATTGTAAATTCCAGTTCAGCAAAACGGTTGTCTGTCACTACAACGATCAGCTTATTATTCAAATCTCTCTCTCTTAATAAAATCAGACTACCTGGTGTCATCAAAAAAACACATCTCCTATACATTTCCATGGCCATGCCTCCTTGATCACTGAGCACTAATGCCACTTGATACTCACCTGTGGAAACAATGTCACGCCAGGCCTTAGCACCATCCCTGTGCTTACAGGGAATTAAAGAACCTCCAGCTAAATACATGAATGACTCGCAATCAATCATAATATGCTGGTAACTCAGCATGTTCGCATGCAGACAATTGGGTTTTGGTCTCATTCCTGAGTCTAAACCCTGCCCCATAACAGATCTCTAAAAACTAGGTCATTTTTGATATTTCTCTGATTCATGAGTCATAGTTTTGCTAACTTGCTTAGAAAAAACAAAACATTTGTTTGGGTTTTGGCTTTTTTGGTTTGTTTGCTTTTATTTTTGTTTTCTGAGAACTATGTCCAGTCCTTGTATCTACCAGTTTAGCCATAGGACTAAAATTCTTCCATTCAACACCACCCCTGCAACCTGCTGGTGAACATCTCAGAGGCCAAGATCTAGCTTATAGATTTTGTCTGGCTTTGACAGAGGAGGTGATTCAAACTCATCACATCACTATAAGCAAATTTTAAAACCGTAAATATCTATAGAATGACTATTTGCAGGTATTGGACAGCAAGAAATGCAAGATTATAAATTCTTGTTAAGAAAAATGAGCTAGTTTATCTGACTAGAACTCTTATATCCTTATGCCACAATTATTGTCACTATATCATGGTAACTTGCTGGGAAACATGTTTTGTCTCTTTTTGGCTTCTTGGTGTAGCAGATGTGCCTACCTTAATTATCTGTACTCTGTGTGCTGTGTCCTTCATTATTTATTAAACAACTTCCTATAACCTCTACCTGGGTTTATCCCCAAGCCTAAGCTACCTTGAGCAGTCCTTCTTCCCCGCTTGGCTGGCAATGAGAATCCTTAAGGGGTATATATCAAATATATAGATTACCCGTAGCAATTCATATTCAGTAGGTCTCAAGTGCAGCCAGTATTTTTTTTTCCTATTAAATGCTCCAGGTGATTCTTATCTTTAGCCAAATTTGGAAGCAGTGCCCTAGGTGGTATGATTAATTACTGGTATGATTAATTGCCATATCCTGACTTGTCCCACTTCTTCACCTCCTTTCTGACTAGGTCTACCAGGCATGCTACTTAGTTTCAAGGCTGAAAGTTTAAAAAAGAGGTCAGAGAAAACATGTAAGATAATTTCAGTTAAGGGAAAGTTAAGGGAAAAGTTAAGGGAAATTGTTCTGTTGAAGAATTGATGTGGTTTTTCACCTTCAATGGAGAAAGAGCCATGATATGAAGAATTAAGCCTCTTTGATGTTCTTAGTGTTAAAAAATAAAATTGATGCACAGCCACTTTGTTGGCTAAGCATATTATCAAGTATTTAAGTCTGTTTTCTCAGATTTAGAGATGACTGTTACCACTATTATAGCTACATGTATGTAATGGTGTTATGTGTTAGCAGAGGGTCTTCTAACATCTGTGCTGATGTTCTCAAGACTTTGCAAGTGTCTGATTTTTTGCCACTCCATTTTCATGTAGAAATGAAGGTGGAAAAGGAAAAATGTATGTAAAAAGGAACCATATTGGTAATATTTTGTTAAGGACACACTTTATTTATTCATTTGACAAACACATATTGAACATGTTATGTGAAAGGCACTGTATGAGGCTGTGGTTTCACAATAGTAAATAAGAAAAAAACATAATCATCTCCTTACTAGAATCTCTATTAGAATTTATGCTCTCATATGGAAGAGAGCCTTTTCAAGGTTTACTTAACTTTTTTATATCAATGTGGTAAAGTATATTAAGGAGAATATCAAGACACAATGATGTGATATTTAATGTAGGAAAATGAGGTAGTTTAGGAGTGAATTAAGGTTCCTAACTGAGAGTTGGAACATATATTTTACCTTTTCAGAGCAGCTAGCTCTTTTCTTCCTTCTGTTTTGAAACAAATGCCCAACGGCAGTTGGCTTCTTTGCAGATAGACAATAGAAATAGACATGAAAACTTTAAAAAGAGAGAATGAGTGGATCTAAGTAGGCGTAGGTGTGACTTTTTTTTTTTTTTTTCATTTTTATTGGCTCTGTTCTAGATACGTGACTCTGGAGAGCATCAGAAATAGCACAGTTGATCAGACAGTACCGTTTCCATTTTCTACGTGGACCCAGGGAGATGAGTTGTATTTTCTTACATCTCCAACTAGACACAGTGCCTCTATAAAAGCTTATGTCTATAAATAATATTCAGGAAGAAATAAAGGGTTGTTAGTATTTTCTCATGTGCAGTGGCTGCTGGTATCATTTTATCAGGCGGTTTTGGACTAGGTCATACATCATAACCAAGATATATGATCGTTTTTTATAACTATTAAGATTTATTTTTTTAACTACCACCTCCATCAGAAGAAACCTCATTCCAAAGACAACTATTTTGGGGAAAGAAGAGATATATACCCTAACTGCTAAATTTAATTTCCAAAGTCAAAACTCTAACATGACTTAGAATGTGGGCATGAACCTGGAAACTTGTGATAGCTCTCCTGACAAGTTCAATTCTAACTTACACAGCTACTACCTATCAAAGGCAGAGGATGGTGACTTGAAAACTTGTTTTCTATTCTCTAAGGGGATAGAGTGATTCCAAGTGCATACATGACTGGGCTGATATGTTAATACATTAATTTAGTTAGTTAATTTAGTTATTCACCAATTAAAGGCTGCTGTGTTTCAGACATTGTGTTAGGAAATGTGAATACAATTGAGAATAAGACAAGATTAGGTCTCTGACATGATAAATGTACATGTCAGTGAGTGAGATGGATAATAATATACTAAACAAAAAATAAATGTATTATAAGAATTTGGGTGCAATGCAGCATAGGCACCATTGGGAAGTTTGGAGGGGCCACATAGAAAGAAAGGGAAGGGAAGGAAATTTCTCTCATAAGGGGTGATATTTAAGTAAGTATTCGAAAAGTGAGAAAGGAAGCCAGCCATGTAAATAACAGGAGGAAAGTGTCACATTGCCAACATCATGAGATGGAAGAGAGTGCCATTTAAGGAGGTTTGAGGCTCATTGAGGAGATCAGTATGTTTGGAATTTAGGCTGGGAGTGGAAGAAGATAAAAAGTCAAGTGAGGAAGTAGCCAGGAGTCGGATCTCAACGCCTCTTGATTTTATATAATGTACTGAAAATATACTGTATAAAATCTTCTTAGCTGTTGGGGATATGTAGAAGAGAAAGTGAGAAAAGATTGTAGAGGTGTGGCTTATAAATAGCTAAGAAACATGAAGCTAGGTGTTATCAGTTGGGCTTTAAGCAAAGAAGTAACATCATCGTGATGTCATGGGATGGAGTTACTAAAAAGATTAGACCTTGGGCAATTGTTGGAAACTGGTTAAAAGAACTGCGTAAGGTTGTTGCCTTTGTAGTTGGTGTTGAGCTGGCAATGAGGGAGAGGAAGGACCAACTGGGACCGCTCCCACTTGTCTCTCACTGCCTTCACATTTGATGATGTGAGTAGTCTGTCAGGTGCGAGCACATCTGGCCCAGAGCTCAGAAAAACCAAAGGAGAAGAGGTTTAGGAGCTGGTTAGCTGTGAGTGTGGGTGCTGCCTTACACCATCAATGTGAGCTGGTAAATCAGCCACAGTATCCGTGGGTTGCTCCAGTGGCCTGTACCCTACGCTGACCTGCACAGTGTAAAACTGGCTGCTGCTCCACTTCCACTTCCTAAATCTCCCATAAATTTCTCTTGTTCCAATCTGGAAATCACACAAGGAAGGGAATTTTGAGGAAGTAGCTGCTGTTTAACTAAATTGGAACAGAACAAAGCCATTGCACAAAGTGTAGCAAAAAAAAAAAAAAAAAAAAAAAAGCTTATATGGAAAGCACTTGTAATGATATGGCTAAATCTTTTGGTGGTGGTAGTTTTGTATGAGTTTGTGTGTTTGGAGGAGCTTGTTTTGATTAAAAAAAAAAACTGATTCTCACATACTCTTCGTTCTCTCCTCAAATTTTATTGGAAGACAAATTCTCATATTCATGTAAACTTTTGTTTTGATAACGTATGGTACTGTTAATAATCTAAAACTTGACTTTTATAAAATCCTCGCTTTAAGCTACATACAGCTCCAAGATATTGAAGCTAAAACTTTAAACGTGATATTCAAGAACACACGAAACAAGGTCTCAAAATTATCATAGTTGGAGCAATCTGTAGACCCAGTGGTTTTCAAATAATGTCTGTCCTCATAGATGAGAGGGCTCTTTTATGTACAACATAAAAATAAGAGGAGAGAAAAGCCTAATAATAGCTCTGATTGAGGCAAGGGTAGGAGATTGAGGGGCACCTGCCCTTTCCCCTTCTGTAGCCCATGAAGGGACTCTTACAGAATAAACAGAATGTGAATATGAGATCTTTCAAGGCTGCCTCTGTCTCATTCTCTCTCCATTTGAAGCAAGACTCAGCACCTCTGTTGTAAGCCACAAGATACAGGCAACTACACAGCCCGTAAATGGGAAATGGAAGTTTCATTGAAGATTCTGAGTGGAGAGAGGGAAAATTGTTAGTTCTGCACACCAGCACCAATGTTGCATTAAAATACTCTTTAAGCGGGGAGGGGCAAAAGAGGGGTAGGGGATTATGAGGTACAAACTACTATGTATAAACTAAATAAGCTACAAGGATATATTGTATGACACAGGGAATACAGCCAATACTTTCTAATAACTGTAAATGGAGAATAATCTATAAAAGTATTGAATCACTATGTTATACATCTGAAACTAGTATAATCAACTATACTTCAGTTTAAAAAATACTCTTTAAACATTTTTCCTCCAGTTTCTCTGCCATATACCCCTTTTATCACTTCTAACATACCTCCTATCAAAATCCCTTTTATTGCCCTGAATAACAACTATGCTTATTAAGAACTTAGTGAAATAAATACTTAGAGTTAGTTTAAGCTATCCTTCTAAATAATAATATCAATCGTTACTGAGTGCTTAGTATATTCCAGGCACTGTGCTAATTGCTTTACATGAACGATCCCTTTTTATTCTCAAAACAACTCCATTAAGTAGTTACTGTTATTATCTCCTATTTTATAGGCAGGGAAGCTGAGGCAAAGAAAGGTTAAGTAATTTGTCCAAGGTTATTCAGGTAATAAGTGGTAGAGGCAGGATGCAAATCCCATGCTGACCTCAGGCTAACTTCTTCCTAAGAAAGATAATTACCAAGAGATGTATTTTTATCAACCAGAGTTTTTGAAAACCTTATGCCCCACCAACCCAAAAAGATAATTGAAGCATACTCCAAACAAAACCAGTCACCTCCTGGGTGTTAGGGAGGAAGGGAATCATAGTGTTTCTTGAAGAAATACAGTTATTTCCTATGATGTTACAGCTGCTTGGAAACCACTAATCTTCTGATCTTCATTTTTAAAATCAAAACTTTTCTTCACCAACCATTTATTAAACTTATTAACTGTATTTTTCAAAGATGTTTGCAACATCTCCCATCTCACAGCTGCTATTACAATGTGACTTTCACATTCCTTCCATAAAGAGATGGGGTTCATGTTTTACCATCCAGAATCTAGGTAGGCTTGTGTGACTGTGATTAAAGTAATATTATGCATCTTTCATGGCCAACTTTGACTTGGCTTTTGGGATGCTCTCTCTTGGAACTCAGCTGCTATTCTGTGAAAAAAACCCAGACTGATCCACCTAGAGAGGCCATATGGAGAGGCCATACATAGGTGTTCTGGTTAATAGCTGTGCTGACAGCCCAATCAACAGCCAGTGTCAACAACCAGACATATGACTAAACATGCCTCTGGAAGATTCCTGTCCTGAGTGTTCAAGTCATCCCTAGGCTTTGAGACTGCCCAGCTGAGACTTCTGGTACGGAGACAAGTTATACAGGCTATGTTTTGTCCAAACTCCTGACCCAGGTCTGAGAGCAGGATGCCATGGTGTTTTATGCCACAAAGTGGTGTTGGAGTGGCTTGGTACACAACAATAGTCACTGGAACCTACAATGAGAAAAGAGGTTCAAGGAAGAAGTAAGGCTCTCTTGAGCCCTAGAACACATACTCAGTATGCTCTCAAAAACGTTCAGTGAATTTAACTGCAGCATAGCAACAAAGCCAGTACATCTCGATAGCACCCTGTCTGCTGTACTACAGTGCTTCCTCCAACTAGACTTAAAAGTAATAAAACATAAAAAGGGAGATTTTGCTATACCAGTTATTAAAATCCATGGTAACCAGGACTTTTAAAAATATATAATACATACTGCTAAAGTTCTTGAAAATAGTTTTCTCTCATGAATAATTTAAATACTCTTCCAAACATTTAATTTATACTTTCAAAGTATTTCTTGACTTTTTGTTCCCACTCTACATGCCTTCTACATTGATTTCTTACTCTATATTCTATATATTCCATCTCTCCCAGTCAGGAAGTTTTATCCAGCTTTTCTTTCTGGCTTATGTAAGAAATAAGTGTAGTGAATATACTTTTTCAAACCTGGCATGCTTCTGGGTAACAGATTCTGCTCTAGCTCCCTGTCCCCACTGAGAATCACTGCTTCATGGCACTGCTTCAGAAATCATTTTTATACTTGTAAAAAGATAAATACTAACTTACTCCCCATCCAAATTGTGATGATATTCTAATTAGTTGAGTCCAAATTAGCCATCTATTATTCTATCCCAGATTCCCTGCCATCCTCTACTATTTCTGAACAAACATCAGTTGTACCAGTGTCTTGAGTAGTGTCGATCTAAACTGAAATGTTTCCAGCTTCCTTAATATCATCACCAACTCTCTTATTAATTAATTAATGATGCTGTGAATAATAAAGTACTAGTGTTGTTAAACCAGGCAAAAAGTACTAGGCAGGCAACAGCAGCAACCACTCTGGCTTACCAGAGCATCTCTCCACTAGCTAGAAGGAGAAGGCTGACGTTCTCACCAGGCATTAGAACACCGGAAGCAGGAACATAAAGTAATAATTCACCACAATTGGGGGCAACATCCCTGATTAAATTCTTTGGAGGTGATATGCTCCTCAAGTTACTAGAGTGGACTGTCTTCAAGTGAAGGCTAAGGTTTCTGCCTAACGGTGATCTAATGAGGGATATGCGGGTTCCTCTTGTGTTTGTTTAGAGCACCTTCCTGAATTTGGGAATAAATATAATTCACTGGACAAGCCACACAATAAATAGGTTTTACCATATGCTCTGTCAGCTTTATGATGCTGAAAGTAAAGGTAGAACAAGAAAAGTGAATATTGAGGATAAGATAGAGTGAGTAATAAGAGAACAACAACGCCATCCCTGTTGAAAAGAGCTTTTACTCAAGAGTATTGAATGGAAGACTTATTTATTTTCCTCCTCTAGTCCAGGTGAACACAGTCTGAAGAGACAGTCATTGCTTGAAGTGATTGATGTTATTTCTTTGAGTTTGTCACCATTACCACAAGTATGATCAGGATTACTTTGTTTGCTCAGCTGTTCCTGGCCCTGCTCCTCTTGCCTCAAACCAAGCAAAATGAGAGGTGCACGGATCTTAGGATCCATCAACTGCCTGATGGAGCCCCGTATTCAGGCCTCCCCCTCCTCTCCTCATCAATCTCCATTGTCCTGGCAAGAAGGTATCCATCTGCGACAGTATATGCCACCCTCAAGCTGTACAGTACAGCAGTGTTTTCTGAGTACGCTGGCTTACTGTGATTAAAGATCTCTTTGTTCATTCAAGGAGAGGGATGAGGGAGGCTAGGGAATGCAGCTGGCATTTTTTAGTATCTGTTCTACAAAAGGCACAATGCTTTTTCTTTACATATATGATTGCTCTATTTAAATCTTGCAATAAATCTGTGATGTAGGCTTTTTTACAGATAAAGAAACTCAGGCTCAGAGATGATAAATAACTTGTCAAAGGCTAATTAGGTCCTAGTAACTGAACTCTAAGCTCCAAGAACACAGGCATCTTGCCTTTTTCTGCTCACCATTGTGTACCCAGTGTCTAGACTGATACGTGGCACACGGTAGGCACTAATATATGTTGAGTGATTAATGAATGAATAAATAAATGAAAAAATGAAGTGGCAAAACAAGCATTTGTACCCAGAGCCCTGATCCCAAATCCCATGATAGATTCATGTGACTACAAAGAAAGGAAAAGCAACAACAGCACAAGCTACATAATTAACGTACATTGGGGTGGGGGGGAAGAAATAGAATTCATTATGAGACGAACCCATTTAATGCATTTTTTGAGACTTACATCTTTTCGATGTGCGGAATAAGTATATGATTCATCAGTCTTGTTTTTTTTTCTCTTGCGTTGTTTTTCTATATGTGGTACTGTGGCTTGATGTTAGACATCTGGGCAGAAGAGTTGAGCTAATGTTGTAAGTAAAATACTTAAATTAAAACTTCAGATATCTCCTCAACTTATAATTAAATGTACCATATGGTCCTATTTTACTGAAAGTCAGAGCCTAATTTAATGTTTTCCGTTTCAGCAACAAATTTTATTGGCTCATTCACAATCATTTTTATGTCAAGAAAACAATTACAACCAAGGCAATATTTTGAGATTATTAGACAGAAACAATCTCTTACCTCGGGATAAAAATATTGTTTTTGGTGTGGATTTATCATTTTTTAAGTTCATAAAAAAATACTTGCTTAGCTTACCAAGTGTTATGTCACTGTAAGAAAGGTTCACAGTTTTCTCCAGTTTTCATCATCCTACTTTCTATTTAATTTGAATACAGTCTGAAACAAAATGCTGATTTTTGCAGAATTTAACAAATATGGTTGAGCATTACTTGGGGTGTCTTAAAAATGTCCAGTAAGCAAGTTACAAACAAAAGTGTAACTCTTATCATCTGAAAAAATTTGTCTGCTCTTGTTAACTTTCCTAAATGAGGAAAGTGGGATGTACGGAGTATTAATTAATATTTGAAGATAATAGCATTTGAAAGAGGCAATTCCAGTTTTCTGTCCACCTTGTTCTAGATCTGCAGATATGTTCAGCAACTATAGTCAACAATTCTAAGCCATCTGGCAAAAAAAAAAAAAAAAAAGTCATAGTTTTTATGACTATGTAATAAAAGTCATAGTAATCTTCCCCACCAAATATATTTTATGTACAACTGTTCCTCCAGACATCAGTCACCAACTAAGTAGATATTGTGTCAATGTGCCTTATTGCCTAAACTTCACAGTTATTCATTTTTTTAATGTCTGTTAGGCTTTCTCTGTTCCAAGGATAGCTTTTCTATCAAAGTAAGTGACACAGTCTCTTCCCTTCAGAAACACATAATCTAAGGCAAACACTTCCAGGGGTCTAATAACCCCAAAAGATATCATGTAAATGAGGGACAAAATGTATTGTCAGATACAATAAGAAGACATTGTGCACAGAGGAGGATTCATTCAAAGGAGATGCTTGAACTTCAGAGTAAAAAACAGGATTTAGAGTGGGTGAGTAATTTATCTTACAAGCACATTGTAGAATCCTATGCACATGTGTGAAAAAATGAATAAAGTGGATCCAACTCCAGGTACTGACATGGGAGTCAACAAGGCAGTAAGTTGAAAAAGCAAGTTATATTCACCCAACAAATATTTAAGGAGCGCTTGCTATGTACCAAGCACTCCTCTGACTTCTGGATATATCAAGAGCGAATAAAGTCCATGCTTTCACGGAACTTACATTTTACTAGAATCCAATTTATGTAAAAAAAATAAAAAGGTTGTGTATGTACCTATGAGTAAATTTATTCATATAATTGAGTACTGAGGGCCCTGGGGGACACAGATTATACAGCTAAGTGGTGGTCTCTGGACAGCAAAGTAGGAGTGAGGAGGTGGTGATGGGAACTTTGACATTGTTTGTATATTGTTGTATTGTTTGAATATTTTAAAGGAATAATATATTCTTGTCTCAATCATACTTGAAAATAAAACAATAAGGAGGAAAGTAAAGCAAAAAAAGAAGCAGAGAGGGGGCATTTTGTGCATAGGGAACAATTTGATTTGAAGATGGAAATGAGGGCTAGCAGCTTGTCAGAGTTTTCAAGGGATATGTCCTGAAACTCCATAATCCCCAAATTGCTAACACAGTTAAGTTTATCCTGATTCATGGATCCATAGAGAGACACGTGCCATCCACAGTGTGTAACATCATACCCCTAGCTTGCTGCCATTTCAGTTTTCATTGTTTTACATCTCACTTGATGGACCTTTAAAAAAAAAAGAGAGAGAAGGAAGACTATCATCTTAAAAGGGTGACAACACAGGCAGTGAGAGAAGCAGCCAACATTGCTGCACTGAGAGGATGTTATTCAGGCTATTGACCAGGTTTGCTGCTGGATAAATGACTGGCTTGGAACATGTGCCTTGTAAGAAGTAACAGGAATGATTCAGATTTATACTGTGTATCAGTGATCATTCAAGAATTGTTGAAATGATGCATGTTAAATTTGCCAAGTCACATGTCCACTCTGTTAAAAAAAAAAGAAGACAGATTGTGTCTGAAAGTCCTGACAATAGGGTGGAAGCATGCAGGCACAATCAATAGATAGCCCAGTGCAAAAGCAAGTTAAAAAATTTAAAAAACATGTCAATCACCCAGATGATATTGCTAGACCACACCATCTGTGGAAACACCTTCATGTCAGTGTTGGAAAGGAAAACCTGTGGATTTCTGGCTTTATGATGTTCCATTTTGACTTTTTGTTCTGGCATTATTGAAGTGAAGCGTAAGATATAAGATTAGATGGCAGTGATAAGCTTTCTATGTTCCTGATTAATACAGAATTCTTTCCAGCAGGCCAGTGGTCAATATGTGGAACTTGCCACAGTATGAGGGGTGGAATAGTCTCTCCACAGTAAGGAAGGTCTATGTCAGGACTCATTCCTAAGTGATTTGAATGTGGGAGCATGGAGCAGCCCTGGTAGGAAGTGGTCTAATTCATGAGGCCAGCCCAGGACACCGAGCACTGTGATGTACTCAGTGAGTAAAGTTCCAGTTCACTTTTACTCTGTGTGTGGGGAGGACCTAATATGAATATCCAAAATACAACGTGTTCCTAGTTGTCTTGTGTCAACATACAGGTATTTGAACTGTTTCCAAAGCTCAAAGTTACCATTTAGCCACCTTGCACATTTTCCTTTACAGGAGTCAAGGGTTTATGTTTATTTCCTCACTTAAACCATCATAATAGATGCATTATAATTTTTTATAATTTTTGAGGAGATACTTTTGAACTGTGGGATAAGTTTAAGAACATTTTTTAAATTGATTTTACAATAGTACCTCACATATAGTATATGGACAATTGGAAAACTGAAAGGAAAGCATTTGAAAGGCACTTGGGGTTGTTGGAAAATGAGGAGGAAAATGGCAGTTTAAATACTCACTCAGTGTATTCTCAAAACTGATTGGTACTTCATGAAATGTTCACCAAATTTTAAAACATTATTTATTTCCTCATTTGGTCCTCTCAGTTCTTCTGCCCTGTTCCCAGAGTATAAGGCATTTCTTTACCAGTGATGTGTTATTTGAATATGCAATATTTTTTTTTTATTCACATTATCAGCTCCAGCAATTCAATTCCTCACCAGCCACATGTAAATGGCTGAGATAAGAGAATTGGAAGATCTATTACGTGCTTTTTTAGTGTGTAAAGTGCAGATGTATAAGTCCATAATCAAAATAGACTGGAAAGTCACAGCAGTGCACCATTGTGAAAGCCTCGAATATTCCATTAAAATACTTCTTGTGGCTCAGTCGGCCTATTTGCCTTCTCTTTCCAGATCAGATTTCAGACCACTTATATACAAAAGCACTTCACACAGCACACTTTCTTCTAGACACAGAAAACGTTACTCACCTTATACATTTTCTTACCTCCATGGTAATTTTTGAAGTGGTTTGAATCTTTTTTTGTCGTCATTGTCCTAGTAGAGAAAAAAATTTATAGCATGTAAAAAATAACAAGTTGATGTAATTATGAAAAGGCCTTTAAAATTTGATGGTGCAAGACCTCAAGAAAAAAAAAGTCTCCTTAATAAGATAAATATATAATATGTATAAGTATATAAACTAGCAAGATCATACTACTGGTGAGAAAATGACCATAAATCTTACTGAATATTTCTAAGATGTGACAGAATGTTAATAGGATATTTTATTTCATTTGTTTAAAAATCAGAACATTGAGCGGTACAGTTTCCTCTTCAACTGCTAAAATGTTTCAATGGCTTGAAGATGTTACTGCTCTTATGTAAAGTAGAATTTTAAAGCACTTTATCTTTGCATTTATACAAGATAATATGCTCACTAATGAGCAAAGTGATGCAGAAAATGAAACCCACTACATTTTCTTAATTTGACTGGGTTACTGAGAACAGTAATAAATATTTGTTGCAAATGATAAAACAGATTATCTTTGTTAAAAATTTCACATGGACTAAAGTGAATTAACCTAAATATCTGCGTGTTGAATCAAGCTGAGAGATCAAACAATATTCTCAAAACCTGGAGCCCTTGCTAAAATGAGGATATTCACTTTGGGCATTTATTGATTAAAATTGCCAGAGTATCTTTCACAACTGTTATTTCATTGAGTCCATAAAAGTAGATATAAGTATACAAAGCAGAACAAGCATGTCAGGAGTCTTGACAAGTGAACTGGGTTGAGCTATTTTCTTTTTCCATAAGGTCTTCTGATTTAATTTAATCACTGGAAAATAATTTGGTTTGTCAAGGGAATTTTGTGCATAATTATGTTTAAGTATCAAATAGTTCCTTTTTAGAGACACACAAAGATTATTTAATATTTTATTTTCATACTTAAAATGGATTAGCACATCAAAAGGGCAGTCTTGCAGTACAGTGATTTTCCAGGAGCATTTTTAATGCCATTTTGTTAAAATTTTATTTATTTATTTATTTATTTATGGCTGCATTGGGTGTTGGTTGCTGCGCACAGGCTTTCTCTAGCTGCGGTGAGCGGGGGCTACTTTTCGTTGAGGTGCGCGGGCTTCTCATTGTGGTGGCTTCTCTTCTTGCGAAGCGCGGGCTCTAGGCACGCAGGCTTCAGTAGCTGTGGCACATGGGCTCAGTAGTTGTGGCTCGTGGTCTCTAGAGCTCAGGCTCAGTAGTTGTGGCACACGGGCTTAGTTGCTCTGTGGCATGTGGGATCTTCCCAGACCAGGGCTTGAACTGGTATTCCCTTCATTGTCAGGTGGATTCTTTTTTTTTTTTTTTTTTTTTTTTTTTGATTTAATAAGCTTTTGCCAAATGTTGGGCAGGTGGATTCTTAACCACTGCGCCACCAGGGAAGCCCCAAGGCCATTTTATCAATTAAACAGGCATGTATCATAAGCACTTATTGTGTGTAACAGACACGCCATGATCATATGAAAAGAAGGAAGGAATAGCTATAAAGGTGGATAAGACCTAGCACTGGTCCCAACATAAAGAATGTTTTAAGAATAGGACAGTTCTAAGAAGAACCACCGTGGTTGCAAACTCAATTCTTATTATGAAACAATTTCAAGATGTAAATTCAATTTCCTTTGAGCTGTATGTATACTTAACAATTTGCGAAGAACCCTGCTAGTTCTGTGGCTTGTTAGCTAACTTTCTTGAAATGAAGGCTTTGTGAAAGCACATTTGCACTCTCTCTTTAGTCTCTGAAGTGCTTCCCATGATATATGTAGTGAAAGTATTAATACAGAAGAAGGGATGCTTGCAACACATATTTATTGAGCACCTACTGTGTTCCAGGAACATGGTGTTCAGTTTTCAATGAAATCATTTGCAACCTGGAATCTCTCTACCACTAACTGTTTGAAATTAAAAATAAATCAGCACACACAAGATATCCTGTTGTCGCTAGTTTCATTCTCTTCAAATTAATGAATATTTGAATATAGCTAGATATCACTGAAATAATAAATTCCAGTTCTTACGCTATTGCAAATTACATAATTTGATCAAGCAATCTTTGGGGGAGACGTGAATAAGATTAAGCTGGGGAATGCATCTGTTTGCAATAGGAAGCTCAAGATTATTTGAATACGTTATTGACATTGTTTCCTATCAAATAGTTGTGATGATTACATTGGACAGTTGGAACTGTTCCAATGCTGTTATCTTATTAACTTTACTGTGTCCAAATCTAGTTACTCTGCAGTATTTTCTTTAATACACTATAATGTATCTTTTCCTCATTTTCAGCAGCTATGTTTTGTACAAGTGTGAACATGATCTACGGATCAATTTTATTAATTGAGCCCCTTTCCCATTTTAACTACTTAATTAAATCATCATGAAGTGCACTGCTTTCCTCTAAGAATAAGATCCCTTTCCTTAGCCTTTCTCCTCAACATACTAGATCTCTTCAACCGTCACCTTCATGGTGTTCCCTAAACGGTATATTTTCCAAATCTGTTTTCTTTTCCTTAAGGAATTCCATAATGACCAATCCAGTACTTCCTCTAGGTCAGGTCAAATTGATAACAATGCCCTGAATTTGATTTATTATCTATTTTGCTAGAAACACAGCCAAGAATTCTCCTTTCTTTGTTCCTGCCACCTCAAGCTGCCTTGCAAACTTTGGAAATTTCCCCACTATTTGGTTTTATGTTACCTTTCTTTTTCTTTTTTTGCATGTGCTGACTTTCCAGTTAAATATCTTGCTCTAAGCCTGTTTACACTGCGTTATAAATATGTTTGTTGCTTCTTGGTCCAGTAACGGAGTGACACATATTTGTGGCTCCTCTGAAGCCACCATTTCTCATTAAGAAAAAAGAATAACCTAAGCAAAATTAGATGACAGTATAGAAACAAAGGCTTAGTTTCACTTCAGAAATGACAGTTTGTTCTTCTTTTTTAGACTCTTTAATTCTTAAGCTTTCTTTTCATAAACTGAATCACTGACTCAGTTTAAAAACAAGTTAACAGGGCTTCCCTGGTGGTGCAGTGGTTGAGAGTCCGCCTGCCGATGCAGGGGACATGGGTTCGTGCCCCGGTCTGGGAAGATCCCACATGCCGCGGAGCGGCTAGGCCTGTGAGCCATGGCCGCTGAGCCTGCGTGTCCAGAGCCTGTGCTCCGCAACGGGAGAGGCCATAACAGTGAGAGGCCCACGTACCGCAAAAAAAAAACCCAAAAAACAAGTTAACAGCAACAAAAATCAGTCATTTCAGGAAGAAAACTGAAACTGACCAGTAATTACAACATCTGTAAATATAGTACAATATTTTTGTCCTATATTTATCAACAATAATTTTTATCTATATGGTCAAGAGCAATGATGGAAATATTCTATGTCTGCCCTGGTCAATGTGGTAACCACTGCCCGTATGTGGCTACTGAGCAATTGAAATGTGGCTTGTGTACATGAGGAACCAAATTTTAATTATATGTGATTTCAATTTAAATTTAAACAGCCACATGTGACTAGTGACTACTGTGTTGGACAACACAGGTCTAGAATATGAACATAATGGGTAATTTTGAAATCATTATTCAAATTATAATTTTGAGTGTTATTTTGTTTGTCTTTTGAATAGAAAGTCTTGTAATCATTCTTTAATATAATCACAATAGTCCCTTTACCCTAAACATTCCTATGTGTCTTACAAGGGCAAATGCTTAAACATTTATAATAATAGAGCTTCACTCTATCACTAAATTCTCACAACACTCTAAGGTAAGAACTCCTTTAAGCCTATTTTACAGATAAGGAGACTAAAACTTCAAAAAGTATTTTTCCTAAAGTCACACAGCTTTAATGTAGGATCTACTTGGAATCCTTATGTTTCCGACTCCAAGTTGTAAGATCTTAACAACTCTAATGTGAATGTTTACTGCCTGCTATTTTCCAGACTTTGCTTTGCAGACAATCAACGGAATTGAAAAAAGAAATTTTAATTTCCCCTGACACTAAGATGAGGTAATATGTAAACACTACTGCTCTTTTACAGCAAGCCCATCCAAAGGTCTAAATCTAAACAAATACACAAATTCAAATTCTCCACACATACAGCTAGACACAAAGTCTAAAAAAAAATAAGTATTTTTTTAGAACTTCATTCCTTAAAAATCCTTCTTAGTAGAAAACACTTAAACCTGCTCAGTTTTAAAAAATTTTTAAACATCCTTTTAGTGCATTCATGAGCTGGCAAGAAAGTAAGGAAAATCTCCCACTGCTCAAAAACACAAAAGTGCAAATCAGCGGAGACTGGCAAGCATGGGGGTGGGGTGGCGGTGCAGCTTTGCTAGTCACATACGCTAATCTCTTGAGGTCCAGAGTTTTGCTACTCAAAATGTGGTGTACAGAACAGCAGCATCAACACCCATTGGCAGCGTGTTAGAAATTAAAAATCTCAGACCTTACTGGAGACCTACAGAATCAGAATCTGCATTTTTCACAAGAACTCCTGGGAATTTGATAGGCTCTTCTGTTTGGAATGTATACTTTTGGAATGACTGCTTTTAAAATGCCTCAAAATGGTTACTGGAGATATAGCCTAGAGTCCATGCAAGGTGCAAGGTAGGGTCAGGTGTTCAAACTGAAAACTGGAAACCCCAAAGAACCAAATGCACTGATGAAGGGTGAACCAGGAAATGCTCACCAATTAAAGAGTACTGTTAGAAAAATATGTTCATATTAGTTTGGGGTAAGGTCTTAGAGAATGGGGAAACTTTCCTGAAATTTTCAACCAAAAATCAAGACTCAATGTGTCTTAGTGCCAGAATAAATATCACGCTTTGAAGTCTGAAAAGTCCTAAGCAGAGAATTCAGACGAAAGTGGTTATAGGTTGTTGGTGCCTATAGGAAACTGGCATAATGGGGAAATGCACTTTATGTATTTTTATTGAAATATAATGGACTTACAACATTATATTACTTTCAGGTGTATAACATAGTGATTCAATATTTTTATTTGTTACAAAATGTTCACCATGATAAATCTAGTTACCACCTGTCACCATACAGAGTTATTACAATATTATTGACTATATTCCCTATGCTATAAATTACATTCTCATGAATTATTTTGTAACTGGAAGCTTGTTCCTCTTTATCTCCCCCACCTATCTTTCTCCTTCCCCAACCTTCCTCCCCTCTGGCAGCCATCAATTTGTTCTCTGTATCTATGAGTCTGTTTATGTTTCATTATATTTGTTCCCATGATTTTTTTTTTAGATTCCACATACAAGTGAAATCATACAGTATGTGTCTTTCTCTGTTTGACTTATTTCATTTAGCAAAATACCTTCCAGATCCATCTATGTTATTGCAAATGGCAATATTTCATTCATTTTACGGCTGAGTAATATTCCACTGTATTCACGTACCACATATTCTTTATCCACTTATCTATTAATAGGCACATAGACTGCTACCATATCTTGGCTACTATACATAATGCTGCAATGAACATAGGGTGCATATATCTTTTTGAATTAGTGTTTTTGTTTTCTTTGGGAAAAAGTACCCAGGAGTAGAATTGTTGGATCATATGGTAATTCTATTTTTAATTTTTCGAGGACACTCCTTATTCTTTTTCCATTGTGGTTGTAGCAGTTAACATTCCCATCAAAAGTGCACAAAGGTACCATTTTCTCCACATCCTTGCCATTATTTGTTATTTGTTGTTTTTTGATAATAGCCATTCTGACAGGTATGAGGTGATACCTCATTGTGGTTTTGATTTGCATTTCCCTAATAATTAGTGCTGTTGAGCACCTTCTCATGTGTCTTTTGGCCATCTGTATGTCTTCTTTGGAAAAATATGTATTCGGGTCCTCTGTCCATTTTCTAATCAGATTGTCTGGGTTTTTTTGATGATGAGTTGTGTGAGTTCTTTGTATATGTTTGATATTAATCCCTTATCAGATATATCATTTGCAGTATCTCCTCCCATTCTGTCTTTTTGTTATGTTAATAGTTTCCTTCACTGTACAAAAGTTTTTTAGTTTGAGGTAGTCTCAATGTTTATATTTGCTTTTGTTTCCCTTGCTTGAGGAGAAGTACACACCAAAAAAATATTGCTAAGACCACACACTAAAGAGTGCACTGCCTATGTCTTCTTTCTGTTTTCTTCTAGGAGTTTTATGGGTTTAGGTCTTACATTTATCTTTAATTAATTTTTTTTTTTTTTTCCGGTATGTGGGCCTCTCACTGTTGTGGCCTCTCCCATTGCGGAGCACAGGCTCCGGACTCGCAGGCTCAGCGGCCATGGCTCACGGACCTAGCTGCTCCGTGGCATGTGGGATCTTCCCAGACCGGGACATGAACCCGTGTCCCCTACATCAGCAGGCGGACTCTCAACCACTGTGCCTCCAATGAAGCCCCTTTAATTTATTTTGAGTTTATTTATGTATATGATGTGAGAAGGTAGTTCAGTTTGATTATTTGCATGTAGCTGTCCAGTTCTCCCAACACCATTTATTGAAGAAGCTATCTTTCCCCATTGTAAATTCTCACCTCCTTTGTCATATACTAATTGATTATATAAACATAATCATAAACATAGCTTTCTGGGGGCTCTCTATTCTGTTTTTTGCCAGCACCACACTGTTTTGATAACTGTAGTTTTGTACAATTGTTTGAAATTAGGGAGTCTGTTATCTCCTGCTTTGGTTTTGGCTATTCATCGTCTTTTGTGGTGCCATACAAATTTTAGAATTATTTCCTCTAGTTCTGTGGAAAATGTCATTGGTATTTTGATAGGAATTACATTGAATCTGTAGATTGCCTTGGGAAGTATGATCATTTTAACAATATTAATTCTTCCAATCCATGAGCACAGTGTGTCTTTCCACTTGTTTGTGTCATCTTCAATTTCCTTCATCAATATCTTATAGTTTTCAGAGTAAAAGTCTTTGATCTCCTTGTTTAGATTTATCCCTAGGTATTTTATTCTTTTTTGATACAATTGTAAATGGGATTTTTTTCCTTAATTTCTTTTTCTGAGAGTTTGTTGTTAGTGTATACAAACCCAACAGATTTCTGTATATTAATTTTCTATCCTGCCACTTTACTGAATTCATGCATAGTTCTAGTCATTTTTATTGGTGTATTTAGGATTTTCTATATACAGTGACAGTTTTACTTCTTTTCCAATTTAGATTCCTTTGTTTCTTTTTCTTGTTTGATTGCTGTGGCTAGGACCTTCAATACTATGTTGAATAAAAGTGGTGAGAGTGGGCATGCTTGTCTAGTTCCTGATATTAGAGGAAATGCTTTCTGCTTATCAGCATTGAGTATGATGTTGGCTATAGGTTTGTCTTATATGGCTTTCATTATGTAGAGGTATGCTCCCTCCATACTCACTTTGTTGAGGTTTTTTATTATAAATTGATATTGAATTTTGTCAAATGCTTCTCCTGCATCTATTGGGATAATCAGATGGGTCTTATTGTTTATTTTGTTAATGTGGTATATCACATTGATTGATTTACAGATATTGAACAATCCTTGCATTCCTGGGATAAATCCCAATTGATCATGATCTTTGTAATGTATTTGTTGAATTTGGTTTGCTGATATTTGTTGAGGATTTCTATGTTTATGTTAATCAAGGATATTGGCCTATAATTTTCCTTTTTTTGTCATTTTATTGTTTTGAAATCAGGGTGGTGCTCATAGAATGAGTTCAGAAGCTTTCCTTTCTCTTCAATTTTCTATAATAGTTTAAGAAGGATAGGTGTAAAATCTTCTTTAAATGTTTGCTAGAACACACCTATGAAGCCATCTGGTCGTGGACTTTTGTTATTGAGAGATTTTTTAATCACTGTTTTAATTTCATTCCTGGTAATCAGTCAGCTCATATTTTCTGTTTCTTCCTGATTCAAACTTGGGAGACTGTACTTTCTAAGATTTTTTCCTTTTTTCTAGGTTGTCCATTTTATTGGCATGCGATTGTTCATAATAATATCTTATGACCCTTTATATGTTTTTGGTGTCAGTTGTAACTTTTCCTCTTTCATTTCTGGCTTTATTTGGGCCCTCTCTCTTTTTCTCTTGGTGAGTCTGACTAACGATCTATTAATTTTGTTTATATTTTCAAAGAATCAGCTCTTAGTTTCAGTGATCTTTTCTATTATCTTTTAGTCTCTATTTCATTATTTTTCCACTCTGATATTTATTATTCCCTTGCTTCTCCTAAATTTGGGCTTTATTTATTCCTTTCTTTCTGGTTTCTTAGATGTAAGTTTACATTGTTTATTTGAGATCTTTCTTATTTCTTGAGGTAGGTTGTAACTCTATAAACTTCCCTCTTAGAACAGCTGTTGTTACAACCCACAGATTTTTGAACACTGTGTTTCCATTTTCATTTGTCTCCAGGTATTTTTTATTTTCTCTTTGATGTTTTCCATGACCCATTGTTTGTTAAGTAGCATACTGTTTAGCCTCCAAGTATGTGTTTTTTGCAAGTTTTTGTTCTTGTTTTGTTGATGTGCAGTCTCATAGCTCGGCGTGGTTGGAAAAGAGGCTTGCTATGAATTCAGTCTTCTTAAATTTACTGTGACTTGTTTAGTGGCCTAGGATGTGATCTATCCTGGAGAATGTTCCATGTGCACTTGAAAAAAAATGTGTATTCTGCCTCTTTTAAATGGAATGTTCTACATGTATCTATTGAGTCTATCTAGTCTAATATGTAGTATAAAGCCATTGTTTCCTTATTGATTTTCTGTCTGGATGGTCTAACCATTGATGTAGATGCGATGTTAAAGTCCCCTACTACTGTATTACTGACAATTTCTACCTTTATGTCTGTTAATATTTGCTTAATGTATTAAGATGCACCTATGTTGGGTGCATACATATTTACAATTGATATATCTTCTTGTTGGATTGGTCCCTTTATCATTATGTCATGTCCTTCTTTTTCTCTTGTTACAGTCTTTGTTTTAAAGTCTATTTTGCCTGATATAAGTATTGCTACCCTGGCTTTCTCTTTGTTTCCATTTTCATGGAATTCTTTTTCCATCCCCTCACTTTCAGTATGTGTGTGCATTTAAATCTGAAGTGAGTCTATTGGAGGCAGTATATATATATATATATATATATATATATATAATCTTCTTTTCTTTTTTAAAAAATTTATTTATTTTGGCTGTGTCAGGTCTTAGTTGTGGCATGCAGGATCTCTTTAGTTGTGGCATGCAGGCTTCTTAGTTGCTGCATGCGGACTTCTTTGTTGTACCATGTGAACTCTTAGATGGGGCATGCATGTGGGATTTAGTTCCCCAACCACGGATCGAACCCAGGCCCCCTGCATTGGGAGCACAGAGTCTTACCCACTGGGCCACCAGGGAAGTCCCAAGTCTTATTTTCATATTCATTCAGCCACTCTATATCTTTAGATTGGAGCATTTTACTCCATGTACTTTTTGTCCAGTAAATTTCTTTTTTTTATTTATTTATGGCTGCGTTGTGTCTTCGTTGTGGTGTGCGGGCTTCTCGTTGCAGTGGCTTCTCTTGTTGTGGAGCATGGGCTCTAGGTGCATGTTCTTCAGTAGTTGTAGCACACGGGCCCAGTAGTTGTGGCTCGTGGGCTGTAGAGCACAGGCTCAGTAGTTGTGTCACACGAGCTTAGTTGCTCCACGGCATGTGGGATCTTCCCAGACCAGGGATCAAATCTGTGTCCCCTGCATTGGCAGGCTGTTTCTTAACCACTGTGCCACCAGGGAAGTCCCTTTACTCCATTTACTTTTAAAGTAATTATTGACAGTTATGTACTTATGACCATTTTGTTCATTCTTTTCTGGTTATTTTTGTAGGTCTTTTTGTTTCTTTCTTCTTCTTTTGCTATCTTACATTGTCATTTGATGACTATCTTTAGTCTTATGTTTGGATTTCTTTCTCTTTGTTCTGTGTGTATCTATTGTAATGTTTGTTTTGTAGTTACCATGTTATATATATATATGCAAACATATACATATATATATATATATATGATACAGGTATAGATATAGGTGACCATTTTAAGGTAATGATCTGTTTAGTTCATATGCATTCTAACAATCTTCAATTTTTACCACCACCTCCTATGTTTCAAGTTCTTGACATCATATTTTACATCCGTTTTGTGTATCCCTTAACTACTAATTGTGGATATAGGTGATTTTACTATTTTGTCTTTTAACCTTCCTCCTAGCTTTGTAAGTGGTGTTGTCACAAAGGTCTCTTAAACTAGCCTTATTTTTTTAAATTCTTTTTTCTGTTGCACTTTCTTTCCACTACTCTTGTAGATCATGGATCTACTCATCTGTATCATCAAAACTACTGTTGATTCTTTCTAGTATATTTTTTATGTCATTTATTGTATTCTTCAGCTTTGGTTCTTTATATTTTCTCTTTGCTAAAATTTTCACTTTGTTCATCCATTCTTCTCCTTAGTTCATTAAGCATCTTTTTAATCATCACCTTCAACTCCTTCTCAGGTAGATTGCTTATCTCCACTTCACTTAGTTCTTCTCCTGGAGTTTTGTCTTGTTCCATTATTTGGAACATATGCCTCTGACTTGTCATTTTGCCTAATTCTCTGTGTTTATTTCTATGTATTAGGTAGGTCAGTTACATTTCCCTGTGTTAAAAAAGTGGCCTTTCATCCTATGGGACCCAGTAGCACACTCCCCTATGGTCACCAGAGCTATATGCTCTTGGAGTGCCCCTTCTGTGCCTTACATGAGCCCTTCTGATAACTACTATGGGCAAACTTGTAAGCGGGGCTGGTCCCTGGCCCAGTTGGCCCTGCCTGGTTTGCTGGCTGCAGATCCAGTGATGGACATGGCCCAGGGGGCCCAGGGCTGGTGCCTGCCCACTGCTGGCTGGGGACTGGTCCCAGCACAGCTGGCCATTCAGCCTGGGGGGTTCTAGAACTGGTGCTGGCTGGCTGTTGGGTGGGTAAGTCACTGGCACTAATAGGCTAGAGAGAGGACTCCAAAATTGTGCTTGCCAGCACCATGTCCTCATGGTAGAATGAGTTCCCAAAAATGATTGCTGCCAGTGTTTATATCCCCAGGGGTAATCCCAGTTTTCTCCTGCTGCTCCCAGAGGCTCTCTAAGATTAGCAAATGGGTCTGACCCAGGATACTTTCGAACTATTAATACTTCCTCTGCGCTGGGACTAGGTGGCATGTGAGATTTTGCATGCATCCTTTGAGAGGGGAGTCTCTGTCTCCTACACCTCTCCAGCTCTCCTGTACACAAGCCTCATTGGCCTTCAGAGCCAGACAATCTAGGTCTTGTCTTCCTTGTGCAGACCCCCAGCCTGGGGAGCCCAAAATGGGGCTTGAACCCCTCCTTCCTTGGGAGGAATCTCTGCAGTTGTTATTATCCTCCTGTTTGTTGATCACCTGCCTGGGGGTGTGGGTCTTGATTATACCATGTCTCTGCCCCACCTACCAACTTTTTTGTGGTTCCTTATTTATATCTTTAGTTGTGGAAAATCTCTCTTGCAAGTTTGCAGATCATTCTCATAGATAGGTGCTCTGTAAATAGTCATAATTTTAGTGTGCCCATGATAGGAGGTGAGTTCAGGGTCTTCCTACTCTGGCATTTTGGCCACACCTCTGAAGCAATGCACTTTAAATCCAACCATCAAACATTTCCCAAACATAAAGTCCCACTAAATATGAACTCAAAATTTAAAAAAAAAATTAAAAATTAGATTTACCAACCATCCCAGCAAGAATCAACAGAAAGAGTACAACAGAATTATATCTACTCACACTGCAGACATTGAATTATTAAGTACATGATATGAGAAACATATTTAAGATGTTCTGAAAAAGAAAAATGTAATTAAAATTAAAATGCTAATTATAGTGGCAATAATGATAGCAAAATATACCCAGGCTACTAATATTTTTTTTAATTCCCAGAAAATTTTAGTAGAAAATTATGAAAAGTTTTCTTTAAAGACTTTAAAAAGAACCAGTAAAAATTGTGACATAACATCTTCATTGATCATAATATTCAATATGCCTAAATTAAACTATATATCATGGCAATACCAGTTAAAATCACAATAAATTTTTCATGAAACAGTTGGTAAATTTATATAAAAGGGTACAGGGACAAAAATAGCCCAGGTAATTTTGAAGAAAACATACAAGTTGGAGAGACTTGCTAATCAAATCAAGATATTATAAGGTTGTAGTAATTAAGATACGTTGTATTCTTGCAGGGAAAAACAAATTCACCAACTGAGAAAGATTCCAAAGTTAAACCAATGCTATATTTGGAAACCTGAGAAAAAGACAGGATGGTGTTGCAGATTAAAAGGAAAATGGTACTGAAGGGGAAAAAAATGGTATGTGTGGGGGAAAGATACTAGATTGCTACCTCGAATGTACATAAACTCAGTTTTAGATAACTTACACGTCTTAGACATAAAAGGCCAAGTACAAAATGCTCAGAGAAAAATGAAGAAAATATTTATGACTTTGGGCTAGGGAAATACTTATTGAATGGTACAAAAAGCAGTAAATATTAAGGACAAATTTGAAAACATTTACATCACTAAAACTAAGAACTCTGTTCATCCCCAAAATACCATAATTTCAAAAACTGGGAGAACAACACATCTAAGCAACAAAGGTTGGTATCTAGGATATGTAAAGAACTACAACTCAGTGACAAAAATACAACCCAATAGAAAAATAGGCAAATGCTACTATTAGAAGTTGAAGACACAGAGGGGGATAAACATGAGTAAGGGGTGAACATATGAAAGCATGCCGAATCTCATTTATAATCGTGAAAATTCAAATCAATCCCATAGTGAGTTATCGTGTATACTCACTGTTGGTAGAGATGAAGAACTTTGCCGATAGAAAAGATATTAATCAATAGCAATTATTTCTGGAGGGAGGGTAAGTTAGTACAACTACATTGTAGAAAAATTTGGTTTTAAATTGTGATGTTGAATATTCACATTTCTGTCAGCAATTTCACTCATAGCTATATGTATACCCAAGAGAAACTTGTGCTCCTATGTACCTGTTCATATCATTAGGTATTTCATTAAAGATTTTAATGGGAATTGTGAGAAGGGTTTATTGAATGACTAGGTAAAAAAAAAGCATCAAAGGTTTTATCTAGTTTTGCCAAAATTTTGTGGTACATATCAGTAAATTGTTGTGTTTTGGGAAATATTCTAATCTTTTGCAGAGATAAGGGGCATACTTATTCACTGTCCACCATAAGACACTATATCTTGCTACCGGATAAACATCAACCTGAACTTTCTGGAGCCATCAATCTATTGCCTTTGCAATTCAACTTTTTTTTTTTTTCTAAGGGATCAGTGCTCTCCTTTATAGATTAAAAGATTCAATGGCAACATTTGAAAGTGTCACAAAATTAGTTACTTTCACTAAACTCTCTGACACTGTTTTTTCCCAAATATTACAGCACGCGTGGTACATGTTTGTTCTAGAGTAATTTTTTAATGTTCAGGTGCACAAAAAGGAAAACCAAAGAAAAATTTCCCCTAATTCTACAATTTTGATAAGCATATTTTTCTACACAAGCATGTCAATGCACATGTTTCTACATAGCATTGATATCAAAACTGGAATTGAATTAAAACAGGAAGAGCCGAGGCACAATGGTTAGGAGAAGGGGCCTACAGAAAACTTTCTCCCACACCAAGCTGATGAAGCATTTGCACTGCTCTTGGCCCCAACCTGCTATTTTTTTTTTTAACATCTTTATGCAATTCAACTTTTAAATGTAAAAAATCATGATATTACGTTAAAGGAAATTATCCCAGAAATTGCACATGCCAAGGAGAGGGAGTGGGTTAAGACACTAAGGGAAGAAAAGGAAATTATAAGTTTTGTGATGTTGACAGTGGCCTAAGAGATCTTAGAGCAGCCAATGAACAAGACAAATAAAGCTTAATTTTACTTCTTGGGGCAACAAAATGATTATCATGGGAACAGAGAGGAGGTAAGTAGGAGAACAGATGAAGAACAATGCCAGCTACAGGTATTTGTTGAAATTAAGAGAGGTGAGAAAGTAAGTATGAGCACTTTGCATCATTCCCAAGCCACCGGAAAGCAGTAAGCCATGTGACTGCTGTGTTTTTTTTTTTTTTTTTTTACTGCCCCTCACCCTTACTTTATATAGGAAAACAAAAATACTCCTTTGTTTAAGAAGTTTGAAACTTGTAGTTTCACTAGAGTAAGAAGTTCTAAGAAGAGATGGTGACAGACCCCCTTATATATTCAAAATATTGTGATCTAACTTCTAAATATGATGTAACTAACTTAAATGTAAAATTATTTGTATCTAAAGTGTGTACATATCAGAAATTATAAAAGATGCAGGAGAATAATGTGGACTACTTTTAAGATAGTGGTTACTCTGAGGTTTTTGGAAAAGAGAGTGATAGAACTCTAACATTTAGGGTACATACACACATGTGTACTCATGAAGGAAGGAAGGAAAGAAGGGAGGAGGGAGGTGCGAGGGAGGGAAAAGGGAAGGGAGAGAGTTAACAGTAGGGGGAAGAAAACAGAAATGAAAAGGTGTCTACTGCAAGAAAATAAAAGTTCAGATGGAGGTGAGGGATATTTTGTAGTGACCTGACTCTTAGAAACCACAGTAACTTCCAATTTTAGTTATGTGTCTTGGCTTCCTAGTAATTAAAACTGATGAACCTTCAGTATGTTATTGTAATCAATGTAATACAAAGATTAATGAAACAATCTAATCTAGAAGACTGAATGGCTTAAATATTTATCCATCCCCTGTAAAATTCCCCTAATTTCATTCCCTTTTCCCTACATAATTCAACAATATTGGCTTATTTTTTAGTATAAAGAGTTTACTGCCTTTGTCAACTCAGTAATGTGCTCCACTCTTAAAAACATGATGAAATACCCAAATTAAACAACCTTGAGAAAGCTCTTCCACTGTCATATGAACATATGAGCATTTTTCAATATCAGTAGGATTCAAAATCATTGAAAACATTTTGCGTGTTTCTAAAAAAATACCATGTAATTTTGTTATTTAGGTTTGCCCCTGTAAATTTATAATTAATATATCTTTCTCCTTATTTTTAATTGTAAAGATAAATAGTTTAAATTTAGTAATTGGCTATCTCTTGACTTTTGTACATTGATTCATAATATTTACCTATCAGGATTCTTCCTTCCTTTTTTACTTTCCAGATATTTCATATGATCCAAGGTCTACTTCAAGACCCCACTTCTCAGACTGAAATGACGTTTCTGTGGTCTGAACTCTTATTAATATGCACAATATATGTTATATTTGGTCTTATACATAATATACTGCATAGAGACATCCTTTCCACTGTCATCTTTTCTGGTGGGCTTTAGTTTTAACGTCATCTTTTCTGGTGAGTTTTAGTGTCCATATCTCATCTCCCTCAATAGATATGATTTTTAAATGCACAGTCCTCTTAATGTGCTCTGAACTGAAACAAAATGTATAAGTTCTTCGCTCAGTTCTTACAGGTAAATGATGTATAATTCCACACTTTTGCATAATAGAACTAAGGGGTTCTTACCATTAACCTAATCAATGTACTATTAAATGTAACTAAGATTTGGTATTCTTAAACTGAAATTGACATACTGCTAGAGCTTATTGAAGACTCCAATTCAGTATTCTGCTAAGAACTTTGGCTGCCACATGACATTTGGCAACCCTCTAAACAAGAAAAGTTGGAATTCCAGCAATTCTGTAGTATGCTTGTTACCATTATACTACCAATGTTGTCTTGAGTTAGTTGATGTTTTCATTTTCTGTTTTTCACTTTTCATTATATATCAAGTTATAAGTACATCAGTATCAATTTAGTTATGATATTTTAGATTAATGAGTCATGTTCCATTTTAGCATTAATGGGATTTTAGCAGATTACTCCCCAATAACTATACTTTAAGACATATAATACATTGCAATTCAAAATAGAACCTGTAAAACCCAGTTTTTGGACAGTTGTACATATAATGTCATCCCCCTTTCCAAATTATATTGAATGGAGACACTTCATTGTATATTCTGCAAATTTGATCTATTTTAATATCTTCCAATATACTATCTAGGTAAGGATAACAAAAAATACTGGTCTATAATTATCTTTATAGGCTTAATTTATATTCAAAAATGTATAAGTGTACATTTTTCTCTCATTGAGATATAAAAGAAGATTCCTATACGTTGCTAGCAACAAATTTACAATTTATTTTTTTCTTCTCCAGTTCTTGGCTACCCATGAGCATAGTTTTCACTGAAAAGCTCCCAAGATCTTTTGCTCTGTCTGAAGTGGAGGTGACCAAAGATCTTTTAGAGCCTTGTATTTTAAATTACAAGAAAGGATTATACTACAGGACAAGGACTAAGTTCAAGGTTTTTTTTTTTTTTTCTTATGTCTAAAACTATACCATGACATATTAGGTGCTCCATAAATTCTTACTGTAGATTCAATTTGATCCCAAGTACAGGAACAATACCTATCCATATATTGTCATTATTTCTAAATTAACTCTGTATTTGAAGGACTTAGAATCAAACATAATTGTTCACAGTTATCCAGCACACTTGCTGTACAGTAAACTTGTAAATTTGGATGGATTTGTTTAGATAGGTCAGATGTGGCAGATGAAAAGTGGTCTATGTATATTCCAAGGGATTTAAGGTGTAATCTTCTACAAAAAAAGAAAAAAATCTGGGCTTCCCTGGTGGCGCAGTGGTTGAGAGTCCGCTTGCCGATGCAGGGGACACAGGTTGTGCCCCGGTCCGGGAAGATCCCACATGTCGCGGAGCGGCTGGGCCCGTGAGCCTGTGCTCCGCAACGGGAGAGGCCACAACAGTGAGAGGGCCGCATATCGCAAAAAAAAAAAAAAAATCTTTATATTCAAAACATGATCAGGTCCCTTGTTTTATACATATCAAAGTCACAGATCTACTTAAGAGTTGTAGTAAAAGGAAAGAGAATCATATGTCTATTCACTCACAAAAATGGGCATCAGAAACATTTTAAATATTGCAGGTTAGTCCCAATCTTCATTTTAAAATGAAATAAAGAGTAAAGATGCATCATCCCATGGAAAAGGGTACGTTTGTCCTGGTGTGTTTTAGCAATTAATGTTAACTGGATTCATTAAACCACTGCAGTGCTTCTCATACCCTGGCATGCTTAAGAATCACCTGGCCAACTTGTTAATACAGATTCCTGTCCCCAATCCCAGAAATTCAAAAGGGGTTGGGTGTAGCCCAAAATTTGCACTTATAACAAGCTCCAAAGTGATGCTGATGCTGCTGGTAAAAGGACCACAACAAAGTAACATTTGAAGTCCACAGACCTGCAAGATGTCATAAATTATAGATGCTATGGAAGAAAACCTGCTTTGGTCATGAGATTAGATGATGATTAATTAATAGCGATTGATGTTATCAAAGGCATTATTTTTGTGTAACTCAAAAGCAAGTGATGACCATTTATAGGTACATGAAATGATAAGGACAGAAATATAATAGTACGGTTCTCATTTCAGAATTCAATGATATTAAAATTAATTTTTTCTACCAACATGCTCTCAACATATGTTATTAAGTGTTTATTAACTACGATAGCTACTTAGCAGTGGAACGTGTATATATTTTCCACAAAGGTATAAACTATAAAGAAGTAGAGAGCCAGATAATTTTGGATAGGTTTTAGGGACAGTTTGGTAAATGTGCTACTTTTTAGAATTTAACAATGCAATTTCTCAAGAAAAAAGAAAAAAAATAAAAATATCTGAGTATTAAACAGCTGTCCCTGGCATCTATTTCACTTTTTTTTCCTGGGAAATGGCACCAATAGCTGTTTCCCCAGTATTACATTAGGGCTTTAAGATTTGTACAATAGATAGAAAGAAAGAGCGCCACCTACTGAATAAGCCAAATGCTTCCTCCAGCATAGTGGTCACATCTTGGCTGCCCTGACTTAACCTTAATACCTTAGAAAAAAATTGGTGCAAATTGGTCCATCAGACATTAAGATCAAAAAGCCCTGGGGCTTCCCTGGTGGCGCAGTGGATGAGAGTCCGCCTGCCGATGCAGGGGACACGGGTTCGTGCCCCGGTCCGGGAGGATCCCACAATGCCGCGGAGCGGCTGGGCCCGTGAGCCATGGCTGCTGAGCCTGCGCGTCCGGAGCCTGTGCTCCGCAGTGGGAGAGGCCACAACAGTGAGAGGCCCGCGTACTGCAAAAAAAAAAAAAAAAAAGCTCTGATGTAACAGTCATTTGGGTTTTCACTTCTAAACCAAAGAACTTCAAGTTGTTAATTTGTTTAAATCACTGTGGAGTAGTTATGTGTTATAATTATACAAGAATATTGGGATGTCCCACCTGTTGTTGAATCCAAGGCCAGATGAGATATGAAAATTATGACCATATTCTCCTGAATCTTCAGAAGAAGGGTAAGAGAAAACACCCTAACCAAAATAAATTCTGTTTATTTTTTTTATTTGAAATTGTAAAATCACCTCATCTCCCTAGCCAGGTGAGAGTTTGTAGTATTCTATTTAAATTTAAAGCCAATTCAGTCTCTCAAATTCTCCAAATCTATTCTTAGTTCCATTAATTAATGGGATCTAGTCAACAAAAAAAAAAGGTTTTTCACCTAAAAATCTGATTAAATATATGTCAAAGGTAGTATAGAATAGCTTTCAAGAGCACAGATTCTGGAAACAATCCATGGATTCAAATCTAAGAGCTGCTATTTACTAGCTATGTGATCTCACACACTTATTTATACCTTAGTTTGCTAATCTGTAAAATGTGGATCATAATCTCATAGTTATTAGGAGGAAAACCAGATAATAAAATAAGTGCAAGTACCTTGAGTAAGTACTCAATAAAAGTAAGTTGCCACTAACATTCATTGGAAATCTCTTAAAAGTTATGTAACACTGAGGAAATTCCTAAGGGAGTAGAGCTAACTAGCAGAGTAACTGAAAGTCAAACTCAGGTATAATTAAATTTTGAAAATAGAATAAAATTTTTAAAAGCTTTTCTCCACATTACATACAAAGTTACTAACACTAAATTCAATAGTATTTTCATAAAAGCTTTGCCAATATGTTGTTAGTCAAATTGGAGAAGCTATTAATCATTTAATATGTTTACTTCTAGGGTCAAAAATTAATATGAGTTAATAAGAAACTTCACTATTTGCCCCCCCAAATGTTTCTTGCACAGGATGCTCTTTCCTTTCAAACAGTGAAATCAAACTGAATGACCTAAATAATATTTATTTTCTGATAAAATGTTCACGATTGCTTGGTTTGTGGAAGTTGTGCTTGTGTTATTTTTAATTAAATCATGCTATATAATGTTCCACTCTGTTAAATTGATCAGAGTTTAGTTGAAATTCATTAGATAAAATTATAGGAATTGCTTTATTATTTTATAAACAATCATATTCAGAAACAGAGAGAGAATTTTGAAATGGAAGTTTTATGCTTTAATGTAAATAATTGCAGGTTGCCAACAATCCAGGTGCTTTCCAAAAAACAAGATCAAGAGATAGCTGTGACAGCAATTAAGATATTTATTAGGTTTCACCCTATTTGTCATAACTGATTATGCAGACTTACATGAATCACCTTGCTTTCTGATTGGTTTATTTGTTATCTGAAACTAACATACTTTAGCATAGACTCTGTGCGTGTGTGTGTGTGCTTCTGTATCTAGAAACAGTTGCCCAAATGAGAAATTTAGTCTTCAGATGGTTAGCTTACATTTAGAAGGCCCCGTCCAATCAAAAATCACACACCAGAGGTAGCTACAATAACCAGTATATTATGTCCAGTCATCATGTAATCTGCATTAAAGGTGTTAAAGTTGGCCTTTCACTTGTTAAATTGGTAGAGTTCAACAAAAGTGGACTGTCTGGAAATCATGTAGAGATTCTCCCATCCTTGCATGAACATGGTATAAGAACCTAGAAGTATCAGTGTTCTGAACAATGTCTTAAGGTTGATGCATAGATGCTGCTTAGGACAGTTTTGTTACCCTAATCTCACCAGATGATTAAATTACCCTGCCATTAGAAGATTGTTATGAACATGATGTCATGTCAGTCCTAAATGGACAGAGAGCTAGGACTTCACTGACCTTACAGGAAAAGTGGGATGGGTAATTTTGTGTCTGTTTGCTATAAACATTTGAACATGTTCACTCTGACACTTCCTTTCTGACCTTGGAGGAAGGTTAAAGGGATGAGACCTTCTTAGCTCTCTCCCCCGTCTCTGACAGTTTCAAATATAGATTTTTACCAATCGTAATCTAGTATTTATGAATTGTCATACTTGATTATGTTAATTAATAACAGTTAATTGTACAGTCCAATGTGCAACTATCTCAGATTTAGGTTCTTGTAGGGATTTCAATAATCTGAATTTTTTTCATAATTAAATGCTGACATTAAACCAAACTGTCAGTGTAATAAACAGTTTAGTACTGAAAGCTATAAGTCAAATTTGACATTTTAATTTGGGGAGAAGATAGGTTTGTTTTTATCACATGTTCTTTGAATTGCGTTAACTTAGTTCACCAACAATATCTTTGAGTTTTAATATATTCCTGATTTTAATTCAGATTTTAAGCGTTTTACTTTCTAACAGATGAAATGCTTCAACGTTAGCTTTGTTCCTCCGTAAGAACATCATCTGTCCAGAATGTGTAACTGATGGTTCTTTCAGCCATTTTATAGAGTTATTTGGTGGTTAATTTCCTTTTGAGGACAGAGTGAGAGTGAGAGAGAGAAGAAGAAGAAGAGGAAGGGGAAGGAGGAGGGGATGAGAGAGGGGGAGGGGGGCAAAGACAACAAGGAGGGAGGGGGAAGAGGACAGAGAAACAGAGAAAAAAGAGACTGAGAGAGATATCGATAAACATGTCTAGGTTGAGGTGATTATGAAGCATAGGGACGATTTGGAGAGAAAGAAACTGGAACAAAAGAAACTATAGTCCCTCCCCAACTCCTGCATCCTTGGGCCCATATAGACTGTTACAAGTTACAGGTACTGGTCCTGTTTTTTTTGCACCTATATAATAATGATTATTTTATACGTCTTATAATTTGCATAGTACTTTTTCTGCATGATCCTTCTTGTTTTTCATAGTCATGCAGTGAGGACTGTCAAAAGGTTATTACTGTTTCTAATTTATGTAAGAGGAAACTAGGTTACTGTGTGACTTGCCTACATGACCACATTGCCTCTTATATTAGTTTCCACAGCCATCTTGATCTATCATGTGTGAACTGGTGTTGAAACATTTTCAGGATCTTTATGCTTTTGTTTCTGCTAAGCCAGCCATAATTCCATCTTTATATCTTCATTAAAGACATAAATTATCATGCCTTATTTCAGTTCAGGATTCTATTCTGCTTCTGAAAGGACTTGAGGATTTTCTGGTTTAATAACATTACTTCTGAGTAAATTTTGTCTACATTGTAGCATTAACTATTTTGCAATGGCCTCGAAGATTCCAGTAAGTCAAATCATCTGTATACACAAACTTATATTTATTATTTTACCTATAACTTGTCCCAGCAACTGTCATTTGATGAGTGCCTGGTTGTTCAGCTGCAGGAAAATGAACAATACTTAGATAAAATATACCGCTCATTGGATGTTTTACCTGTCAGATTAAACTTTATTAAGTACAGTATCACTTGTTTTTAATTAAGGTGTTCTGTATGCCTACTGGTGTACAGCTTTTTTGCTAAGGTCATGAGGAATAACCTAATGAAATGTCTAAAACACTATTAGTTGTGCTAATTCCATTCATAGCACATAGAAGTCTTCATTATAATTTATCAAAGTGTTGTTTTTCTTCTTTTAAGAAATTGTTATATCTAGTATTTCATTCCTAGAGGTTCTGGTGGTTATTAAGTCTCCTAAAAGACTGATTGCACAGAATATGTGTCCCTGAACTCCACTGTTTCATTGAAACTTTTTGTTGTTGTTGTTTCAGAATCATCATAAGAACCTGAGTAATTTCTCAGTGTATCCTTTTCCCAAATTTTCTGACTGCCTTCCATCAGAAATAGGAATGTTTTATTTAAAAAAAAATTAAAGACAGTAAATATTCAGTCTTCTGGTAATTTGAAGCATTCTGTTATATATAGCAAATTGCTTCATCTTTCAGAGTCCAAGTGTCCTTATTTCCTCCTCCTAGTTGAATCTGAATCTCATTCATCTTTATAATTGGGTTTTTTTCTCTCTCTTTTTCCTTGGGCAAACTCTTGTGCCAAAAAAAAAAAAAAAAAAAAAAAAAAAAAAAAATGGGAATACACTTGCTAATCAAGGCCATATGAGGGCAGCCTTCTATGTCCCTATATAGGCATTTTGTCCCAAATTGAGGATTGCAGACAGAGACAAAGCCCAACCTAATGGATGTGGACTGCCTGGGTTGGAATTCCTGCTCCACCCTTCACCATTTGAGTGACCTTGGGCCAGTTATTTTAAGCTCTCTGTGCTTCTATTTTCTCATCTATAACAAAGATATAATAATAGTAGTTACTTCATAGAAATATTTCTAGAATAACATTGCTTTAAAAAATCAGTCACATGAAGTTCTTAGGATACATATCTGGCATATAGTAAGTGTTTAATTAATGTTAGCTAATATTACTACCATTATCACTTTTCCGTTGCTGAATTCTCTATATGTAACAGACTTAATTTTTTAAACACTCATGATATGGAGTATTTTGACACCATTGGGAGTGCTGCCATCTTCTCAAATAGAAAGCAATTGAGAACAATTCAAAATAAATTAGACCTCCGAGGATATGTCAGCACCTTCACTGGAGACTCGTTTTCAAAGTGCCTGCTACTTCTAGGGCACTGCTGCCATGGAAGGAGGCATTCTTTGAAAATCTATTTGTTTTCACATTTCTTATTTTCTTTTAATCTGTCTATTCAAATATTAAGGAGAATTTTGTTCAAACACATTAAATTCACCACCAATTTATTGGGGCAAGCCCATGACAAGGTGGGAAGTACTTCAGCTGCTGGAATAGCCTGAGTCCTTCCACCTGGTTTTTGACAAGGCAGCATGCATAATGACTGAATTGAGAGCAAGTCTTGGGAATCCTTCTCCCAGGTTCAAACTTCGGCTTTGCTGCTTTCTAACTGGGCCACCTCAGTTTCCTCACCTGAAAAAGAGAGATAATAATAGCAGTTATCTGTCTTCAGGATTGTTGTGAGGTTATGACAGGACAGTCACTTAACACAGAGCCAGGAACACAGCAAGTTGTCAATATTTTGTGGCTATGATTATGTTAAGGATGATATATACTGTGCTGAATCTCGCCAGTGACTAACGATTCACAATTGGTGGAATATGCCAACCAGGCCACTGTATTTTAGAGATGAGAGCACCTTTAGACAGTCTATCATCAAATTCATTTACAGATTAAAAAGAAAAAAGAAGTCCTAAAAATTGAGATAAGTGTCCCAAGGATGAGGGTAACGCTAGTTTGACCACAAGTAAAGTTTTTTCACCTCTTTCCCTTCACAGTTATCTGTATGTGTGCTGCAACCTTATCTGATTATGTCAGGCTGCCTTAGACTGCCATGAAGAGCCTCAATTACCAGTGAACAATAAATGTTAGGAAAAACAACAACAACAACAACAACAACTTGAGGACAGAATGAGAGAGATAATTCAACTTCCAATGTAGTTGTTTTTGCAATTTTAAAAATTGAGGAACTAGCCCCAAATGTGGCAAATTTTCAGGAATTGCACGAATCAAAATGTTATACCTGGATAGTTAGTGCAAGGTTCCAAGATACAGTTACTAGACTTCAATGAAATGGAAATGTGGATTATCTAAACCTCCTTTCCTTTTTAAAAACACAGGATAATAGAACTTTCTAGATCTGTGCTGTCCATTATGGTAGCCACTAGCCACATGCGCTTATTTACATATAACTTTAATTCAATTAAATGTTTTAAAATTAAAAAGTAGTTCCCCGGTTGTGCTAGGCACATTACACATGTGGCTAGTGGCTACCATACTGGATAGCTCAGATGAAAATTTCTGCCACCATAGAAAGGTCTGTTGGATGGTGCTGCTCTACAGCAACTGAGAAGTACTTATAATTATAGTTGGTAGAGTAGGCTGTACAATGGTTGGAAATATCATAGAGAAGTGTTTTCACAAAATGCAAAAATGGGCTTGCACAGATGTTAAACAAAATAACAGCCCAAACTCTTTAGAGAATTTAGTCAAATGCAAGCATTCACTCTGCAATGAAGAGTCTATAATTTGTGATAGGAGAAAGATCCAGAAGAAAAAAGGATCAGGCCGACTCTAAGGGGGAAAAAAAGGCAAGCATTAAGCTAATTCTGATGAAGGCTCACCTGATTTTCCAATTTATTTATAAGCATCTTTGAAGTGTTTTTAACTTTCAGAGTCACAACAGGGGTTTTTCCAATCAATATTTATGTTACTTACATTACACTTGGAAAACAGGTAACACTTTCAAATGCTGATGTATGTGGAAGAAGATCATGTTGGCTCTTGACTGAGTCTATCCATGTAAAATGACCATGTTGATGATATTCTACCATTCACCATGATGAATTTTAAGCAGAACATACATTTTTATCTGCTTAGATTTTATTTTGGCAGTAAAATATCTAATGATTATTCAATTTGGTCTGAAGTATAAAATATCATTAGAAGTTCAACATAAGTGCTTTGAAATCCAATTTTAACTCTGCTTGTTGCCCTTTACTGTAGATTGAACTAATTAGTTAACAGTAGTTTCCAGCCTTGAAGTCAGGAAGAATTGGCACTTTGCCCACACACTTATGACTTTTCACAATAACAATAATCCTTATATTGGAATTGTGCTTTAGAGTTTGCAAAATGCTTTCAGGCAAAGTGTTTTCACATAGAGTAGCCCAGAAACAGACAGGAGAGTTTTAGCATTCTTAACTTAGAACCGTGGAAACCAATATGTACAGAATTAAGTCATCTGGCCAAAAGACACAGATATGAGCAGAGTGCAAGTTTGATTCTGCTATGCTTTGCTGCCTTTCTAAGCACCTTTTGATCAACATCAGTTGCTACCACCATAGTTTGGCCCAGACTTGGAAGGAGAATAAAGAGAAATAGAAAAAGAAGAAAGAGGAAATGAGCAAACATGAAAGTCAGGAGATAATAATTTATGCCCTTAAAAATAATTGGTATAGGGACTTCCCTGGTGGTCCAGTGGGTAAGACTCCACACTCCCAATGCAGGGGGCCCTGGTTGGATCCCTGGTCAGGGAACTAGATCCTGCATGCAGCAACTAAGAGATTGCATGCCGCAACTAAGAAGCCCGCATGCCGCAACAAAGATCCTGCATGCTGCAACTAAGACCTGGTGCAGCCAAAATAAATAAATAAATATTTTTAAAAAATAATTCGTATAAAGACTCATGATTATGAAATGTGATGTGGTACCCAGGATGGGATTCTGAAGCAGAGAAAGTGCAATAGGTTAAAAACTAAGGAAATCTGAATAAAGTATGAACTTTAGTTAATAATAATACATTAATATTGGTTCTTCAGTCATAACAAATGAACCATAATGGGAAAATTGGGTGCAGGTTATAATGGGATTTGCTATATTACTTTTGTAATTTTTATGTCAATCTAAACTCTTCTAAAATAAAAAGTTTACTTAAAAAAGTATTGTAATTGGTAGTAGGGCATACCCAAGACTCCTCAAGGATCACAGTGCTCTGTGGAGGTCATGTTGCACTTGGCTCACATCTTTGATGAAGGGAACTAGTTTTCATCTCGATTTATGATGTTTGTCCAACTATGACCTGTGGGCCACATCCAGCCCATGTCCTCTTTTGGTAACTAAAGTTTTATTGTAACACAGTCATGCTCATGATTTGACATATTCTCTCTGGCTGCTTTTGCACTACCCCTGGCAGAGATGCATAATGATGAAAGAAACCATGTGGAGCACAAAACCTAAAAGATTTACATTCCAGCTCTTTACAGAATAGGTTTGCCAAATGCTGGTACAGAACATCAAATTCTTTCTTTTTCATCAACATCTGTTTATTAATGGGCCAGGCATTCTTCTATGTGGTAGGAACACAGTGGCAATCAAGACAGAGCTGCTTTTCTGGAACTCACCTTCCAGAATAATAAGTTAATAAATAAACAAGAAAAGAGCATCAACAATAAAGTGTGCAAGATTACTTCCAATAGCTCTAAATCTCACAAAGACAATAAAATGAATATAGTTGCTTTAGAGAGTGATGTTTGGGGTGAAGCTGTTAATTTACAATGGGTACTCATGTAAACCCTGAGATGGATTCTGAATAATAAGAAGGAACGAGCTATGGAAAGATAAGGGAAACAGCATTCCAAGTGGAAGGACTAGAAGTGCAAAAATGATCAGTCAGAAACAAGCTTAAAGTTTAGAGCAAGAAAATTTTAAGATTTTTCTAAACCTCAACTACTTCCAAATTTAAATAGAACAAAATTAAATTAAATTCACATCCCATATTTCTTCTTTTCTATAAATTTTTGAAAGGATTTTTTTCAAGGGAATAACCAAGATTTTCATATTCCTTGGGGACTTTGCTAATGAAATCAATGATTATTTTGTGAACATTCCCCATGGGAAAAGAGCAGCACTAAATCTTATTTATTACAACATTATTTGGCATGTTACAATTTTCCATTAAGCTTTAATTTTTTTTCACTTTTTATTCATCCCAAAGAAAAGAAGCTTCAAAGGTTTGACTACTATAATACCAACTTGAAATATGATCTATTCCCTTTCTCTGTTTGACCCGACAAGGAAGGAGCTAGAATGTTTCACAAAAGATGATTCATAGGACAACAGCAGTTTTGAATGATGTTATTTGGTAAACATCTAATTAACTGATAAGATCAGGTATTTCTTGATACCTGGAAACATTAAACTATCTTGGTTAAAAAAGTTCACTTACTATTAGACCTCTTAGCATCCTTAGTACAATAAGCTGTGAATCTACAAGCTGAAGCTTTAAGGGCATAGAAAACACCTACTTGTCAAGGACTCTGGAGAACTCTATTTGAAAAATGATGCTTTTGAAATAATCATTTGCTTATTTGGAGAATCCAGTGAAATCTGATATTCTTTTTACTTTGGAGATATATGTATGTATGTGTGTGTGTGTGTGTGTGTGTGTGTGTGTATATATATATATATATATATATATATATATATATATATATATATATATATATATATATAAATTGATCTGACACACCAAAAATGTATTAGCTGAAAATAAATCTGTCCCTTTAGCATGAAAAATAAAATCACCAGGAGGGCCTTTTTTTCCAGTTTTATTAAGATATAATTGACATATAACATTGTGCAAGGTTTAGGTGTGCAACATGTTGATTTGATACACATATATATTGCAAAGTGATTACCACCATAGCGTTAACGCCTCTATCACATCACATATTTTCCATTTCTGTTTTGTGGTGAGAATATTTAAGACCTACTCTCAGAAACTTTCAGGCATATAATCCAGTATTATTAACTATAATCACCATGCTGTATGTTTGATCCCCAGAACTTACTCATTTTATAACTGGAAGTTGGCATCCTCTGCCCAATATCTCACCTTTCCTCCACCCCCCTCCCCCAGCCCTTGGTAATCAATATTCTACTCTCTGTTTCTATAAGTTCTGCTTTTTTAGATTTTAAATGTAAGTGATATCATGCAGTATTTGTCTTTCTGTGTCTGACTTATTTTAATTGGCATAATACACTCAAGGTCCATCCATGTTCTTGCAGATGTCAGGATTTCCTTCTTCCTCATGGTTGAATAATATCCCATTGTGTATGTGTACATCTTACATCTTCTTTATCCATTCATCCATTGATGGATACTTAGGTGGCTTCCATATTTTGGCCATTGTAAATAATGCTGCAATGTACATGAAAGTGAAGACATCTCTTTGAGATCCTGTTTTCATTTCTGTTGGATATATATCCAGAAGTGGGATAGCTGAGTAATATGGTTGTTCTATTTTTACTTTTTTAAGGAACATCCATAATGGGACTGCACCAATTTACATTCCCACCAACAGGGCACAAGAGTTTCATTTTCTCCATATCCTCACCGACATTTGTTGTTTGGTCTTTTTTGTTTGTTTGTTTGCGGTACGCGGGCCTCTCACTGCTGTGGCTTCTCCCGCTGCGGAGCACAGGCTCTGGACGCGCAGGCTCAGCGGCCATGGCTGACGGGCCAAGTCACTCCGCGGCATGTGGGATCTTCCCGGAGCAGGGCAAGAACCCGCGTCCCCTGCATCGGCAGGCGGACTCTCAACCACTGCGCCACCAGGGAAGCCCCCTGGAGGCTTTTTAAAACACTGACTGCTGGACCCAACTCCCAGAGTTTCTGATTCAGTAGGTATGAGTGGGCTTGAGAACTTGTATTTCTAACAAATCCCCATGTGATGGTGTTGCTGGTCTCGGGATCACACTTTGAGAACCACTGACCTAGATAACATTTCAGTTTCTAGGGTTGTATTAATATGCACAATTTCAGGGACCTGGAATCATTAGGAGTTGTGATGTATTAGCAATTTCAGTATCTCCATTAGTGCAAGTCTCATTTTTCACACGTACAATGTGCTACTTGCTTTGAATCAACCATATAAGACAGAGTGTGAAAGATAGAAAAAAAATGAGATGGTCTTTAACACTAAGTGGTTGGCACTCTCAATTTAGATACACAGTCTTTCTCATGTGTTCTTTTTAGACATCTTCAGTTATGGTCCTCTGAGGCTTTCAGTCTTACTAACTTGAAGGTGATATCAAGTCCCCTTCAGGCACTGTCATCTCTGGAATATACACTGTGCTGTCAAAGTATAGAGTTTGGAAAGGCAAGTAACTGTTTTTTCCTCCACTCCAACCTCAGCCAACAGAAGCATTTTACATTCAGCCTCCCGTTTTCACATGCTCTATTATCTCTGCTGAGTACCATCTGCTCCTATCCCAATCATACACACACACGCACATATATACGTTCCTGATGTTAATGAACAACTCATGCTCATTTGAGAATACGATTTTAAAAATATAGAAAAGTATAAGCAAGACAAAATGATACCAAAAACTCCACAAATTAAAAAAATCCGTAATCCCAGCACTCAGAGAAAACCACTAGTAGTATTTTGGTGTATTTCCTTTTTTTTTTTTTTTTTTTAACCTAAAATATATGTTAAACTGAAGTGTTTTTATGTTTACTGACCTTTTCTATTTCTTCTAGAAATTGACTCTTATTGTCCACCTACTTTTTTTTGGTTAGGGTGTTACTGTATTTGTCTTTTTATTGAAGTATGGTTGATTTGAAACATTATATTAGTTTTAGGTGTACAACATAGTGATTCAAAATTTGTATAGATTATACTCCATTTAAAGTTATCATAAAATATTGTCTGTATTTCCTGTGCTGTACAATATATCCTTGTAGCTTATTTATTTTATACATAGTAATGTATACCTCTTAATCTCCTTGGTGTTTTTTTTTGTTTTTTTTTTTTTTTGCTGTACTTGGGCCTCTCACTGTTGTGGCCTCTCCCGTTGCGGAGCACAAGCTCTGGACGCGCAGGCTCAGCGGCTATGGCTCACGGGCCCAGCCGCTCCGCGGCATGTGGGATCTTCCCGGACCGGGGCACGAACCCGTGTCCCCTGCATCGGCAGGCGGACTCTCAACCACTGCACCACCAGGGAAGCCTTATTTTTTTAAATTTATAGATATTTAATCAATCAAGGATATTCAACTTTTAATTTTCATATTATTTAAACTTTCTCCCTATATCCTTATAGACTGCCAATACTTGGCAATGTTGACCCACAGAAATAGTGATGCCATATGGTTCAACCAATTTCTGGCTTTTAATTTTGTTGTGTTTGTGATGTTCAGAAATTTTAACTTTTCACATGGTTAAAAGTTTTCCTTTGTATTTTTTTCCCAGTGTGTTAATAATTAGTCCTAATCATCCAAGGTCATTTAAATATTCACTTTCATTTTCTTTGGTCTTTTTTTATATCAGTTTTATATCTAACCAAATATACTCATCCAGTAAACACTAATGACATTTTTATTAAAGATGCATTTTTCCTTCATCATTTATTGAATATATCTTTCCAGTTTGTTAGGCTTCTTTTAGGATATCATATTATGAATTAAAGTTCTTATAGGGTTTATTAAGATATTATTCACGCAATCATTTATTTCAAGTGTATTTGTGCTGTCACATTTCTGTTTTCATATTTTGTGCCTAGCTTGATGCTATTTTAATCATGAAAGGTTTATCATACTTTTCATCAATCAATGTCATTCAATATCATCAATATCATCAATCAATATCATCATCAATACCATATCATTCATCAATTCTAATTTGCACACTTAATCATATGCAAACATTTCTGAAATTAGGATGATTCTTACAGGATAACATATAAAATTATTTTTTTTCTTTTTAGTGGTACATAAAAATGGTGTTTATTACAATCAATGATTTTTATATTAATTTTAATACATAATATTTTAATACACGGTAGGACAAGTTTTCTCTCATTACTCCTTACCAAATTGTATCTGTGCTCATTTATAGTTTTATTGGTTTTTCTTTGCTATGGATACTCCAGATGTTTATATTATTGTGAAAAGACCTTTTTAATCTTTTATAAGGCTTTTGCTTTCTACTTTATCTGAAATTGTTTCCCATTGCCTTATTGTTTACCGGGTAAATTATTATCATTCCTTGTTTTTTCAATATTTTAGTGTAATTTCATCATTTTTTGTGCGTGGCTCATATAGTTACATATTAGATTGCCAGCCAAATCCACTTGTCTTAATTTTCTTATAGAAGAGTTAAACATTTAATACTTATATTCATAAGTAAAACTTATTTTATGCTTTCTGGAATTTGCCTCAGTTTTCTATCTTTTCTACAGGAAATTTTTTTTTTCTCACCCTCTTCAGGGATTTGAAAGTGATTCTTCCAGTTTTAAATTTCTTACATGGTTGCTTGTTGTTTTCATGATAACCTTCATTAATCAATTTTTCTCTATAGTGTCATGAAATTATTACAGTTTATTAATTTATTATCTGTTCACAAAAAATAAAGAAATGTAACAAGCTTGTAGTTCTCTGCCTTACTTCTGTTCACTTGAGAAAATTTGGTTTTAGACCCAAATTATTGTTATTACATTATTATTATATTAAAAATCTCCTTTTATCAACTGTTTTTGACTTTACAATACTTGAAAAACTTTAAATGTTTTCAAAATTTGTTAAATTTCTTATAATTTTCCTTATTCCTGAGTTTTAAACTTTATTCTCAGTCAGCTGGAGTATGTACTAAAACATATTTTAAATAAAGATACCTATAATATATACAGAGAGAAATATATAGATACATATAAATATGTATAGAAAATATATATTTATGGGCAAATAAAATTTTCATTTTTAAGCACTTCCTTATTTGAGAATGTTCTTATGTTGACTTAATATATGGAGGAATATTTGGTTTACATTTTTAGGTCTCAAATTTACAACATCAAAATTCTGAGGCCTTTATGCAATAATTTTTGCCTTTGTGAAATATGTGTGCCTTTTTGCAGTAACTGTTGAAGTGGAGAAGTCTGAGACTAATTCAAGTTTTTTTTTATTTTTTTACTTTTTTTTTTTTATGGGCGCCTGTTTTGTTTTCTGGATTCTCCTAAGAATATTTATCTTGATTATTCTCATTAGAATTTTCAGTTTGGTGTGGGTTCTTTTCATTTCCCTTTCTTGGAATATTATGGAGCATTTTTATCAGAAGACTCATAGTTTTATCAGTTTTGGAAATTTTCATCTTTTTTTGTGTGTGTGTCCTTTAATGATTACTTCCATTTCAGTTGTTCTGGTTTCTTCTTTGAGACAATCCAAAATACTTATTTTAGATTCCCATTCTCTAACTTCCATATACTTCACCTTTTCTTTAGCAGGTTTTTTTTTAATCCCTTGGTGTTTCTCCTTTGTTTGCAGGAAAGAATCTCAATTGTGTGCTTCACATGAATGATTTCATTTGCTGCAATAGTAAGTCTTATCTTTACTGCCTCTGATGCAAATTTTAATTATGTCTTTGTAGTTTAATTTGCTCTACCTTATTTTGATCAACTCCTTAACTTCTCAGCCATTGGTCTATGTGTCTCATCTTGTTTTATTTCCGGTCCATCCCCCTTTTGTTTCATAAAACTCTCCATACTTACTGTTCATGTATTCATGGATACTATTTTTTCTTGCATATTGGGTTTAATTCAAGCTGAAGTATTTTAACACTTTCTTCTGGTTCCTTTGATAAATATTTTTTTTTTAAATGAGGCTTCATAACAATATTCTATTTTCCCCCTCCCTGTATTGCAGTTAGACTTTAATAGGACACATGTTGTTTTGTTTTCCTCCTTGTATGAATGGAGATTTATCCTATTTACAGTATATACCAATTAACAGGATGCCCTTGGCCCCAGCTACTGTCCATTTGGTTATAAATCTAATCATCTTCTCAGGTATATACATGAAAAGTAAATTGATGTGCACAGTTCTTGGCCCATTTCCCAGGGTCTTTTCTGCTGAAATTAAGAGAGGTGGCACACACTGGAGTTCTTACCCTGGAGTTATTTACACCCTGGAGTTCTTACCCTCTAAATTAAAGCTGTACATGAAAGTCCCCTGCATGTATTTCTCCCACAGTTTTTCCACTCTCTGTATCAAACCATACTGCTTTGTTAGGATGTCGTGCATCCCTGTTTAAAAGCTCTCATACTCCCATTTCCTACTCCATTGTGTTCTTGCTATAGGAAAGGAGACACAAACATTATTGAGATTACCTATAAAAGCAACAAGTATATAGAAAAAGGGAAAGTGGCTGTCCAAGGTCCTAGAAATTTGATATAGAGGGCAGACTGTATAACAAAAGAGAGAAAGCAAAGGAGAAAAGAAAGAAAGGAAGAGACTTAAGGACAATAAAGTATCTTCCTATGTTTTTCAGTAATGGCTATTCCCTTTCATGAAACCACCATTTTTTTTTCTCAATCTAATTCCAATGGCTTTATAGTTAGTGGAAATTCCTTCCATTTTCTAGCAATAGGTTATCTGTCAGTCTTAATATTTTGTGATGTTGTGAGTTTTCCTGTATCTTAGTAAGTATTTTAGAGAGAAGTTGGGAGAGACTGCCTCAGGGACAACTAGCCAGATGCCATTTTAAACAGAAGCCTGTGGTTTAGTTATAAACACAAAAAAGACAATTAATTGCCCACACCAGAAGATAACACTACTCTTGATTTTTTTTCCATTATGGATTGATGTCAGCCATAACAGTGCTGTCTGTTTTCAGGATCAAATATTGAACAAAAGGAATTATCCTAACTCCCTGATTAATTCTAAATATGAGGTTTTGCACAGATTTAAGTTTATTTTATATGTCACATAGCCTGGCATAATAGTGGCTCAAACCTGAGATTTTTGTGTACTTAATTATGATGGTAAAAGTTCATATTACTGCTATAATATTTTGGATGTTTTCCTCATCTCTTCATGATGGCGAAACACTTGATTTCATTCCAACTTTAAATTTAAAGATTCACACAAGGCAGTGGTTCTAAAACTACATTGTGCATAGTTTTCACAGAAAGCCCTCATAAAAAAAATTCACATTTCCAGACAATGCCTCTGAATCTAGACTGAAAAGGACCACAGAGTCTTTGTTTGTAATGCATTCTCAAATGATATGAGCAATTGGTCCACTCATGCTTTGAGGAATGTTGGCGAAAATCAGGGAAGTAGTTAAGGTAGGATGTTTCTCTTATTTGCCTGAATATACTGCAGCCTCAGAAATGCCTACCTATACATTTCCTATATTGAAGACTGTCTGCCCATAGACTAGATATTTATGAAAACAATATGATTATCACTTCAAGAATTTGTGAAAGCATATGCTCATCAATCTCCGGGTTAGCTAGAGAATTCATCACAATTTACTCTTACAGAAAAAAATACCTTTCCATAATGTTCCTCAGATGAGTTTTATGAACTGCCTATAAAGATATTAATAAACTGATTAACAGAGAAAGCATACTGTAGTAGAAAGCTTAGTGAACTTGAATCAAAATAAAGATCCATCTATGTGACCTCTAGCCCGTTCTAAATGTCAGTTTCTTAATCTATCAACTAAGGCTAATCCTACCTGCTTTACTCACTCAAAAGGTTTTAGAAATGTCTAATAACAGTATGTGAAAATGTAAAATACTTTGTGATCTGTAACCACTGAACACATGAAAAATATTATATTAAATGAAAAGTATTTTATCACCACACCTACATAGCATCAACAGAAGTTTTAGCAATTCTGTTATTCATTGAAAACCAAATAATCAACATGGTTTTATTGATAATTATACCAAGAACAAAACTTAGGTACTTAACATATAATAAAGAAATGTCTTGTTTGCTTTTCTACTCTCAGTTAAGTATGTTGGCATTTAATAGTCCAAAAGTATATTATGAGTTTTCTCTAAAACTATTAAAACTGTGTGCTAGGGCTTCCCTGGTTGCACAGTGGTTAAGAATCCCCCTGCCAGTGCAGGGGGACACGGGTTCAAGCCCTGGTCCAGGAAGATCCCACATGCTGCAGAGCAACTAAGCCCGTGTGCCACAACTACTGAGCCTGCGCTGTAGAGCCCATGAGCCACAACTTACGGAAAGCCTGCGTGCCTAGAGCCCATGCTCCACAACAAGAGAAGCCACTGCAATGAGAAGCCCGCACACCGCAATGAAGAGTAGCCCCCACTTGCCGCAACTACAGAAAGCCCACACACAGCAACGAAGACCCCATGCAGCCAAAAATAAAATAATAATAATAAAATAAAAATTTGAAAATCTGTGTGCTACTCCTTCCTAGACAGTGTAGACTCATTAGTCTAATAGAATGCTATAGGTAACAGTTTTCCCTTGGTAAAATTTCCCATTAATATCCATCAACCATACTTCACTCTTTCAATACTACTTTAATGACTTGTAAACTTTTACTCAGGTACTTCCTAATTAGGTGTATTTGTAATAGCTGTAGCTTTTATTATCAAATTATTCTTGATTCAGACTCTAGGCTGACGGTTGTTTCTTAATTGCTCAGATTTTTTAAAATTTAATTAGCTTTAGAAGGCAGAACAGATGGTCTCTGAATCTGCTGGTGCTATAGCTATGTGATAATATATTTTGATTCTGTCTAATGCGGTGACTCCAGCTTCTCCAAGGAGCTGGAATTTGTATATTTGTTTAAAGCAGCGACACTGGATGCCCTGCCCTCCATGTAAAAGGGCCTAGAAAAATTCTAATACCTGGCCAAAGAAGTTACATAAAAAAATTAATGTAAAACCACTTATCAGAGACTTCCACAAATACCATGTATGCACGACTTTTATCATAAAAGACACAATCTCAATTTAAAAGAAACTTAAAATCTTTTTAAAAACAAGTTAACAACCTCTAATGAGGGACTAATGCAACCAACTGGATAAAATAACTTAAATAACAGAATTATTTGGAAAAAAATAGCAAAATGAGGTTTAAAATTAAAAATTATAGAAGGACTAGAAGTCACAGCAAAGTAGTTTAGCATGGAAAAATAACAGATGCACTTGAAAATGAATGGAACATTACTTACAGATATTAAATTGAAAACAAAAAAAATTAATAGCAGATTATAAATTATAGAAGAAAGTTTTAAAGTACAAGATAGGTCAGAAGATCTATACAGATCAAAGAGAGAATATGAAATTGAAAATAGGAAAAAGACAAGGAGAACAGAATAAGTAGAGATCCCAAATAGGAAACAAAGGGAGAATTAAGAAGAAAATACTTGGTGATAATTGCTGTGAATTTTCTAGAATATTCATAGAATGAACACTTAATTTAGTGAAGAACACCAAAGCCAGATTAAAACAAATGAAAACCAATAGCATAACTACAATATGGGTAAACTTGAAGAACACTACAGACAAAAGATGATTCCTCGGTTTTTGGCTTGTCCAAAGTAATAGATGGTGGGGCAACCCACTGAGACAGAGAGCAGTGGGTGCACGGGAGATGAGGGCTGGTAAGGTCAGTCTTCAATGTATTCATTTTTATGTGCCTTAACACCGGTCATCTGGTGAACACTAGTAGGCAACTGAATATACAAGTATGGATCTGAAAAGAGAGGTCTGGGCTACAGATATTTAGTTCTCACTTGAGTACATGTCAAATGAAGTTGTTTCTGTGGGTCTAGCTGCCTAGGAAAAGAACTGAAATAAAGTCCAGGACTTTCTGGAACTATATATAATGACTGATAGAAGTAGATACACATGCAAAAGAACATGAAAAGATTGCCAGAAAAGAGGAAGAAATAAAAAGGGAAATATTCCTACAAAAGGCAAAGCAAAATACTAAGAGAAGATATTATTATTTATTCTCCTAAATTTGCAATGTGTAATGCTACCTGAATGTATAATAGCATTATATTAGTCTGACATTCTTCTCCTAGCATTAAATGTTAAGAGGAACACACATTCTTAAATATGTTATCATATGTGGGCATCAGAGATCCTTCAGAGATGATGCATATTGCTTATATTCACCTTATTTCTCTAGAAGTTTTAGTAATTATAATCCTCTGCAAACTTTTCTTTAACTGACCAGATAGTAAATATTTTAGGTGTTAGGATCCATCGATCTCTGTTGAACTACTCAACTCTGCTGTTATAGCATTAAAACAGCCATAGACAATACATATATGTTAAGAATAGTTATATTTCAATAAAACTATTTACAAAAACAGCATTGATCCAGAGATGCTAAATATTTAAGAGCATCAGGATTTGCTGTAGGACAGATCTTGAGTTGTTTTTAATCTTTTTACTATATGTAAGTAACACATACACAGCATTTATTTTTATTCTCTGTATTTCTGTTAGGTCAAAAAATGCTTTGATTTTAACTAGAATAAACTAGACAAAATATTACTGGATGCAAATAGTGTGATAGGAAAACATATATTTAATTAGAGAATAACTGCAAACTATATAAAGAGTAATGAGAGAATATAAATAGTAATTTTTGATTAAGGACTATGCCTTATATATGCCAGAAGGGAAATGACATAGATAATCAATCTGATAGAAGAAGAGAAACTATAGAAGAATTCATGATCTGTGTAATAAAACTGAAGTGTCATTTTTGGGGGGAAGTATCAAGACATTCACTTGAATACTTGTGAACAATTCAGTGGTGGAAGAATAATAATAACAAAAGAGATATTCCCCCAAAATAAAAATGTATGTGCGTATGCATACAGGTGCACACACACACACAAAACTATAGAAATCTCTGTAGCACAATACACTTAAAAATAAAAAAAATATGGTTATGTCATTATTTTAAAATATACTTTCAAATACATATGTAAAATAAGGCTAAATATGTTAATATATACTGTTTTGTCTCCCTGCTACAACTAGAGTAATTTCAGATTTTTTTTTAAAGAAACTGATTTCCAGGAAGGAGTAGACATACATTTCCCTATTCCTTTCACTATGTGCAATCAATATCCTGCTAATTATATGTGAAACAAGTAAAAGGAGACTCAAGGGTGCAGGGAGAGGGCAGACTGGCTGTGGACCTTAGGATCCAAGGGATAACATGATAATGAGGTTTCTGGGTTTTCTCTTTGTCTCATATAGCCCAGACTTCTTTGGGCTGAAGAAGCTAGTAGCTGAAAGAACAAGTGCAGACAAGCAAACAAAACAAAACCTCTTCAGAAGTCGAAGGACCAGGGAAGGGGCAGCCTAACAAGACAGAGAAATTTTAGATAACGCCCACTCTACTTCTGCAGCTTCATGTACACGCACACCAGCAAAGTTGGAGTGGGTCTTCTATGCTCACCGCACTGTAACACAGCACCCCGACACCCCTTCCACCACCGCCACCAGGAGAAGGCCGAGTAGGGAGCCTGGAATTTCATCCCCATCAGGTGGTAAGGAGGTCCACTGCTCCTACAACACTGCGATATCAGTAGAGGCCACGTGGGAAGTCTAGACTTGCACCTCTACCCAGAAATAATGAGATGCCCCACTCACTGGTTTGAGTGGTATCAGAAGATGCCTACTGTACAGTGTCAAGAGACCATCTCAGTGTGGTTTCAGTGAGATGGCACTCTACCACCTCCAAGCCAGGGAGTTACCAGTGGACACCTAGAGGGGAACCTGTACCCCTGCCCCCACACAACAGTAAAGATACTGCCACTCCATCAGGTGTCAACAGAGAGCAAGGGGGACCTAGACTTTTACTTCTCTTAGTTAAAATTAGGAAGTGCCACCCCTTTTCCTGCCACTATAGTATCAGAGGAAACTAGCTAAAACAGAAGGTTTAAATAAGATCCCGTCTCATAATCTAAGGAAAATATGTGAAGGTTTCAGTTGAAAATAACACATCAAGAACCAAAAAGATTTCAAACTGAGTGAAGAAAGCCAACCAATAAATGCCAATACATAGATGACAGAGTTGTTAGAATTACCTGACAAAATTTCAAAGAATCCGTAATAAAATGTAAACATTTTATTTTTGTCAAAAAATATTTTTTTAATTTTTAAATGTCCCACTGAGTAATTAGAATTCTCACTTTAAACAAATGAAAGTCTCAACAAAGAAATGGAAAGCCTCAGCAAAGAAATAAAAGGTATAAAGAACCAAATGGAAATGTTTGAACTGTAAAGTAAAACGACTGAAATAAAAACTCAGTAGATAGATTCAACAGCAGGATGGAAAGAATACAGAAAATAATGAGTGAACTGAAAGATAAAGCAAAAGATATTAGCCAAAACAGAGAGAATATGAACAGACAATAACTAAATAAATATTGCAAATTTTGAAGAACTGCATAGTCAAATATTAAGTTTTGGTATTGGTGTTCCATATCTCTAAGTTAGATACTTGATCTCTTTTGTTCATTGCTTAACCTTCAGATCCTAGAACAACACCTGGCACTTTAGGAGCTTGGTAAATAAGTGTTAAGAGTATGAATAGAAAATCAGTATTTTTTTTTTACATCCCATAGTACATCATCAAAATATTTCAAGATAATTCTTTCTTATAAACAAAAGCTTGAAGGTATAAGATTCTTTCTTATTTGTGTCACATGGTCAACAAATTATGGCATCTTCAGAAATTCAGTGAAAAGTATGTTTCCCCCAACCTCTTTCATTGGTCTGCTGATAAAAAGCCTCCAGGATCTGTTGCTTATTAATATGAATTCTCAGTAAATCTGTTAAGTAAGGCAGCCTGTAGATTAGACTTGAGCTCCATGAAAAATGCAAAAGTCAACCACCAATAATTAGCAGACTCACATAAGCTTTGTAGCATCTGCTTTAAGTCTCATCTAATTGTATCTAATCCCATATCAGTAGGCCTCCCAAGCCTTTGCCTAATGAAAGATTTTATCATAAGTCCATCAAAATGGACTGTGAGAGAGTTATTTTTTTCTTCCTCATCCCTTCAAGGCATTTTAATCCTTTCCCTTTTTAAGAAATGACATTTTGCTTTGTCTTTCTTTGATATTTGTCAAAATGATGACCATTAACTAAACTAGACAATAGCAGGAGCTAAGAACAAAACTAAGTGCTCAGTAAACATACCAAGTGATATATTGATTTATTGCAGTCTTAACTATGCTGCACCTAACTACTGCTTTTCTCTTCCAGGTTTTCCAGAAATTATAAAACCTTTAAAATGACAGTGTGTATGGAAGAAATGATTTCATTTAAGCATGACTTACTGGGAAAATCCAGTAATGTTATTATGCTCCTATTTTAATATTTTTAAAATATTAATAACTGTAATTATATTTTATATTTTTAATAAATACAGAGTGAATTCTAGCATAGGGTAAATGGACATACTGTGGTCTGAAATAGGGGAAATTTAATTTAGTAAGATCGAATAATTTAGGAAACTGGTTATAATCCAATTTCTAGATAGCAATCTTTAATCTTATAATTGTTTTTCTTTTAGTTATTGTTTAAAGATTTGTCGCTATTGTGGGATACTGAGCCCGTAACAGTAACAACTCAAGTGTTATAGGGAATTCTTCAGTATTCCATAGTGAACTTTGAAGGTATGGAAACAAAACAAAAAAATAATAAGCACAAATTACCATATTACTTACTTTGTTATGCCAATAAACTAGGGTATCAAGAACTAAGCTTTCAAAGGTACTATAATAATATGTCTAAATATCCAAAATTTTAAAATTTTATTATATAACAGATGGATTCCATTATTTTTTAAAATTGCAGATAAATTTGTTTTGTTTCTCCCAGTGGGGAGTTTTGAGTATTTAATTTAAGGCCTCATTGCCCCATCATTAAATTCAAAGGAGCATATCTAATGTGAACACTTAAATGTAATGTCACTCATTAGTCTTTAATGAAGAGAAACTTATTCTTTCTCTAAAGAACAGGTGTAAAAATAGTATCTGTCACCTACAAAATTATATATTCCCAAGATTATTAATGTGCATTTAATGACTTTGAAATATTTCTTTGCAATAGTTATTATGCACGTTTCTTTCTTTTTGGCTTCACTTGTAAAAGAGGTTAATTGAAGTCAGAAAGACTGGAATTCTCATGCACCCCAGGACACCAAGCAGAAGCAGAAGCTGAATTTTCCCAAATACCTGTACTAGATATGTCATCAAGCTGTTTGGCTTTATATACCACGCATTCTCTCATTGGTCCTGTACGTTGATAGCAGTTTTCGTAATGCCTTAGTCATAAAATCTGTCATTAGACAGTTAAAATTCACCTGGAGCTCTTTTTCCTAGGATCTAGTCAACAAGAAAATTGATTTTAATGTCTGTGCCATTACCTGACTCTGCAAGATGGAAAGCAGAATAAAGTAAGGTGGATTGCAGTTAAGATTCACTAGTGTCAAATCACTATCCTTATCACCATTATCATTATCATCACCATCATCACAGTCACCACAAACTCGGCCATTCCTGAAAAGTGTGTTTAGATTTATTATATACCAAATTCCTACATTCTCCATATTTGACCACTGGGCCATGTTAGCACTCTGAATCTCTTTACTTTTCTTTTAAAAGAAAAAGTGCTAATTGGTTCTGATGATACTCAGCAAAACATCTAGACAAATTGTTTTTAAAAAGGCAATCAATTATCCATGCCTATTCAAATATCCTTATGTCTGGCTATGGTAAACTATGCGTCTCTATCTGTTATTGAACTTTTTAGAATTTATCCAGTATATTTAGTGTCATGTAAGTACAGCATTGTTATGCTTTCAAGTATATTACCACCTTGTTAAAACACAATTCATCACAAGACAAAATTCAGTATTCAGTGCCTCCTTAAAGTGTATCCAACATGTTTTAATTACGGAAGCAACCAAAAGATTTCATTGTAGACACATTTGCATACATACTGTTTCCATGGCATAAGTCCAAGAATGACAAAATAACATTATTCTATTTATTTATGCATTCAACAAATAGTTATTTAGTCTCTTTTGTGGTAGACGTAGTGGTATGTCCTTAGAGGTACACTAGTATAGACTCTTTCTTGCATTTGTGTATATAAATACATAGACTTCACAAGTAGAATTATGTGTTTTTTCCTGTAGTGGGAAAGTGTTCTTTATGTGCTTCATACGTCATACATTTTTCTCACAATGAGAATCTGAACTAATACAATAACATAAGCAAGTGTGTTACTTCTGGAATACTACTAACATTCAACAAAGGGTTAGATCCTGAGTCTTACATGACTTTCATAATCCACCTACTCCACCCCACTGCACTATACATAAGGGGGTGCCCCAAAACATTATCCTTTGTTTGGTTGAAAGAAGAAGTAAGACAAAGTCCCTTTGTTTTTAAAGTAATTTGGGTGTTTATTTTTTTAAAGCCATTTTGATACATAGAATTTTCATTAAAAATGTAAAACATGTTTATAACTACTTTAATTTAATTTATTAGATATTTTTGAAATGTATACTCTGTGCAAGGCTGATCATCCTGAAGCCTTCCCAACATCCCCAGACACAACCCAGACACATCAGGTGGCCTGATATCTGCAAAATATACACTCATCTTTCAAGACTCTGCTAAAAATCTACTTTCCCTACTCAACTTCTCCTGATACTTTCCTCCTGCACAATGGACTGCCCGCTATTTTTTTATATTTATTTCTTTATTGAGGTGTAGTTGATTTACAACATTATATGTTTCAGGTGTACAACATAGTGGCTCACAAGTTTTAAAGATTATACTCCATTTATAGTTATTATAAAATATTGGCTATATTCCCTGTGTTGTACAATATATCCTTGTAGCTTATTTACTTTATACATAGTAGTTTATACCTCTTAATCCCTTACCTGCATCTTGCCCCTCGCCACTGAAAACCACTAGTTTGTTCTCTGTATCTGTGAGTCTGTTTATTTTTTATTATATTCACTAGTTTGTTTTATTTTTTAGATTCCACATAAAAGTGATAACACACAGTATCTGTCTTTCTCTGTCTGACTTATTTCACTAAGCATAAACCCTCCAAGTCCATCCATGTTGTTGCAAATTGCCCACTATTTTGTTTCCCCACCGTATCTTCTTTTCATTTTATATGAAAACAGTGGTATCATTTAATTACATTTATTTGTTTATAAGTATAACCTATATAAAAGCCATGTAGCCTCATTGTGCTGCCTCAAATATAGTTGCATTCAAAACATAATCTTACACATAAAAGATAATTAAAAATAAGTCAATTTTATACTCAATCTCCTGGGGATAATGTCAAAAGGAAAGTTATATGTCTAAAACATAGGATTTTTTTTTTATCACTTGCTCTACTCTTTTGCAGTATTGTGTCTTATACACAGGATTGGCAATGTCAAAGATTGTTTTGGTCAAAAGTCAAATAAGTGAGACATTCTAGGTTGCTAGAGGTGATGAGAATGTAGTTGAAATGACTGATCATAGGGTTGCAAAATTTTAAGGTGGTTGATAAAAAAAATACAATGAGTTTGCAGCCATAAAAAAGAATGAAATAATGCCATCTGCAGCAACATGGTTGGAACTAGAGATTATCATACAAGTGAAGTAAGTCATAAAGAGAAAGACAAATACCATAAGATATCACTAATATGTGGAATATAAAATATGACACAAATGAACTTATCTACGAAACAGAAACCAACTCACAGACATAGAGAACAGATTTGTGGTTGCCAGGGGGAGGTGGGGAGGGATGGAATGGGCATTTGGGGTTAGCAGATGCAAACTATCGTATATAGAATAGATAAACAAAAAGGTCCTACTGTATAGCACAGGGAACTATATTCAATATCCTGTGATAAACCATACTGGAAAATAATATTTTTAAAAGAATGTATATATATATGTACAACTGAATCACTTTGCTGTACAGCAGAAATTAACACAACATTGTAAATCAACTGTACTTCAATTTTTTTAAAAATCAAAAAAAATGCAATGAGTTTGCATGGTTTGGAAACCAGAATCTGTACTCTCACTTATTAGTAGATATTCTTTGTTTGCAAATGATATAAATTTAATTCAAACTGCTTTGGCCATATCACTGTTAAGTTTAGGGACATTCTTCTGGCAGAGCTGAATCCAGATGCTCCAACAAAGTTAAAGAGAATTATGTGCTGACTTTATTCTCAGCAAGGCTTTTTTCCTATTGTAGCTCCTACAATTTGAGTTCTATGTTCAACCAGCTTAACACTTCCGTAGAGTGATAAACCTCTTTGCCAAAAGTTCCAGCAAGAGTTAAAGGAATAAATCTTATTCCCAAACTTGAGACATCAAATTAGGACTATGTCTAGCTAAAATTGGGTTTTATGAATATCCTAGGAGGTAGGGATTTGATCACCCCATGTGAACTGCAGGACTGAGAGTAAGGTGGAAACCAAGGAGCTGTCCCTAAAAATAGGAGATATGGAGGCTGATCAGGCAAAATAACAAATGAGCACTACACCTCACATAAAATAAAGCATACTGGAGATGGATGTTCTTGTTTTACAAAGGTTTTCATGCTAAAATACAAAATGGAGCCAGTAAGATAAAAGGACACATCATCAATCATTTACAGAAACTTTTCACATTTCAAATTTTCAGAAATCCACTTTCCCTTTAGTTACATTTCCATATCAACAGTGTGAATTATATCTTTTGATATCTTAGTTGATATCAAACTGCTCTACTGACTAAAAAAGAGCAAATTTCTCTATTGACTAAAAAAGAGCAAATAACTCGCATGAAATAGGCTTTCTGTCCATCTTTCTATACTATATATCTCTATATGCATATAGATCATAAGTATGATGCACTTGAAATCTTCTCAGTGTGCCCATTAAGGACAGTGAATATACATGGCACCGCTTCAGAGAGCTCAGTGAGTTTACTGAACTTTTTACCTGGCCTAATTCATTTTCCATCACTTTACTTCCTCAGTGTTCTTCCAAAAGTGGATGTATGTGCAGGTAGGGTGTTTGCATGTGTCACCATTTCACTCTGACACCTCTTTGGTGTGGAAATTGCTTTAGGTCTATAGGCATTTCCTCCTCCCCTGCTCTCCTCTCATTTATCTTCAAACTGTCCCTCTGCTGGGGCTCTGCTCTACATTCTCAAAGGTATTCTTAAGTCTTTGCCAGAATTTGTAAATGGACTCCAGTTCAGCCCTTCTTCTTCATAAATTCACCATTTTCTTTCTTATTCTCCCAACCATCAAAATTCTTTAGAGACACTTTTCTCTCAGGGTCTGTGTTACTCCTACCCCATTCGTTTTTTTAAATTAATTAATTAATTAATTAGTTTGTTTATTTTTGGCTGCATTGGGTCTTCGTTGCTGCATGCGGGCTTTCTTTAGTTGAGGCGAGCGGGGGCTACTCTTCGTTGCGGTGCTCGGGCTTCTCATTGTGGTGGGTTCTCGTTGCGGAGCACGGGCTCTAGGCATGCAGGCTTCAGTAGTTGTGGCATGCAGCCTCCATAGTTGTGGCTCACAGGCTCTAGAGTACAGCCTCAGTAGTTGTAGTGCATGGCCTTAGTTGCTCCACGGCATGTGTGATCTTCCCGGACCAGGGCTCGAACCTGTGTCCCCCACATTGGCAGGCAGATTCTTGACTACTGAGCCACCAGGGAAGTCCCTACCCCGTTCGTTTTTAAAATATATCTTACAGTCTGACTTTTGGGCCCATCTATTCTACTGATCCTGCAATTGTATTAACACTGATTACAAATACCCAAGTATTGATATAATGCCTTCATCTTTGTTGTAATGTCATGTCTTAACAGTTATAGCAAGAACAACTAACATTAATGAAACACAGGTGCCAGGCACCATGCTAAATTTTTATAAGAATTATTTCAGTATCTCATTTAATTTTCACAACATCTTTTGGTGGTGGGCTCTATTTTTATTCCTAACCAGATTCTACTTCTGGTTCTCATGTTCACCTTCTACATTAGAAATATGACCCACTTACTAAACATTGACAGGTGTGTAGCCAGTGTGATGATACTTGTAATTCTGATAGGACATCTAGCCCCTGAAATGTTGTGAATGAAGCAAATAATTTATATTCTCTTTATTAGGCAGTTGCATAGGCACTGTGCTTTGTAAATTTCAACCTTAGCAGTTCTCGAAAAAATAATAGCGTTCCCTATCTAGCTACCTTAAAATTTTGTTTGCCAAAACTTTACCGTGATGCTCTGGTGTTTTCAGCTGTAGAGGACATGGGACACAGGGTACTGAGTTGGCACAAGTTTTATGATGTTTTCCTCAGAACACTAGAAGTGCACACCTTTCAATCCATCAGCAAAATACTGAGCACACTGCACTGTGTAGGTGAACACAATATGAAGATTCTTCCACCCTCCAGTGGAATTGGAATGTTGTGGGAAGTTGAGCAATACACATATAAGAAAGAAACTTAGTAACAACACTAGACAGTAGACTAAGTGCTGAGAAGTGATAGGAAGACTAAGCACTCTTGGACTTCACAAAGGAAAGAGCCAGTTTTGAGTATGTAGTGACCAGAAACAAGAGTCCAAAGTGCAGTTTGACGGACAGGTCAGATCGTGATCAAACAGAAGGAAGAGAACATCATAGGTTCATGAAACAGAGTGAACAAAGGAAAGAGATGGAAATAGCAATTCTAACAGCTCATTTTTATTGAGTATTGACTCTGTGCCAGGTAAAATACTAAATGTTTTGCTTGTAAACTCATTCAGGGAGAAATTAGAGATGTACTTGGAAAAACTTTAAGCAGTCAGTAAGGTGACCAGGGTTATTCCTTGTTCTGACAGTATGTGATCTTACTGTGCTAAGATCTTTTCCCCTGGGGGGCCTCAGTTTTTTCACTTGGCAAATGAATAGTACACACTGGGCACTCTTGAAGTTTCTTCCTGGTCCAAATTCTATGTAAAGAGGTCAACATAGGAAAAATGATTATGGAACTGGAAACTGCAAAATGATTGTTAGTCTTGGGGATTTTAGCTCAGAGACACTAGGATCATTTAGTTGTTAATACTATGTTCAAGACATTTTGCCAAGTCACCTCATTTTCTATTCATTTGAATTTTGTAAAAACTAAGGTCCTGATCAACACTTATTTATGATTTTACATAAGGGTAACTCCTTCATATGCCTATAGGAAATAGGTAGGTAATGTAAATAAATTAATAACATCACATGGTAACTGTGGTAATCTGAAGAGCAAAGTCTCTAAGCAGGGAAGTCAGTAGCCTGCAAATGTTAGTACTGTAGGAATGGTATTATGTCCTCTGCTTCACAGTAATTAAGAGAGGATTCAGAAGGATGAAAACCATAATCATGATTAACCTGTTCCTATTTTCTATGTTTTCTTCCAGGCACTTATCATACACCATCATATGACTCTTAATGCTGGACATATATCTCTTGTTTCCTATTTCAGGTAAGAAAAACTTGAAGCGTAAAGAAGCTAAGTAACACCCAATTTTTACCAACAGTAAGAAAGAGAGAAGGTGATGACAAGTTTCAAACTCAAGATAATCTAGTTGTAAAGCTTTTCTGACTGTCTCTTGAAGTTTTTTGCCCTTTATTTGATCCCCAATGATTTCTTGTTTCCTGAGTCCCTCTAGATTAATATCTAACAGCCGTTTGTCTATCATGTGGAACTCATATAATTAAGACTTTACCCCTCTACAGCATTCATTTTCAAACATGGACCATGTTAACATGTTCTGCAGTTTGAAGGAAGTTTCTTCACTGTCATTTCTTATGAATGCTCTAAAATAAAGATCTGCTTAATGGACAATGTTATCTATCCCATGGCCCATAAATATTAATATGAATGCCGTTAGTTAGAGTGGAATGTGCTCAGTTGTGCACGTTTTCAAAGAATATAATTGCTGATTTATTTTTACATTAGAGGATGTATTCTTAGCATTTGGAATCATTTGTGCTTAATTGGTATCAGCTATTCTCACATCAGTAAATGAGTAAACGAAACTCACATTACTAGTCGCCGGTGACACAGGAGAAGTTGAGTTCTGGTGCCTTCCTAGACCTTGTCACTGATTACTACACTCACAGCCATCCAAGTGGTGAGAAGAACCCTGTCAGCTGACACAACATGCCTCTGATGTAGAGGCAGCATAGAAAGAATGCATGAAGTTTGCTTGTTCCAGAAAACATTTCATTATATATAATTAAGATATACAAAAAGGGGGTACTCAAATTCTATAGCTTATTGCCAGCCAAATAATTTAACCATTCACAAATCTCAGTGGATAAATTCATCAATTTAGTTTAACTGGGATCATATTGGAATAGCAGCTTCAAATTGATATGCTCCTCTCACTGAAGGCTTCTAAGGTGAAAGTAAAATAAAAACAAGTAAGACGTAATAACTATACCCTCTTTATAAAATATTGCATGGAAGGAGTTATCTAGTTAATTATTTGATAAAAAGTAAATTTAATCATCATTTTGTGAAATTTGATGGTTAATTAAAAACATACAGAGAAAAGTTTAAAGCATTGAAAAGTATACATTTTAGCTCAAAATAATAGTGTGGCTATAGCACAAGGAAATTAGTCTACATCTTTCGGGCTACCTCTCAATAGCAGACATTATCAGAGATACTATCCAAATATCATTCATTTATTCATTCAGTAATAACATTAAGAAAACTTGATTGCCAGGCATGAGTTAATTACTTTGAGAGTATTAAAATACTGTGAGATATAGCCCTTAACTTTTCATCTTCAGGGAAGTAACAAGTTCCTCTGTGGAGCCCCTCTCTGATTCTTCATTCATTTCAGTATTATGCCTCTTGCTATAAATTCATAGGGCACAAACTTGTGGATAGTCCAACAACAACTATTGCTAGTGTCAGTGTATTAACTGACACTGATCACAAGGAACTCTAAGGCAACAGAATAAATGAGTATCTTGGCTTTTCTTATTTAAAATATCCAGGGCTTATGGAATACGTACTATGAGTCAAAGGCTGTACTATGCACCACTCTTCCATTTACTTCTTACGTTAGCCCAGGAACTGCTCTTTTATTAGCATCATTACTCCTGTTTCACAGGTGTGGCAGCTTGGCCTCAGAGAGGTTCTACAGCTTGCTCATACTGCAGCTAGCAGGTAGTAGGGACAAGTTTTGAATCTGAGTAATTGTCCCTAGAGCTTAAGCTCTTAATACTATTCCATTCAAGTGCTGGGTATTAGTATAAGTAAACAGATTCATTTCAGTCAGTAAATTAATGGCTGATTGCTCTGCCCAAAGCGCAGAAATAAACTCAATAAAGTCCATGTATCTTTTCATTTTCTTTTAAGATTTCACCAGGAGAAAATAGCATCCAAGGCTAACCTCAGGTGATATGCAAAACCATATTCTTCATTAAAATTTTTTTTCTATTTTAGTATGAAGTCCTCAGACTATTAGTGGGTAGTTTTTGCATAATATTTAGTGCTCACCAATTATTCCATATGCTTCTCTACATTTCCCAGCCTTCCTAGGAATTATTCTGGAGCCCCATATCTAGTTTGGCCCATGGATGCTGACAGGAAATGACATGTTTTATCTCTGGGCTGAGCTACTTCATCCATTCGTCTCTTTCTGTGCAGTGTTTTTAGAAGCTGTGTGTTTCAGATGGCATAACTACAAGGTGCAGGATGGCTGCCCAATATGCACTGGGATAAGAGTTTATGTGAAACTCATTGAATTAAGTGACTGAGATTTGGAGGTCAACAGAACCTAAGCTAATGTGACTAATACTAAAGTTTAATTGTCCATAGGTTAAAAATGGAGTTATCTATTCATCCATGCATGTCTTTTCTGTCACTTCAGAGACACCCTAACTTGAAAGACAAAATCTGTTTTATGTGTTAGCTGTTAGCAGGATGTACAGAACCAGCCATTATTCATGCCAACTTACAGTATCAGTAATGCTCTGAGTTTTCAGTACATAGAAATTGGAAATGATGATGCATATCTGATTGGGGTATGGGCTCATTGTTACCCCTAGCCTTCCACATGTGAGTGAGCTGAAGTCTTTCTGCTCACCCATAATGAAAGTGGTGTGTAAAATTTCCATGGTGGTCACCATTGTCCTTGTGTGTTGAGGCAAGTCATAAAAAGCTGCACTGCCTTTTGGCAGAAGTCCAGGAAAACCAGGGACATTTGCTCAGATTCTTGGCAAGGAAGACTTTATGTCAAAATTCTGTCATTAAAAAATGTCAAATGAAAGTTAAGGCAAGATAACGTTACCATCATTTTCCCTCATTCCTAGGGAAATATGTGGACTTTTAAATATATTGTATTCTAGATGTTATCACTTTCAGCAATCTGGATTGAAGCTACTATTTAAATAAAAGTCTATATTATCTGATTTATCAAAATGTACTGCATCAGCATCAAATATTTGGACATTTAAAGAGGAAAGTTTAGAATATATCTCCTAGGTTTGATGTCATAACCTGGGAGTTTATTAGTAGAATTTTGGAAAACCCCTCCCATATTTTTAAAGATCCAAAATTATGTCTCACAGTTCCAAAAAAAAAAAAAAACAAAAAAACAAAAAAACCTAAAGATCTCAACTCAGATGATTTTGAACATTTCAGATTTTCTCGCTACAAACAAATTCTCCCTCATACAAATAGTACATAAATGTAAAGGAAATATTAAATGCCTATAGTATCAGACAATCTGAGATCCTCTATTCTGAGAATTTATCATTATACTTTTCAAATTATTTCCAAATCCTACCTGCTTTCATATCCTCAGAAGCTGGCTTTCTGTTTTGCTATGATGGCTCAAAAGAAAATAAACAGATGGACTGAAAAAAAAATCCAGAAATACAAATAGGGTAGAAGCTGCCCAGGGCTTTTGAACAGCATCAAAGTAAGGTGGTTTTTTTCCTTTCTGTTTTTGGTTGGGGGGTTCTATTTGACAAACAAATCTCCTGGAACAGAAACTTTGATATGGTTTCACTCTCAACCACCATCAACTGTGTTTTATTTTGTTTTGTTTTTCTTTAAATCCGAACATAAATTTAGGGTGTTTTTTTGTTTTGTTTTGTTTTTTAATTCTGATGACGGAATAATCAATGACTGGTATTTAAGAAGTGTATTAAACTGGGGGTGGGAGGGAGGAGGAGATCTATGCAAGACTTTAGAATATATGGATTCCTTTACTTCAGCAGTGAAGAACTTTAGGGGCTCTAATCTCATTAATTAAATTGCTTTCAAATAAAGGCCAGGTCCACTGACACCTGACAAAGATAAATTATGCCCAGGATAGACTTCAGTTTTCCTGCATATGCTTGCCCTTTATTTGTTGACATCCACATATAGGACTCTAAGTTAAACATATTTTATGTTTCCAATACCCCATTTTCTACCTCCTTTTTTGTTTGTAACGTCAAGTATAGGACGTTTTTATAACATCAAGTATAGGACTTTGAAGGGAAAACTGAGGGACAGAGACATTAAATGCTCCAGCCCTGTAGGGGTTGCAGGGCACATCTACCCTGAACACATCCTGAACGAGGCACCCAGTCAGTGGCATAAATCAGAACTTAAATTCAACCTGAGTTCTGCTTCCCAAGCCCCAAACCTGGTGGTTCTGCCTCAGTCTGAACCAAGAAGTTTTGAGATTAGTCCTATCCCTGGTGGGATTTAGTTGGGTCACCCAGAGGAAGTCCCTTTCTGTAATTCATACAAAGGCACCATAGGGTCCTTGCAGTGCCCTAGTTGCTCTGAATGAAAGGAGCGAAAGCCGCTTTTGTGATTCCCTACACTTCCAAGATTAACAACCATGGCGCCATCCCAGCTAGTTCAGAGTCACAAGCATGGAGGCCTGAACAAGTGAACTTAAATTAGGTGGTTTTGAAATTCCACATCCAGTCTATCAAACATACAGGAATGAAGACTGGCATGTTGGCAGCTAAGGCAAACTTTAGCATGACCCAGAAAGGCAATAAAAAGTAGAAGTTAAGGCAATAGGATTTGGTTTTGGTCAATCCACTCAAATCCTGGTTCTTTCCACCTGTTAACTGTATGTCTATAATTATTAACTACATATTCTTTATGACCCCATTTCTTTAAAGGTAAAATTACTAAAAGAGTACCTACTTCAGAAAGCTGTTCTGTGAAGATTTATTATGTCATAGTACATTTAGTTGACCCATTAAGAGAGGTTATTATGCCAGCATCATCAGCACCAGAGTCATCACTGCAGGCCTGTATCTTAAATCCCATAAATGCATGTTAAAAATGCATATTTTCTGGCCTCTTTCTCTATTAACTTAATCAGAATAAATGCACTTGGGATCTGGAAATGTGCATTTTTAACACACAAATCACATAATTCTGATGGAACCTTGAAAATGAGAACTTCAAAGAGATAGATGAATTTCTGCCTTAGAGATACACCATCTGAATTCACCCCTTATTTTAATAGATGAAGAAACATACACATGTTGGGTTAGCAACTTTCCAAAGGTCACACAATTAGTCTTCCTACTTACCAATCTAAGTATCTCCCAGCATTTTGATGGGCTTCATTATTTAAAATGTCATAGTAGCTTTTTTCCAACCAGCATGGAAAGATGAATCAGACACTAGGTTTAAGTGTGTTTCAGAGAGATGAAAAGTCTGGTGAATTTTCTTAGAATACAATCATGCTGAACTTGGCATACTCCTATCCTACCCACTTCTAAGTTCCACCTTAATGTTCTATCAAATTTAAACTATAAGCCAGAGACATGTTGCGGGTAGAACAGCGCCTTCCTCAAGGACCTGCTCCTAAATGACACTTATGTACAATAGGCCACGACTGTAGGTAACTTTGGAAATACACAGGTGAAATTGGTCCATTGCCTGCAACTCTGGTTGCCTTAATGAATGATGTCACAGTCTTCCGAATCTAAAGAACAAGATCACTTTCTCATTGATTGACTAGCAGACCAGAAGGCACTATGTTGTGAAATTTTGTCAGGCCACACTCTAATGAGTTGTCTGTCATAGAAGTGGTATTGAACTATTATAGATATGGCTCTGAAGATTTAAGATTTATTAGTCAGGGTTACAAACACACAAGAATGAAAACAAACTAAACATTATTCTACCAGTTCTACCCATTGGAAAAAACTAAAGTTTAAAAACTGGAAGCAGCCTTAGAAATCATCTGACAAATTTCTTAATTTTATAGAGAAGAAAAGAAAAGCCTTGCAAGATCAAATAATATATATGGAGTCACATGGCAATATAGTACAGATCTGTGACAGTGATAATAGTAATGTCAACATTAATTCAAACACTATTCTAGGTATTCTATATTCCATTCACTCATTAAACTTAAACATGCCATTGGCGATGAGGAAAATGAAGCTCAGAATGGTTAAATAACTTGTGTAAGATCACATACCTAGTGCATGCTAAGCTAAGATCTGAACTGTTATGTAAGGCTCCAAACGAAGACGCTTAGACCCAGTTCTAACTTTTTCTGCACCATGCTGCTCTCACTCCCCCAGTTTCCAGACTACTGCTTTCATGCCTCTTCTTCAACCAAACTCTTGAAATTGAATTGATTCTGTATCCCAAATCTGAGTTCATCAAGCCTTCAAGGAACACTTCATTGCCAAGCTGTTAGATGTCAATAATTGACAATTTTTAAATGGGTTTATAAAGCCAGTTGAAGAGAGTTCTGCACTCCCAAATGTCACCTCTGTCATTTAGGTGACTTCCAGAGCAACTGGAAGTTTGGCACCAACTTGGAGCAGTACTTCTCTGAGTAACAGAAGGGGGAAGTAAAATGAGGACATCTCCTAAATGGCTGTTTTTTATAGCAAAGACTTTTGATAATGTCACACTGTGTAGATAAAGACCATACACTCATGTCAGTGTCATCTGACAGCCTGTGAAGATGACCAGTGAAGGAAGATTCCTCTTAAAAAGTGAATGAAATTGCAGGCTGAGGGAATGAGATGCCAGGAATCCTGGTGGCAGGAAAGTGAAGGGAGCAAGTAAGGAGATAAAAGCAGCTTGGCTAGAAAGTAACAAAGGAAAGAGTGTCAGAGATAAGACTATAGATAAGATAAAGTTGGGGCAATGTTGTAGAGTCTCCAGGGCAGGGAATGCTTTATTCTAGTTCCTTAAGAGATGGGAGACTTATTGACAGTTTTGAAGCAGCATATTGGTAGACGTGAAACATCAAATTAGTCACCAACTGCTGATCTAAATATTTACAAATAAAAAGATATGAAGTTTTATGAGCACTAAAATCTATCGTGAAGCAGAAGGAATTGTCTTTATCATAAGTGGTAATAAAGCCAAGCCATATAGCATAATGAAAAGTTAGGGGGAAATTTCCGATTTCTTCTTCCTCAAATATCAGTAAATTTTACCTACTAGAAAACTCATTATCACCATCTACCTTCCTTTCCTTTCTCTTTCTAACTACATGAGGGCTAGAAATTAAGGCTACTTTACTACTACATTTCTCACCTCAATGTCTCTTTTTATATCTTTTCAACTACGAGGAATACATAATGGCAGAAGGAGTAGAGGACACCCAGTGGTGGTAGGCATTGCATTCTAGGGTGAGGAGCTGATAGTAGGAAGGGAGCAAAATAGAAATGACCAGAAAAGAGTGAATCTGGAAAACCTCTAGTTTTTAGTTTAGTTTAGTTTTAGGAAAACCTAAGCACGTCTTCAAGTTAAAAAGGAATAAAATTACTTCTGAATTGTCATATGGTCAGGTCACATCAGACATACCCTCCTCAAGACAACATAGTCATATATGACTGGAAGTTCTATAAAAGCACTAGAATTAAGGGAACAGAGAGAAATCTGGAAAATGCCCCCCCCCAAAGTCAAAATTGATTATATGATAAAGGTGATGTTCCAGCTCAGCAGAGAGAACATGGGTTATCAGTACAATGAACCATTTATAAGCAGTTCAAATTAAAGATTTATATAATACCGTCTATGAAAATATATAACATAGATTTTAAAATTATATTTTAAATATGAAATCATATATGAACTAGCTGAAGACATATCTAAACACAAAAGCAATAAAATAAATTACAAACAAAAATTGTTAGATTTGAATATCCTTCAGGCAACTTTTCTTTCACTTGGACATTTAAATTTTTAGAAAGATTTGTCTCTATTCTCAGGCTTTATTGCCTTAATACACTTTCATCAAGGCACCAAAACCTGACTTTCACCCAGGTGAATTCAATATATCACCTTTTGCTAAGGTCACCAATAATCAGTAAACTATTGGTAACCAGTGGGAAATACCACAATCCTCTTATTTAGTGTCTTCAAGTGTTTGACACTCTTTATCATTCATTCTCGCTTGAAATTTTCATTAGTGTTGGTGACCTTGTATTCACCTTGTTTTCCTTCCACTTAGAACCTCAACTAGCATGCAGAAAACTTGCTTGGAAATTGGAAAAAAAATTGATAGCCTCTTGCTAAGGTGCACAGGGTAGTGCATGGGATCTTAGCTTACTCTCACCCTTTTGGCCAGATGCTCTTGTGCAGGACACAACCTGCTCAACTCCATGTGACCACCCTCTTCCTGTATCATTTTGCTCATTCTCATTTCCCTTTGTAGGTTTCTAACTACACTACTGATTCTACAGTGATATGATTTAAAAATCATAACATTTTAAATGCTTGAGTTTTTTTCTAATTTTCAGAGTTAAGCGATATGCAGAGCATTGAGGACTTAAACTGTAGTTATAGTACAGAATTTAAATCACAGAAGCCTTGAAAATATGAAAAAGGAGATAATAATAAAGCTAACAAAAATTAAAAGGTACATAAAAGGAGTAAACGCACCAATTTACTCACATCTCATAACGAAGTAAATAGATATAGTGTTAAAGGTTATGACATCTAAAAAAGAAAGTTATAACTATATGATATCAAGTTTTCATGAAAATCATTAGAGGAACAAAAAACAAAACTAAAAGTACAAACATCAGTTGCTTCTTGGAAATAAAACTGGGTCAGAGGGGATAAGGTTTTTGCTTTTTATTTTGTGGTATTCTGCACCATTTAATATTTTTAACCCTGAACCACTTCTATAATAAAACAAAGTGCATATATCTAGTTTTGATATTTATTAAGAAATGAAAAGAAAAGAAAGCAGGTTGGATCAGCTGACCTTTAAGTTCTCTTCTATCTTGAGAGTCTGTGATTCTGTGACCACAGATGCAATTTAGGAAGATTAATCTTGCATCCGTGGGATAGAGAGAGATGGAAGTGGAGAAGCCAATTACCAGGTTATTATAGTACATATGGTAGGAAAGTAATGAGGGTCTGAACTGAGGTGTAGGCAGCAGGAATAGAAGGAAGGTTAAAAATGTTAAAGGCTTTGTGGAGATGGAATGTACCTAATTTGGAAATTGACTGGATGGAAGTACAGGGTTTCAGAAAAGGGGTATTAAACTGACTATAAAATTTCAAGTCAGCATAATTATAAGACTTGGTGGTATCATTAGCTGAAATAAGGGAATCAGAAGTAGAGGGAATATTCCAATGACTAGGCCAAACTGAGTCAGGGAAGATGGTAATTATGAGAAGCAGCTTAATCATTAGTGGAAAGGAGCATAGTGGTAGTCAAAAGGAATTTAGGCAGCACCTAAATTTGTTGAAGAGCTTGGCTCCTGCTCTCTGGTCAGGGAGGACTGGGGATCATTTCTGAGTTGATAGAAGGTTATTTGTAGCTTGATATATTCTAAGTTAAGGAAATGAAAAAAAAATTTTTTTAAACCTTCTCTCTACTAGAGGAAACAAAAAGTCTTGAGTATTGTTACAGCTCTTCAGCACTATTCTATAAAATTGACCTTGCCATGCATAACTTAATATATTAATGATAATAATAGTATCTCACTTAGACAAGTATGTCAAACACTGCATGTGTTATAAAAGTAATTTCTTCTATAGTATATCTTATAATATCAGAAATATACTCCTGAGGCAAATAGATGATTATCAAAAATATACATGTACATATGTAACAGTTATCCTTTCTTTCTTTTTTTACATTACCAAAATTGCAAAAACTGAATTGTCTGATTTTGTGGAAGTAAATTAGACAATTTATTTCCTGGGTTTCATGAATTCATGGTCATCCACTTTATTTGGATGCTTTATTTTATTTACACCTACCTCTTTCTATTAAATGGATTGAAGATAGCTTACACCCCCAAAGTATTAAAATATCCAAAATTGTAGCTAAATTCAAAATAAGGAAATGGAGCAAGATACTTCCAGGTGATATTACAAATGAAAACTGAAATTTCAGTAGGAAAATAGGATGACAGGTTAAAAAAACTTCTCATGTATGAAGCACTATGTTGTACCTCTGAAAATAATATTGTAAATCAACTACACTTTAATAAAAACAAACAAACAAAAAATAAAAACTCCTCATGCAAACATAAGTTTAGAGAGATAAAAGGGGATCTAAAAAAAAAGATCTGTGCCATGTAAAAGGTCTATTTTGCATTTATAATTTAGAGGAAAATATAAAAGCATTTTAGGGCTTCCCTCATGGCACAGTGGTTAAGAATCCGCCTGCCAATGCAGGGGACACGGGTTTGAGCCCTGGTCTGGGAAGATCCCACATACCGCACAGCAACTAAGCCTGTGCGCCACAACTACTGAGCCTGCACTCTAGAGCCCATGAGCCAGAACTACTGAGACCATGTGCCACAACTGCTGAAGCCCTCGCTCCTAGAGCCTGTGCTCCGCAACAAGAGAAGCCACCGCAATGAGAAGCCTGTGCACCACAACAAAGAGTAGCCCCCACTTGCCACAATGAGAGAAAGCCCACAAGGAGCAATGAAGACCCAACACAGCCAAAAATAAATAAATAAAACAAATTAAAAAAAACATTTTGTAAGGGAAAAGAAAATATTGAAAAATCAGCTTTGTGTTCTAAATAAAATTTAAATTATATTAAAAACCAAGAAACTATAGATGACATTAAGTCACAAGTTAGAGGTGTATGTTGATGAATGTGATAAGAAAAATTGCAAAATCCAAACTTATTTTTTTAGTCTAGGCTTGTGGGTTTTTTGAAAGTACAATAACCCTTTGAAATAATCAGAAATAGAGATTATTATCATCACACTTAGTAAGAGATGAAACTGAGGCTTCTAAGGACCTTGCTTAAAAGCAGGTGATAAAGCTGAATTTCTAAGCCAGTGACCTTGTTTCCTGAGCATTGCTTTCCCCACTGCCATTCAGTGACAGCCATCAGAGTTTTCTGCATTATTTTAACAATGCATAAAAAATTAGCTCCCGGAATATCTTACTTTAACTATATTCCAACAAATAATAACACATACCCATGTTGATGAACTCAACTGACCAAAAAATCTGATCAAATAAAATACTTTACATAGAAAAGAGCCTTTTTCTATCACCTCAGACACCAGAGAAGGGCATGAAACGCTAATGCTGCTGCTGCAGCCACCAAGAATCCTGTGTGCAAGCACAGGTCACTATCCACACACCACACACACACCTCCCTCCCTGAGCCTGTGCAACATGACACTGCCAGGGTCCCGTGATCCACCGACAAGTTCCTTGGGAGAACACACGGCACGCCTCAGGCTGTTGCTATGTCATGCTGGCCTCTGCCGCTGCAGGCTCACCCCACATTCCAATTATAACTACTGTACCCCTCCTTCCCCTTGCCATGAGTGAGCCAGAGCCCCCTAATTAGCTGCTGCTTTAACCCCATCCTGTCTGGACGGGAACAGAAACCTGAGGGTGACCTACATGCAGAGATGGGGCCAAAACTAAAGCTAAACCCCAGGAGCTGTGCGAACAAAGAAGAGAAAAGGAAATTTCTCCGTGCAGCCTCAGGAGCAGCAGATTAAATCCCCACAATCAACTTGATGTACCCTGCATCTGTGGAACACCTGAATAGACAATGAATCAACCCCAAAGTGAGGCGGCGGACTGTGGGAGCAACTGTAGACTTGGGGTTTGCTGTCGGCGACTGACTTGTTTCTGATTTTTGTGTTTATCTTAGTATAGTTTTTTTTTTTTTTTTTTTTTTTTTTTTTTTTTTTTTGCGCGGTATGTGGGCCTCTCACTGTTGTGGCCTCTCCCGTTGCGGAGCACAGGCTCTGGACACGCAGGCTCAGCGGCCATGGCTCACGGGCCCAGCCGCTCCGCAGCATGTGGGATCTTCCCGGATCGGGGCACAAACCCGTGTCCCCTGCATCGGCAGGCTGACTCTCAACCACTGCGCCACCAGGGAAGCCCCCTTAGTATAGTTTTTATTGCTTGTTATCATTGGTGAATTTTTTTATTGGTTTGGTTGCCCCCCCATTTTTTTTAGTATTTTTAATTTTTTTTATTTTAATAATTGTTTTTGTTTTTTTTATTTTAATTATTTTATTTTATTTATTTATTTTTTCTTTATTTTATCTCCCTTTTCTTCTGAGCCGCGTGGCTAACAGGGTCTTGGTGGTCTGGCCTGGTGTCAGGCCTTAGCCTCTGAGGTGGGAGAGCCAAGTTCAGGACATTGGACCACCAGAGACCTCCAGGCCCCTCATAATATCAATGAGCGAAATCTCTCCCAGAGATCTCTATCTCAGCGCTAAGACCCAGCTCTACCCAACGGCCAGCAATCTCCAGTGCTGGACATCCCAGGCCAAACAACTAAGAAGACAGGAACACAAACCCCCCCATTAGCAGAGAGACTGCCTAAAATCATACTAAGTTCACAGACACCCCCAAAACACCACTGGACACAGACCTGCCCAGTGGAAAGACAAGATCCAGCCTCACCCACTAGAACACAGGCACCAGTCCCCTCCACCAGGAAGCCTACACAACCCACTGAACCAACCTTACCCACTGGGGGCAGACACCAAAAACAACAGGGACTACAAACCTGCAGCCTGAGAAAAGGAGATTCCAAACACAGTAAGTTAAGCAAAATGAGAAGACAGAGAAATATGCAGCAGATGAAGGGGCAAAGTAAAAACCCACCAGACCAAACAAATGAAGAGGAAATAGGCAGTCTACCTGAAAAAGAATACAGCATAATGAGAGTAAAGATGATCCAAAATCTTGGAAATAGAATGCAGAAAATACAAGAAACATTTAAAAAGGACCTAGAAGAACTAAAGAGCAAACAAACAATGATGAACAACACAATAAATGAAAATAAAAATTCTCTAGAAGGAATCAATAGCAGAATAACTGAGGCAGAAGAACAGATAAGTGACCTGGAAGATAAAATAGTGGAAATAACTACCACAGAGCACAATAAAGAAAAAAGAATGAAAAGAATGGAGGACAGCCTCAGAGACCTCTGGGACAACATTAAACACACCAACATTCGAATTATAGGGGTCCCAGAAGAAGAAGAGGAAAAGGAAGAGACTGAAAAAATATTTGAAGAGATAATAGTTGAAAACTCCCCTAACATGGGAAAGGAAATAGTCAATCAAGTCCAGGAAGCACAGAGAGTCCCATACAGGATAAATCCAAGAAGAAACACACTAAGTCATATATTAATCAAACTATCTAAAATTAAACACAAAGAAAAAATATTAAAAGCCATAAGGGAAAAGCAACAAATAACATACAAGGGAAACCCCATAAGGTTAGCAGCTGATATTTCAGCAGAAACTCTGAAAGCCAGAAGGGAGTGGCAGGACATATTTAAAGTGATGAAAGGGAAAATCTACAACCAAGTTTACTCAGCAAGGATCCCATTCAGATTCGAAGGAGAAAGTAAAACCTTTACAGACAAGCAAAAAGAATTCAGCACCACCAAACGAGCATTACAACAAATGCTAAAGGAACTTCACTGGGCAGGAAACACAAAAGAAGGAAAAGACCTACAATAAAAAACCCCAAACAATCAAGAGAATGGTAATAGGAACGTATATATCGATAATTACCTAAAATGTAAATGGATTAAATGCTCCAAACAAAGGACATAGACTGGCTGAATGGATACAAAAACAAGATCCATATATGTGCTGTCTAAAACAGATCCACTTCAGACCTAGGGACATGTACAGAATGAAAGTGAAGGGATGGAAAAAAATATTCCATGCAAATGGAAATCAAAAGAAAGATGGTGTAGCAATTCTCATATCAGACAAAATAGACCTTAAAATAAAGACTGTTACAAGACACAAATAAGGACACTACATAATGATCAAGGGATCAATCCAAGAAGATATAACAATTGTAAATATTTCTGCACCCAACATAGGAGCACCTCAATACATAAGGCAAATGCTAACAGCCATAAAAGGGGAAATTGACAGTAACACAATCATAGTAGGGGACTTTAACACCCCACTTTCACCAATGGATAGATCATCCAAAATGGAAATAAATAACAAAACAGAAGCTTTAAATGACACATTAAACAAGATGGATTTAACTGATATTTATAGGACATTCCATCCAAAAACAACAGAATACACTTTCTTCTCAAGCGCTCATGAAACATTCTCCAGGATAGATCATATCATAGGTCACAAATCAAGACTTGGTAAATTTAAGAAAATTGAAATCATATCAGGTATGTTTTCCAACCACAACACTATGAGACTAGATATCAGTTACAGGAAAAACGTAAAAAATACAAACACATGGAGGCTAACAATACACTACTGAATAACCAAGAGATCACTGAAGAAATCAAAGAGGAATTCAAAAAATACCTAGAAAACACGATGACCGAAAACCTATGGGATGCAGCAAAAGCAGTTCTAAGAGGGAAGTTTATAGCAATACAAGCCTACCTCAAGAAACAAGAAAAATATCAAATAAACAACCTAACCTTACACCTGAAGCAATTAGAGAAAACAGAACAAAAAACCCCAAAGTTAGCAGAAGGAAAGAAATCATAAAGATCTGATTAAAAATAAATGAAAAATAAATGAAGGAAATAATAGCAAAGATCAATAAAACTAAAAGCTGGTTCTTTGAGAAGAAAAAAAAAATTGATAAACCACTAGCCAGACTCATCATGAAAAAAAGGGAGAAGACTCACATCAACATAATTAGAAATGAAAAAGGAGAAGTAACAACCGACATCACAGAAATACAAAGAATCATGAGAGATTACTACAAGTAACTATATGTCAATAAAATGGACAAGCTGGAAGAAATGGACAAATTCTTAGAAAAGCACAACCTTCCGAGACTGAACCAGGAAGAAATAGAAAATACAAACAGACCAATCACCAGCACTGAAATTGAAACTCTGATTAAAAATCTTCCAACAATCAAAAGCCCAGGACCAGATGGCTTCACAGGCAAATTCTGTCAAACATTTAGAAAAGAGTTAACACCTATCCTCAATCTCTTCCAAAATATAGCAGAGGGAGGAACACTCCCAAACTCATTCTACGAGGCCACCATCACCCTGATGCCCAAACCAGACAAAGTTGTCACAAAGAAAAGAAAACTACAGACCAATATCACTGATCAACATACATGCAAAAATCCTTAACACAATACTAGCAAACAGAATCCAACAGCACATTAAAAGTATCATACAACATGATCAAGTGGGGTTTATCCCAGGAATGCAAGAATCCTTCAATATAGGCAAATCAATCAATGTGATACACCATAGTAACAGATTGCAGAAGAAAAACCATGTGATCATCTCAGTAGATGCAGAAAAAGCTCTTGACAAAATTCAACACCCATTTATGATGATAAATCTCCAGAAAGTAGGCATAGAGGGAACTTACCTCAACATAATAAAGGCCATATATGATAAACCCACAGCCAACATCATTCTCAAAGGTGAAAAACTGAAACCATTTCCTCTAAGATCAGGAAAAAGATGAAGCTGTCCACTCTCACCACTATTATTCAACACAGTTTTGGAAGTTTTAGCCACAGCAATCAGAGAAGAAAAATAAATAAAAGGAATCCAAATTGGAAAAGAAGAAGTAAAGCTTGTTTGCAACTGGAATGATACTATACATAGAGAATCCTAAAGATGCTACCAGAAAACTACTAGAGCTAATGAAAGAATTGGTAAAGTAGCAGGATACAAAATTAATGCACAGATATCTCTTTCATTCCTCTACACTAATGATGAAAAATCTGAAAAAAGAAATTAAGGAAACACTCCCATTTACCCTTGCAACAAAAAGAATAAAATACCTAGGAGTAAACCTACCTAAGGAGACAAAAGACCTGTATGCAGAAAAGTATAAGTACTGATGAAAGAAACTAAAGATGATACAAACAGATGGAGAGATATACCATGTTCTTGGATTGGAAGAATCAACATTGTGAAAATGACTCTACTACCCAAAGCAATCTACAGATTCAATGCAATCCCTATCAAACTACCAATGGCATTTTTCATAGAAGTAGAACAAAAAATTCCACAATTTGTATGGAAACACAAAAGACCCCAAATAGCCTAAGCAATATTGAGAAAGAAAATCGGAGCTGGAGGAATCAGGTTCCCTGACTTCAGGCTATATTACAAAGCTACAGTAATCAAGACAGTATAGTACTGGCACAAAAACAGAAATATAGATCAATGGAACAGGATAGAAAACCCAGAGATAAACCCACATACATATGGTCACGTTATCTTTGATAAAGGAGGCAAGAATATACGGTGGAGAAAAGCCAGTCTCTTCAATAAGAGGTGCTGGGAAAACTGGACAGCTACACGTAAAAGAATGAAATTAGAACACTTCCTAACACCATACACAAAAATTTACTCAAAATGGATTAAAGAACCCAATGTAAGGCCAGACACTATAAAATTCTTAGACAAAAATGTAGGCAGAACACTCCATGAGATAAATCACAGCAAGATCCTTTTGGACCCACCTCCTAGAGAAATGGAATAAAAATAAACAAATGGGACCTAATGAAACTTAAAAGATTTTGCACAGCAAAGGAAACCATAAACAAGATGAAAAGACAACCCCCAGAATGGGAGAAAATATTTGCAAACAAAGCAACTGACAAAAGATTAATCTCCAAAATATACAAGGAGCTCATGCAGATCAATATCAAAAAAAATAAACAACCCTATCAAAAACTGGTCAGAAAACCTAAATAGACATTTCTCCAAAGAAGATATACAGATTGCCAACAAACACATGAAGGGATGCTCAACATCAGTAATCATTAGAGAAATGCAAATCGAAACTACAATGAGGTATCACCTCACAATGGTCAGAATGGCCATCGTCAAAAAATCTGTAAACAATAAATGCTGGAGAGGGTGTGAGGAAAAGGAAACCCTCTTGCACTGTTGGTGGGAATGTAAACTGATACAGCCACTATGGAGAACAGTTTGGAGATTCCTTTAAAAACTAAAATAGAACTACCATATGACCTAGCAATCCCACTACTGGGCGTATACCCTGAGAAAACCATAATTCAGAAAGAGTCTACAGTGTTCATTTTAGCTCTATTTACAATAGCCAAGACATGGAAACATCCTAAGTGTCCATCGACAGATGAATGGATAAAGAAGATGTGGCACATATATACAATGGAATATTAGTCAGCCATAAAAAGAAATGAAATTGAGTTACTTGTAGTGAGGTGGATGGACCTAGAGTTTGTCATACAGAGTGAAGTAAGTCAGAAAGAGAAACACAAATACCGTATGCTAACACATATATATGGAATCTAAAAAAAAAAAAGGTTCTGACAAACATAGGGGAAGGGCAGGAATAAAGACGCAGACATAGAGAATGGACTTGAGGACACAAGGAGTGAGAATGGTAAGCTGGGACAAAGTGACAGAGTAGCATTGACATATATACACAACCAAATGTAAAACAGGTAGCTAGTGGGAAGCAGCCTAATAGCACAGGGAGATCAGCTTGGTGCTTTATGACCACGTAGAGGGGTAGGATGGGGGTGTGGGAGGGAGATGCAAGAGGGAGGGGATATGGGGATATAAGTATACATACAGCTGATTCATTTTGTTATACAGCAGAAACTAACAATATTTTAAAGCAATTATACTCCAATAAAGATGTTAAATAGATAAATAAATAAATAAATAAATAAATAAATAAATAAAATGCTGGTATACTCACAAATGAAAGCAGATGTGCCTTAAATAAAAAGAAAACAGCCGTTTTGTGGTATTTCAGAGAGACATCTGATTAATAAACTGGTTGATATTCTTAAATTGTACAAGGTATTGTTTCAGCCCTATTGACCATCCAAGGATTATTAAAAAAATATTTTGTTTTGAGTTCCAAAACTTATCCTGGAGAATAGACAATTTGTTTACTGTTTTTTCCCCCACTGGCCATTACCTGATAGCTCAGGAAATCTTTTCCTGGAGTGCTTCTCACTACCTAGCATGTCTGGGTCAGAACAATTACAATGGTTAATTGCAAATGAAGAGGCTTTTAGGCATCTGAATGGATTTTGGAAAGTGGATGGGGTTCAAATATGCTGAAACTGCAGCTTGCATTGTTCCAGGACGTTATTTTTGGTCCCCTGAATAACAGCTGCTGCATATGGTAGTTGTTGAGTTTTCTGCTAAAGATCCATTTACTAGCACAAATAGTAAATGTTTGCATGTGCTATTTTGATACATCTCCTGTGAGGCTCCATTTCTGCATTTAAATATGGATCACATATGGTGAACTGAAATAACTTTTGTATGTAAAGCGTATGTCCAAGGAGTAAACCAAAGAGACACAGTGTATAGCACTGTCATGTTCCATACACCTTCTATATAGGCTAAATTTTAATGAAAAATAATATAACCAAAACCACATAAGGAAAAGTTCCATTTCATAGTTATAACACTAGTGATTAGCAACATGGAGAATAGACATATATAATGTATAATAAATGCTATTGCTCAAAATTTAATTAATGTAAGACTATATAAAATTTAAATATTACAAAAGTAATAAGGATAAAATATATCATGGAGATAGTGCAGTAAATCTCAATGTATTTGAATTCACAACAACTAGAAAATTCAGAAATACAACAGCCCTCCAGAATCTACACTTAATTTTTATGGAAAATAAAATAATATATGGACATCAAATCAATAGATGCTGTAGATATGGATTCACTGTTCAGGGAATTTACAATTTGGTAGTATCAATGTGATTTATGGGCAAATAATGATAGTAAACAAGAAAGGGAAATGTGTCCTACAAGAGAGTCTGATAAAGTACTAGAGAATTTACTGACCAGGAATCAGGAGCCTTGGGGCTCAGCTGAGCTTCACCAATTCCAGGCTAGTAAATTTCTTCCCTCTCTGGGCTGATGTTCTCCCCTTTGTAAAGTGGGTCCAATGGACTGAATTGTGTCCCTCCCAAATTTCATAGTTTGAAGGTCTAACCCCCAATGTGATGATATTTGGAAGTAGGGCCTTTGGAAAGTAATTAAGTTTAGATGAGGTTATGAGGATGGAACCACCATAATGAGATTATCGTCCTTATAAGGAGAACAGAGACCAGAGCATGCTCCCATCCCTCCCCCGATGGCCCTGTGAAGACACAGTGAGAAGACAGTTACATGCACGCCAGGAAAAAAGCTCTCACCAGGGAACCAAACTGGCCTGTGTCTTGATCTTGGACTTCCTAGTCTGCAGAACTGTGAGAAGTAAATCCCTATTGTTTAAGCCTATGGTATTCTATGGTATTCTGTTATAGCAGCCCTAGCAGAGTAATACACTAGGTAAATTTAAGAAGGCTAAATGTTTTTCAGTCTATGTGCCATACCTCTCTGGTTGGTATCTAACAGTTTTTTCCCCTGACTCTGAAACACTATAAGGTTCTAAAAATAAATAAAAATTAAGGTATGTTCTATTCCAGTTTTTGTTCTTACGACATTTTTTAAAAAACATTTTTCAAATACCTTAAAGTTGAAACCATGTATGGCTTATTTGATAACTGAGTAAAATGAAATATTTAATTAAACAGAACCCCTTATTCCCCAAGCATTAGGGGATTTACTTGTAATTCAGTTAAATAAAGCCTACTGATATCTCACAGCAATCCTATGAAGAAAGAACATCTTAATACTGTTCTCTCATATTCAAAATAATGATGCAATGAGTAGCTAAGGTTATGTCCTCTGATCACAAAGTTTTCAAGCAAAAGTAACTATTTCAAATAGGTTGGTACATTTAAAATAAAGACTCTCTAATGCAGTACATATGTGAAAGCAGCTTTCTTTAAACAGAGGATTCTAAGGGGTGGGATAGGGAGGGTGGGAGGGAGGCTCAAAAGGGAGGGGATATGGGGATATATGTATACATATAGCTGATTCACTTAGTTGTACAGCAGAAACTAACAACATTATAAAGCAATTATAGTCCAATAAAGATGTGGGGAAAAAAAGTCTACTTGTGACCATCTATTCCATTATATGATAGTCAACAATTCACCTTATAATAAATACAATTCACTCATAATAAATACCAAAGGTTTACATTCTTTGTAACTTGCCAAATCACCTCAATTAAATTTCAATAAAGTCCCTCAAAATGCTAATTCCTGAGCATCTATTTTTGACAGCTGAATACTATTATATGTACAGTGGATATACCACAGTTCATTTTCAAAAATCCCTGTAACCTGGCTATTTGGATTTCTTCCAGCTTTTTACCGTAAAATTAAAAGCTATAATTAACATTCTTACACACAAATCTTTGCTTATTTGTGTGAGCATATGTTTCTCTTGGACAAATTCCTAGATGGAGATTTGCTGGGTCAAGTCAACACGTGATGATGTTGAAATTTATATGGACAACATTGGTCAGAAAATACGTAATTTTATTTTTTCAGTAACTGAACTCAACGTAGCTCATGATTTCCCATTTCAGTGAATTACTGAAAATAATTACACTTGTTAATTTAATTCAAAGTGTTTCAATCATTGTTTATTTAAAATTCAGTCACTTTTAGGTAAATACTCAATTAAATATAAGATTCTCCCCCTTCCCCTCCTCTTGCCCACTCTTCCATTATAGTGTGAGTCCTACGTGTAGAGCAGGGACATATTACACCATCCTGGCTTTTGCTCTATGCGCTGCCTTTGTTCCTCGTTGCCTCTGTCGAGGTGTGAGTCAACACCTGGTCTTAGAGGGCCAGCCCCCTGTCTTTCCTGCTTCCTATCAGCAAAGCCCATGCCTCTATACCTCTGGTCTGAACTTGAGGCTTCTTTTTGTCCATTTCTATACTGATCCTTGTTTAGTTCAGGGACTGCTAGCTGCCTTCTCCACACCTGACTGAGATATTTAAACTGCCCTCAGGTCTAGAAATCTCTTACAGTCATTGCTATTCTACTACTACATGAATGTCCTCGTGCTTCAGTGTCTTCTGGATGCAGGCATCGGTAAGCTTTTCTGCTCTGGAATGTCCCCCCCACAAACTTGTGGAAAAGTTAGAATAAGAATCCCCTTCTTAGGCATCCATTAGCGTCTATACTCTTATCTCATCCCACTCTAAATCCCATTGCTTCTAGATAGTCAAAAATCTTACTTACATTGGGCAGGAAGAACGTGATCACACCATACATTTTCCTTGTTCTGTAGCTTATAGTTTAAATTCTTTGCTGACTCTTACAATCTTCCCATGTTATTTTTAAAGCTTATATTTTGGAATTCTGAAAAGTATCTTTTTACTCTTTTTTTCAAAGCCCAATGCTTGCAAATCCAGGGGCCTTTAAAATCTCCAAGCATGATTCCAATTAAATGTTAACAGGTTAGGGGTTTTGTTTTTTCTTTTTTAGTGTCTAAGCATCATGGAGTAGCTGTTGTGAGTCTTTTTTAAAAACGTATTTTATTGAAGTATAGTTGATTTACAATCTTGTGTTAATTTTTGCTGTACAGCAAAGTGATTCAGTTTTATATATATATATATATATATATATATATATACACACACACAACCGTTTTCATATTCTTTTACATTATGATTTATTTACATTTACATTATGATTTATATATATATATATATAAAACTGAATATATATGTATTCATATATATGAATATATATATATATTCATATATATGAATATATATATATATATACACACACACACAACCGTTTTCATATTCTTTTACATTATGATTTATTTACATTTACATTATGATTTATTACAGGATATTGAATATACCTCCCTGTGCTATACAGTAGGACCTTGTTGTTTATACATTCTATATATCTGTTTGCATCTGCTAATCCCAAACTCCCAATCCATCCTTGCCCCACTCTCCCCTCCCCCTTGGCAGCCACAAGTCTGTTCTCTGTGTCTGTGGGTCTGTTTCTGTTTCTTAGATAAGTTCGTTTGTGTCGTATTTCATATTCCACATATAAGTGATATCATATGGTATTTGTGTTTCTAGGAGTCTATTTTAAAATAACATTTGTTCACATCATTTTCAGAAAATAAAAATAAATGGTGATTTAGAAAATAAAACCATTTAGATAATGGTTAGCTTGTTGCTTTGGAAGGTGAGTATTGCAATGATAAAATATGTCTCTATTTCATTTTTATTTAAGAGCAGTTTTATTAGTGAAATTTGAGGTATCATAGATAAGTAATTTCAGTCTATTTTTGAAAAGCGATCATCAGTGGAGAAAATCATTGAGAGCCTACATGATGTTTTTACTCTTGGATTTAGTAGGTAGTTTTTTCCTATCACTGGAAAAAGAAATAAGGGAGGCTTTTATACTGATGTAATTAAATTAAGGGGAAATAAAGAGTTGTCAATTTCTCTGGGTCTGAGCAATTTTATATAAAATGCATTGTCAATGTGTAAAAGAATCACACTCATTCTCTAGAAGTTTCCAGTAAAAAGGTGATTCCCAGTTTACTAAGTTGTTTCTGAGTCTTCATTATCAGAACATTTATTTGAGCCCAAGCCTGTAGCTACCATATAAGAAAGAAGTGATCACTGCACAGCATTCACTAATGAATTGACCATTTGGAAAATTAACCTCCACTCAAACATTCTTCTCAACTTATTCTGTGTATCTGTGACTATCATCAGTGTATTTGTAGGTCAGACTGTTAACATTGCAGTAAACAATTGCAAATCTTGTACAAGATGCAAGATATCAAGAAGTCACTGAAGATAATTATGGAAAACTCGGTAACTCCAGGCAAAGCCATTGATGATATGACAGAGATAGACCAGTTAAAATTGAAGAGAAAAATCAATGCGGACAGAGAGATAATAGACAATTCAAGTAAGAATGCTTTGTGACCCAAAGGGCTATGAGGAACCCTTGAAGAAATTTCTGAAAACTTGAGACACCTCCAAATTATTCTTCAAAAACGACCCTCATTATGATTTTCCCGGAATAGTTAAGAAGTAAAGAATGATATACTGTGTTATCGCTATTGTTGGAAATTTTGTATGAGAAAAAAATAAATCAACGTTTGATGCATTTTTTTGTCCTCGCTAAAAAATTAATATATAATTGAAATTAGAACCTACACTTTATTAAATGAGATAAATTCATTTTTTCATAAATTTTAGTTTTATTTTTCAATATAAAATTTCAGTGACACTTTAGTTTTTATCCCTAAAAAAGCCAATTAAGTATTGATCTGCCTTTTAAATAGATTTCTTTCAGTGTCGTTTCTATAGTACCAGTTATAAACTTTTTGTCAGGCAATTGATAAATCTCCATTTCTTTGGGATCAGTTATTAGAAAATTATTGTTTTCCTTTGAATATATCATGTGTCCTTGATTTTTCATGTTTCTCGTATCCTTGTATTCATGTCTGTGCATATGAAAACCTCAGTCTTCCTCTTTCAGTTACCTTCCTCTTCCTCAGTCACCTCTTTCAGACTTTATGGATGGGCTTTGGTAGGGAACAGTCTTCACTTACAGGTGGGTATGACAGCCTGCTGGTTGGGGTGCAGTGTTTTCAGCTCTGGGTGATGGAAGGGTACAGCAGTGTAGACTCTGGGTAGCTCCATTAGCTGAGGTCAGCCTTTGGGGAAGGATGTAGGGATCCTTGGTGGCCAAGACTACGGATGTGCATGGCAGCAGCAAAGGCTGCTGGGGTCCTCAGTGGCAAAGGCTGTTCCTGCTCTTCTTTGCACACACACGGGAAAATCATGGCTGAGGGGAAGCCTTTTGGTGCTGCAGGCCAGGGCTTGAGTGTACAAATGGCAGAGGTGCCAGTGTCCAGGGCAGAGGCATGCGTGGAGCAGTGGCGTTGAGGACCAGGACAAGGGCATGCCTATGGCAGCTCCGGGATCCAGGATGTGAGTATGCATGCAGCAGCAACAGCATTAGGAACTGGAACACAGGCTCAGATGGAGCAGGGGCAGCTCTGGAACTGGGTGTGAAAATGCTCAAGACAGTGGCAGCACCAGTGTCTGTGTCATGGGCGTGCACAGAGCTATAGCAGCACTGAGGTGCGTGGTGTGTGCACAGTGGCACTAGGCCCGGGGTCACAGAGGAGTGGCATCTGCAGCCTGGAATAGGGAGGCAGTGGTGGCTCCTTCTCCAGTGGGATGCAGCAGTGTGAACTCTTGGCAGCTCTGTCAACTGGACTTAGTGTTGATGAAGACTGCAAGGGTCATTATTGTCAAAAGCTGTGAGTGTCTACATCACTGGCAAAAGCTGCTCTTGTTTTACCCCACAGCAGGGAGGTTGCAGCTGAAGGGATTCCTCTTGGCACTAAGCTGTGCTGGACGGGGAGATGTAGTGATGTAATTTAAATTCTTCCTACACTTTTCTATATTGCCGTCCTCTATTTTTGCATTCCAGTTGGTTACTCCGGTTTCTCCAGTGTGCTCTAGAGCTCTCCTCAAGCTATTTTTGTTGGCGGTTAGTTATTTAATCATTGTTTTTGTAAGGTGACAAACATTGGTACCTCCTAGGCTACCATCTTGCTGATGTTAGTCCTCCTTTTCCTTTTTCTTGATTAGAATATTTAGTAGTTTATTCATTTACTTGTCTTCCTACCATAATCTTTTAATGAGCACATTACTTCTATTGTTTGGAAGTTTTCACAAAAATTTATTCTTGAATTTACCATTATTATAAATTTCATACTTATTCATTTCTTCAGTTTATGTTATTTTTTGTATCTGATGCTTAATTTCTTTTTCCCCATTTTTTTCTTTTTAAAAAAATCAATATAAGTTTCACAACTATAAGTTTCCCTTTTGTGTCCCTTAGGTTCTTGTAGGTATCATGTCTATTTTCATTTTTTTGTAAATATTCTTCAGTTCTGTTTTTTCCTCTTTGAACTGAGAGTTGGTCAAAATAGAGTATTTATATTCCCAAGTGAAAGAATTTTTTGTACAAATTTTATTATTTATTCATACTTTTCTTGCACCATGATCAGGAAATAGTGTCTGTATTAATTCTACTTTTATAAATTTATCAAAATTTACTTTATAGTCCAGTACTTGTCTACTTTTTATGAATGCTTCATGTGCTGTTAAAAAGAAGATATTTGTTTCCCTTTGTAGCAAACTGAAGCTCATCCAAATATCGTTAGATCAGCCTTGTTAGTTGTGTTTCTTAGGTCAGGTTTGTCTACTTGATGTGTCATGAACTGAGTAAGTTAGTCATCCCCTACTAGTGTGTTTCTATTTTTCTTTGTGTTTCTAGTAACTATCTAGGACAACTTTGAGCTCATGAACCTGAAGCCAATTTACATTCATAAGGTACATGCATAGATGCATCCACATGTTTATATTACATGCAACATTTATGATAGTGTATAAAGTTTATAAGTTAAATTTCAGTGTCTTCCAAATGTAATGTGCATATGATGAGGTAGAGAAACTCAGTAGAGCAAAGCCGTGTCCTTCCCAGTGCCCTTTGATTCTTTGATGATCAAAGAATGTCATTCCCACTGCCCTGATATATTAGAAAAATACTACCAGGACTTCAAAATATTTCTGTTGAGCTTGGAGCGATTTCTGTAGGGCCTGAACTTTTTTATACCATTACTTTTTAGGACAATTGGCTTTCACATGAATAATTTAATACTAAACCCTGCCATATTTTAATGTTTTCTTAGCCTGTGAAAATAGGCTAACACTCCTCACCTGATTTCTGTAGAGAAGGACACAGAGAAATTAACTCTTTCCTGACAGTGAAAAATGAAGTAGTCACTGGACTGTGGACTCAAACTGTTTTGAAGAATTCAGTGTATCCTCACTATATTTTGCCGTGTCCATCTCTGAATTTAAAAAAATTGTGTAAGCAGAGTTTTCTCACTTCTTACTCTTCTCTGCTTGCTACTCTTTCCTAAAATCATACACTAATCTTCAAATTATTTGCTCCTTCTTCAGAGCCTCTAGCCGCTCAATCTGTTACTTCCCTTTTTCAAGTTTTTTTCTTTTTTTTTCCTAAATGAACCTATTCCATAAAGTTTTTCTTTTTGCCTTCAGATTTTAGCTTCGATATGAAGTCTTTTCAGGAAAAATAGAAAAATGTTTTACATTCTGTTATTTTCCCCAGACTGTGTTTCCTTCTTGTATGATTTTTCCCATATGTAGACATTCCCTCTTAAATGTTAAGCTCCTTGAAGGAAAGGAGCATGTATTTCTGCATTGTAACTACACCTTTTTTTCCCCCCAATGGACCTGAAAAGGGGGGGGAAATGTGTTGTTTTTATAATTACAATTGTATGGATCTGCTATTACTACTATAATCACAGGTTTTTCAGACTAGAAGAGAGAGATCATTGAGTCAATCCATTTATTTTAAAGTTGACAAAAATAATCTTCAAAGGGGAGGTGATTTTCTTAATATCTAAATTTACTGTGTCATTGAGAAAAGAAGAACTACTTATCATTTTTATTACCCCTGCAAAAAGCTACCTTCCCGGCTTTGTCATTTCTTTAGTCGTTTGAGCTACAGATCCAGAGAAGAACCAGTTATATTCCCAGTGAATGAAAAGTGGCTTAGGTGGCTTGAGAAGAGCATTGCATTTGTGTAAATATGTGTCCGAATGGTGTACATGATACTAAGAAAATGCTCCTGCTTTCAAATTATGCTGCCTGGAGATCACAGGTGGGATTTTGTGGATTAACTGTTTAAATATTTATGAAGCTATTTAGACATATTTTATTTATTGTGAAAATGTTTATACTATAATTATTTCAAGAATTAAACTTTCACATGCTATCAGAAACTAAAACTAAAATCTTACTGTTTTCAATCACATCCTTCTAATATTAGGTCATATACAAGTGGAACAGGCTGAGAAAAGTTCTTTAGTGGGTATTTTTTTTTTGCCATAAACGTACCAATCTACCAATCAATCAATCAATTCATATTTTAAAAGCATCCTCTGTGGAAAAATCATTGTATATATGCATTGGGTATTTCAATATAGACTTATAGTAAAGGCACTTATCACTTACAAAGGTACAGGGGTTGGTGTACATTAACTCATTTAAGGCCCCAAATAACCTTTATCCTATTAACATTCCCATTATACAGATGAGGAAAAGTTCACTAAATTCTATAAACTTAATTTAAATCATAAGTCAATCCCATACAACAACTTTGGATACATGTCAAAGTAGAATTGAGAATCAGTTCAAGAGATTGATGAGAGCTGGAAGAATAAATTACACAGTTGAGTGATTAAAATACAAAGATATCAGATGTCAATAAAGTAGTGACCCATAGACCATATTCAATCCTTAATTATATACTATGCATCCCACATTTTAAAAAATTCAGTTAACTCCCAATATTGTATAATCAGTTATGTCAAGTAATCATAGTGTGAAGTTTTTCACATAAAATTCCAGATTTCTGGCTTCTCTTGAAAAGCAAAGAACCAAAAAAAACCCCAAGAAGATCTAGAAAGCCTTCCTTCCCATTTTCATATGGCCACAGTCGGCTGGCTTTCTATACCGGCTGTCCACTTCAGATGAGTATTGGCTTTCCAGTGTACGACAGTCTCCACTGCCCTGCAAAAGGCCTCTTAGAGCCAACCTCTAACAAATATCCCTCAGATATTTAACCCCCTTACTGATGTTGTCCAATGTGCTAAATGTGCATCGTTTCCACAGCATTTGCTTGTTAAGTCAACATTATTTATTGACACTGGATGGGGCTAAGATCACAAGATGATTTTGTTTTTAATCAAGCATATGAAATGGATATCCTATCATTTTCCCTGTCCAGAGGCTTAGAGTTGAGTTTTGTGAAGAAAAACAGGACAAGCTCAGAGTTGGCTTCCAGTCACCATTCTCTTTCCTTGTCCTCCAAGTATATTCTATTTTTTTTTCTTTTCTTTTAATTTTAAGCACTCTATTTGATTAGAGATTTTTTTTTCTTTCCTTTTGTTTTTTTCAAATCAGGGGGTGGGTACCATCTGGTGAATTTTGAACTAAATAAGTTAAAAAAATTAAGTTAAAAAAATAATAGCTTCAACTATAGTTGTTTATCATAAATAAAACAATCTTCCAAATCCTCTCTTTGATAATTTTCTTTTTTTTTTTTTTTAATTTTCTTCTACTCACCAAAGAAAAACATAATTCTGGGCACTGAAAATGAGTATGAACAAACCTTACACCCTGTAAGATGACATACTTGATGTTCTAACTGTGCACGTAAATCAGAAACCACAGGCAGATACAATCCTTTCTCCATGCAGGCCACTAGACAGAAAGGTTTGGGAATTTGAAATTTCAAGCTTTGTGATCTCAGGAAGCTCCTACTATGTATCTCAGTCACATAAACCTGTTGCAATACACTTCTTTTCCTCAATCTAAATAGATTGTCTCTGGGCAGTGGCCCTCAAAATTTCTCATTTTGGTCTTCTGGTATGGTGGCTTGTTGACTGCTCTTTGAGTTGAATTATAAAGCAAAAGAGAATATAGGACCAAGCCTTTTATCGGGGATTTCTGTGGTCTTACTTATAAGCTTTCAGGCCTGATTTTCCCTTCCTAGCTGTTTTTTCCTTGGCATTTATATTTCACACCATAAAAGGTAGCAAACATGCCTTTAAAAGATGCAATTGCAGGTGAAAACTTTTAGGAGAGAAAGGCACGTGAGCAAAATGTGGCATGGCTTATTTTGAAAGTGTGAATCGCACACTGGAACCATTATGCTACCAAACAAACCATGGAAATACACCTTTGGAGGTGAAAATATGATTTTCAGGAAAGTGATAATAGTTGCTACAGAGTACACAGAAGATATCATTGGAAATTTGCTATTCCTTTTATTTCTCACTACAAACATTAGAAAATTGAAAATAAGACCTTGTCATAGAAAATAAAATTGGTATCAATCTTTGATTTTTTTTTTTTTTTTTTTTTTTTGTCAGAATTAAACCTCAGATCCTCCTGGAAAAGAACATTTTACTCCTGTGACCATTTCTTAGTTAAGTCCATGTACTAGGCCATCTTGCAATAAGAAGGAAGTTGGAAGTTTGCTGCCTATGTGTGGTGCCTGGAGCAATGATTCTCAAGCTTGGAAGGAACTAAAATTACATGAGAGCTTAAGAAATACTGATATCTGGGTCCCAACCACAGACATACCCATGTCATTGATTTGAGGGATAGGCTGGGCATTAGGATTTTTTAAAGCTCCCAAGTCTTTCAAATTTTAACCAAGGTTGTCAACCAGTGATAAGAGGAAATTATTTCAACTGTTAAAAAAAAAAAATTAAAAAGAGGGAGGAAAGATAAAGAAGTAACAGAAGGAAAGGAACCAGAGTCCCTCTTTCCTTTCCACAATTCATCCATACATGTAGGAAAGAGGGAAGAAGTAACTTTGTCCTCCACAAAAGAGATAAACAGTAAAAAAATACTTATAACTTGCATTAATTAAATCCTTGATAGAGAGTAAAAATGGCAATTTCATCTTGTTCAACCTACTCAATAGTTGGCCTGTAAGTACAGATCAGTGGTAAATGCATAGCAATGCAAAGGAGACTATATTATCTATCAGCTTTACTAACATGCATAAAATATAGTATGGTGTATCTTAAAGTTTTATAGTGCTTTACAGTTTATTAAATGCTTTCACCTATGGTGGCATACTTAAATATCCCAATAACTCTGTGTAGAAGAGTGGAAAGTCATTCTCATTTTGCAGACAAGGGTACAAAGGTCAGGGAAGTTGAGTAACATGACAAAGGTAATTCATGTTTAAATGTGGACCCAGGGAAACAGTCCAGTATCCTTGAATATTTAAACTAGCTATTTGTTAGTTTTGAGACCTGTTGGCCTTTTGGGTAAAACTTGCCCCTGGACTTAGGGACAATGTGTATTCTAGAAATAAATTCCTTGAAAGATTTCTGTGAATGTGTTGAAGACATTAGGGCTGAATGTGTAGAAAAGATAGCTCTGTCTTCCACAAGATGAGACTAGTACCACTTAGGCACATGATCTTTTGGGCATGGAAAAAAAAAAAAAAAAAAAAGCTTTGTTAAAGAACAAAATACAATGAGAGTCATAATAGGGTTTCCTTTCTCCCAGACTCTGTACTTGGTGCTTCAAAGGCAATGAATATCTAATTTAATCCCCTAAATAAGCTTATTTCCATTTAACAGAAGGAGAAAGTGAGACTCAGATTTGTCTAGCTTTACAGTTCATGCTCTTTGTATAATTCTAGAGGCATACCAAAAAATGAACTTTCTTGAGAGTGAGGGGTCCTGAGTTCTAAACTTGGCTCTGTTACCAGCTGGTTATATGAGCCTTGAAAAATACCTTCCACTTCCGAGAAGGCCAAAACTCTAAGGTCTTGCCTAATTCTAAAACTGTATTAAGTATATGGGCTATAGTTCAAAATATAGGTCACCCCAGTACCCATGTGGTTGGTTGAATCCACAGATGCAGAACCCTTGGATACAAGGTGCCTGAGGGCCAACTCTAAGGGACTTGAGCATCCTCGGATCTTGATATCCGCAGGGGGTCCTGGAACCAACCCCCCTACCCAACCCCTCGTGGAAACGAAGGGGCAACTGAATAACTATAAAGTGCTTAGAATTTGGCTTTTGCTTATTCACTGTTGTCTGTCATTTCTCATCCATCCCCACTTTGCCTATTACCAAGGTCCCCAGTTGTCCTACAATGAATCTCCCTTTTTCTCAGTCTCAGTGCAAGATTTTCAGGCAGAATTACCTCCATCTCTCTCACCTTCTGAGTGCACATGTGGCTTAAGCCTGCCAAATCATAGACTCTTTACCGCAGCAATCACTTCATAGAGGGAGGTGACCCAATTCTGGTCAAAGAGATCAGGCATAAGACTTACTTTTCTAAATTAGTCAAATAGAAACTTGTTTTTGTTCCTACTCACCTTGGAAGCAGAATGATGTAGGGATGGAACTGCTGATGGTCAACTGGCCACTTGATGGAGACTGAGAATTAAACTAATGGAGTACAGAGCCAATGGATGGAGGTAGAGTATGACTTGTCAGTAGGACTTGAATCCCCAGATGAAACTTTTTTCTAAAATGTTCAGTGATATGAGCAATAAATTTCCCTTTTTTTGTTAAAGTTAATTTGACTTTATTTTCTGTCACTTGGAAGTGAAAGAATTCTAACACTTATACCCCAAGGGCATCTTTTATTGGCAACCACAGAGACACCTGGATGATTTAAAAGATAAAATATTATGTGGTAGAAAAGAAACACTTGGTGATTATTATAGGTTTAGACCAGATAGTATCTGACAAAGGACTCAATTTAATCTGAGTTCAGGCAAAGTAGATGAGTCATTAGGTACCTACTGGTAATAAATGAAAGAATGTCTTGTTCAAATAGGATTAGACAAAAAGGTAGTTAATGATACAAGTAATTGTAAGAACTAAAAGTTCATCAGAATCAAGCTGGCCAACAAAATTACAAAAACCTAATTTATTTCTATATATTTGCTTCACCCTTTGCAGTAGCTGTTTCCTCTTAATGATGTAACAAAATGGCCCCCAGCAGCTTCGTTCTCTTCTTGCAAGTCTAGAGAGCATTATTTCTCATAGCTCTCATAGCGTGCAAGGAAGCTTCTTTCTAAGAAGCCCTCATTAAAAGTCTACTCATAACTAATTGGCCCTTCGTGGTTCCCATGCCTTGAAATTTACCTGTGGTCCTGGGATTTGGATGTACTAATCCACTTAAGTTGGGGTTGGGTTCAGCTTCAACTGAAGCACAAAGGCTAAATACACCCCCAACTTAAGTGGATTAGCATATCTAATTCCCAGGGCCATAAGCAAGTTTCAGGGCATGGAATCCAAGCTGTTTCCAGGAATGATTTCTGTGATACTGAGAATTTCAATTTAAACACAAATGGATGCAGTTTAGTGTACACATTAAGCACAAGACATGGATTTTTTTTTCATGAAGAATGCAAAATTGCATGAGGCTGCACTGTAGTTTAGCATTCTCAATTTCCCTGTAATTTATGTAACCATTCAACAAATATTTAGTAGTCTTACTATATGCCAGGAACCATGCTGTTCACTAGGTTATAGCAATAGGTCCATGAACCAAACTCTCCATTAAGTGTCCTGCACAATTTTCTTATTTAATTTTGACTGAAGCTCTTTCAGAGTAGGTATTTGTATTATTTAGCATTCTCACTGCACAACCAGATTCTGGATAAATCAAGCAGAATGGAATTAATTAAAAAGATATTAGGGAGTTAACAGAATTAGTAAGACCTACAGATTCTGGGTTAAAAAAGAAAGCAAGATTATCTCCAGAGGCATAAGCTATAAGAATCCCAAGAGTCTCCTAGAAGCAATGACTGTTTAGTACCCTATTAGTGCTCCTTAAATGAATGCCTTACAACTTCCCAAATACTTGGATCAAGTGAAAAAAGGGAAAAAGCATTTTGTTAGCCAAGTCAAAGTCATACGGTGGGGAAGAAAGAAGAATCTGGCATCTTCATATTCTATAGTGGAATAAACATGATTTTCTACTCAAAAACTCATACAATCAAGTATTCCTGCAAAGTGAATAGGGGTACTAATAGTAATGAGATTTGCATACATTCCATGTGTGATAAATGTCCATGCCATAATTATTATCTCCATTTTACAGATGAAGAAACAGAAGTTCAGACAAAAACAGTCATAAATTTCTTTATTCTCAAACACTAAGAGTTAACACATCAGCCACTGGATCATGTTGTGAGACTGGTTTATGAAGTGTCTGAATTCCTGATGTAGATTTTATTTGTTTGATATCCTGCTTATTTTGATTTAGTTTTTAACTTCTATAATTTGAAGTCATAATGTAAGGTTTTTGTTGGATTCATAAATAATATGTCATTGATAAGTTACCATTAATTTCATATTTATATGTAACTTTGCTTTATAAGGTTCTTCTAAAGTCTTATAAGTCATTAATCAATAGGATTATCAAATATTTTTCATTTAAATCTCAATTGATCCACAAAACATGAATTAAAACCACGTCTTGTGATGGTTAGTTTTCATAATCAAACCCAAAAATATACATGTATTCATTCTTTATTTAAGAATTGAGTGTGTGTGAAACACTGTGTCTGTGAGATGCTATAAATACAGTGAATTATTAGTTAGAGATGTGGTTGCAGGAGAAAGAAACTCAACTCATACTAGGTTAAGCAAAATAAACAAAAAAAAATAAAATTTGCTTTTTTGACTCATTTAACTCTACTATGACAGGGGCAGAAATGTAGCCCTCTTGGGGATATCTTGGTCCAGAGACTATAACAGCTCTTCTCTTCTCCTCTCTTCTCTTCTCCTCTCTTCTCTTCCCTTCCTTCCCCTCTCCACCATCCCCTCCTCCCTTTTCCTTACACTCTTCCCTGTTTATGCACATTGATCTCACTCAGGGCAGCTGCTCCTAGGAGGATGGATCCAGGGCATTAGATAATTCTGGGATTACATCCTACCAGCCAGGAGGACAAATGTTATCTTCCTCACCACCTACAGTTTGACAATTCCACCACTGATTGTATGTCACTCCTCAGATCAATTACACAGGTATGAGGACTCATTGATGGAGCCTGGGTCATAAGTCAAAACCTGTGACCAAAGTTAGTATGATCTTCAAAAGAAATATAGAAGAAATAATCAAAACAGATATGGTATCTGATCTCGTCAGAGTTTGCAGTACATATACAAGACAAAACGTTAAACAAATATAAATTACTATTAATTACAGTTGAGATGAGTGCTACTCAGAAGAACTATTAGGGTATAAAAAAAAAAAATTTGATGTAGTCAAAACAAAGATTCTTCAAGAAAGTGATACCTGAGATGACATACAGGAAATCATAGAAATTAACTAGATGAAGGATGTAAGGGGTTCCCAGGCAGAGGGGAAAAGGGAAATTTTTAAAGTATATTTAAAACCCCTAAATATGTCCTAGAGAATCTAAATTACAGGTTAAGATATCAAGAGGGATCCTGCATAAGCTTTAATAAGATTGTTTTACACCTCTAAGAGTATGTGATAGCTTTTTGTTTTATTTCCTTCAGTCATATAATTTTTTAATCTAATTAGAGTCATTGAACAAATACTAACCTAGGATCAGAAGATCTACTTTTGACACTACAAATGCTCGCAGACCCTGGGTAAACAATTTCTTTTCTTGGGACCCCCACTTATTGTTATATGAAAAGGATTGGATTGTACTGAAATATTTTTACCAATAATCTGTGTCTCCTGCAAATTGTGGAAGCTTGAGGCCGATAAGGAAATTAATTGGTGGTAAGGGCAGAATGGGATTATGGGTTAGCCTTCAGGAGTACCATTTATAAAGGGCCTTGAAACTCCACCAGGCAATAAAAAATTATCTGGAAATATAAATGAGATGGAGAAAAAATTTTTTAACAGATTCCTTGTGAGGAAAAGCTCATTTGAAAAGACTACTTTGGTGAGTCACAAAGGGATGGGGGTGAAAGCTCCAAGGTATGTGCTCACAAAAGAGGAACCTCCAAGGTGTCTTCTAAGGAAAATCAGTGTGGTTAACTAGGAAGTCTTGCGTTTCTGATTGGGGGCTGTTTTTTGTCACCAAAGGAGAACGATTCGGGAAAATGAAATAGAGACTGAAAACCGCAAACAGCCATGGTCTTCCAACTCCATCTGTTTCCTACACATATCTCAAACTGTCTTTTAAATCAATATTGAAGAAATATCTATTGCATTTTGGTTTGAAGGGTTGTCAAAGTATTAGGCTATCCAGAAAACACCTAGGCTTGCTACAGTTCTGGGTGAGGAAGAGTGCCTTTAGATTACTAAACACCATGCTCCTGCCTTCTACCTAAGGTAGAAGACAGAGTTGGGGCAAATCTTGATGCTCCTCAAACGCTTGCAAAGTAGTTTGGCATCAGATCCCTAGATATGCGCACAGATTTGTGAGTTATTTGGTGAAGTGTAACATCATCTCCCAACGAAGAGAACACTGAGAAACAGTCTGGTTCTGACAGCACAGAGAAGGGAAGGGTGTGAGTATGGGCAGTGATGATTAAGGGCCCCAACTGTGAACCTCGGAATGAAATCTGACAACTCAATGCAGTAATATATAGCCAGAAAAACAAGAGGGCTGAAGGTATGATCACATGTTTCTGAATCACTGGTAGACACAGAAGTGAAATGTCGATATTCATCTTTGCTATGAGAGCAGCAGATTTTGGGTGTGTCTGCCTCTAATCAGAAGCTGTTGTAAATATCAATGTATTCTATTACATGCATTCTGGAAAGGATCACATACAGGCTAATTAGATTGTTCATTGCAATGAAAAAGTGTCATCAAGATGCATTTTTAATCCAAAGAGACCTCTAGTGAAATTATTCTCCAGAGATATAGTCTAATGACCCAAACTAAAACAGAATCTAGAGCTGATTTTGGAATCAGCAGAGAACACTGAGATTTCAGGCATCTTTTTTTAGTGTCATTTTTCTATATAATAGAGAAAAGCAAGGTTATTCTTTGGTGGTTTTGTTCACTTGTTTTAAAATTTGAAAGAAAGATTGAAATCTTTTTTGGATAATATGTGTATTCTCATTGGTCCACAAAAGAACTTTGTTTAGAGGGGTTTTCAGAAAATTCTCTCTCTGTTACTAAAGTATTCCAATCCTTCCCTCCAAAGGAGAATAATCTGCTAGGGAATTTTCTAGGCTATTAACAGAATGAGACTACTTTTACTTATCTTAGGCCTAGTTTTACCTTTTGTGGAATAGAGATGGCACCCTACCGATTTTACTTCTATCATATGGAAAAATTGAGATAATAGATTTTCAAGTCATCTATACATTTACTAGGAAAAAAGGAGTAAATTACCTTTAAGATTAGAGAGTGGATTTTGTGTCTATCAATTCTTTATGTAGTGCTGGGACTTCCCTGGCGGTCCAGTGGTTAAGACTCCGCGCTTCCACTGCAGGGGGCACAGGTTTTATCCCTGGTCAGGGAGCTAAGATCCCACATGCCGCACAGCACAGCCAAAAAGAAAGAAAGAAAGAAAGAAAAAAAACCCAAAACTTTATGCATTGCTTTGTATTGTGTAAACAATAAACAGATCCTTTTTTTTTTTTTTGGCTGCACTGTGCCCGGCTTGCAGATCTCTTGAACCTTGGGAGGAGAGCACTGAATACTAACCACTAGACCACCAGGGAACTCCCCAGAATCCTTGATGATGACATTGATCATGAAGAAGAGGATGATGGTAATAATCATGATGATTATAAAAATATAAGTTAATGTTTGATAATCATTTTCTAAACTATAAAAAATGCAATTTATCATCAGTAATCATACATTACTGTATTAGTGATGTTTATATTATTTACTTGCCTATGCAACAATGTGAATTTCATCTCCTATTTTGAAAGTATTTTAAGATAAACATGTGCCACTAAGTTCTTTAGAACAAAAGATAAATGGAGAGTCATCAGCACTTTAGCAGTCTTAGTATTATTAAAGTTGTTAAAACAATCCAATACAGATTTAAGAGCAACTAAATCTGCTTTATTTGCTCACCCAACATGTTGCCTTTAAAAAACTGCATGTAAATGTTGTTTTTTATTTCCAAAGTTCAAAAGAGAAACAGATTTTGTCCCTGAACGTCGTTATTAAGAGTTTGGGGAGTAAAATAACTAGAATATAAGTCACATACATAAGTCACAGTCATTTGAATGTGCAATCTGTATTTTAGCATCTTTAGCATATTCAGACTGGGTGTTCTTTGCCCAGGAATTATCAACTGGGCTCTCCAAAAATTACCCCAGCGTGCTCCACAGAAAAAAATACAAGAGATGGAGAGAAACCCAAAAGGTCAAAATAAAGTATTTCTACCAAAAGGAGCCAGAATGTCTCAAAGCACTAGATTTGTAACCAGATAATCTGAGTTGAGTACTTGAAAATGAACGCAGATGGAAGGACTGTGAATGTTGCCAAGGGCAGGAGATTTTCAACTATTATGCTCTCACATTACTGTTACTGATATTTAAAAAGTTAAAGTGCTGTAGGGGCAGCTCCATAAGGATACATGTTTCCTCCATCCCACAAAGAACGTCTATTGCTAAAAAAGGGTATCATATACACACATACCCTAATAAATGGACTTAGATATAGATAAGTGAATATAGATAAGTGATTGGAGCCAGTGAACCTCCCAAGAATTCTACCAAGGACAGGAATCTGAGCCACTAGGCTAATTCTCTTAGGAAAAATTATATGACTGTTCAATGGAGATCTCATGGTTTGGTCATGGTTGCCATTAAGACAAAAGATTGTTCAATCTGGGGCATCAGGTAAGAACTCTAATAGGTACAAAATTCATCTGTAATCATAAGTGTAAGCCCACCATCTATACTGAAAGATAGTAATATTGAAGCTTGCTGACCAATGGACAGAGGAACCAATAATTGGAATTGATACTAAATAGGTCAAAAATATGGTTAATTAATTTTCTAATAACTCCACAGAACACATTAGGCCTCCCAATGCACTAATAGAGTTACTGTTGAGCCCAACAAGTAGTGCTTATTATTTTCAGGAATCTCAAGACTGGTAGATTTTTATACCTACTTTTGTATTAGTAACAGACTCTAGTCAAAATAACCATCACTAAGAAATAAATAAGCCATTGATTTGATCATAGAAACCAACACAGTCACAATTACATGAAAACATAAGATATAAGTATTATCCATAGATACTCATAGGGATCCATTCAGACACCTCAGATGTCAAGAGAAACCCCGAACATTACCATTTTCTAACATCCTTGGCATATTAAAAATTAAGAAATGCCAAGCAGGGTGACCAAAATTATGTTTCAGATGTTTACATTTAACAATGCCTGATGAAAGTTGCTTTTTTCAATTCTGTCACTCTTTCTGGGATATTATATTATATATTATCTTATTTGAAAATGACATCAAAAATCTAAATTTGAGCTACTGCCTGATTGTGATTGCCACGCTTTCACTGTGATATGAGATTTGATTTTCAAATACGAGTATAATGGGAAGAATAATAGACAAATAGGAAATTGTGTTTGAAAGTCAGAAAAAGCCAAAGGTGGAGAAGAGGAATAAATATTTAAAGTTTTGGAAGCATAATATTTGAAAGTGACTTCTAATTTTTAATGATTCTCTAACAGACTGTCTTATATTGCAGTCACTGGAATACATGCCGTGCAACTAAAAGGTAAGGACTGTGTTAAGCACATAAAAGCAGTCAGTAATGGAGTTGCAAAGACAAAGCAGACATCACTCCATACCGCTGTCCCAGCAGTGCCTGGTATGTAATAAGATGCTCAAACAAATATTTTTCTATAAATGAATGAATGAGCAAATGAATGGTAGCCTGATTGCAATGTTAGGTGACAAGCTGACTTTTGTTTCTGTATTTTGTAGCCCACCCCACCTTTCCCTTTTCCTGATTAAGTTGGCGAATCTCCAGTCCAGGTTGAGTTTTTAGTGCTTTATCTCAGTAGACTTTGTTTCTGCCGAGGAAGCAGTTCTTGATTTGTCGGCCTGAAGTAAGACGAGATTTCAACAGTAGTCTGAGAGTGTGGCTTTCATGAGATATGTAATCAGTCTTGCCTCAACTGCATGAACTCTTGCTAAGGATGTGTATTGCATGAACCTGTTCTCGGAGGGACAGTAGTCTTGAAGAAGGATCTTATTTCCCTCTCCAGGGATTGAACCTAGCTGCCAGTCCACCAGGGGCTAGAGGCTAGAAGCCAAGTTCCCTGATTCTTACCCCATTTGAAAGCAAGAATGTTTCAAGGAGGCAAAAACTGTAAAAACAGGTACAAAGTTTATGATTAGAGACAAAGCATAACATGTGGGAGAGCACACAGACAAACAGTTTGTTTATTTAAGACAGAAGCAAGGCAGAATACATACCCAGAGAGGAGTGTGGGCATCCTGAATGAGGAGTGCAGTGAGGAGGTGATTTAAGTCACTTAGGCAGGACAGTCCTTCTGGCTCTTTGTTTATATTTGACCTTTTTGTTCTTTTTCTTTTTTCACACCTGACTCATCCCAGGACCCTCCCCAACATGTGTGTGCAACTTTTTGCTAAGATGGATCTCACCGCAAAGGCCTGTAGGAGGTATGTGCACACTTATTTTGGGATGGTGCCCCTCCCTTTTTGCCCCCCAGGGAGCCTTCCTGCACATGTGCAGACAGGGAAGTTTTCCTTGACCTCAGGAGCGGGCGCCTCATCTCTTTACTTCAGCAGAGCTCAGCTTCTGCCACTAGCTTTGTCCTTGGAGTGTCTGGGTGAAAAAAAAAAATCAGTTTTACTCCACTTGACAAACACCAGCTCTCTGGCCCAGGGGCACAGCTATCTCCTACCTCAAACCTTCTACTTGAATCCAATGCCTTGTGAATACTATTCAACTTTCAAGACACAGTGAGCCAAGACCACATCTTAAGAGTCCTTCAGTGCCTTCATGATGACCCAGCTAGTATTTACGGTGGGTCTGATGGTCCCTGGAGATTCATTTCCCTGATTCTTTACATGTTTAAGATAACTAGCAGCAGATGCACAAGAACCCAGGAAATTTGGTCAAGACGGAAGTCGGTTTTCCTCTGGTGCTCCTACGCCACAATGGTCCATGTAAAGAATGTGTTCGAGCAGCAGCCCTGGCATCCAGCATCCACACGTCTAATCTTCTGACAGATTTAAATAGCTAATATCAAACAATAACTCATTGTTCGATTGGATTAGACCTTTTATTTTCTTTCCTCTATACAAAGTAGATACTAATAATTTCAATTCTCTGTACCTTAGAACCAAGGCAACTAGACACCTAATTTTTTGAGCTTTCATGTTTCAATATATTCATAGTAATAAAATAAGAGAAAAATTAAAGCCTGTTCTATCATACTTGCTGCATGAAAAGCCCCTGTATTTTGAGAGAAATGTAGTCAAACAGTGGTCTCTGTCATAGTAGGGTTCTCAATATAGAAATGAATCTATATACCATCATTTAATCACTTTGTGATCTATAGCAAGCACAAGTAGAAGCAGATACTGCAAAATTCTGTACATACCAAAAAGTAGTCTTCCAGCAATCCTTCTAAGACTACTTTCAGTGGTCTTGGATATTTCTCTTAGAACAGCAGTAAATGACATTAGTCCCATAGGCCACAGTAAAATATGCTTGTTTAGCACACAACAGTAAAAAGCAGGGTAGCGATGATTCACCTTGACTATAGGGAATGATTTTGGAAAGAATAGAAATGATAAGTAAAGAAGTTTTATTTGAAAACATTTAAGAGGCAATTATACACAATGAAAAGTTTTAAAAAAAATGAAGTAGTAAGCACTGGAAAGCTTATGAATAACAAATAAGGCTTATTCAGGTAATAATAGGTTGCAGCAAAGTTGCTGGACTACAGCATTCTGTCAATATTAAGAAGAAGGACAAATACATTCATGCTCAGCTCTTTGAAAAATAATTCCACATGTGTATTTTTATCACTCCTCCAAAGGAATAAAAGGGTGCACTTAGTAAGCAACTTAGGTTTTATGGTCCTAATCAGGGTCAGATTTTTAACAATAAGTCAAATGCTAACGTATACAAAAGGGCCCTGCACAGCAATAACATTTGTTAAAAATGTGAAATTCTCCTGAGGTGGTACAATTTCTCAAGAAACACATTATGCTTAAATTATATTCAGAGCTTAAATTACCAAGACTAAACAGCAAATGCTTCTAGCTAAGTCTGTTTCATGGTATCTTGGGTTGTAAATTTCTCAAAAAAAAGGTTTCTAACATTTTTGTTTTGCAATAGAGAGTGTACCCTTTCTCACTGAACTAAAAAAAGGCACAACACTATTCTTCAATAATAACTTTAAAACTAGCTAAGGAAATGTGCTGCTCTTGACTTGTAGAACTAGAATAACCTTAATATAAGAGGCTTTTAGAAAAAAGAAAAAAAGGCTTCTAGGACATTCAATTAAAAACTCAAGAGATTACACTTTTTCAGAACTCAGTGTCTTAACATATAACCAGATGCTATGTCTTGTTACTTCCCTAATGTTTTGTTTTATAATTAATTTATTTTTATTATTTATTTATTTATTTATGGTTGTGTTGGATCTTCGTTGCTGTGTGCGGGCTTTCTCTAGTTGCGGCGAGCGGGGGCTACTCTTCGTTGCAGTGCACGGGCTTCTCATTGCGGTGGCTTCTCTTGTTGCGAAGCACGGGCTCTAGGAGCAAGGGCTTCAGTAGTTGTGGCATGTGGGCTCAGTAGTGGTGGCTCGTGGGCTCTAGAGCATAGGCTCAGTAGTTGTGGTGCATGGGCTTAGTTGCTCCGTGGCATGTGGGTTCTTCCCGGACCAGGGCTCGAACCCATGTATCCTGCATTGGAAGGCAGATTTTTAACCACTGGACTACCAGGGAAGTCCCTTCCGTAATGATAAAGATAAAATGATAAGATAAAATAATGTATTTTATCTAAAAAGTTCAGTTGTATTTGTGTGCACTTTGGTTCACTTCCCATAAGTTTCTTTAAGATAAGTTTCCCATAAGTTTTTGTAAGGTGATAAGAAGGAGTGATCTGATGCAGAAGTGGCGAGTCCAGAGTTTCAAATATCTTCTCTCAGTACAGCCTAGTTTTTTTTTTTTTTTTTTTTCAAATGTCTAAAGTAATGCTATTGAAGAACAATTTGAAAATCATTCAGGAATTGTTTTCACTTCTTTACTAAAATATTTCCTAACTTATATACCTGCTATTGTATATTGCTATTCACAATCCTAACCATGAAATAAACTACATGGAAGCTACTGAGAGTTCCTTCTTACTCATTGTGCAAAAACGAATCTGTAATTCCTGAGACAGACTAATCTTATAATGAATGTTACAGGTTTAGAGAGGCTTGAGAGAAAACTAACTACTATGGTTTTCAAGTTGCAATCTCTTTAACCTCTGCAGAAAGAAGGAGGTTGAAGAAACCCACAGCTGCGATTTTAAGACCTCCTCTTCAAAGATATTATCAAGCAATAAAATGTACCTATGTTACACAGTAAATAAAAATTTATAAATAATTTAATAAATTTGTTTTTGAAATTGCATGGTTGTAAGGAACTTAATTTATTGTCTGTGATTTCTCAGGAATCATATTCAGGAGTTCTTGCAAAATGAGAAAAGTCTAATCCATACGATGTTCTCTTAAGTGATGAAATTGATGGTATTTTTATGGGTAGTTAACAAAATATATTTTGCAGATATTCAATGAAATGTTTATTAATTTCTATTTTGAGCCTTTTTTTTTTTTGGAGACCAGACATGTTTTTCAATTCTCAAATCTTCTGAAGGTGTTAAAAGCTTGTAGGTCCTAGGCCTGTACTGCTTAACAGATAAATTGGCTCTTTTTTCATCCCTGCTTTAACTAGGGCAGATCAAATTTGATCTTACACATTGCACATTCAGTAAAAAGCAATATTTGAAGTTGGCAAACAACTGATACGGAACTTTTTAGCCTACCAAATTTGGAAACATAATAACATAAGCCCCCATTTTGAAATGAGTATTCAGGAAACCAATAAAAAATGAGATTTTTAAAGAAAGGAATGATCTTATTTTTAGGGAAAATTATAAACCTATCACCTGGACATTTCATTTATTCATATTCAATTCAGTAAACTACTTTTGATTCAGAATATGTAAATTGTCTTTGGGAGTTCAATGCTGGCTAGCTAAATTACTTAGACTATTTAAAAAATTCCAATTCAAACTTATTTTGCTGCACTATTTTCTTTCTCAGGAAGTTTCAGCTCCCCAAGTTTCCTGACACCTACAGTCTGAGAAGGTATAAGTGCTCTAAGATGAACATTAGGCACATTTTTTCTCTATTAGAACTTGAATTCAAATGCTGTATTTTATAGATAATAAGTGCTGTGAAATATATTTTTAATAATTGTAAGAAGACATAAAACATAGCCAGTGCCAGATGTAGTAGCAGTTTAAAATGAACCTATTCAGAATCATATAAGATCCAAATGTTTTCCCAGTGAACACTTCCTTCTTTCTCACCTTGAGTTAACGTGATTGTTTAAATACAGCTTTAAACTCAGCCTGACAATCTGAAAGATGGCTTTGGAATATCGCACTCACTGATTGTTAAAATAACATGCTTGTACTTTAAATGTTCTTGGAAGAAAATTAATCCTTCCTAGAGTAAGATAAGATCATCCGGAGACTCTACAATTTTTCATGTTCAATGTCCAGCACCCCAAATTACCAGGCATACTAGGAAAGAAAACCAAATGACCAAACACCAAAAGGGAAAAGAAAACAGACCATAAGAACAGATCCAGGATTGTTGAGACATTGCGATTGTCAGACAGGGACTTTATGATAACTATAATTGGGAAGGGAGGAATTCTGTATTCATTAAGGACAGAGTTTAATTTCCTTTCAGATGGCAACTGTAAGTGTATAAAAGAAGAGAAACACATAGGTGAACTACATATTTACCTGAACTTTCCCTGAAGGCACATCCCAGCTCACTATGACAAACAGGGAAGAAATCAAGCATAACGAGGCAGGGCTGAAGAGACAGAGATTGGAGTTCAGAACTGCCACAGTGGCTTGAAACTGAGGGGAAAATCCCCAAAAGGACTCAAATACAGAAGGATAAGTCCAAAATACCAAATATGATTACAGATTCATCTCCTATCTTTGGCTAAGTCCTAAACTGCAAATTTGCTGGGTAAAAAAATCATAAAGCAGCATCTGGGTGGCTAAATATCTAAACATAGATTTCAGTAGTTGCCTGATGTCAGGGACACAGAGTTTCGAGCTAAAATCTTGTCAACTTAAAGGTGCTGGATAAACACATTGGGCTTTCCATTGAAACCCCAAAAGGTTCATTACTTAAGAGTAAGGAACATATCCAAGAAAAGCAACAATGCTGTAGAACTAATGGCAAACTGAAATAAATCCATCTTATCAAGTCTAAAACTGAGCCTCAATATGATTAAAATGAATGGTCAATAAATTACCAGATAAAACTCAACATTCACTGAAGGAAAATAACAAAATAAAAAAATGCCCCAAATCCACAATGTACAGCACAGAATAAAAATTTGTAGACTTGCAAAGGAGTAGAGAACTATGATTCATAAGCAAGAGAAAAAGGAGACAACAGAGACATAAACACAGATGATCCAGATGTAAGAATTAGTAGACAAGCCCTTCAGACAAATTTATAAGTGGGTTAAAGCATACACAGAGAAGGATGGATCAAACGACGGAAGACATGGAAAATTTCAAGACAAAGTGCAAAGCTTAAAGAATATCTGGAAATTCTAGATTTGAAAAACGTAATTTCAAAAATGCAAACTCATTGGACACACAACAAAATATAGGATGAAGAGAAAGAAAGGCTCAGTTAACTCAATGACAGGCCAATATTTTTTTTTTTTTTCAAATTTAATTACAGTGTAAAAAAAAGAATTTAAAAATGTAGAACAGCTTTTCCACAAAGGGTACTGGAAAAAGCGGACAAAATGCCCAAAAAAACTCCCAAAACTCTAAACATCGACCTTAAACCTTTCACAAAAATTAACACAAAATGACTTACAGAACTATAAATAAATGCAAACCTATAAAAACCCTAGAAGATAACATAAGAGAAAAATTAAGTGACCTTAAATTTGTTGACTCTTTAGATACAAGACCCAAAGTGTAATCCATGAAAGAAAAACGTGGTAAGTTGGAATTCATTAAAATTAAAAACATCTTTTCTCCAAAAGACAGTATTAAGAGAATGAGAAGACAGAGTGAATAAACTACAAAATCATAACTTTTTTTCTGAGCCCATGAGCCACCAAAGATGCATGCAACTAGGTGAACTGAATTCCTGAAGTGCCACATTCCTCCCAGAAGAGATTGGACATAATGAACTGTTCCACCTTTGGCAGAGCAAGGGAGGAAGAAGTGGTTGCCATTAGAGTAGTTTGCAAGAAAACTGCTAATATTCTGGAGAATTCTTAAATGACAGGTGTGGTTAGCCTGGGAGTTAAGGTTAACTTTGATCCCCAATCTTAATGGGAGTCTGCTCTCTGCAAACTCTTTTCATTAGACCTCTCCTGAGAATTGTACAAAAGACTGTGGGCAAAACAGAACACTAGACAGGGAACTTTTAATGCCACACAGGAAGGAAACCTGACCCACATCTCCAGATCTTTTCCTCCACTACATTAAAATCCTTAATCTGCTGTGGCCATTTTACGAAATTCTCCGGTTCCCAGGAAGGGATAGAAGCAAAAGCCAACTACACATGGGGGATGTAGGAAACCCTTAGACACACAGAATCTTAGAGAAAGTAAAGGTTTGAAACCACTGGAGGATGGTAGGAAACTCTTCTCTCCCTAAGAAAACCACTGATATAGGACTGAATTTGACTCCCACAGAGATGTTGAGAAGGAACACTGAGAAAGCCCCAAACTTAGCCCCGGTTTCATGCAATCTACCTAATAAATTTAATGCTGATGGAATTTCACATTCTTTAATCCATGGACAAAAGTTTGTTGGAGATTTTCAAGAAAATTTAAAGTGCTAATATAATCTGAGTTTCACAAATCTTCCTGAGACTGCTGTTTTTTGTTTGAACTTGAAACTTTTTTTCTGTTTATGCAAGACATTTTGAACAAGTTTTAATAAGGCAGTTAAACATCTCTTTTCAGAAATACATGTCTCTTTAATAATTGGAAAGCAACTATTACTTTTTTTAAACTGCAATTTCAAGTTTGGAGCTAGATAATGAAGTTAAACAAGTATTTACTTCCTTGAAGATTTCTAGGTAGATGACTTCTTAAAACCTAGATCTCAGAGTTTCTTTGCATTCTTTGAATAGAAAAGCTTTAGGGGCTTCCAATTCAAAGTCTTGCCTCACAATTAAAATGACTGTAAATGCACTTGCGGGTTACACTGAAAAACCTACAAAGTACAAATTTTCCTTTAATAAGAAATATGCACCAGTCTTCTTTAGAAGCATTTAGATATCTTGACCATGAAATGCTTAAGTAACACATTTTTTTTACAAAAAAATATGAATAAGATATATATTTTACATGAGAGATAACATTGGGTGGTTTATATCATTACCAAATTCTAGTTTGACTAAATAATTTTCCTAAAATAATCTCTAATTTTGAATATATTGAAAAGAGGGCAGCAGCATAGTAAAATGGAGATTTCTTGATTGGAAGTCACCTATTCTAGCTTCCTTTCTTGAGTCTGTCACTAATCACCTGGGTGATCATATTTGTCTCAGCTTTCCCTCTGTGGGTTGGAGTACATTATCTCTCTGGTTTCTTTCACATCTGAAATTCTTTGAGTGCCAGAGTTCTTTTATTTCTGACTATTCAACCACCCTACATTTAACCCTTCTAGGGGAAGTGTCCAGCTCTAAAAGCAGAAGTTCTCACACTTATATTTGCATGATAATTGCCTGGAGATATTTATTTTTAAATGATTCCTGGCTCTACTCCCATAACTACAATTGAATAAATATGAGGTAGGTCCCAAGTGTATGAATTTTTAGCCATCATGTCTGGTCATTCTGAGTCAGTGGTCACAGATACGAGAGCCTTAAAGCTGAGAGTGTTTGTTTGCTTTTAGTAAGTTTACTCCCTAGCCAATAGAAACCTAGAGCTAGTATTATGTCAGTAAACATGGAAAGAATTGGGTTAATTTGGGACATATTGATGAAGTCTACTGAATCAGACTTCTAATTTCATTAAAATATTGAATGAAATAATGGAGAGGAGAGAGGAGTGAAGGATAAAGGTCATGTTTTTGTCTTGAGCAGCTCAATGTACAGTAAGACCTTTCACTCTGAAGGCAACAAAGGAGTATGAATAAATGGGGAATGAGTTAGGAGAATAGTCAAGACAACCAGTAAGATTTGGACATTCTTTCCTATGGAACATCGACATGAATTTCTTCAGAAGACAAATGGACATACAGGTCCAGTTCTCAGGAGAAACATTTAGATTAAATACGGAGATCTGATATTTGTCTTACTAAAATTGGTAATTGAACTCCTGAAAAATGGTAAAGTATTCAAGAAAAACTAAGTTTTAAGCGTTCTTTGTGAAAGACTTAAAGAACACCTATACACTTAAGGTAGCAGATATCCATGTTTAATGTGCATGAAAATCATTTGGGTGCTTTTGCAGCTTCCAAGGGCCTTACAAAAAGAGACTAATATTTTGTTATTCTGGGATGTGTGATTTTAACAGGAGTGTGATTTTAACAAGCACCCCCTAGTGATTCTGATACAAAGGTCCTTAACCACATTTGGAAAGACACTGAATTAGAGGCTCAAGAAGCAGATATTTTACATTATACAGGTAGAAAAATAGATATGCTTGGATATATAAATATATATTTATAGAAATATCACTTAATCCAAAATAATTACTCTAACATGTTATATACTGAATCGAAGTAATTATTAACTGTTTATGAACTATAGTAACTTTTTCCAACCACAGACTAAGAACTGAGAGAGGGTTCTATTTGTGCTGTTTGTGTATATCATTTCTTCCCATTGCTTTATTGGGTGCTTAGCACATAATAAGTGTTTAATAAATATTAATTGAACTGAATTATAAGAATAAAGTTCTTGGGCTTCCCTGGTGGTGCAGTGGTTAAGAATCTGCCTGCCAATGCTGGGGACATGGGTTCGAGCACTGCCCGGGGAGATCCCACATGCCGCAGAGCATCTAAGCCTGTGAACCACAACTACTGAGCCTGCGTTCTAGAGCCCGTGAGCCACAACTACTGAAGCCTGCGTGCCTAGAGCCCGTGCCCCGCAACAAGAGAAGCCACCGTTATGAGAAGCCCGCGCACCACAAAAAAGAGTAGCCCCCTCTCGCTGCAACTAGAGAAAGCCTGCACGCAGCAACAAAGACCCAATGCAGCCAAAAATAAAATAAACAAATAAATTTCTTTAAAAAAAAAGAATAAAGTTATTGGCATATGTTACTTTTTTCTCTTTTTTGCGTTACGCGGGCCTCTCACTGTTTTGGCCTCTCCCGTTGCGGAGCACAGGCTCCGGACGTGCAGGCTCAGTGGCCATGGCTCACGGGCCTAGCTGCTCCGCGGCACGTAGGATCTTCCCGGACCGGGGCACGAACCTATGTCCCCTGCATCGGCAGGCGGACTCTCAACCACTGCACCACCAGGGAGGCCCCTCTTTTCTTTTTAATAAATATCTATAATTGCAAAGAAATTGAGCATTACAGAATTGGAAAGCCTAGTACAGTAAACATGTCACTTTCTCTCAATCTTTCATTTATTAGATGTGTGAACATTGTTAAGTTCCTAATTAGTAAAAGGATAATAATAGAAACTATTGGGACATCTGCTTTTGGTAAGGGCAGACAAGGCAATTCAGACCACCTTTCCCACTGATAACATATTGAATAAAGTCTTTAAAAATGTCTGCTTGCAGGAATCAGAGAGCTAACAAGACAGTCAAGGTCTTCAAGAAGGAAGAAAGCCATTGAGATAAGCATGGACTTGGGGGTTACTGATCCTCAAAGGCCATTCCTGATGTGAGCAGGGCCTAAAAAGACAGGGGAAATGACCAACATATTTAACAGCCTAAGGGAATAAAGGGAGTCTCATCTCCAGAAAAAAAAAAAGGTACCTTGGTAAATCTTTCGTGGTGTACTTAAGGATCATGTAGACTGACCCTCTATGAATATTGATGACCTTAAATTCCTGTAATAAGATTAAGTTAAACTGATATTGCTATTGACTCTAGCCTCCTACCAGAATCAAGCATAAACACTCTCTGGAAAAGATCATATCATCCTAGGGCTCAAATTATTTTTATAACTTTTCATATAAAATGTCTCATACTGAATCAAAAATAACCAGGCACATGAGGAATAAAGACCGTGTGAATGAAAAGCAAGAAAGCCAACCATAGAAATAGAAATTGATTCATAAGAATTCTGGATAAGGGAGTTATTTTAACCAGACTTTAAAATAACTAAGGATATTACATTAGAGAAAGACGAGATTGAGAACTTTGTTAGAGTACAAATAGAGTTGAAAACACAATCCTTGGAGCTATAAAACTCCTTGTATGAGTATGAAAGAAGATTAGATGTATTTGAAGAGAAAAAATAGTAAACTAAAATATAAGTCAGAAGAAAATATCCAGATTGTATATAAAAAGCTATGAATACAAAAAAAAAAGGAAAAAGAAAAATATAGAGTGGAGGATAGTATGTATAAGAAATGGAGTAAGAGGGTCTAACATATGGGTAACTGGAGTTCAAAAGGAAACTATAGAAGGAATCAGGCAGAAGCAATATTTGAAGATATGTTGCCTGAGAGTTTTATAAAACTTAATGTCTTAAAAAGACATTGTCACAGATTCAAGAAGCTCTTCCAATGACAGAAAGAAAAAAAAGTCAGAAATTCTCCCCATCCCTAAAGAAAGCCATTTTTGTAACATGACCCTGTTGCCTGTGATTCCTTCTATCAGGAAGTGTAGTGTATTGTTTAACTTCCTTGAATTTACATTAGTAAGTCCATTTGTTTTGACTAGTAAGAATAGGGAAGAAGTTTTGATGTTGAATTTCTGAGCACAGACCTCAAGAGGCTTTGGGACTTTGCCTGCCACTCCCTTGCTGCCTGTAGACTGCAAGTGAAGAAGCTGGGGTTAGCCTCCATGAGGGTGAGAGACCATATGAAGAGAGCGGCTCAACAAATAGCCAACACGAACAATTAGACACATGACTATCCATTCCCAGTTCAGCAATCAGGTGACTGCAGCTGCATAAGCCACTCCAGCGGGAAGAACAACCTAGATAAACCCAGCCCACATTGTTTTGTTTTGTTTTGTTTTCCACTAAAGGTTTTTACTGCTAATCACTCTGGGGAAACAGATGCAGGTTGGTGCAGGGGTGACAAGTCACAACCATGGGAAGTGTGACGGTCCCTGGATCATGGCTCCTCTAGGGCTTTCCTTTCATTCCTAAAGTAGGACCTCAGACCTCTTCTTCAGACCAAGGAGGCCCCTTCCACCCCTGCTCCTTCCAGCCGAGCTGCGGACACCAGGTGGGAACTAGTGGACCACTGCAGTGTGCCCTAAGCGGTTCATATACTTCCAAAAGAACACTAATAAAAGAGTGGATAAATATCAAACTAATAGAGGGGGAAATTGATTGATAAAACAGTTACTCCAAAAGAAGGCAAGAGGGGGCAAGAAAAGAGCATACAACGGGCAGGGCAAATAATAATATAGATTTTAACATAAATATGTCAGTAATTACATTTAAATTAAATGGAAAAATCATTCCACTTAAAAGATAAGGATTATCAAACTGGAATTAAGAATAAAACTCAACTGCATACTAATTGAAAGATATATACCTTAAATATAACAATACATAATACTCGTTAGCTGTCAGGAAAATGGCTATCTTTAAGGAGGAGTGGACATTGGAAGGGGGTATCAGGCTATCTTTAAGGGAGGAGTGGTCATTGGGGTATCAGGAACTTTAGGGGTGCTGGCAATGTTCTGCTTCCTAATATGCTTACTGGTTAAACAGATGTCCACTTTGTAATAGTATATGGATCTCTACGTTTATGCACTTTTCTGTGTGTATATATTTCACAATTTTAGAAGTTTAAAAAACCACACTATCTCATAAACGTCTTATAAGGATCAACTGATATAGGGCATGTAAGGATTATGCTTATTTTCTAACACATCAAAAACACTTAATAAGTGTGTGTAGGTGTCATTATTTTTTCATACTTTATGTTATCCAAATTAAAATATCACTAACAATTTTTCATCTGACAAAATAATTCAAATAGATATTCTGAAGTGTCAGCTAAAAAAAGAAAAATAGCCAAACCGACCAGGAAAGAAGAATCAAAATGATTATGTGTCCTAACAAATATTAAAATATATCATATATAATAATTAGTAAGAATAATACTGGTGTATGTCTCCAAGAATATAATGGATAAAGTAATATATATTTAATTAAATACATGTCATATTTTATTAAAATAAATTAACATTTCAGATTTGTTGAAAAACAGATTTGTTAGAAAAATAAAATATGCATGACTTGGTGTTATTTTTATTTCAGCAGCAAATACCTTCTCACTTGACATCCCACTCCCTCCACTGCCCCTGCTGCTGGTTCATCAGTTTGCTCTCATGGTAGTCTCATGAGAGTAATTACACTCTCAACTTGAGAAGATTCACCTTTACCAAGGGTTAGTCACCTTTTTGTTTCATACTTATTCTTCCTCAAAGCAGGATCTTTGAGTAAAATATTTCCAACCAAGTGCTGTATCTTGAAGTTATTTCCTTTAGCATCTTAATTGTGTTCTTTTTAATTATCTTTTTTTCCCACATAATTTAAAGGGCAAGCTATTTCTTTGGCAAAAGTAGAATGGATAACATTATGGCTGAACTGCTATATGCAATGACATTGGGATAACTGGCTTATCATTCAGTAAACCAAAACAGTAGCTTAAAAATCACCTATAAACTAGACTTAATGCCAGATGAATTAAAGGCATATTTTTTAAACAAAAGCATACATATGGTAGCAGAAAATATAGGTGGGTTTTTATTTGCCCATGAGAAGAGAATACAGGGGTTTTTTGGTAACAGTTTTATTGAGATATAATTCTCATACCAAACACTTGGTATATTTAGTATATTCACATAGTTGTGCAAACATCACCAAAATCAGTTTCAGAACATTTTCATCATCCCCAAAGGAAATTCTGTACTCTTTAACTACTATTCCATCCCCCCAACCCTGCCAATCCCCAGCCCTAAGCAACCACTAATTTACTTTCTGTCTCTATAGATTTCCCTGTTCTGAGCATTTCATATGAATGGAATCTTATAGTATGTGGTCTTTTGTGACTAGTTTCTTTAATTTAGCATGTTTTCAAGGTTCTTTCATGTTGTACCACGTAACATTGCTTCATTCCTTTTCATGGCTAAATAATATTCAAATACATGATGCATAACATTTTATTTACATATTCATTATTTGTTGGATATTCGGGTTGTTTCCACTTTTTGGCTATGCTAAATAACATTAATCTGGACAATCATATACAGATTACATTTCAAGTATTGTACTTTTCAACTATAGAAATTCCATTTGGGTCTTGTTTTTATAATTTCCATCTCTTTCCTGACATTTTCTACTTGATGCACAGTTGTCTTCATGCCTTCCTTTATTTCTTCAATCATGCTTCCCTTTCATTCTTTGAGCATGTTTACAATGGCTACTTTGAAGTCTTCTTCTGTTAAGTCTGACGTCTTGTCCCTCTCAAGGGAACTTTCTGTTGCCTGCTTTTTTTTCCCCCCTCCTGTTGTGTGGGTCACACTTTCCTGAATCTTTGTGTGTCTTGTAATTTTCTGTTGAAAACTTGATATTTAAAATAATATATTGTAAAAACTCTGGAGGGTGTACTTTTGCCTCAGCTGTTTGTAATTATTGTTTTGTTGTTTATTTGTTTAGTCACTCAATGGACTATTATAGTGAAGTCCACTTCTCTCACAGTGTGAAGACTGCTATGTTCTTCAGAGAGCACAGGCTGGGCGTGCACACAGTCACCCTGGGAAGACAGTTGTTCTAGGAGGGCTCTCTTCAGACTCTCTTTTTCCTCGATCACATCAGCTATTAAGCTCTATTAATTACCAGTCTGTGTTTAACAAAACATAGGGGCATTATTGCTCCCTAGACTGAGACTGACCCACTTAAATTTAAGTTGCTTTATGGGCATAATTCTCGAGGTAAATGTTTTAGGTTTGTTTTGACCCAAGGAAGGCTCTTCTAAGCTGTCTTTCTCTTGTAAACTTACTGGCCTATGATTTACCTAATATCTCTTATGAAGCTATCAGCCTCCTTTTAATTGCTTTCTACCAAAACCTTCATTGTTTTTGAGAGCACCCTTAGAATTGAACTTCCTCAAACTCTTTCAAATAAACTCAATATGTTTGCTTGTTTATTGTGTTGTATTTATTTATTTTTACCCAGAGAGCATATGGTTTGCTTTTCCCTCTGTGCAAAAGCTATGAGCCATGGCTTTGAAACTGGTTGTGGGGACAGTGGCATGATTGTCTCTGAGTGATCTTCTAGATTTAGAAGAAATCTTGATTCTTTTGTATGTCTTCTTTGGAAAAATGTCTATTCTGTTATTTTCCCCACTATTATTATATATTATATATATTATTTTATATATATATATATTTTTTTTGAATCACTTTGCTGTATACCTGAAAATAACACAACACTGTAAATCAACTATACTTCAATTAAGGAAAAAAAAAGAAGAAATTTAGAGGAAAAAGAATTCCCTTAGCCAGGAATGGGAGAGTGGAATGAGCAGTTTCCCCAACTTTTCAGAGCACTGCATGAAGGACTTGCTTTGGTTTCATCGTAACCAGAGACCTGCAAAGCTGAGATGTCTGAAGATAGTCGGGAACAAGGAAGAAGGGCAGGGCTTGCCGATATCAGCCACACAATTGTAGTGACCATGTTTTCCTGCTCCTCAGAGGACCCTATTATTTCACCACTGAAGAAACCAATGGCCAGCACAGGTGCCACATACTCCTTGCAGGTTTTGCCACCGAAGTTTTCACATTCACAGACACCAGATATCTGAGTCTCTCTCTGCTCCCTCCTCCACCTCCTGTTGAAGCCCACACCTGGACTAAGCCTCAACCTCTGCTGATGCACATGCAAACACCAGCCTAGACACCACCTCCCACAGCTGACCCCCAACCCTGTGTGTATATTCCAGGCTAACCCCTGCAGCTGTGCACACACTCCTGTCACCAGCCTCCCCTGCTATGCACATGCTTATGGCAAGATCCTATAACCACATGAGTGCACACTGACAGCCAGGACCCCTGCCGCTGCTAGTACTCACACAGTTGTCCCCAGCCCCAGCTGCTGGCCCTGGCCCACCTAAGGGTCCATTGCTGGATGAATGGATAAAAAAGGTGTGGTATATATACACAACAGAATATTATTCAGCTATAAAAAAGAATGAAATCTTGCCATTTGCAACAACATGTATGGACTGGAAGGGCATCATGATAAATGAAATAAGTCAGACAGAAATACAAGCACTGTATGATTTCACGTATATGTGAATCTGAAAACAAATAAAAAACAGGCTTATAGAAAATAAGTTGGTGATTGCAAGAGGTTGGGGTGGGCAGTTAGGGGGTGAGACAAATGGTTGAAATTTTTCAAAATTTAAATAAATTGAATTTTTTTTGTTGTTTTAGAAAAGAAATAAGAGCTGTGAATTTTCCACAAATCTGAGAAAAGATTTAGACATTCAATCTCATGAAGGTCTTAGGTCTCGAAAAATATTCAACATAGTTATTTTTTTCAAGACACATTATAATAAAACTGTCAAAAATCAGAGAAAGAGTAACGTATAAGGGATCTCTAAAATGGTATCAGCAGAATTCTCAGGAGAAACCTTATGGGTCAAGTGAGAGTGGAATAATATTTTCAAAGAAAGAAAGAAAAAACTGCCAACGAAAAATACTTTACCCATTAAAATTGTCCTTCAGAAATGGAGAAATAAAGACCTTCCAGAAAAACAAAAGCTGAGGGAGTTCATCACACTAGACCTGCCTTTCAAGAAATGCCTTGGAAAGGAGGTCCTCAAGCCAAAATGAAAGAATGCTAATTAGTAACATAAAAACATATGAAAATATAAAACACAGTGGTAAAGATAATCATATAGCCAAATTCAGGATACTCCAATTCTGTATTTGTTGGTGTATTAATTCCTTAACTCTAGTATAAAAGCTAAAGGACAGAAGTATTAACATAGCTATAAAAATTTCTTAATGGATACACAGTGTAAAAATGATGTAAATTATGATATCAAAAATATGAAATGTGTGGGGCGTAAAAGAGAAGATTTTTGGTATGGATCAAAGTTAAGTTGTTATCGGATTTAGAAATAATGTTATAAGACATTTTATGTAAGCCTCAGTGTTAGCACAAAGCAAACCCTACAGTATCTATGAATGAGGTAAAGAGAAGTGACTCAAAGCATGTTGTTGTGGAATATCATCAAATCACAAAGGAAGATAGCAAGAGAGAAACAAAGGAACTACAGAGTCAGCTAGAAAACAATTAACAAGATAGTGTTAGTAAGTTCTTACCTATTAATAATTACTTTAAATGTAAATAAATTAAATTCTCCAACCAAAAGGTATCGGTGGATGAATGGATAAAAAACAAGACCTCCTACATGCCTCCTACAAAAGATTCATTTCAGATTAAGGACATACGTAGGCTCTAAGTGAAGGGATGCGAAAAGATATTCCATGAAAACAGAAACCAAAAGAGAACAGGGGTAGCTATACTTATATCAAACAACATAGACTTTAGGTCAAAAATTAACAAGAGAAAAAGTTGGTCATTATATAATGATAAAGGGGTCCATTCATCAGGGAGATACAACAAGTACAAATACGTATGAACGCAACATCAGAGCCCCTAAATATGTTGGGCAAATACTACCAGATCTGAATGGAGAAATTCCAAAAATATACATAATAATATATAATAATAGTGGGCAAAGGAACAGAATAGACATTTTCCCAAAGAAGACATACAAATGACCAACAGGTACGTGAGAAGGTGCTCAGCATCACGAATCATTAGGGAAACGCCAATCAAAACCATAATGAGATATCACCTCACACCTCCTAGAATGGCTATTACCCCAAAAACAAGAGACATAAACTGCTGATGAGGATGTGGAGAAAGGGGACTCCTTGTCACTGTTGAGGGGAATGTAAATTATAATGTAAAATGTAAGCGGAGTACGTCTGGACATCTAATATTCAAGCATAGTGACTCCAGTTATTAATACTATGTTGTCTATTTGAAAGTTGCTAAAGGGGTAAATCTTAAATGTTCTTACCATAACAACAATAACCAAAAAAAGTAATTAGGTAAGATAAAGGATTTGTGAGTTAGCCTTACTGTGGTAAACATTTCACAATTTGTACATCAGATCATCACATTGTATACTTTAAACTTACACAATGTTATATGTCAACTTTATGTCAATAAAGCTAGAAAAAAGAATGTAAGGAAAAAGCAGTAAATCTAATTATAGAAAAAGGTAAAATGTGTGTATGTGTCTAAATTTAAAAAGCAAACAAAAATATTTGCAAAGATAAAGTTTTATTATCTTCAATATTATGAAAACGTTGGCAAATCTCTAGGATAAAGATAAACACTCTAAGTAAACGAACAAAGAACACAAACTGGCATTTCATAAGATGCACATAGCAAACATATGTAAATATGGAACCTCACTAGTAACAAGGAAAAGAAAAAAGAGAAATACTTTATGTCCACAAATTAGAAAAGTTACAGGTAAAATATGACTCAGCAAGTATGGAATAAACTGGGAAAATATACTACTGATGAGAGAGTAAGTTCACATAAATTTTGGCAAAAGGAATCAACATCATATTAACAATGTGCACCACTTTTCTATGTTGCATTCACTCTATTTAAAAATGTTAGCGCAGTGGTGTGATGTATGGTTGATGTGTGTGTGTGTGTGTGTGTGTGTGTGTGTGTGTGTGTGTTAGTCTTCCCTACCCTCTTGCCGTGGTTTGTTAACATTTGTATTTCTCTAATCAGGAGAGCATATTCCAGACATAGATAGTTAACATCTGAAAGCCTCTTATCAGAAACCCACATGAGATCCAATTAACTTTATTTAAGATCAATGATAAAAGCTTTGCTAATTGACATAATTGAAGATAGCAATGATTATTCACTGGTGAAATGAGTGGTGCTCAAGATATGAGTTTTACTAGAAATAATGCAGTGAGTTTTGCTCTTGCAGAACATAAGAATCTATGTTCTTGTGAGAGCAATAGCCTATATTCTTAGGAATTGTGTCCCATGCTTATGATTGTAATCATTTCTGTGTTGATCACTTTCCAGAGGATTTTGTTGCCTAACTCCAATTAAAATGTTAAATGAATCCTGCCCTTGGAATATTGCTGCACTGAAGCTAGTGAATCTTTCTTTCAAAGGGCTATTACAAGAGCCTGTAGGATAGAGAGCTGGTGCTTTGTTGAGCTTACAGTTTGAATGATGCTTTTTTATGCCTCCTTGCTATGGTCTTACATACACAGAATTTAGCCTTGAATCTTCTTTTATTATAATTTGTTACTTTGTTTTGAAGGTGTTTGTTGAGAATAAGACCTAGAGCTCTCACCTACCTTTAATTCTTGGAGGTAATAGTTATCTATCCAAAAGAATCTAATAATTAAGAATGAGCAAAATCACAATACCTATTCTAAACAAATAATTAAGGGTGTGTGTAAAAGTTAACTTCAATATCTTTATCAAAAAGTTTACCATGGGAGAACATATGCAATTTAAATGTTCAACGATTGTTGGAGAATTGATTAATTTGTAGTTTATTCTGAAATGGAGTATTAAGCAACTTTTAAAAATTAGGGCATTGAAAAGTATTCAACGATAGGAAAACATTTCAGGGCACACTGTAAGTGAAGAAAGTCATATTGAAACAATATTTACAACATGAAAATATTTAAGAAAATCTATAATTATTCTTCTGTGAGTATAATATTGATTGTTTAGAAATATGAAAGATGTAGGATTTGATGAACTCTAAATTTTTTGCAACTCTTTCATCACCAAATACCAGGGTTTACAAAAGTGTAGTCCATGAACCACATGCATCAGAATCACTTGGTTTGTTCGTAAAATGCACACGTCCAAGCTCCATCCCAAACTTATCAAATCAGAATATCTTGGGGGGGGTGTATTAGCTAATTATCAACAAATTATATCAAAACATAGGGGCTTAAATGCACAAACGTTAATTAATCAATGTTACTGATCTTGAATCTAGGTACCTCTTAGTGAGGGTGCTTCTCACTGAAGGTGTCCCATGAAATCAAAGTCAAGCTGTTGGCCAGTGATTTAGCCATTTCACGATTTTCCTGGGACTGAAGAATCTGCTTCCAAGCTCATTCACATAGCTGTTGGTAAGCTTCAATGGATCTACTTCTAAATGAGCGCTGTCATGCCTTAGTTATCTGCCATGGGGGCCTTTCCGTAGACTAACTGAGTCCCATCATATCTGGTAATCTGAGAGAGAGGGAGGGAGAGTACCCAAGACAAAAGCCACAATCTTTGTGTAACCTAATCTTGAAAGTGACATCCATCATTTCAGTGAATCAGTAAGTGTAGCCAACAGTTAAAAGGGAGAATTAAGGAAGGGCGTGAATACTAGAGAGCATGGATTATTGGGGACCATCTTATAAAATTTCCTAGCATGGGCTGAGACCTCAACTCTAAACTTTTAACAGTATTATTAAAGGATTCATATACAAACTATTTATTTCCCAAATCCCTTTCATAGAACAAAAAATCCATTATTAGAATCTGACATTCATTTCAGCTCATGGATTGGTTTCCTCTGCATCTAGCCTTCTGCAGAGATAATTGTCTGTCTTATGTCTCATCTAAGATTATGACGTTCTTGGGCCAAGACCAGAACTCCAGTTTTCTTAGCTGCTAAAGAGATACACCTTTCACTTCACTAACCTTCCTCTCTGTTTACTCTTAACTTTATCTAGCTCTTGAAGTCATCCTTCTTTGTGAACAACTGCATGAGTTGTCATGTTGAACAATAGCAACAAAAACTCCAAAATCCACTTTGGAAATAAACACAAAATGACCGTGGTCTGTAATAAACAGAAAATTCCTATGTGATTGTAACATATAATTTGTTTGAGGAAACTGGCAGAAGACAGCCTTTGATAGTACAAAATATAATTTTTTCCCTCTCAATGTGTTTCCAAAATGACAGCATGTAAACTGAATATCTATAACTTGAATCACATACCATATGGACTAATGTGGCTAGCCATTTAAAGGGGATATTTGGTATAGCCATCTTCATTATTCACAGATTCCATATTTGCAAACTTGTCTACTTACTGAAATTTATTTGTAACCCCAAAGTCAGCACCTGTGGCACCTTTGTGGTCATTTGTGGACACACACAGAGCGGTGAGAAATTTAAATTGCCCACTCTCCTAGTTGAAGTCTAAGAAGGTGATGCTCTGCTTTCCTGTTTCATTTATTAATTGTAAAGAAGTCTCCTTTTTGCAGTGTATTTGGCACATTTTTGTGCTTTTTTATTGGAGATCTTGCCATTCAAAATGGCCCGAAGCGTAATGCCGAAGTGCTATCTTGTGTTCCAAAGGGCAAGAAGTCTGTGCTGTGCCTTACAGAGAAAATACATGTGTCAGACAAGCTTTGTTCAGGACTCAGTTATAGTGATGCTGACTGTGAGTACGATGTTAATGAATCAGCAATATGTATTAAATGCGATGCCTTTAAGCAGAAATGCACATAAAACAAGGTTTTTTTTCTATTGATTGGTTAATGAAAATTTTGTCACCACAGGCTCACAGGAACCTAACTCTTTATTTCTCCTAGGAGCAATGGTTTTAGTATTCACTAATTCAGGGTTCCCAGAGAATTTATAGAGCATAACTACTGCAAACAATGAAAACCACCTGTACATACTTTTTCAAAGCAAGGTCCTCTGAAACTTTATATTTGCATTTTGCATAAAGGATCTAATAAAATCTGGAAAAATGTGGAGGGGAGCACAGCTGATTGATTCCTAATTCCAGTTCATTATGCTTAAATTCAGTGGGAGTCTAACTGCCATGTTTATAAAAGTCTTGGCTGGGGTGTCAGGCTTCTAGTGTACTCTGCCTCTGTCAGTCTGTGTCACAACCTTCATGGCAATTAACTGTGCTTTTGTCTGCTAATTATCATTATCTCACTATGTGGCCATTATTGTTCTGATGTCCTTAGGTTGAAGCTCAAGCATCCATCAGTCACCGAAAACAACTGCACAGGAGGAGCCTTAGGGAGGCTAGTCTGAAAGTCCTTACCTGAGCTCTGTTTTATTTTACTCTATTTCAGCACTGAACACAAAACTCTTCATGACACAGTTCTTTAAAAAGTACTGCTTTATCCACTTGATTAAAGTGAATTTGAACTAGTTTTTTTTTCGCGGGCCTCTCACTGTTGTGGCCTCTCCCGTTGCGGAGCACAGGCTCCGGACACGCAGGCCCAGCGGCCATGGCTCACGGGCGCAGCTGCTCCGTGGCACGTGGGATCTTCTCGGACCGGGGCACGAACCCGTGTCCCCTGCCTCAGCAGGTGACTCTCAACCACTGCGCCACCAGGGAAGCCCTGAACTAGTTTTAAAAACGGGAATAGGATACAAGTGTTGCTTCACACCTGAAGATTTATCCAGCTACCTAGTACACTAAAAATAAGCAACAACTAATTATAAAACTAAGGTATGTGTTATCTGATTGAAGCATTCTTGCCGTTGGATGACCTTCTTTTCTTCAAGTCATTTGGAACCAAGAGGGTGGTGTTTGTGAATTTGTTTAAATGGCACTGGATGCAAGGTATAAGAAAGTCAAATCAAATCAGATGTGTCTGGAAGAGACATATTTATTTTCCTGTGATGCTCTTACTTTTTCTGCTTCTTATATTAAAGCCGCTTCCACCAAATCCTCATGATGTGCATGGAAGAAGCAACAGGAGCAGATAAATGCCCTTTCTGGAGTTTTCAGAACTGTTGTATGCTGAGTCTAACCTGATGTTGTATTCCACACATGTCTCCAAAAAGTCAAAAGCATTTTCAGCATTGATTTCCCTTAAGAGTTATCAGACTCTGTTCAGATTGGTTTAATGAGTGTAAGAGGTGACCTTGTGTCCACATAGATACTACTGTATTAGAAGACCTAGAAGCAAAACTTCACATACGTGTGTAAATAATTACCTTGGGGGGTGAATAGGGAGTTATTGAGGGTCTCTGCTTAGATGCTACCTAGGCCAATGGGCAGGAGAAATTTTTCACTGCCTTATAATGATGATTATTTGCAAAATACGTGAGCACCAGTAATTCATTCATGCACTGATACAGAGTAGGGACTCAGTGCAGTGGTATTAAACTTGCTGCTGGCAGTGTTAATTGATTCGTTTGGAACATTTCCCCCCGAGAGGATCCCAATGACAACTTCCCTGAGCAAGAAACTGACACCCAGCCAGTCCCGGATATGCGGGGACACATGTGTGAGGATGTTGTCGTCAAAATAAACCATTCTTGTCTCCTGGCAGGGGCTGGTTCTCCCAGGAACACTCCCCAATCCTGGGAGCTTTAGTGAGAAGCTTCCTTTCTTGGCAGAGATGGCAGGCAGTAAGCTTCATGTCTTTTCTGTGGGATGGAAAAGAGGGACTGGATTATTTGTTGCATTTTAAACTTGTGGCTGTTCTGGGAAAAAAAGTTGGGGAGCTTAGCATTTGATCCGTGTGATCCTGTTGGTGAAAAGAAAAAACAAATGTCTCTCATCATAACACTTACTGACATTCCCCCAACATGACCCAAATCTATCTCTCCTGATACATAATGTCTGTTTTCCCAACTACATGATGAACTATGGGCAGATTCTAAGTTTTGGTCATTTTGTTTCCCAGCCCCTGCTAGAATACAATGCCCAGCATGTAACAGACAGGGAAGAAGGGTTAAAGGAAAGAATGAAAACAAAATATCTAAATGTGAAATTCAGAAACACTGTTAAGGGATTTTGTCCAAAATTTCACAGAACTTTAAAAATTGCCTCAGTTTGTAGTCTCCTTGGGAGAACATGACGGCTTGCTTTATTCTTTTTTCTTTGAAATTTTGTTTTGAGTCTAAAGTACCACTTTTCCCTAAACATGTTAAGAGTATGCATGTATATGTATGAATATTTCTTGGAGAATTTCTGGCCAGGCATTTTTTGTCATATACTTTTACTGGAAAACATATATATATATATATATATATATTTTTTTTTAATTGACTAGGTGCAGAAAAATAATCTAAAAAAAATTAGAAGTAATGTTTCTGTCAGGAACACAAAAGCCTTCAGAGAGGAGAAACAATTCATTTTAACTAGTAATTTGCCATGTAATATATTTGCATTATCAACATTTCCATTTTGCGGAAGTGCCTCTACTAGAGAAACACACCACACAAGGAGGAGGGAAAGAGCTTAAAATTTCTTTCCAAGTTTAAGCAATCCAGAAATCTGGGAAAAACAACAACAAAAAAACTCCTTTCCTTAGTATTAACTAGAGCAACAAGGAGAGCCATGGAATTTCAAGTGGTGAAAATTTTGACCACAGCAATGCCCACTACCATGTTTGAATTTGCCCACTCTTCCTGAACAGGAATTAAAAAAAAAAAACCCAAAACCAAAAAAATAGTGTGAACTAACAAGGCAGCTGCATATATTCGTAGGAGTTGGGTGTTTGCTTACTGCAGTAGTTTAAAAATAGTTTTCCAGTTAACGTCTTCTCCCCATAATGGAGATGTCAGGGTAGGTTTACGTGATCGTCTAAATGGTCAGAAGTTGTTTATGTAGCTCTGAATTGCTGAGCGACGCTCAGGAAGACCAGGGTTCAGCAAACGCTGGGGCTTTTTTTTTCCCTGGGAGAGGAACCCGGCCTCTCTTGGGATTTCTGGACATGCATTCCAGATGAGTTCGAATCGGCTGGCTCTCCTCTGCCTGTCAGACTCACTTTTCACAGCGTTGTTGAGGGGCTGGGCATCGCTGCCCATCTCTACGGTTACCCTGAGGTTTGGAGTTGGGGTGAAAAGAGCCATTTCTGCGAGAAAACAGTAGATGCATACTATAGAATGACCATGGTAACGTCACTGTCCAAAGCACATGTTTCTGAATAACAAAGCTTTCAATGTGCCCGCAAACACCGCAAATGGATCCTCGGACCTATTTCATGGCAACCGTTTCCTCTTCCACACACACACACACACACACACACACAGACACAGACACACAAAGACACACACACACACACACACACACACATTCCGGCTTGAAAGCCCCCTCGTATGGGTGAGACTCCAGGTCGGTAACGCTGCCTGTCTGGCCAATGTCCTCCCCCTAAAGACAGGTAGGTAAAACCTTTCAAAAGCCCCCTCTTCCGGCTTCTCAAGTTTAGGGTCCACCCCCACCCCCACCCCCCTGCCGCTCCCCGCCAGTCCTCCTGAACTCGGCAACTCTCAGCCCCAAAGCAGAAGTGCTTCTCTGGCCAGGGCGCCTTAATGAGGCACCGCGTCTCCCGGAGGCCAGAGGTTTGGGTACCGAACCAGGTCGCGCCTCCTTGCGCCCCGCCCCGCCCCCCCCTCTCGGGTTGCAAAGGAAAGCGGCATCGCTTCGGTTTGTTCCCCATCGCTAAGCTGCGCATCCTCTACACGCCTGCTCAGTAACCGGCTTGATGGTCTTCGGGTGCCTGGGATTCAGGCTAGGTGCCCTTTCACAGCTCTGCTCGCGGGCACCAGGGCTCTTCTCCCGCCGACAGGGCTGGGCAGGTGCAGCCACCCGGGCGCGCGCCTCCGCCGGCCGCGCACTGAGCATGCTCAGCTCGGCTGCGCGCCGGCTCTCGCCCTCCCCGCGCCTCTAGTCTCCGTCACGCGTCTCGCCCTCTTCGACGCTGAGGCGCCGGCGGCCGGAACTCCGTCGCTCCGGGTTTTTTGAGCAGCCGCGAGCGTGAGGAGGGAGGGGAGCGCGGCACCAGACATAGCACCGGCTTCAGCACCAGGATTGGTCGCAAGTAGGACGCTTTCGCAGCTACACTGAGACCGTCGGGCTGTGCCGGCGCCGCACCCGAAGCGATAGCGGGCTCCGCGCTCAGGTGCTCAGGTAAGTGAGGCGCGAGCTGACGGGGTCCGCTCCAGACCGGGTGCGTGCTGCCCCGGGCACCCCGGCTCTCGGATTTGGAGAAAGAGCATGGTTCTCGGAGGCTGCCAGGTGGAGAAGGTCTCTTCGGGGCTCCCCCTCCTGCCGGGAGGGAGAGGGGCTGTGGGCCAAACCGCCTTGAGCCCGGTTACCCTGCGGGGTCGGGGCAGCCGACGCCGCGCGCCCTGAACCCGGAGGAGGCAGGGCACCGAGGACGCCGCCGTCCCCCCACGGCAACCCTTCTTTTTAGTCAGAAAATAAGTTTGTTGCGCAGCGAGGCAGCCGCAAAACAAGGAGCCCAGAGCCCGTAATGCTTCGGGAACCCTTAAAATTAGCTCCTCTGGCGGGTTCAGGCTGTAGCCCCCTCTCCGTGCGCCTTCGGCCCCGGAGCACGGTTCTTGGCAAGAGAGTTTCCCTCTGATGTTGTTACCCCGGGCTCCGAGGGCCCAGCTGCAGCCCACGGTAGAGGAAGGCGAACTTGGGCTGAGGTTTGAAGGGACTAAAAGATCAGAATCCCGTAGCCGTGGTGGAAGAAGCCGTGTTAGAACAGACGCTGATTTTCGGGGACGCGCACTGTGTGCCAGGCGCAGTGCTAAGCGCTGGGGGTGCAGCGGCGAACCACATCCACCAGGTCCCCGCTTTTGTGGCACGTACCTGGTGTACCCACGCGCTGCCGACGGAGCTTGTGGGGAGTAGCGTTAATTTTTCAGCAACTTCGGAGGGATTTGCAGTTTCCTTTGAAAGGCCAAGGCAACAACCTAGTCTCCCCTCCGGACCCAGACATCAGCGAGATGTGCGCCGGGCACCCCGTAGACACCAACGGGTTCGCTCTCCTTCTGGAAAGGAGGGCTCAAAACCTGCGTGCATTTCTTCTCAGTGTGCTTCGCGTATTTATATATTTTTTGTTTATGAAAGGTGTGGAGGTGAGGGTTAGGAGGACGTGGGCTCCTGAATCTCTCAGAACCACTCAGGGCGTCTGATGCATGGGAACATTCTGCAGCACAGCGGAGCTCCTGCAAGGAGGCGGCTTCGTGCAACGCGAAGATTGGGAGGTTGGGTCGTTGGCTGGGGTCTACAGATTTGGAGCGAAGAGGCTTGCGGAGGTGTTCGTAGGGCCAATCAGTGTGACAGATCACCTTGGGTGGGTGGTCTGCGTGAAGGTGGGGTTGGATCTTGGGGTGTGTTGGAGGGTTCTTTGCAGGGAGGAGCTCCTGGGAGGAATGCTCGGCTCGTGGAACTTTTTCTAGTTTTCCTACCGGAATCAACATAGGGGCGGGGACATATTTGTCAGGCTTTTAATTGCTGGGGAAGCTCCTGCAGTTTACTGTGAAGAGAACTGGGTATTTCAAGGAATAATTCCACATAGCTCATTTGTTTGGACACTTACAATAGTAATTTGGAATGTGCTTTTATTTTTGTATTTTGAAGTTTATGGTTTATGTCCTTTAGGGAGAAGGGCAAGAGCATGAAGACTGTAGATTTCCATCCAGGCAGGTCCACGCAGTAGCACTGCCAGTCGGACTGATTAGCAAGTTTGTTTTCTCTGTGTGTGCCCAAGTGGGTGAAAAAGAACGTTGTGTCATGGAGGCAGGCACGTTGAGGTAGTTTTCCCAGCGTTGATGAGGAAACTCACATTTCACCCATAACTTTATTCTTGCTATCTTCATGTTGACTTCACTCAAGACTTGTGTGAATCAACACAAGGGGTGGTGAGAGTATAAGATTGATAAGGATCAAAAACAAGTTCCATGGGAATGTTGTTTTTTGCCACTTTATAAATTGCCATTGATTTTGTTTGTTTAAACTGACTTCCACTGCTCTGGATTGATGAGGAGGGATCATGATGGTAAGCCCCATGATTATTTTCCAGTCTCGACCCTGCAAGTTTGCTGGCTAGCTTGAAAAACTGACCTTTTAAAATTAGGGGCTAAGACTATAGGAGACGCAACCTGCTGTTTAAGGGTGCAGGTCAGAGCCACCTGGAAATTACAATGGAGGCAAGTCTTCTTATTCCCAGCCTTTATACAAACACTTTTCGTTTCCTTTAACCTGGGGGACTTTGTCTCCTCCAGTCAGTTGGCTGCCTCTTTCCCTAGTCATTTCATATTGGTAGGTCATTAAGGGTGGATAGAGAACAAGCCTTTCAAATAAAGTTGGCTTTTTTTGATTTTAAATCATCCACTTATTTTACCTAGTGCTCTCTCCTTTTTAGTCAGAAGTAGGTCTTCGAATTTTCTTCCCTTTAAGCACTAAATCTTTTAACTAGATTTTTTTTCTTCTTTTTCTGAAAGATACACAGGACATCTGTTACTTCAAGTTAGGTCTTAAAAAAAATAAAGGTAACCTGGACAATTAAACTTCTCAACAGAAAACTCCCCTTTATAATTCTGACTCTTTTCCCAAGTTTATATGATCATGGTTTTAACCTGTTTGATTCTTCTTTGTTTTATTTGAAGACATAGACATAATATACATTAGTTTCAGTGTTTCTTTTTATAAAAAGAACTTAATCTTGTATGAAACATGCTTTTATATGATTTTAATTGAATTAATCTATTTCACAGGGTAAGCTAAGAGATGTCTGTATACACAGATGTGGCGAGTTTTGTTGTTTTCATTTCCCATAACACAGTGTTTTAAGTCTGGTGAAGGAAACCAGATATATTAACTTAGACTTATTGGTCTTCATATTTTTAAAATTAGGTACCATGCAACACTAAAAGTTATTTATAAATTACACACATGTACTGTTATGTTGATATACTACTTATAAAACATACCCAGAAAGAAACTAAAGGATAAGTTAAGTAAAAATCATGAAACAGAAGTTCTAATATTCTTTTTCTGTATCCCAGTGGATTGTTTTGTACAACCCCTAGGGTGTACGCCCAGCTTTGGAGATCACTGATGGATTGGTGTTTTTTACCTTTCTCTCCTTATCTGTGGCTCTCTCATTTATCATCTCTGATACTGTAGCCACTTGCAAAACTGCTAGGAATCTGTGTCTCCTGTAACAGATGAGTTAGGAACACTTGTTTCCCTGTCATGGACTCATAGGTAGATGAAATGAGGCATAAGAGATGAATGTGATCTAGGGGTCTTCCTAGATCTCCCAAGTTGGATATACAGATGAAAAAATATATGAAGTTTTCATTGAAAGGCTAAAATTCCAGTGGTCAGAAAGTGAGGAAACTAAGGAGTAAATGAGTGAGGGAAGGAAGGATACTTTTTGTATTACAGTATTTACTGTGTGGAGGGTAGAAAGCCCATTTACCTTGGAGCAGATTAACCTGGACCTAAATGTGGCCCTACCACTTATTACATTCATGATATTGGACAAGATAGTTCCGTAACTTCTGTGAGCCTCTGTTTCCTTAGCTATAAAATTTGAATGACATCTATTTCAAAGCAGCGTGGTAGGTATTATACATAGGAGTATAGGTGTAGAGCTTGGCTGTATTAGATTGGGTAGGTTAAAAGCTATAACAAATGAATCGAAACGAAGTGTACTGCCTCAGATGCAACAAATGTATTTCTCATTCATGTAAAGTTCCATAATGCATGATCCTGGCAGCACTCCTCCAAGGTGTGATTTGAAGATCCAGCCTTCGTGCATTCTGTGTCCCTGCCACCTTTGGCAGGTTCACTGTGTTAATCTGCATCAAGCCATTGGAAGGAGAAAGACTTGCAGGGTGTTAACTGCCCAGATGTGGAAGTCATACATATCACTTTTGCTTTCATTCCATTGGCCAGAACTCAGTTATGTATGTGTGTATCTTACTATAAGGGAGTCTGGGAAATGTAGTTTAGCTGTGTTTTCAGGAAGGAGAAAAAAGGCTTGGGGAAATAGCCATCATTGTCTGACATTCTATTATTGTATGTGATATTTCCTCCATGTTCAATAAATGCTACTTCTCTTTTCTCCCCTCACCCCCACCTCAATCCCTGGTTTTCTTGGCAGAAAAACTAGAACAGATATAAGAAAAAATGATAGAAAGAGCTAATACATGCATAGTGTTTACTATTTTTGAGGTACTTTTCTAAGCACTTTGCCCCCCTAGATAGGAATTATTATTGTGTCTATTGTATAGATGAGGTAAATTAGGCTTAGAGAAATTAAATCATTTGCCCGACATAGCCAGCAAGTGGCAGAGCTGGGATTTGAACCAAGTTGTACGGCTCTAGAATTACTTTTCCTAGCAGTTTCACTATACTAGTTTTTTGTTCTTGCTGCAACATTTTTCTTGTTGTAGCCATTGGACCACCTTTTCTTTTCATTTATATAAAAAAAGTTGGAGGAGAATTAAAAAATCCTAAAGAAGATAAAAGATTGCATCTAGTCTGAAATATACTGGAGCAGAATTAAATGTGATATTGGTTTATCTTGAATACCTACCAGAATCGGGAGCAGATAGTTAAAGGAAGACCACCTTCCACGCCAACTAAATGCTTTCTCATTTCTGATAAACATATTGCCAGGGTTTCTTCCTTGAATTTTAACCTTCTTTTTAAGCTTTCATTTTGGAAATCCTGGGCTACCACTTTTTCTTTTTTAATTTTTTTTTTTTTTTTTTTTTTTGCGGTACGCGGGCCTCTCCCTGTTGTGGCCTCTCCCGTTGCGGAGCACAGGCTCCGGACGCGCAGACTCAGGGGCCGTGGCTCACGGGCCCAGCTGCTCCGCGGCATGTGGGATCTTCCCGGACCGGGCCACGAACCCATGTCCCCTGCATCGGCAGGCGGACCCGCAACCACTGCGCCACCAGGGAACCTGGGCTACCACTTTTATGCTGCAGTATGTGAAGTTAAACTCCTGTTCATCTCTTAGCCCAAGCAAATATCCTTTCTGGTAATTTCACAACTAAAGCATTCTCTCCTCACCTTCCCTTTGATCAAAGGCATTGCTGTTAATCAACATCCCCAAGTCCCAAGAAGCCTCCTCCTGTTCGCTCAGCTTTTCAAAACGGTTTCAGTATTTCCTGCATGACTGAAGGGACCGCTAGCTATTATCCTGGTATCCTCTGAACAAAGTGACCCCTCTTGTTGTTCTCATCCTGTTGTCCCACTTCCATTAGAGAATCTGCCTCATCTCATCTTTCCTATGCATTTGTCTTTTACAAAAACACCTAGTACAGTTTTGGTTTCCAGTGGCCCCGGTGGAAATGTGAGATGGTCACAGTGAGAGTGGACGTTTTGCCAGGACACTTCATACTTCCACATTAACTCATTTTTTTCTTCTTGTTCAGTATGTATTTGTGGCATCTTCACAATTAATTAATGAGAAGACACACATCTTCCCACCATGTAGGGAGGCAGATGTACTGTAAACTTATCAATCAACTCTCAAAAGCCCATGTTCATTTCCTTCTAACTTTCCCTGACACTTGTCCTCAGAAATTTGTTTTATTTTGCTTTTTTTCCACTAAATTTGTCTCCCTTCCAGTATCCCTCACATCCATGCCATTTGTATGTGTGTGTGTTTTCAAGCCCCTTCTTGTGATTTAATGGCATTAGAGCGATGGAGAGGTTTACTCTCATGTTTTTAGACTCCCAAAGAGCTGAGTCCCACAAGGCCTTGTGAAAAGCTAATTCTAGCTGTTGTAACAGATAAACTAAATTTTCAGTGACTTGAAAAATCTTTATACTTCTTGCTCATGTGCAGTGCTCACAGCACAGGAGTGGCTTTCCATGGAGTCATTCAAGGAATCAGGTCCCTCCTCCTTTTGTGGCTTTGTCCTCTCCTGAGTCCCCACAGTCCTCTTTGTTCAGACAAGGTGTACGGCATTTGAGGAGAGAAGTGTCCTGACAGGTTTCAGAGGAACTTGTTTTAGGCTCAAGCCTGGGAACGGTTATCATGGCTCCTGCCCACATTCCACTGGGCAAAACTCAGTCACTTGGCCGTTGTTTACATTGCCTCTCTGTCTGGTCTACCCTTGCTGTCTTTTTCCACCATGTCTACTATATTTTGCACGAGGCTCAACTCAAATGTCACTCTGTTAAGCCTCCTTTTTTTTTTTTTTCGGTATGTGGGCCTCTCACTGTTGTGGCCTCTCCCGTTGCGGAGCACAGGCTCTGGACACGCAGGCTCAGCGGCCATGGCTCACGGGCCCAACCCCTCCGCGGCATGTGGGATCTTCCCGGACGAACCCGTATCCCCTGCATCGGCAGGCGGACTCTCAACCACTGCGCCACCAGGAAAGCCCTGTTAAGCCTCTTTTGATATTACTGAGGAGTAAAGAATGTCTCCTTTCTCTGTACATATTCCTATTGTGTTGTTTTTCATGCCACTTGTATAATACCTATCATGAAAGTGACCAGCTCTCCCAGTTATCCCAAGACTGAGAGGTCCCCAGTGTGCTGGACATTCATTGTTTGTTTGTTTTTTCTAGTTCATCTATTTTATTTTTAGAATATATTTGTCTTTTTTTTTTTAACTGAAGTATAGTTGATTTACAATGTCATGCCAATCTTTGTTGTACAGCAGAGTGACTCAGTTATATGCATATGTACACCCTTCTAAAAAAATTATTCTTTCCATTATGGTTTATCACAGGATATTGAATATAGTTCCCTGTGCTGTACCTTAGGATCTTGTTGTTTATCCATTCTAAATGTAATACTTTGCATCTACCAACCCCAAATCCCCAGTCCATCCCTCCCCCTCCCCCTCCCCCTTGGCAACCAGAAGTCTCTTCTCTATGGACATTCATTGTTAAAATCAGGAAAGTCCTGGGCAAATTGGGACAAGTTCATTACCATACCTACTACGTTGTAAAGTTACTTCACGTGTCACTCAGTACCATGTGAGTTTCTTGAGACAGTGGATAAGAGCTTGAAGTTTGGAGACAGATTTCTTACCAGTCCTGAGTCCATTATGTACTAGATGTATTATTGTGTGTGATAGCAAATTACCAACCTTTCTAGGTTTCTGTTTCATCAGCTGTATGATGGGATAATGTGCATTTTGTAGACTTGTTCAGATATTTAAAAGACATGGTAAATTAACTCACTGAGTGTATTGATGGACATATCCATAAATTTGGGTCGTACCTAAAGGTGCAGGAGTTTGTGAAGACTATGTGGAGTACTGCATGCAAAGTACTTAGTACATCCTAGTACTTAATACTAGTACCTAGCACTTAGAAAAGCCTAGTATGCTTCTAGTAAACAGTTTTTAATTGACTAATCTTACTTATATTGGAGTATCTCTTGCATAAAACATGATAGGCACCAAAAGGACAATTTAACTCAATATACGTGTTCATGGAGCATTAATGGTATTACAGGAGTTTGGGATAAGGGGAGCAAACAAGTCAGTGAGAGTGGTTAGGAAATATTTGGCAAAGATCTTCTGATGTTTGAAACTTGAAAAAGCAAGAGTTGGCTGCAAGATTAGTTTTTTGTTTTGACAGAGTTTTATTTTTCTTTCTTATTTAAAGCCAGAATCAATAAGTTTCATGGTTTGGAAAGTGAAAATATTTTCCATATTTAGGCAAGGTCAGTTTCAGCTCAGTGGTGCATTTCTGGGAAGGGAATTTGGTAATGAGAAAGTGAGGGTTAGGATGGCAGCACTCCTGATTCCACAATGAATTTGAGGTTCTAAGAAATGTATCCAGAAGTCTCCTTTGTTTTTACTACAATAAAATAGCTTTTCCACCTTTGGGCTAAACTTTTGTGTATAAAGTACTTTATACCCTGCACAATTGTACTAATATAACTTTGATAATTCATGTTGCCTATCACTTTTAGGTTTGTCATGGAAATTTCTAATGAGGACAGGTGTTAACCAGTGTGCTTATGCTGAAATGGGTCCCATTTGGAGAAGAAAAAAATAAAACAAATAAAAAATGACGTGACTCAAATCCCCTATAGGGCTTGATTCTAGGCACACTGCCATCATTTTGAGTTGTACACATTTATATTGTCATCTGTATTATGATTGCTCTTCAACTAGCAAATATAAATGTGGATGTTTTTTCTTTAGTGACTCATTTGATTAGCTATTAGCTAGCTATTGATTCTAGACTCCATGCAGATCAGTGAATTAATTGGGAGTCCAAGCAGTACTTTTATGCTATTTAATTAGGTGAATGACACTCGTAAAGAGAGAATATTTACTTAAGTCATGTTTCTAATTCCTAGTAAAAATTATAGCAAGAACATGGTTATCTAGAATTCTTGGAATTAAGTAATGGTAAATAGAGGTTTGTCTCTAGTCTAACAATAGGGATTTTAAAAAAATGGAAATCCATGTAAAACTATATTACTTTCCCCTTTAAACAGGCAGCTAAATATGATTTCCTTCTTGACACAGATCACTGTGATGAACATAGTCTAGTAGTTTAGACTAGAACCTTGACTGACCTTTGAATCAGATCCACCTGGATTTGTCTGTCACCAGCTGTGTGATCTTGAACATGTTCCTAACCCTTACAAGGCACTTTAAAAAATCTGTAAATTGAAGTTGATCATGCCTACCTTGCAGAGAGGCTGTGAACATTAAATGACGTGAGTTTAATACTTTTGTACAGTGCCCACAATACATTCTAAGCACTAAGCAAATTAGCCCTATACTATACTCTTGGCAGTTTATATAGAACACGGTACGTACAGCTGTTTTCTATATTTGTTGAGACAATGAATGTTATACCAGACTGTGCAACAGGATCCCCTCAGGTGCTGGTGAAACATAAGTCCCTATGCCGAGTGACCTCTGTCTGTTTTTCTCTGCCTTTCAGGGGGTCACATATGACTCCTTGCTTTGGTGAGCTAGCCATTTCTATTTACTTTTTCTTGTCGTTTGTGCAGTAGAAAAAATCAAATATACAAGCCATTCAAACTATATTTAATGGTTTGAATAGTTCTGAACGAGGCTCTGAAGGGCTCTTCCCTCCCCCCCTTCTTGTGAGAGAACAGTACGGATATTTCATATCCATTTTTTTCTTTTTAAAAATTTTTATTGAGGAATGGTTGATTTACAAGGTTGCTCTAGTTTCAGGTGTACAGCAAAGTGAATCTGTAATACATATAGATATATCCACTCTTTTTCCCATATAGGTCGTTACAGAGTATTGAGTAAAGTTCCCTGTGCTCTACAGTAGGTTCTTATTAGTTATCTATTTTATATATAGTAGTGTGTATGTGTCATATCCATTTTCACTCTTCTCAGCTTCCCCTTCCCCTACTTCCTGACTGGGGTACTGAGAGGTACAGTAGAAACAGAAAATAACTTTCTTTGATAATATTGTCCCATGTATTTGTGATATGCTTTGCAGCAGCAGCCTGTTTGTGAAGATTTCTGTGTTACAGTTGTGGAAGGTTGGCTAGCTTGCCTGTGGTACTATAAACTTCATTCAAAAGTCTGTACTCTGAGTACATGATCTTTACTGTATAAAAAAGTTCCTTTTATTTTCTTTAGCACATTTCAAGTTCTCATTTACCATTTACTAGAACCTATCTAAAAATTCCTAGTCTGTTCGCTTTATTTTCTTTCTTGAACCTAATGGTCAGAATTGGAGACATTGCTACAATTCTATATACTGTTAAGGTGGTGGTAAGGTATGTATGTGCTCTGTGTAACATGGGTTTATTATGAATTTGTATTTCCATGAACTCTACTCAATTCTTTTATTAGTAACAATTTACTAGTATATTGTAATTTATATTTTGTGTTGTAACTGAAATTAGTACTTTTCTTTTAGACATTACTGTTATTCAAAGCAGCAGTCTTCTTCTGAATTAATGAGCTTTTACAAATTTTAGTAATTTTCTTATAATGTAGCTCCTTAAATCAATATATTAAGATTAACGCTTAAGAAAAGGGACATAATGTAATACAGTCCCCATAATAATGAGTTCCATGTTTTAGGTTGGGATTCAGTCTCCACAGATGGAAGCACTGTGTTATGTGATGTAAAAGAAAGGTAGTAGGTAGACTTGGTGATTGAAAACGATTTGATGATTCAAATTCTGGCTCTACCACTTGTATATTTGTAAGATTAGACCAAATTATTTAACACCCCTCAGGTTCATTTTTCTTATCTGTGTAATGTGGGTATTCTTGTAGGGTTGTGAAGACTGAAATGAGCTAATGCTATATACACATAGCCTGGTGCCAGGCACGTAATTAGATGATCCCTAAAAATGTTGAGTTTATCATTATGATCTTATTCTTCTCATACAGTTATTCAGTATCATAGCTATGTTGTTGATGAAATATGTGAAAGTTATGATTTACAAATTTGAAATGTTATTCTTTTAAAATACTCAATAAAGTGATGTATGTTTGTTCCTGTGTCTTTATCCATGGATAGACAATGTGATCTCTCTTGGCTGCATAGAAACAGGAGAAGGCATCCTTTCCATGGCACGTTGTTTTATGGTTGACCATTACAGAGAGCCACTGTATCAGGACTGAGATGCGATTAGCACTGTTTGAGATTTCATTTTGGAGAAATGGTTTTGGCTATGGTCAAGAGTCTTATTTATTATGAAGAATGAATTACTGAATGGGCTCTCATCTGTATTCTTTCCACTTCAGTTATAGCCCATCTTACCATGCTGCAAAAAGAAATGCTGACATGTGACAGAGTAGAAATATAAAAATGTTTCCAGTTGCTCTCAGTCAAATGTGATTCAAAGTTTTAAAAAGGTTTATACAATTTTTAAAAGTGTGTGATACTGGCAGTATTGGGGAATGACTTTCTGTTTACTTGGGAGAATATCAGTCTACATAGTCTCTTTATGGGTGCTTTGAATTTCGAAAGGTAGAAAGCATAACAGTAATGACTGGTATAATATACTTGCAGTGAAGGAGTTTTACATATTTGAAGAGAAACAAGCTAATGTTATTTTATTTTCCATGTGTTTGTATAGAATGAAATATTTTTAGTAATTTTATTTTGAATGCTTCTCTACTTCCTCCTTGTTTGTAGGTTTACTGTGCAAACCTACAAACTGTGTTTTTGGAATTCAAAACTACTTATATATTGTTTTATTTATAGTTCATCATTTAACCTCATTACTTAGATACTTTAATTACCTTTATATTTGTTTCTATAATTTCTAACACATACAGTGAGAACTTACTGTTTTTCTTTGTGTTTTACATCCCTCCCCACCCACTATCTACTAAGCTAACTCACATCCGGATCTTAATTCATTGACAGACTTCCATCTGTTAATTTATAACCTGTAGAATCTAAGTTTGGGGCTTTGTATGGAAATTGGCTTGACTGCAGGCTTCTAATCATTCATGCCCGGGTGTTCTCTGCTGTTAGATTATTTCCCAAGTGAACTATGTATCACAGTTTTTAGGTAATTCTTTGGAGCACCAGACCACGTGTTCATGAATGTCCTGAAGTATACAGTTTCAGTGGAAACGGTGGTAGAATTCCTGCCATTTCTGGCTTCTTGGGCTTTCAGATGTTAGAAAAAGCTACAGAAACATAATTACACTGCTGGATTTCACCCCTTGCAATTATTTGAATTACCTGGAGTGAGTAACTGAAGGGGTGGAGGGGCTGTTTCTCTTATGTCTGAAAATAATATAATGAATTGTCCATCAATAGGGATTATTTGAGTTTGCTATTGATCCTTGATGTTGTGTACCCTACTTCTCATTGACTAAGAACATCCGTTTTAGCGAGACCTAGGTATACAGGGTAGGTATACGGTGTGTAGTTCAGAACAGAATATCATTCCTATGGGTAATTTGCCCAAGACCTTACTGTCATTGTAGTCCATAGATGAGTATTTCATGGGAGTCTGTGCAAAATGCAGAACTTTGGCCCCCACATCACACCTTCTGTATCAGAATCTTCATTTTCTTATGTGATTTGTGTTCACATTAAAGATTGATAGGCATTGATTTACCTCATATTCTTTTTTAAAAAAATAATTTTCTTATTTACTTTACTTAAAAAAAAAAAATTATTTATGGCCGCAGCTTGCAGGATCTTAGTTCCCTGACCAGGGATTGAACCCACACCCTCAGCAGTGAAAGCACCGAGTCCTAATCACTGGACCACCAGGGAATTAAGATTTACATCATATTCTTAACTAACTGAACCAACTGCTTCCCTGCTGCTAGTTATAAGTGTCAAACATATACTCAACATGCTTAATTATATATTAAGGACCCAATACTGCAGGATTAAAGATAGGTACAGTAGGCTAGTAGCGCTTGGCCAAAGGATGATCAGAATCTAGATGGGTAGATAAAATATATAGATATGTAACTCACATCCATTGTAGCTAACATCAGAAATTCAGGTAGAATATGGTCAACGTGAGCGGAATAGACAATGCTTTAGAAATCATTGTAGGGAAGTGGTTTTCTTTCTTGGAAACGTGTTCTCATCATGTTCTTCTTGAAGCTCTTAGCAGTAGAGTATCTCAAGCCATTTTTGCTTATGTTGAGGTCAGGATCTTGAGTACAATATCTACCATCTTACCCATCATTGTAATTGATCAAGCTTTAGTGAGTTCTTACATAGCCTATATATATATACACACACACACACACACACACACACGTATACACACATATATGTATATGTGTGTGTGTGTATGAAGAGACACATATAATGTGCTTTCAAGGAGCTATTTGCTTGGTGTGAAAAGACAACTCAGATTACAATGTGATGTGGAATATTATGGTGGCAGTTGCAAAGAGATTATGGGGAAGAATTGATAATTGAGTTAAAGTGAAAAGATGGACAGAATTTGCAGGTTGGGTTTAGAAAGTACACTTAAGAAAAAGGATATAGTGTGTACAGTGGCACGAGGTCATGAGAGAAATGGCGTGTTCAGGGAATGGCAAAGAGCTGAGTGTGAGTGGACCTTTGGGATGTAGGAGGGTGGCGGCAGGATCTTCACCTTATACAAATGCATAGACCAGAATGTGAATGATGCCCCAAGAGTTGGGCAAAGAACAAAGATAGTGTGATTAGTGCATCATAGAATTGTATGAAGTAGCATCTTTGGGGAATAGGAGAAAACTGAGCTGTATCCTATAGGCCATAGAAAGCCATTACACGATTTTAAAGGGCTGGAATGACGTCAGATTGCTAAATTTGAAAAATTCATCCAAATTTAATGTGGAAATCTGAATGATGGGTTGGAGGTGGTGAGTTGAGTGGCATCTGTAACCTGTCTAAGCTTTTAGATGTGTGTCTGACCTATGAATATTTCTTATTTCCTATTTTCTGATCATGTTAATTATGTAAGATTATAGTAAACTGGGTACAAACGTCCATTCATATTTTATTTATATAAAATATTTATACTTGTTTAATGTATTTCATATTTAAATCCAGTATACATAGGGATTAGTAAGTAATTTGGGATTTAAATTAGAAAACTAAGAAAGTGAGGAAACAGCAACTGTTCTTAAACAGATAATGGAAAAAAAAGCATTACACAAGGTAATTAAATGCTTTTATATTGTAGCATGAGATTTGTCTTCTGGCAGTAGGTTTCCAAATGTACAATTTCAATTGAGTACAAGACACTTTTTTTTTTCCGTTTAAAAACGTTTTATTTGAGATGTCAGAGGTTTACATGGCAAGGTATCCAGTGCCCATCTGCTATCCCCCCATATTTTCTGGCTTCATTCCATATTGCTCTCCCGTGGCTATGGTACATTCCTTTGCTAATAACATTTGCTGTCCTTAGACATTGTTAAAGGGGAACTGATGCTGTTTGACAACATTTCAAGTAGTAGCCATTGATACTGGATATTTTAAAAATTTAATTCACCAGAACAAGCTTACTTTCCTAAGAGTAAAATCACTTCCACTGTATGTGGTCTTGTAGGTTGATAAATCCAGAGCCCACTCTCCCACTAAGAAGTGGTCCAGGACGTCTTTCTTCAGCTGGCCCTTCCTCCGTCCCAGTATATGAAAGGTGCAGGCATATGACCAGCACCTCTGAATGCATGGATTATCAGATCCTCTCTCCTCATAGGTAGAATCATGAGCTCAGTAACACAAGGATGAAGAAAGAGTTGGAGCGGTTATTCTTTGTACTGTGTCAGTGTCCTGGCCAGACTGCCCAGTGGTATCTGCTCCTGGGGAATTTGAGAGCTGTTTGATTCCCACGTTCTCTCTTTATCTTACGATCTCCTTATATACTTTTATAGAGTATCTTCTTCCCTAGGTTCTCAGAGGTCACTATTCTTGCTTGCAACCCAAGGACTGTAAAGAGTTTCTCCTAGTATTTGGAAATGTTTGGAGGTGCTTCTTATTTGCGACATGCCTTATAGTGTTATGCCCTCATCTTTCTGTCAAGAACTTCTGAAGCACAGACACAAAGGTTATTTTTTCAGGGTGCGCTACTCATTAGTTTGAGGCCTCTCCAGGAATTTGGAAAAGTCATCCCCTTGGAGAGCCTATGGCATTTTCTTCAGTTTACGGTAACTACTCTCATGCCGATGTTCTGCAGGATGGGGAAGTTGGCTGGGAATTCGGTGTGTAAATCCCCCTGCCTATCTCTGGCTTTCAGTTTTGGGTGAGTGTTTTTTTTCAGAAGGAGTTCTAACATCTCATACAACTGCAGATGCCAAGGTGTTTCTTAATAAGCTTGTTCTTCTCTGAATAGTTCATATCAGCCAGTACTTTCTGATGTTTGATAAAATCAGCAGCTGAAAGTTCCCTTCTTGGTCTAGTCAGTGCTTAATGTCTTTTGTGCAAATGTGTTTCTGGAGGCTCTGTTATCACAGTAAGGAGCTAAAGCATAGATCTGTGGGCGTACCTTGCAAACTTGTCATTAACTCTGGGAACCAGGGCTCTTGGTATTTATGGGCTGAGACTTAGTCTTTGTCCAGTGTGCCTTATAGGAGTCTGAGCATAAAAGTCTCTGAGTGTAACTTGGGCCTGGTGTTCATAATTGAGTTGCACCCCAGGCCTGATGATCTTCTAATACTCTTTCATATGTAGTCATGCACCACTAAACTCTTGTTGATCTTCTGTTAGAAGCAAGGCATTGCAGAAGGCCTAGTGTCAGATATAAAGACCCATTCCCTGCCTTCAACTTGGAAGTGGAAAAGGAGGCCATGATTATGGGAGTGAATATAAAGTCTCTGGGGTAATTGCTACAAAATATGATCCTCAGAAAAACCTGGCACTTTAGAAGAAAGTAAAGATTCATAGCCCCACTCTAGAGGTACTGAATAAGAGTCCCTGGAGATGAGGTTTAGGTTACTGTATTTTGAATATGCTCCCCATGTGATTCTGACGTTCAGCCAGCTTTAGGAAGTAGAGCATGTTCTGCAGAACACAAATTCTTCAAGGTATAAATAAGATTCCCTTTAAAAAAAATCTCAGCAGGACCGACCTTAGGAAATTCTGGATTTTAAATAGGTTTTCTTACATTAGAATTTCTCAGCATCTTTATGTGCCTTGTGAAAATACGTTTCTGAAATTTACTTGACTAAGGTCTTTCAGGCTGCTGTAACAGAGTACCATAGACTGGGTGGCTTATAAGACGACAGAAGTTTATTTCTTACAGTTATGAAGGCTGGGAAGTCCAAGATCAAAGTGCCAGCATATTCAGTGTCTGCTGAGGCCCACTTTCTGGTTCTTAAATAGCCAACTTCTCACTGTAACCTAACATGAAAGAAGGAGCAAGAGAGCTCTCTGGGGTGTTTTTCATAAAGACACTAATCCCATTTGTAATGGTTCTGCCTTCATAACCTAATTACCTGCCAGAGTCCCAACCTCCAAATACCATCACATTGGGAATTAGGTTTCAATATATGGATTTTGAAGGGACATACACATTCAGTCTACAGGAACTGAAAAACAACCTCCCTCCCCAGTGCAAAGATGGTCTACGAAACATCTAGTGCGGTGGCTCTCAGCCATGGCAGTGCATTAGAATCATTTGGTTTAGTTGGTTTGCGGTGAAGGTGGGTTCTGGGTAATATAATTTTTTAAAGCTTCCCAGATGACTTTATTAAATGCAGCAGGGTTGAAGACCATAGATATTGTGGTATATTCTTTGGAATACGTGTTGGGACATTTAGTCCTAGTATGTGTTCCTTATCACCCAGGTTATTTTGTTTCACATCTGTCAGGTAGTTTTACTCAATTTATATGTCTCATGTCATATTTTTTAGAGTAGGTTTTCAAATGTCTTTTTTTGTGATTATGATAGAAACTTCTTTTTAGGAGTTGGAGTCCTTGGAGACATTCTACGAGAAAAAAATATACATGGGCTTCCTAAGTAAATTTTAATCAGAATGAGTAATGTTAATCATATACTCACAATGTACCAGGCAAGTTGCTAAATGCCTTTATTATATTATCTCATTTAAACCTATAATGATCCTATGAGTTAGGTGCTGTGATGACCTCTAGGTCCTAGATGAGATAACAGAGAATCAGTTATCAGTTATTAAATAACTCAGTTCACACAGGTAGGAAATGGCCACACTGATGTCATATCCCCGGTCTGCCTGCCTGTGAGCTAAAGCTTTTAAACAGTATGGATTCATCACTAAAGTAGAGATTTTTATATTTAGTGATCAGTATATGGTTAAAAGACCTAAGCATGTGCACATTGCTTTCAGAACTACATTTTATTGCAAGGATGGTGCATCTTCATAAACTATAGGGGTTTGGGAATACAAATGTTAAGAACCATTTTAAAATAGGAAGATTTTCAGACAAACATTGGTATATGAATGTAAATAGAATTTTTTGCAGTTATAATAGATTGGTAAGTTGTGTATGTAAATTATATGTTATATTCATTATTCTGAATTTATTTGAATATTCAAAATTCAATGTATAAATATATTTTTCTTACAGCTAACCTTCCAAGTATTTTTAAGATTCTAGGAAATATTGAGTTTGATAGATTTTTGTTACTCTGGCCACAAATCTAAACAAAGGGAAAGAGTGTTTTTGACTACTGGCAGTAAAACTCAGTTAAGGGGATTTATGTATGGGTCCAAATGCATGCTTATTAGTTTCCCAGAACATGATGTTTCCTTTTAAAAGTACATGCCTGGGCATCTAGTTATGACAAGTAGAAAAAGTTTCCAGTTGCATGTCTTTCATTTTCCCAGAGAAGATAAATTGTGTAATGTGTAAATGACAGTACAGAGTCTTTTTGAAGTGTAGTGATTTCATCTTATGTGTCAACTTGGCTAGGCCACAGTCCAGATATTTGGTCAAACACATCCAGATGATGCTATAAAGGTATTTTTAAAGATGTGATTCACATTTAAATAGGGACACTATGAATAAAGCAGATCAATAATGTGGGCCACATCCAGTCAGTTGAAGGCCTTAAGAAAGACTCACGTCCCCCAAGGAAGAGGACAATCTACCAGAAGACTGCTTTTGGACTCAAGGTACAACCTCAGCTCTTCCCTGTGTCTGTAGCCTGTTCTGCAGATTTTGAACTTGCCAGCTTCCATAATCACATGCGCCAGTTCCTTAAAATAAATCTCTATCTCTCTCTCTTTCTAATACATATATATTTTGTGTGTAAATATACACACACATACACGCACATACATTCTCTTGGTCTGTTTATCTGGAAACCCCTGACTACTACACCAAGATTCCTTACTCTCCCTGTTTAAAGAAGGTTCTCCCATTGTTTTTCAAATAATTGACTTGGATGTTCTTGGCCACAGTTGCCATCATACTTTTGCAGAATTATGAGCAGTGGATGGCACCAAATTCTACCCTCTCTAACACTGGTGATGTGTCCCCATGAATTGGGCCATTTCATAAATGTCATAGAGAGTAAATGGGGGCACAGAAAGTTCAAAATGGCATGTCTCGCTCCTTGCAAATTTGTGGTATTACAGGTTTTCAGGTATGGCTTTGGTCTTCTAGTCAAAGTAGGGTAATTTAGAAAAAAGTGAATGAAATATCCTACAATTCACTTCATTCATCCATTTTACTTATACATATTGACCGCTGCTCTGTGCTAGGGGCAAGTTAGGTCATGTGGGTAGGAAAAAAAAGAAAAACAGACATGCATCCTGCTTCATGGAGCTTAGGGTCTGGTAGGGGAGACGGAAAAAAGTGTTAAATAACTAATACTTATAATAAAAATAATTATAAACCGAAATAGGTGCTCTGAAGGAGAGGATGATGGTGCTAAGCTAGAGAGGAAGGTGGGAGGGATCTACTGTAGATGGCTGAGTGAAGCAAGGCTTCTTAATGAATATGAATTTTGAGACCCAAAACTTGAGAAGAAGCTAATCATACAAATAACCAGAGAAGAAAGTTCCAGGCAAAGAAAATAGCATGTAAAGGGACAGGAAGCAAGGAAGAACTTGATTCGTAACTTGACTTCATGTGTAAATGATCAAGTGGTCTTTGGTCAAGAAAGCCTTAGTTGGGCTTCCCTGGTGGCACAGTGGTTGAGAGCCCGCCTGCCGATGCAGGGGACTCGTGCCCCGGTCCGGGAAGATCCCACATGCCGCGGAGCGGCTGGGCCCGTGAGCCATGGCCGCTGAGCCTGCGCGTCTGGAGCCTGTGCTCCGCAACGGGAGAGGCCACAACAGGGAGAGGCCCGCGTACCGCAAAAAAAAAAAAAAAAAAAGAAAGCCTTAGCAAAGGCTGAGTGAAGGAAAATGCTGGGAGTGAAAGCTGTGAAGAGAATGATGCAGGAAACTGGTTCCACTGGGTAACTGAAGTTAGTTTAGCTGGATTCAAGTTTGAGAGTATATTTGAGAGATAATATTACCTTTAATATTAATAATATTATGTTTAACCAGTTTTTCAATATGTTTAACTTCCGTATTACTTAAACCATACATGAGGCATTTAGGTAATAGAGAAATATTTTCTGTTTTGGGTATGAATATGACCATGATGAGCATGGATTGCTGTCTAAGTCTAGCTCATGGATATTTGTCTAGAGATTCTAAATCTTAGAGTGTCACATTGTTGGTCTGGAAGGTTCTCCATACTTTAAGAGGCTATCTCGGTATCTCAAGTCACTTGAAACTACGCTTACTGACTTTTGGAATTTTAATTGTATGACTGTTTATTTTCTTCTCATCTCCTTTCCCTGCTTCTCCCCCCACTTCCTCTACCTTTTTTCTTTTTTTAATCAAGTCCTTACCAAAAGCTTAGAAGTCAGTACAGCACTGAATATGGTAAATATATCATTTCAGTTGTAAAAAATTAGGTGCCTGGATATGTGCGTCCTCCAGTTCTGTAGAATTGTAAAATAGGTCACTCTAGAACTTGTGCTGTATATGAAGCCCCTCACTGAATAATTTAAGCAAATCTCTAACTTTCAACTTGGCAGAATTTTCATTTCATATCTTGAAAAATTCAGGTATACAAACTCAGATGAACAGTTAAGGTAATTATCCATGTTATTTAAAAGAAAAAAAAATCTGGTACTGATGAAGAAGTAGGGTCTGGGACCTTGATTCATTTGGACTGGCTATTAATGTTGTTGAATTTTCCTGGATAATGTCTGAACTTTCAATTTCACTTTGCCTTTATAACACTTTGTATTTTTAAATTATTTTTCCGAAAGGTTATATGTCTGTGAGTGTGCATTTTAATAGTATAAAAGGGTATCTGGTCAAAACTAAGCTTCCTTTCTGTCACCTTCTATTAGCTCTCTCTCCTAGAGGCAATGCCACTATTATTTGTCTTTCCAGAGATATTTAATGTATATGAGCACATATATATTGAGATACTTATTCAATAAAAAAAGATATGTGACTGTTTACTATAAAAACAATGGCATGGGCTTCCCTGGTGGCGCAGTGGTTGAGAATCTGCCTGCTAATGCTGGGGACACGGGTTCGAGCCCAGGTCTGGGAAGATCCCACATGCCGCAGAGCAACTAGGCCCGTGAGCCACAACTACTGAGCCTGCACGTCTGGAGCCTGTGCTCCGCAACAAGAGAGGCCACGATAGTGAGAGGCCCACGCACCGTGATGAAGAGTGGCCCCCGCTAGCCGCAACTAGAGAAAGCCCTCGCACAGAAACGAAGACCCCACACAGCCAAAAATAAGTAAATAAATAAATTAAATTAAAAAAAAAACACAATGCCATGGAATATCCTTTCCTTACTTAAAGATAAATCTTAGACATCAGTCTATGCATAGCTATCCCTTGCTTACCAAAGACGACTCAGAATATTTATTCCCTTATACCAAGACCGTAATACTAGACCCCTGATCACCATCATTTATGCTCTTTGCAGGCCTTTGCTACTGTAAACATTATTTTTTAAACATACGTGAGTGTATCTGTAGAGCAGATTCCTGGAAGAAGCATTGGAATTTCTTAGTTAAGAAGTAGTGCATTTTGCATTTTTAATATTTGTTATTTCCAGATTGCCCTCCAAAGAAATGATCACAATTTACATTCTCCAAATAATGTCTTTATCCCTTTTGAAATGATGTAGTAGCCCCTTAGTGATTAGCAGAAGTTCATTCTATAATCAATGTTAGCGATTTTCACAAAGCCTTACAAACGATCATGTACCCAGGCAGAACAGCTTATATTAGGGCATTCTTGTGCAAGGTCATAATTGTTGTTGTTTCTATCCTTTCCAGCTATAAGAGCTCATTAAGGCCTCTCAGCTACAAGGTTGCATGTTATATTATGAGGTATTAGGTGCTACAGGTAAGACAGTGTCGTGACTGGACAGTCAAAATTGGTCTTCGATTTTGTGCAGCGGATAGAAGATGCCAAGAATATATGTTCTTAACTTAGGGCAGCCTCAGGATTTGGTTACCAAAGTGATAACCTAACTGATCTTTGGAGAACTTGCAGTCAGGTATATTAACAGTGAATAATAGCTCTCATTTGTTGAGCATTAACAATATGCCCAGAATCTTTGCCTATGTTATTTCTACTCTTTACAACAACCCTCCAAGGTGGGCATTATTATCTGCACTTTACAGTTGTGGAGAAATAAGTTCAGAGAGGCTGAGTGCCTCTCAACGTCTAATAATTGGCAGAGCAGGAATTTCAGGAAAAAGCCTAATAACTAATCATTGTCAGGACCGCCATTTCAGTTCTAAAGTCTCTGTTCTCTCCTCCACATGGCACCAATATTTTTGATGTAGAGATACCTACTTCCGTATGATTTTTTCCCTTTTATTTTTCATAATTTCAATTGGCCATTAGAATCACTCTGCTAATCTTTGTGCATTGAAAAGGTCCTTGTTATCAATATTTTGGAAATTTTAGACAGTGCCTTGTCTAAAGAATCCCTATCTTTTGTTGGTCCAGCTTTTGTACCCCTGCTGCTTAGCATCCTTCTAATATGCCTGCTATAGTCTGCTAGTCCTGAATCCAGCAGTGCCGTGTCCCCTGGCAGCACCCACAACCTAACGTTTCTGAACTGACATCTCACAAGATTTATTGAGATGCTGTAGTTTGTTCTTGCACCACACTGACCGTAATTAGTTGCTGACATAGGATGATTTATTGTTGGAAATTTCCTTAGAAATTTACTTTGTGTTTTGGGGCTAAGAGATGAGTGTTAGAGTTTCACATTTACATCTCTGTCTTGCACCACTTAACATATCAAAACTACATTTGAGTTCACCAGGCAGCTTGACCTCATAGGGAAGGTCATCCCAACTCTAAGTAAAACTGAAATGTGTAGCAATTAAGAGCAGTGAAGAAGCTACGTGACCAAATCAATTCTTCTTGATTAGGCCCTGGTTGAATCTTTAAAGATATAAACAGATGAAAACAATTTAAGATGTGGGCTACTCAAAGCCAAGAATCCAGGTAAACATCTAACGATTCTACAAAGACAAAGAAGCCAGAAAACGAAACCCTAGGCCCTCAAAGCATGAAGAGCAAGTAAGAGGAATCTGCCTGTGGCAAGGCTGACACAGAGAATGCAGGTCAGGGAAAAACCACTCACAAGAGGTTGGCAGCATATCCTGTCTGAGAGTCTGTCAGAAGAAGCCAGGTAAACTTCCCAACTCACTGACAGATTTTGGAGAAGTGAAGCGGTAGGGGAGAGAGGAAGGAGTTATCCAAAAAGTATGAGCAGGGTAACAGAAAGAAGAGGTCAGCACCAACTTCCATTCTCACTTGTTTTGTCACCCCCATTAACCATGCCAACGAGGTCAACTAGTTATGTTGTTTAACTGGGTCAGTTTTAGGTCATGGTGGCTTTCTTGGTAATAGATTATTTTCTCTTTTTTAAGTCACGCATTTCTTAAAGCTATTGTCTGCATTAAGACTTCTGGGTCCCTCAGTTTTTTGGTTTTTTGTGTGTGTGTTATTTTTATTATTTTATTTTATTTTATTTTAATAAATTTACTTATTTTTGGCTGCGTTAGGTCCCTGTTGCTGCGTGAGGGCTTTCTCTAGTTGCAGTGAGTGGGGGCTACTCTTGGTTGCGGTGTGCAGGCTTCTCATTTCAGTGACTTCTCTTGTTGCGGAGCACAGGCTCTAGGTGTGCGGGCTTCAGTAGTTGTGGCACGTGGGCTCGGGGGTTGTGGCTCGCAGGCTCTAGAGCGCAGACTCAGTAGTTGTGGCGCACGGGCTTAGTTGCTCTGTGGCATGTGGGATCCTCCTGGACCAGGGCTCAAACCCGTGTCCCCTGTGTTGGCAGGCGGATTCTTAAACACTGCACCACCAGGGAAGTCCCTGTGTGTGTTAATTTAAAAAGTTCTGTTATAGTTAGGATTTCCCTTCTGATGGGTATGTTTGACATCGATTGTGACTCCGTGTTGTTATCAGAAGCCCTTCCCATAGTGTATCTTATCACACGCATACCCTGACTGTGGAATTGTGGACATAGCCGTTTGACTGTCTGAATATTAAACATCTTATGCCTTTATGGAGTGTCCACCAATGAACTCTTTCTAGGCGCTCACTGATCTCTATCTAGTTAGATCCCACAGACTCTAATTTAGTAGGGTAGAAAATGAATAATAACATCTCCATTGTGTGCTATGATGTTTTCTTGTTCATATCTCTCATTAGAGTGTGAGATAATTGACTGTTTCTTCCTTGTCTGTGTTCCCAATGCATGTGGCATTTGTGTGTGCCTCACAGCTCCTAGTATTAAAGTCCTCAGTAAATAAAGGTCTGAGTAAATTTTACTTTTGGTTCCTTTATCTGACACCTTTTCTTATACTTTCTGGGTAATAAGAAGTAGAGATCTGTGTTTCTAGTAGATTTATGCCTTATAATTAAGAAATATTGGTTTGATACTTTTTTGTCCTGTGGACTTTATTTAATCATTAACTAATAAGATTTATTGAGCACCTTGCTGTTCTATAGCTAGTATACTTGATGGTGTTAGCTCCTAAGCACATAATTGTTTTGAATGGAATAATAATTTAGGTGAATTTGATATACAAAACTAAGGGCTGTGTGTTAAAAAAAATTCAGCCGAGTAAATTTTAAAGATCGTATTGGCTTTATTCAGTGATTCATGAATCCCATCTAGCAAATAGAAAGGAGATCCAAGCTGTATATATAAAAAAAAGACTTTTATAGTCCGCAGTGAGAGGGAACAAGGAGGTTATACCAGCAAAAAGTGGATTAGTTGTGGCAAGGTCACTTTCCTTTAGGGGATGGCAGGGATCTTATCAAGTGGATTAACCACTAGTGCTGACCAGGTGATTCCAGATTGACTTGTTTAAGATTCTGTTCCTTGGAGAGGCTGAAACTGTAATTAAGTTAGGTATTAAGTCTCTGGTTGGTGACATGGGGCTTAGCACAAGTGACTCCACATGGGTTCTGTTGTCTTTTTCTTTTAACATGTGTCTGGAGGTTGAGAAGAGGAGGGGAGATGGTAACTTTAAACATGGTTGGAAACTCATCAAGGAGTCGCTTTCTTCCTTTTACATGTGTGCTGGTTACAAGCAGTGAAAATTTATCTAGGTTTTGTTAAGTAACGGGGGTTTATCAGAAGGTTAAAAGCAAAAATGAAGAAGAGAGGAATATCTTTCACATGGAAGGTTCTGATTGGAATACTGGGAAAGCTACACAACCATGGTACACTTAGACCTCACCAAGACAGGGAAGTCTAGGACTAGAAGGTTATGTGAGATCTTTTTGTGATGTTTACCTAATTGGGGGCGTTAGCAGTTTATGGGTCCCTATTTCACTGTGGCACAGTTAATATGATTTACCTACTCTTTCTTTCTCATCTGTGTGGTCTGTGGGTTTTTTTTACTCGTTCCTATGAATTGCTTACTCTTTTTTAATGAGAAGAAACTGAATTGGTTAAGTCACCATCTCCCCGGTTTGGGGGCAGTGCCCTTGCTAGGGGCCATTTGGTAGACTGCTGGCTGCTCTGTTGTGATCAGCTGTCCTTTACCAGGTGTCCAGCACAGCCCCAATATATGTTGATGATGGGGTAGCTTCATGATCTGAGATAACAAGTACATCAGAGAACTCTGAGAAGTACCTTTCTGTGAATCATCTTTCAGAACCTAGTGGATGCCTTTTCTTTTCCTTTCTTTCTTTTTTTTTTTTTTTAAATTTAGGAAAGAACTCAATATTTGATCACATTAGGTGGAGTGAGGGAGAGAGTAGTAACATGATCCTAAAATAGTGGGATTTAACTATGTGATGCTCCATAATCCCTTCCATGATCGAAACTAGTCTGTTTCTTCTATTTACTTTTTAAATTGATTGCTAGAAATCAAGGACATTCTTAAAATATCAAAGAAATTGCTTAAGAGAGAATTTGAGTCTCTACTTCTCATACTACTGCCAAGAGTTCTCCTCAACCTCACCAATCATAGAAGGATCAGAATCCATATTGGAAATATATGCCAAGTTTAGTCCAACTGCTCTGTGCCAAGAACTCTTCCACCTATAAGATGCTAGAGGTTTGGGCTAAATGGAGCCCCATTCATCATTATTGTAGAACTCTGCCAGTGTTTAAAAGGTGCTACAGGGAGCTATAAGTTGTGTGCTAAATTAAAAGATTGTGAGCTCCACTGGTATAGCCAAAAGCAAGCTCAAAGCTGTGTGGCATCAGGCCAGGAGTAGAAAATAACTTGACACTGAGTTTTTCTTCCTTTGAATGACACTCTTTCAAGCAGAGCAGGAAAAAGTTGAAGTCTGTGTTGTTAAAAGATGTTTATTTCCACACCCCCATTTCTTATTCACAGGGGAGGCTTTTGTAAAGTGTGTTTCACTGAAACCCTTAAAAGAAATTGACATGTTACTACATGGGAAGACAAAGACAGGGTCTGTTCAGTAACGATTATGCAGTCAGGCTTTATCTGCTTGCAGATAATTTGTAGCTTATTTTTTTATTTTTATTTTTTTTTGCGGTACGCGGACCTCTCACTGTTGTGGCCTCTCCCGTTGCGGAGCACAGGCTCCGGACGCGCAGGCTCAGCGGCCATGGCTCACAGGCCCAGCTGCTCCGTGGCATGTGGGATCTTCCCGGACCGGGGCACAAACCCGTGTCCCCCGCATCAGCAGGCGGACTCTCAACCACTGCGCCACCAGGGAAGCCCTGTGGCTTATTTTTAATCCTCTGGCAGTTTCTTTCCTCACTCTTCCATTTACCTGCTATTTACAGCCCTGAGCCAGTCACTGTTGAGTACTTGGTGAATTTTACTTATTATAAATTGACTGAAAGAAAACACATGTTTCCAAAATGGATGTACTGATACTAGCTAGTATTTACTGAACACTTTTTTGGGGGCAGATTCAGTATTTTAAATGTAATGTTCACAGAAGCTTCATGATGGCAAGAACTATAGTTACTACTGTTTAGTGAGTAGAGTGAGACTTAGAAAATATTGGCTAACTTGTCAAGGTCTCAAAGATAGTGAATAGCAGAACCAAGGCTCAGGCCCTGGGAAAACAGGCTCATTTAGTAATCCTGTGCTGACTTGATCCCACCCTGAGGACTGTGATCTACGTGACTGCATGTATCTCCCAAACAAGGAGGTATCATGAGGAGATCAGTTTGGTTAATGAGGGCCTCCCAAACCATGAAGAATTTAAGATGTTTAGCTTTTAGTGGTAGAAATTCAGTGCAAGGGGTTTCAGTAGATGTCTTCATATACAGGAAAGATTTTCAAGTGGAAGATGATCTGTTTTGCATTTGCACAGAGGTAAGAACCAAGACATACTAAAGGAAACCATAGAGAGGCAACTGAGTGGAATGGCCCCAAAATAAATAGGCCGTCTCAGCATGTAGTGAATCCCCCATCACCAGAAATGTTCAAAAATAGCCTATTTTGGTTTTATAGAAATCTTAGATCAGTGGGTTGATTATGATGTGTTATAGAGAATCATTACCCAAAATACTCTGTGCAATGTCAAGAACAAACCCTAATTTTCTGTGGATACATATTTGGGAAAAGCACCTTTTGTCAATTTATAATATATATTAGAACATTAAGGGCCCAAAAATTATTCAGGAAAACAAAATAAAACAAAACTCTTCAAACTGTTTATTTAAACCTGGATTTCCCAAGATTTTAAAATGTACTTTATTTTGTTATTATTTTAAAATACCACAAAATTCTTCTTTTCCTGTGGCACCAATCAAGAGCCCATAGAACATTGTTTGCAAATGCTGGTATAAACCTACAGAAAATAGCATTGTATGCAGAGACCTTCCATAGTCCTTGTATGCAGCTCTTTGTAATGAGAAATAAAAGAACTCTTAGCTTCCTTGGTGATTCTGTGAGAAAGCAGTAGTTTTGTGGGATGGATAAGGAAAGTTGTTTTAGATATGCTATTTTTCATTCTCTTCTATTCTCAGAAGTAATCAAATGTTGATGGTATTAAACTTGCTTTTGCACACAGATAAAGAAGTAGAGCATGTTTCCGGACTTTGATTTTAATTTCTTATAATGGGCCTTATGTTCCCTGGGTATGTTTCTACTTACTTAAAAACAGATGCTCTCTGAAAAATTCATGAATACTGAAAATATGCTGGAGACTTTGGAGGGAAGCCCTTCGCCCTGTTTATTAAAGTCAGATTTTTTTTTTTTTTTTTTAACAAATGGTCTTTTGCATAATTTGCTTAGCAGTTAGCTTCATGACCTTGAGCACACTTCCTGGTTTTATGTAACTCAGTCTCTTCATTTATCTACTTAAATAAATTGTACAGAAAATGACATCCCTCATATCAATGTTTATGTGAACAGATAGATCCTTTCAAACAAACTTATATTGGTGATTTCATGAATGAGTCTTTCAGTTTGGGCAGCTAAACATGTTTTCTGAAGTAAAGGTTTTTTGAACCTGGTATTAGGTGTATATCATTTGCATGCCCCAAAATTTGCACTGTGAATTAGAATCCATTTAAAGGAAGAATTTTTTAAAAAGGATGTAAAGAACTACAGTGGTGGGGACTTCTCTGGCAGTTCAATGGTTAAAACTCCACACTTCCACTATAAGGGGTTTGGATTCAATCCCTGGTTGGGGAACCAAGATCCTGCAAGCTGCGTGATGCAGGCAAAGGAAAAAAAAAAAAAAAGGGAACTACAGTGGAAAAGATGATAGTGTACTTCATAGCTTTGCTCATTATCAGACATAATAAAGCTGTCTATGTATCATTCTGGTTTGAATTACAGTTTTTATTTTTGTTGTGTAGGGATTTGCACACATATCCTCAACCTTCCGTTTTAATTTAAAAATCGAGCCTCACAATGTTTCTTCTAAAGTTAAAATTTTCATCCTAGAGAAATGATGCTGCAGTGGTTTAGTGTGTTTTTCTGGAGCTCTGGACCATTGAGAGCCAGATCTGACAGTATAAACAAATGCTGCAGTCCCAGGATGGGATTATAATTTAAACCTCTGATTTATCTAATTCACTATGAGTAAGAGGATACAGTGTGAGTGAACAGCAAGCCTGTGAGAAACCTACAAGTGTGGAACCAATGGTATTTAATTCAGGTAATAAAATATAATTCTTAAACACACACTAAATTAAAAAGTCAGAAGTTGCAGTTCTAATTACATGCCTTAACTAGAAGTGCAATATTTGTAGAGTAGCTTATCCAATTATATGTAAATTTGTTCCTTTGGTACAATTTGCCTATATAAGCAGTGTTAGTTCAGTATAAAATGTTTGTTATTGAATTGGCTCCAGTATAATTTGTTTTTTTATAAATAGTTTCAGTTTTATAGGATCACCCATGGTTCTCCTTAGACACTGTTCTCAATGTGTATGGCTTTTATTTTAAATTTCTTGAATAATAACGTATAGGTTTACAGTCTTTTATCTGAAACCCTTGGGGCTAAAGGTGGTTTAGAATTTTACATTTTAGAAAGGTAATATGCTACCTGTGCAATATGCCATGTGGCATTCCCATAGGATCACATGCAGCACCTAAACATACTGACATTTCCACAGTGAGGCATAAAATAGTCACTTGAATGGGATTAAACATCACAAAGAGTTCCATTTCAGCTCAAGTCAGGTTTTACTGACAGTGGGTTTGGTTTTCAGAGTTTTTTGAATATTAGAATGGCAGATAAGGGATTATGGACCTATAATCCATAATAAACATAATACCTAACCATACCTGACCTTGCTATGAACTATACACTGTGCTTTACTTGTACTATCTCTTTTAAACCTTGCAACTGTTTGAAGAAGATGACATTTTAAATTTTGATTTAAAAATGAGCAACAGCTTCAGAGAAGTTAAGTAATTTGCCTAAATATGGACACACCCAGTACGTGGCAGATTCATATTTAAACTAAGTTGAGTTAGACCCCAAAGTGGTGCTTACCATTGCTATAGTATGCTTCGTATCCCAGACACTACATGCCTGGTTGTCGGTGTATCTGACCTGCAGGCCATAGACTCTGGCTTACATTAACACAAAGGGAATTTACAGGAAAGAAATCAGGTGGCTAGAGTACCAGGCCTAGCGGATAACTGGGGGAGGGGATGGGTCTTACTTATAACAATTATTTGGCAGTCTTTCCAGGATGTTGCCAGTAGAATAAATGTGCTTCAAACATTGTAGGCCTTTTGCCACTCTGTTTAAGATTCAGATGCCAGAGGGTTAGAAAATACTTGAGCCCATGCTACCTTTAGCTAGGGTGGAGCAGGGTATGCTGTATCCAGTGTGGATAGAACAGCATTCCTAAAGGAAGATTGATGGCTGTTAGCAAAAGATGGTATGATTAATGTGGGATAGCAGACTGCCCTGAAATGTACACTCTATGGATGATTAATTAATTGCAGCTGAAATTAACACTTGGATGAAAATCAGATTTACAGTTTTAATTATAATCCATTTTGACTTTGATACCTTAAAATCAGAAAACTTGGATTCCTGTCCCAGTTTGGACAGTTTCTAGATCTTGGATCTCAGAACTGGAATCAAAGAGTCTGTTTCTTATTTGTAATTTGAGAGAAATAATACTTCTCTCCATTTACGTAGCAGGCTTTGTGATAGCTGAGGTGGCCCAAATTGCCTCTGGTATTTCCTACATTGTGTGGTCAAATCTCACACTGAATCTGCACTGGCCCTGTGCAATCAGTAGATGCAGTGGAGGTGATGCTGCATGACTTCTGTGACTAAGTCACTCTGGGGGCAGCCACTGCTGTGTTAGAAGTCTGACCAATATGCTGTGAGGAAGCCCAAGCTGGCCACGTGGAGAAAGAGCCACTCCTGGCCAGCCAGCGGCTGTTCCATTAGTCCCAACCGATATGCCAGACATGTGAACTATCTTGGATACCCCCACCTAGCCAAACCATCGGAGAATTTCAATCTTAAGTGCCATCGGTCTACAACTGCTTGCAAGACCCCAAGGGACAGCTGCCCAGCTGAGCTCGTTCACAGAAACAGGAGAAATAATAATCCATGGTAATAAGTCGTGAAGTTTCTGGGTGGTGCGTTATAGAGCAGTAGATATCCCAAAGAGGTTTGTTGTAAAGATGGGAGATAATGTGTTAAATTCCTCAAATGAAGGTGAGCAGCTGTTTTATTATAATTGTTTTGACAACCTCAAAACCAAGGTCTTTCTCTCTAATATCCTTGGAGGTTTCGTTATAATATGCCATTGTGTGAGGGTAGTGATCACTCTGTACTCCCTGGGCAAGTATAGAGAGTGAGTGTTGGTGGTTGGCTGGCAGCCAAGGTGGTCATCCTTCCTCCTTACTGCAGGAGTTTAAAAAAGTCTGCATTTTTTTCACTCATATGTATTTTTGCATAAAGAATGGGGTTTTCTATAATAACGGTCCTTTATTGTTATGACAGTAACCATGCTTAGACCATCTGATGGATCCTCATTCTAGAGGACAGCACCCATTTCTCTGTTTTTATAGACTCTTTGTCTGGAAACTATAAGGGAAATAAGATGTGGTGGATTTTGAAAAAATGACAGCAAGAGTCGAAGAACATTTGGACAAAGAGCTTCCCAACAATTGGGAAAGGCTGCCAGAGTGACTGTTGAAGAGAAATTGGTTCTTTGGTGGTGTTTCAAGCAAGCAGATAAGGAAACAAAAAAAGAAGACAGAAGTAGGAGGGATGCAAAGAGGAAGAAATGAGGAATTTGACACTGGAACACCAGAGCAATCTGTAGTAGGTTGAATGGGAGGGGTCGGGGAAGAGAGAAAGAAGCAACTAAGGGTTGGTTGACACATCGTCACCTAATGGGTTCACACCGCCCTATGTGTAATTAATTACAGCTTTACTTAGTTCATTTTCTCCCTAGAGAAGGAAAATGATGACACGGATTGTCTTCTTCATATTATAGTTTTTTTCGGAATCAAAGGACATTTTCTGTGAAGTCAGTCTTCCCATGTCATTCGTCAAATTTCTTAAGTGTAACTGTCTCATCAAATTTAAAGTCTCCATGCGTTTCGTGACTGTCGCTAGCAGAGGGGACAAGAAGATAATGGTATTTTGCAAAGAGTAATAAAGAACAAATTACATATTCCAGTGTTGATCTAGTCTCAAAAGGGAATTAACTCAAAGTTTCTCCATAGCTTTTTAAAAAAACCTCTGATTTCTGTATTTTTCCTAGCTGTACATAGATTTTACTTGGAGGAAAAGTTTTATATAGTTACATTATCCATAATATTTACTGATTGTCTGTAGTGTTAAAATGAACACATGAAAACCCTTGAGAATGAGAAACATATTCTAATTTGGCAAAGTAAATATATATGTACTGCGGCTTGAATTGTTGTAAGAGAATTTTAGGAAATTACTTGTATGTCTGAGTTCATACATTATTCAATTTAGAGTTACTTTCCTTTTCAAATTTATCACCAGCTAAGTCCTTTAACAGTCTTTTGATTTATTAAAAGTCACTTTCCAGAATCAGTTTTAAAGCCTATTGTTTTCTCATGATTTTACTATGAAAATTGAGTATGTGTCTTATAAAGCCTGTATTTCTTTTCTATGACTTTGCCTATTCCTCTGCTAAGAAAGATAATCCTTTTAGAACTAATGGAATTAAAAACATTTGACATCCTTTGAAGAACTAGCTCACAGAAGTGACCAGACATTTCATGATCTTTCTTCACTTATTGGAAAAACCATTGAGGTGAGGGAGGCCCACCCTGACTTCTTTTCGGAGGCAGGATACCTGCTATATCTAGAGGTGTTTGGTTTCCTGGGGGTCGTGTGCCTCTCGATCCTTGCTGCCATTTTAGGGCAATTGTGATTCTACTGGGACTGTGCGCCAGGATCACCTCTGAAGCTTTTGATTAATACGGAGTCCCTGGCCCTACACTAGGTTTGTTAAATCGAAATCTCCAGAGCACAGGTGTGCTGAGCAAGCCTCACAGGTGATTTGAATTCATACCCAGCGCAGGTCTGAGAACAATTACTTTATAGACAGGGTAGCACATTGGATGGGTGACAGATCTAGCCTGAGGCATAGACAAGCTTTAAGAAGAGAGCATGGAGACATTGCTAATTTAAGAAACACTTGCATGTTGTGAATGATGGTGTAATCACTGCTGAAAATGTGTGATATTTCTAAGACATTTTTATGTTCCCAGTTGTCCTGATGGTGTCTCCAATTGTAACCTCTGGTGCGGTGATTCTCAACCAGGGGCAGTTTTATCCCCAGGGGATATTTGTCAATGTTTGGAGACATTTTGGTTGTCACAGTTAGGGAGATCTCCTGACATCTAATGGGTAGAGACCAGAGATGCTGCTAAACACCCTAAAATTCAGGGGAGAGCTCCTATATTAGTTAAGTTTATCCACAGAAACAGAGCCAAAAGGAGAGGTCTATATGGAGACATGCATATCTATATCTATATCTATATCTATGTATGTATATATATGTACATATATACATATCTATATATACACATATATATCTCCCTATCTTTATTCTATCTCTATCGTCTCTGTCTCTCTCTCTATCTAAAAAGATTTGTTAAAAGGAAATGACTGAGACAATCATGGAGGCTGAGAAGTCCTGAGATCTGCAGTTGGCAAGTTGGAGACTTGATGGTGTAAGTCCCAGTCAGGGGGTTTTCCCTTCTACTCAGCCCTTTTGTTCGATTCAGACCTTTAGTTGATTGGATAAGGGCTGCTCACTTTAGGGGAGGCAATCTGCTTCACTCAGTCTTCCAATTCGGATGTTAATCTCATCCAGAACACCGGGACAGACATAATCTGAATAATATTTGACCAAATGTCTGGACCCTGTGGCCCAGTCAAGTAGGCACATAAAATGAACGGTCACATCCCCTTTTAACTAAGTGTTATCTGGCCCCAAATGTCAGTAGCGACAAGGTTGAGAAACTCTGATCTAGTGAAGTGCAATGAAATGCTTCATTCTGAAAAAAACGTTCTGGGAACCAGCATTAAAGAGGGTGGTGACAGGCCGGTCCAGAGAGTATTGGGGATGGCCTGTGTGGACCTCGAGGAAGCCAGGTGAGATAAGGAGGAGGAGAGGGAAAGAACATAGGATAAAAAGGCCTGGGACAAGAGGAGTAGCAGTTCTAATGAACATCAGGAGTTTGAAAAAAGGCATGCTCATTGGAATATTATTCTTCCTGTAGGCAGTATATAACATACAAGTATGATGTATCTTATACGCTTAAAAAATAGAGCATAAGTATCAGATTTAAGATAGTACATCTTCTCTGTTCTGTAAGACCTAATGGTAGTTCTTGAACCTTGAGAACACAAGGTTCAAGAACCTTGAGATCACAAGACAATGATCCAGAGAGAATTTGATTGTACATTACTATTCTGGGACTTTTGTCACCAGGACGAAGAGTCAAGAGAAAGAGTGGGGGTCATCGGCATATCTTTTTGCCTCTCCAGGGCTAGTGATGGGGTAATAGAGTAGGCAGAGCCTTATGTTTGCGGGGGTGGAGCTGGTCTATGCAGATGAAGGAGTAGTATGGAAACCATGTGATTTAAACTACACTGTTTATTGTCATCGTCCACATCTCTAATTGCCTGATCTGTGTCCAGATTTGTTGTTCAGAATGAATGGGGTTATCATTAGTAGTGAAAATGGCTCCTGGCTTCTTGGAACTTATGTCTAATTGGAGAGAAAGGCTAGTTCATACTCCATCCGCCTTCTGGTAAATACTTACTAATTTTCTCACAGGGATACCCTGTCCTCATGTTTCGTCTCCTTGGTTTGTGAGATGTTGACTTCATCCCTGGCTCTAGGGTTGGGTTTGTGACGTAGCCATACGGTTTCAGAGGCATTTGGTTTTGAGTCTCTTTCTAGTACGGACCGATGACCTCAGGTGATCCATTCAGGTGTACTGATGCTAGTTCTAAGACTCTTTACTTCCTTTGCTTTCTGTAGCTGGAGGTGTGAGGATATAACCCCAAGTTCTTGGCCGTCATCTTGCCATCCTGACAGGAGGCACTGACTAAAAATGTATTCAATTTAAAGGAGAACAGAGCTGAGAGACATCATATCATTTGTGCTCCAGGTTGAAGCTGTACCTGAAGCCAGTATAGCCCCAGAATTCCGTTATGTAAACTGTTACATTTCCATTTTGATGATACCAGATTGTGTTATATTTCCTTTCACTGACAACTGAATAAATTACTAAAAGGTACACTGAGTTATTAGAAGAAACTTTCAATAAGAGAGGAAGTGTTGTACCCAAGTAATAACTTCCAATGGATTAGTCTTTCGTATTCCATTACTTAGACTTTGTGAACATACTCATAATATTCTTCCATTTTTGTATGTTTGTGTTTTGGCGAGTTTTAACAAAATGCACAGGCTCTCTCTATTAGTGCTTTATTTAAGGTGTTTCTTATACTTTAGAGAGTTATATTTGGGAAGTGATGTGATAGTAATTTGTGAGAGTATAATTCTTAGAAAATTAAAGGGTAACAGTGCTTCCTTGGTTAAAAAAAAGAAAGAAAGGAAGAAATCCTACAGTGTTCCAGATGTGTAAACAGGGACAGTACACTTTATGGTATATGTAATTACAGACACCATTCAACGGCATTGCCTGTGTTTGCTTTTTTATTAGTGTACTGTAAGAATTAGTTGATTGTGAAGTCGTTTCTTATCCAACAACATGGAATGAGTAAAGATAGAAATATATGGATTATCAGTTTGAAGGACTAGTTGCATGTCATCCTGCTTCGTATGATTGCTGAAATGCAAAAAAAAAAAAAAAGTTCTTAAATAGGACATCTGTGACATAACAAATTAGAACCTGGGAGAGGAAAAATATTTTCACAGTGTCTAAAGCCATTGAATCAAAATAATTGTGTAGATCATACTTGAGTTCAGATATAACCTAGATAAATTCTCTAGCCGTGGCATCCATCTGTCAAAAAATAAAACTCTGACTCTCACTTACAATGGCTCTTTTAGACTAAGGTCATCTAGCTGTACCTAAAATGGACATGAAATGTCAATTTCATATGTTATAGTGGCACATTTCGTATTGCTCTACTTAAGGTTATGTCAGCCTTACCCATAAAAAGAAAGTGATTTAGGTCTTCTTCTAAATGAACTAAGCACAGATATCAGCGATGGGCCTGCCTTGCCACTATAGACAAAGGGATGTGTGGACAGCAGCTTAACTCTGCAGCTGTACAGTGTTCCAGATCAAGATGTCTTCTCTGTATTTTTGCACATTTTCCTTCCCCATATGTGATAAATTGATGGGGGAATTCTTTGGAAAGATGCTTGACTCAAAATGAGTTTTGTTTCCTGCAAGCGATCCACTTGCTTAAGTTCTATTTGTGTGTTGTTTCATGTAACTATCACATTGGGAGGTTTATGAATCTTCTGTGGAAAGAAGATTGTGTTTGGGGAACTGTGTTCATCCTGACTTTACTCGTAAGTGACAGAAAAGAGCTGCAGATGATAGAAGCAGGAAGAAGTGCATTTTTTAGTGATACTATGTCCAGCAGGAAGATTGGAGAGTCAGTCTTAGAGGATGGCAAGTTCCAAGGAGGCCGGGCAGGTGTCCCCACAGCTACAACCTCCCAGGGTAGCAGTGCCATCAACACCCACGGCTGCTGCTCAGCCCTGACTGCTGCACTGGACGCTGGACGTTCTGCTGGTACCCCTTCCCCTGGCCCCTGGAGACAGAACGTTGCTGCCTCTTGCTGCCGTGTTCGCACGGCTCCTTATTCTTTCCTTCTCTGGACCCCATTCATAGTGCATCTCTTTGGCTGAGCGCGTGTCAGGCACTTGTTTTCAAGCTACAGGGAGACTGGGAAAGTGAGTAGCCAGCTCTTTTGGGTTCGCTAATGGGCTGAATACCTCCCAATACGCCTTCTTGTGGTGGGAACTTCCCCAAGGAGGAAGAGGCTTCAGATGCTTGGCAGCCAAAGAATTGTCATGCATGTGGTTTTATGGGAAGAGGAGAGGAGGAGAGTATTCTGAAAAGCACGAGTTAGACAGAGATTTGGGTACTGCATCTTTTTTCCTTTAACAGATGAAGATGTGGTCTTCTGGGTACTTTTTTTTTTTTTTTTTTTTTTAACTAAACAGGAAAGCCAGTATTTGCAAACATTAGCTTAAATGAAACAGCATAGATCCAAGGTTCCCCAACTTTCCTGGTTCACGGTGCCCTTAGTACCTCAGTCGTGTTTTCATAACACCTCATGCCAATGGAAATGCCCAATAGTTTCCTTTATTAAGCAGTTAGGTTGAAACAAATTAACAAGTATGTATGTCCTAATGTAATTTGAAAAAAATTATTCTGTTTGAAAAAAATACAAATTGAAAGAAAAATATTTTTATTCCAGTCTTGACCATAATTACTTATGAATACGTCTTAGTTGGGCAGGGGAATGACTTCTCAGACATTGGAATTAGATTGGACACTGCCACTCTCCAGTCCACGTTGACTTTCATGCAGCATGTTTTGTCACACCAATGGTATGAATACGCCTTTGCAGAGATATGATGTCATCAGAAGGAATGTAGTGCAATCTAACATTGAAACTGTGAACTACCTGGAACTACCTTGAACACAAATGGGGAACAAAAGTGGATGTAAATTGTCAGTGAAGTTCTGAAGGGGTGATGATGGAAATTTGAGTTTAAGGGCACACCTGCAAGACAGCTTGGTTGGGGAGTGTAAAAGCAGTTGTGTTACAGAACCAAGGGCTGGGCAATAGCTTTGCCAAAGTGTACCCTTTACCTTGGTGGAGCCACTCTGCTTTCATTTGGTGTTTCCTTTTCTCAATCAATTGGGCACTTATCGTAGATGTGTACAGTCTTTTCCTTTGAACAAAACTCTGTAACACCTAAAAAACATATCTTTTAAAATATTTATTTATGACTCGGGAGAAAACATCTTTCTTCTTATATGATTAGCAAAAAGATGAGTACCTCTGTTGCCCAGATCAGAGTTAGGTGTATGTGAAAGCATGGTTTCTCTTTTTGGGTCCTGTGCATGTTAGCACAAGCTGGAGTATGCGTTGAACTTTGTGTTTTGGATTTGGAATAATACTGTCTTCTTTTTTCGTTTTTTCTGTGTTGCTTATTCATTTGATCTCTACTTGTATATGCCCAGGTCTGTTATATATATATATGTGTGTTGACTGTTTGATTGAGACACGAGTACCCTCTGCTTTTGTTAAGAATTGCAGCTTCATTCCTTTAAAGTTCCCAAGTTTGATCATCTACCAGCCAGACCAAAATTCAGTATATAGTCCACAAGGTAAAGGGTTATATGGAGCCTCAAATTAGATACTATTTAGCCCTGTGTTCAGCTGGAATACTAGTTGTTGGAAGAGTTGGGGGGAAATTTCTCAAAGGCAGAGCCCCTTAGCATTTTAAATGCTTTTTCTTCATTATAACAGACAGCTTGTGACAAAGTTGTCATGTGGCGTGATGTGATGGGCAGAATAATGGCTCCCGCCAAAGATGTCCTCATCCCTGGGAAGAGGGAGACAGGAGAGTTAGAGTCAGAGAAGGAGCTGTGTTGACGGAAGCAGTTGGAGGGATGCGATTGCTGGCTCTGACGATGGAGGAGGACCATGAGCCAGGGGTTGAGAGTCACCTCCAGAAGCTGCAGAAGGCTAGAAAACGGATTTTTCTCTAGACCCCTGAAAAGGAATGCAGCCTGTCAACACTTGATTTTAGCCCGGTGACACCCATTTCAGACCTCTGACTTCCAGAACTGTGAGATAATCAATTCCTGTTGTTCTAGATCCCTATGTTTGTGGTGATTGGTCACATCAGCATTAGGAAACAAATACAGGCATGAAGTTGAAAAACCAGAGAAAGCTCACTGAGCCTTTTGAAATTAACCTTGAACTCATCCTTTAGAAGAATACGGCTCTCAGTGTCTCAGGCTGACAACTATACAGTCAACTTCACTGATCTCGGTTTTACCACGAGCAAAATTATACCATCTTTGTGCTCAGGCAGCTGGACTCTCACTATCAAATTCTTTTTACATGGGGTTCTGGTGATTACCTCCAAAAAGCGTAAAGCCTTTGGCAGATGCATGCATTTTATGAATCCAGCTTCAATAAAAAATAAAGACTGAAATGCTCTATATCACCGACCATTAGGGGCTTAGTCAGGAACCGAGGGTGAGTCTGCAAACCTCAAGCTGCTAGCCATTAGACCTCACTACCGTCAGTACATATTTCTTCATCCTGATACATTTCACATTCATTTTATGACACTTTGTTTCTGTCATCAGCATGTTAACGGTCCACACATAAGCCTCTGGGACACTGTTTTGCTTTTCCATGGGGCTATCTTCACTGGTCATACAGCCAAAAATGGAAGCAGAGGATATGCAGTGTGGGTGCATACATCTTTTCCCAGTATTTGTGGAAGCATCTGTGTCTACATCTGATTATTGCAAATAATACTTTTTGATAAAAGTATTTTGTAATCTGTCCAAAATACACCAGCATTTTCTGCTCATTTTAGAACTAGGGCTTTGCATTCCTGCTTTTGGATAGTCTTTCATTTCCCAGTACAGTTTTCTTAGTCTTCCCCTCCCATACCAGTTCAGAAACTGTAGAGCTGGCTTTGCCATGGAGGAGTCTGAGGAAGGAGGAGGGTGGGGAGGGAACACGGAGGAGGAGCGGTAAAGAGAAAGGGAAGCAGCAGCGCTTCAGGCATATCATGTAAGCTGTTAGGAGAGAACTGGGGAGCGAGTTTTCACGGGGCTTTCAGGTTTCGTGAATGAGCTGCCTCTATTTTTTGCAACTGTCAGATGGTGAAACTGTACTATACTTCGGCTTTCCTCTGAAAGAACAAAATGAATGCTCTGTGGCCTTAACCTCTTTTCTCTCCTAACTAGATTCAAATGTATGTCCTGCTTTGTGCCTTCATTGCATAAGCAATCAAGGTCACTCAGAGCGCGGTGCTCACTCCGTGGGGATGGTTCACTGCACTGCAGTATGGCCACAGACCTTCTGACCATCTCATGATTTGTGGTGCATCTTCACTTCTTCGTTTTATAGACTGGAGGGGTTTTTTGGTTTGTTTTTATTTTTAAGGTTTCCCATTTTCTTTGTGATGTGGAATGAACTGTGGCCAAATTAATTAATAAAATTGTTCTGTTTGGATATATGTTTTCTCTTTCTTTCGTTTGCGGATTTGGTTGACAGTTACCTTCACAAGCGTTGTGGTTGCTAGTGAGATTAAAGCAAAGATTTTCGATTCTGGTTTTGCATAAACTATGTGCCATAACTGTATTGGGTTCAATAATATTCATTTTTTTGTTTGTCTTTACAACAACTTTTTGGAATAGGTGAAAATATTCCCCCTTTAGAGATAAAGAATCTGAAGCTCAGAGAGTAACCAGCAGAATGCAGTTTTGAGCCGAGATCATCAAAATCTAAAGTTTTACTCCTCTTATACCACTCTGCCAATTGTATTAATAACTAGCATTTGTTAAATGCATGCTCTGTGCTAGCCATTGCTCCCAGTCTTTTATTAACACTCACTCGTCCAATCCACAGATCTGTGAGCTATCATTATCTCTGATTTATGTGATGGGAAAGTGAGTTTATGGTTAAGAGATGACCCGAGGTTTTGTTGCTAGCTCAGTGCAGAATCAGGAACCAAACGGACATGATGTGTCCTCCAGGGTTTGAGCTCTTGCTTTGTGATGAGCCATCAAAGGTGAAGGGGCCAATTAAAGGCAGCCGTGAGTAATTTTAATGGGCAATACAGTTGATTTATACCATAATATTTTGGTTACTATCTAGGCCTTCTGAGGCATATGTACTTGAACTGTAGTGGCAAATGATGTAAGGCAGAAATAGTGTTTCTGAACCCCCCTTTTGGTAAGTTACAGCCATGGGTGGGGCTAAGAAGATAAACTAAAATCAGATGTGAGCAAAGCTTTTTCTTTTTTCGTTTTTCACCACTGCCCACGTATAGGGCCCTGGGATTCTTCTTGACGTGGGAGGTTCTAAGTCTCCAACCTTAAAATGATTCCCTGGCTACTAGATATATAAAACATGAGTTCCTTTTACCTGAAAAATTTTCCTAGACTGTTTCATGACAGTTCACATAAACGAACGGCATCTCTGTTTGTGTCTACTTATGGGGTTTCATAAAGATTCTAGAAGGGACAGACACACATTTGCCTAAGCATGGTTCCCATTGCAGAATGGTCAGCCTTGGCTGGGCACACAGATCAAGGAGTTCAGGACAGGGAGGTAAAAGGTGGTTTTGAGGGATATGTGTGTCACTTGCCTACCTATAATAGTTGATTCAACTTGGCCACCAGGAGACATGGGTTGTTGAAGTTCTGAGTTGTATTGTATTCATCCGGCTGACCCCAGGTCCTCATGTGAAGCTCATTGGTAAACTTGGAATTGAGGACCTGAAGACAAGGCAGTGCCTGGCTGGTGTGCTATCCTCTTGCTAGGAGAGAGAAATCTGCCCAGGATGTCCATGGAGAAATTTCTCAACGTTGGAGTCACTCTGTTCATACCAGATTAATTTTACTTATGTAAATAGGAATACATATGCATGGAAGATAAGCTACCACCATAAGACTTTTGCACCATGTTATACATCCTGACCCCTCTTCCAGGAAAGCAGTGTGGATTCAAACCATTTTGTGGGGGAGGAGGGTTCTCTCATGAGAGTTGATGTCCAGGTGGAGGTAACCTCTGGTGCTCTGGGCTTATTTTTCATAATTTTCTCCCTACAGAGTGTTGTTTTTAACCTCAAATTTCCTTTTCTCATTTGGAAATATAGTAGCAGAAGGGTGAAGAGAGTTTGTGACCCAGAACTAAAATCTGTGTTCTCTTGTCACTTCATCAAATTAGTTCTCGTGGCATTTTGTTTCCTTCCAGAAATAAACCACTGTTAAATGATTCTTTATAAAGCAGTCCCACATTTATCACACCACGGCAGTCCAAACCACTTAGGGGATTTTAAAGTGAAGCTGGCTGTTTGCTGGAGTAGCGACTTTGGCCTTGTCATGCTGCTGTTAATCCTCCAAAAGAGAGACTGAAAGCTTTGCCACTTGCAGGTTTGGAAATTATCACATGAAACACAATAGGGTGGCTAGGTGAGATAGAGCTTTGAATTTTTCCAGGTTAACAGAGAGTGGGAAGACTGATAAGAAAGGGCAGATAAATTGGGAAAACATCAGGAATAATGATGAACTATCGTCACAACTTTAGCTTTTGTGATTCATTTGCCTCACGCTCAGTTTAATTTGTATGAAATTTACTGAAAGCAACAATTGGCTTCTTGCATAAATTAATCATGCCAACCATTAAACATGAAATGTAATTTCAGTCACATTTGTTGAGCATTTTCTAAGAGCTTGGCTTTCTTGCTCTGCCCTTTACGTATGGTTTCTCGTCGTGGTCCTTATAAACCTATATGGTAAGTAGTATCATTCCTACTTTTAATACAGAATATTTGGGGATTAGAAAGTTTAAGTAATTTGACTAAGGTCCTACCGCCTAGAATAATAGTCTGGGATACAAACCCAGGATGTTCTAATTACTGCCCTAGAATAATTCTTATTATTTAAGAAGGAAGTCTTGGCATTTTTTTTTAACACTTGTGAAAATTGATAATTAACCATTTTAAGAAAGCAGTTATGTTACATAAACTTAGAAGTCATCTGGAAAACAGGAAAACTTGCTACACTGTGTATTTATGATGTTTATTTTATTTCAAAAATAAGTAGTAATATTTGTTTATATTTGAGCAGTGTCTAGGAATCCAAGACTTTACTGTATGTTAATATTCATTATTGATTTTGTTTACTGTGATTTTGGGGAATAATTTAATAGTATTAGTTCATACGCAAACTTAGAGTAACTGCTGTTAGAATTTTAGAGTACAAATTTATTTATTCCCAAAAGGAAGCTGAGTAACATCTGTGTTTTGAGCATCTTGTAGTGAGTGCAGTAGCTTTCAAACCTACTTTATTATGACCCTGAATAAATACTATTCCTTTAAATATACACATACAAATACATATGTATGAAACTAACATTTCCTAAAATAGTAGTTACCCAGAATATCAGTGCTCACTGATATTTTGTATTTTATATCCCATTTTAAACTGTATGCTGGTCCTGACCCACAATATGGTTGTAACCTGCAGTTTGTAGTTTGTTTAAATGAGATTTTTTTCTAGTCAGGTAACCCTGGTTTGGTCCTTACCTAGTATATATGAGTTGTGTATCACCTAACCAGTGAAATGATGAATACTTGGCCGGGACGTTGTGAGGCTGGTTACTGAGTAGACACTCAAATGTCCATTTCTGTTGCCTTTAAAGTTCACACTTCAGCCATTAATTATTATTTCATAGTATGATAGAAAATATCTAGTTGTTTGGGCATACCTGCATTCTATTGGATTCTTAGACTATATATGATTTTAACTATGTCTGTCCTTCATATTGTGGGCTAAAAAAACACCCAATAAAAACAAACAACAGCCAAAAAAAAAAAAAAATCTTGTAATTTTAACAGACCCACATTGAGTGTTCCAAGAACCAGAACAGAATCTAGGGACGTGTTAACTTTTATGTATCACAAATGGAAATGACTACTTGTACTTGTTAATTATTTTTTATGACCACCTTTTGGAAACCTTCTAAGACGTTTTTTTTCCAGGCTCCACTCTTTAACCTTCCTGGCCCATTTTCTTGTAGCAGTGCCGGTAAGGTCTTTCTCAATCAAAGCTTTAATCATGTTATTTCCCACCTCATTTCACTGGCTCCTTGTTATCTTTCAAATTAGTCACAGGTTGGACTTCCCTGGAAGTCCAGTAGTTAAGACTCTGTGCTTCCACTGCAGGGGGTGCAGGGTCATCCCTGGTTGGGGAACTAAGATCCTGCATGCCTGCCGCTTGGCAGATGTGGCCAAAAAGTAAAAAAAAACACAAAAAACAAAAAAAACAAAATTAGTCACAGGCTCATCAGCCTGAATTGAAGCCTTCATGATACAGGTCCAGCCCACCCTTGGAGCTTTATTTCCTTTTAGTTTCTAATCTGTTCTTCATACTAACTACTCTCATCAGACGAGATGACCTGTCATTCCCCAAACAGATCTCACAATTTCCAGTCTCTGTGCCTTTATTTTCTATGTAGAAGATAGAAACTCTGCTCCTATTGTCCTATTTTCAGATTTCCTTTCAGAACTGCCAGTTTTATTGTGATTCTTCTAGTAATCGACTCCCCCTTAACTCCCACATTACTTCCATTGACAATGGTTTTTCTGAAGATCCTTTCTAGGGCTTTCATTCTTTCTTCCTTCCCTTCCCTTTCTTTCTTTTTTAGTCTCAACTTTACCTGTAGATATGTCCATTTTGTTGTTCATAATATCATCTCCACACAATGCAAACGCATTTGGAAAAAAAAAAGGGCAAATTCCTTGAAAAAAATAATCTACCAATTAAAAAATTTTCTTTATAGCTTTAATGAGATAGTTGACATATAATACCGTGTAAGTTTTAGATGTGCAATGTGTTGATTATTTACACACATATTGCAATTTGATTACCACTGTAGTGTTAGCTAATACCTCCATTGTGTCACATAATTTCCACTTCATTTGTGGTGAGAACATTTAAGATTTACTCTCTTAACAACTTTCAAGTATATGACACAGTACTGTTAAATTATGTAATCCCAGTGCTGTGCATTAGATCCCTGGAAATTATCCTGTGGCTGGAAATTTGTACTCCTTGATTAACATCTCCCCATTTTCCCACCTTCTGCTCTCTACCACTGCCTCCTGTAACCACCATTCTAGTCTCTGTTTCTGTGAGTTTGACTTTTTCAGATTCCACATGTAAGTGATACCCTACAGTATTTGTCTTCCTCTGACTTATTTCACTTAGCAAAATGCGTAGGGTCCTTTTTCTTCTTGTCTCAAGGCATGTACAGTCTGACTCAAATTGAAGTATTTCATGGCTCCCATATAGTTGATTGGTGGTGGGATTTTATCCCTGAGAAAATAATAGTAAAAAAATAGTAGTAAGAGCAGAGATTGGTTGAAGATGGTGGAGTAGAAGGATGTGTGCTCATTCCCTCTTGCGAGAGCACCGGAATCACAACTAACTGGTGAACAGTCATTGACAGGAAGACACTGGAACTCACCAAAACAGATACCCCACATCCAAAGACAAAGGAGAAGCCGCAATGAGATGATAGGAGGGGTGCAATCTCAATAAAATCAAATCTCATAACCACTGGGTGGGTGACTCACAAACTGGAGAACAATTATACCACAGAAGTCCACCCACTGGACTGAAGGTTCTGAGCCCCACGTCAGGCTTCCCAACCTGGGGATCTGGCAATGGGAGGAGGAATTCTCAGAGAATCAGACCTTGAAGGCTAGCGGGATTTGATTGCAGGACTCTGACAGGACTGGGGGAAACAGAGACTCCACTCCTGGAGGGCACACACAAAGTAGTGTGCATATCAGGATCCAGGGGGAAGAAGCAGTCACCCTGTAGGAGACTGAAGCAGACCTACGTGCCAGTGTTGGAGGGTCTCCTGCAGAGGCGAGGGGCAGCTGTGGCTCACGGCGGGGACAAGGACATTGGCAGCAGAAGTTCTGGGAAGTACTCCTTGGCATGAGCCCTCCCAGAGTCTGCCATTAGCCCCACCAAAGAGCCTGTAGGTTCCAGTGCTGGGTCACTCAGGCCAAACAACCAACAAGGAGGGAAATAAGCTCCACCCATCAGCAGACAAGCAGATTAAAGTCTTACTGAGCTCTGCCCAACAGAGCAACGCCCAGCTCTACTCACCACCAGTCCCTCCCATCAGGAAGCTTTTTTTTTTTCTTTCTTTTTTTTTTAACATCTTTATTAGAGTATAATTGCTTTACAATGGTATGTTAGTTTCAGCTTCACAACAAAATGAATCAGTTATATATATACATATGTTCCCATATCTCTTCCCGCTTGCGTCTCCCTCCCTCCCACCCTCCCTATCCCACCCCTCCAGGCGGTCACAAAGCACCGAGCTGATCTCCCTGTGCTTTGCGGCTGCTTCCCACTAGCTATCTACCTTACGTTTGGTAGTGTATATATGTCCATGCCTCTTTATCGCTTTGTCACCGTTTACCCTTCCCCCTCCCCATAGCCTCAAGTCCATTCTCTAGTAAGTCTGTGTCTTTTACAAGCCTCTTAGATAGCCTCATCCACCAGAGGGCAGACAGCAGAAGCAAGAAGAACTACAATCCTGCAGCCTGTGGAACAAAAACCACATTCACAGAAAGACAAAATGAAAAGGCAGAGGACTATGTACCAGATGAAGGAACAAGATAAAACCATGGAAAAACAACTAAATGAAGTGGAGATAGGCAACCTTCCAGAAAAAGAAATTAGAATAATGATAGTGAAGATGATCCAGGACCTCAGGAAAAAAATGGAGGCAAAGATCAAGACGATGCAAGAAATGTTTAACAAAGACCTAGTAGAATTAAAGAACAAACAAACAGAGATGAGTAATACAATAACTGAAATGAAAACTACACTAGAAGGAATCAATAGCAGAATAACTGAGGCAGAAGAACGGATAAGTGACCTGGAAGACAGAATGGTGGAATTCACTGCCATGGAACAGAATAAAGAAAAAAGGATGAAAAGAAATGAAGACAGCCTAAGAGACCTCTGGGACAACATTAAATGCAACAACATTCGCATTATAGGGGTCCCAGAAGGAGAAGAGAGAGAGAAAGGACCCGAGAAAATATACAAGAGTTTATAGTCGAAAACTTCCCTAACATGGGAAAGAAAAATAGACACCCAAGTCCAGGAAACACAGAGAGTCTCAGGCAGGTTAAACCTGAGGAAAAACACGCTGAGATACATAGTAATCAAACTGACAGAAATTAAAGACAAAGAAAAATTATTAAAAGCAACAAGGGAAAAATGAAAACATACAAGGAACTCCCATAAATTTAACAGCTGATTTCTCAGCAGAAACTCTACAAGCCAGAAGGGAGTGGCAAAGTATATTTAAAGTGATGAAAGGGGGCTTCCCTGGTGATGCAGTGGTTGAGAGTCCGCCTGTCAATGCAGGGGACACGGTTTCGTGCCCCAGTCCGTGAAGATCCCACATGCCGCGGAGCAGCTGGGCCTGTGAACCATGGCCGCTGAGCCTGCGGGTCCGGAGCCTGTGCTCCGCAACAGAAGAGGCCACAACAATGAGAGGCCCGCGTACCGCAAAAAAAAAAAAAAAAAAATAATAATAAAGTGATGGAAGGGAAGAACCTATAACCAAGATTACTTTACCCAGCAAAGATCTCATTCAGATTCGATGGAGAAATCAAAAGCTTTACAGACAAGGAAAAGCTAAGAGAATTCAGCTCCACCAAGCCAGCTCTACAACAAATGCTAAAGGAACTTCGCTAAGTGGGAAACACAAGAGAAGAAAAGGACCTACAGATACAAACCTGTAACAATTAAGAAAATGGTAATAGGAACATACATATCGATAATTACCTTAAATGTGAATGGATTAAATGCTCCAACCAAAAGACACACGCTCGCTGAGTGGATACAAAAACAAAACCTGTATATATGCTGTCTACAAGAGACCCACTTCAGACCTAGGGACACATACAGACTGAGAGAGAGGGGATGGGAAAAGATATTCCATGCAAATGGAAATCAAAAGAAAGCTGGAGTAGCAATACGCATATCGGATAAAATAGACTTTAAAATAAAGAATGTTACAAGAGGCAAGGAAGGACACTACATAATGATCAAGGGATCAATCCAAGAAGAAGATATAACAATTTTAAATATATATGCACCCAACATAGGCGCACCTCAATACATAGGGCAACTGTTAACAGCTATAAAAGAGGAAATTGACAGTAAGACAATAATAGTGGGGGACTTAAACACCCCACTTATGCCAGTGGACAGATCAACCAGACAGAAAATAAATATCGAAACAAAAGCTTTAAATGACACAATAGACCAGATAGATTTATTTGATAGTTATAAGGCCTTCCATCCTAAAACAGCAGATTACACTTTCTACTCAAGAGCACACGGAACATTCTCCAGAATAGATCACATCTTGGGTCACAAATGAAGCCTTGGTAAATTTAAGAAAATTGAAATCATATCAAGCATCTTTTCCAATCACAACACTATGAGATTAGAAATCAGTTACAGGGAAAAAATGTAAAAAACACAAAAACATGGAGGCTAAACCATACATTACTAAATAACCAAGAGATCACTGAAGAAATTAAAAAGAAAATGAAAAAATACCTAGAGACAAATGGTAATGAAAACATGATGATCCAAAACCTATGCAATGCAGCAAAAGCATTTCTTAGTGGGAAGTTTATAGCAGTACAATCCTACCTCAAGAAAGAAGAAAAATCTCAAATAAACAATCTAACCTTATATGTAAAGGAACTAGGTAAAGAAGAGCAATCAAAACCCAAAGTTAGTGGAAGGAAAGAAATGAAAGATCAGAGCAGAAATAAATGAAATAAAAACAAAAAAATGTAGCAAAGATCAATAAAACTAAAAGCTGGTTCTTTGAGAAGATAAACAAAATTGATAAACCTTTAGCCAGACTCATCAAGAAAAAGAGGGAGAGGACTCAAATCAATAGAATTAGAAGTGAAAAAAGAGAAGTTACAACAGACACTGCAGAAATACAAAGCATACTAAGAGACTACTACGAGCAACTCTATGCCAATAAAATGGACAACCTGGAAGGAATGGACAAATTCTTCAAAAAGTATAACCTTCTAAGACTGAACCAGGAAGAAATAGAAAATATGAAGAGACCAATCACAAGTAATGAAATTGAAACTGTGATTAAAATCTTCCAGCAGGGCTTCCCTGGTGGCACAGTGGTTGAGAGTCCACCTGCCAATGCAGGGGACACGAGTTCGTGCCCCGGTCCGGGAAGATCCCACATGCCGCAGAGTGGCTGGGCCCATGAGCCATGGCCACTGAGCCTGCGCATCTGGAGCCTGTTCTCTGCAACGAGAGAGGCCACAACAGTGAGAGGCTCGGGTACTGCAAAAAAAAAAAAAAAAAAAAAATCTTCCAACAAACAAAAGTCCAGGAACAGATGGCTTCACAGGTGAATTCTATCAGACATTTAGAGAAGAGCTAACAGCCATCCTTCTCAAATTCTTCTAAAATATTGCAAATGAAGGAACACTCCCAAACTCATTCTGTGAGGCCACCATCACCCTGATACCAAAACCAGACAAAGATACTACAAAAAAAGAAGATCACAGACCACACAGAGGGAACCTACCTCAACGTAATAAAGGCCATATATGACAAACCGAGAGCAAACATCATACTCAATGGTGAAAAACTGAAAGCATTTTCTCTAAGATCAGGAAAAATACAAGGATATCCACTCTTGCCACTATTATTCAACAAAGTTTTGGAAGTCCTAGCCACGGCAATCAGAGAAGCAAAAGAAAAGGAATCTAAATTGGAAAAGAAAAAGTAAAACTGTTACTGTTTGCAGATGACATGATACTGTACACAGAGAACCCTAAAGATGCCACCAGAAAACTACTAGAGCTAATCAATGAATTTGGTAAAGTTGAAGGATACAAAATTAATGCACAGAATTCTCTTGCATTCCTATACACTAACAACAAAAGATCAGAAAGAGAAATTAAGGAAACAATGCCATTCACCATTGCAACAAAAAGAATAAAATACCAAGGAATAAATCTACCTAAGGAGGTTAAAGACCTGTACTCAGAAAATGGTAAGACACTGATAAAAGAAATCAAAGATGACACAAACAGATGGAGAGATATACCATGTTCTTGGATGGGAATAATCAATATTGTGAAAATGACTATACTACCAAAAAGCAATCTATAGATTCAGTGCAATCCCTATCAAATTACTAATGGCATTTTTTTTTATAGAAGTAGAACAAAAAATCTTAAAATTTGTGTGGAGACACAATAGACCCCGAGGAGCCAAAGCAGTCTTGAGGGAAAAAAACGGAGCTGGAGGAAGCAGACTCCCTGACTTCAGTCTATACTACAAAGCTACAGTAATCAAGTCAATATGGTACTGGCACAAAAACAAATATAGATCAATGGAACAAGATAGAAAGCCCAGAGACAAACCCACACACCTATTGTCAACTAATCTATGACAAAGGAGACAAGGATATACAATGGAGAAAAGACAGCCTCTTCAATAAGTGGTCCTGGGAAAACTGGACAGCTACATGTAAAAGAATGAAATTATAACACTCCCTAGCACCATACACAAAAATTAACTCAAAATGAATTAAAGACCTAAATGTAAGACCGGACACTATAAAACTCTTAAAGGAAAACATAGGAAGAACACTCTTTGACATGAATCACAGCAAGATCTTTTTTGATCCACCTCCTAGAATAATGGAAATAAAAACAAAAATAAACAAATGGGACCTAATGAAACTTAAAAGCTTTTGCACAGCAAAGGAAACTATAAACAAGACGAAAAGACAATCCTCCGAATGGGAGAAAATATTTGCAAATGAATCAATGAACAAAGGATTAATCTCCAAAATATATAAACAGCTCATGCAGCTCAATATTAAAAAAACAAACAACCCAATCCAAAAATGGGCAGAAAACCTAAATAGACATTTATCCAAAGAAAATATACAGATATCCAAGAGGCACATGTAAAACTGCTCAAACAACAAATGTTGGAGAGGGTGTGGAGAAAAGGGAACCCTCTTGCACTGTTGGTGGGAATGTAAATTGATACAGCCACTATGGAGAACAGCATGGAGGTTCCTTAAAAAATTAAAAATAGAATTACCATATGACCCAGCAATTCCACTACTGGGCATATACTCAGAGAAAACCATAATTCAAAAAGACACATGCACCCCAATGTTCACTGCAGCACTATTTCCAATAGCCAGGTCATGGAAGCAACCTAAATGCCCATCGGCAGACGAATAGATAAAGAAGATGTGGTACATATATACAATGGAATATTACTCAGCCATAAGAAGGAACAAAACTGGGTCATTTGTAGAGATGTGGATGGACCTAGAGACTGTCATACAGAGGGAAGTAAGTCAGAAAGAGAAAAACATATCGTATATTAACGCATATATGTGGAATCGAGAAAAATGGTACAAATGAACCAGTTTGCAAGGCAGAAATAGAGACATAGATGTAGAGAACAAACGTATGGACAGCAAGGGGGGAAAGTGGGATGCGGGTGATGGTGGTGGGATCAGTTGGGAGATTGGGATTTACATATATACACTAATGTCTATAAAATAGATAACTAATAAGATCCTGCTGTATAAAAATATAATTCAAAAAAGTACATATATATATATATAGCAGTGCAGAAATAAAAAGAAAAATTCACAATTATAAAAAATGTAAAAAATATTAAAATCCCACAAATATTGTAGTAAGATTAATTCCAATTTTACAATTTGGGCTTTAAACATACACCGTTTCTTGGGCTATGATGGTAGCGTAAAATGATCCAGTTTGTATAAATCTTATGAGGCTTGATAAATGCACTTAATAATTGTCAGGTGGTGACAAAATTAAATGAGTCAGTGAATGTTAATATCTCTCCTTTCATATGTCTAGATGCCTTGGGCCAGTTACAATATGTGGCATATATAATGTATTATGATGTGTTAATAACGTGGATCAGAGAGAAACAAAAGTCAAGGACAAATGTAATTTTTTGTAAGATGTACATTTAATACTTTTTAACATTTAGCGGATTACCTTTGGATGCCAATTAAACATTATACCCGCTTCCTCCAGTGGTTTTTTGTGTGTATCTGTTGACTGAGTCTATTAATTTTCATTACTTATACAAAATATTGTAGGTTTTCTTTAATTGTACTGAGTTGGGTTTATTTTATTGATTCTGCGCTAATCTGAGAGGTTTGTTTTTGTAGTTTAGAGCAAACCAGGCAGGTTTCACATTGTGTTGAGCCTTCAGGTCACCTATTAGTTTCTTACATCTTTTCAGAAATGTTCATCTGCCTTATGGCAGTCCTCAAGTTGGGTCAAGTGATGGAGTAGTACAAAGAGGAGTGATAGAGTAAAAACCTCAGGACAGTAGACAATGGTTTTATTTTTTTGTGAGAGGTGTACAACTTCCACTTGATTGTGTTTAGGCAGAGCATGGGACACCTGTGAAGGTAGGTGATGGCAACGTTTAGTCTGTGGAGGGATACAGTAAGAAGTGTTTCACGAGACCGTTAATTATCAATTTGAGATTAATGCTCACTTCAGAGGCCGCACTGGATTATAGTTATTGCTCTACCCTAAAAGCACCTTTCAGGTCCATGTGCTTAAGGTGGTGACCTTCACAGTAAGAAAATAGCATATCCCTAGATCATAAGAAACTCTGTCTGAAATTTTGTAACTGTACTTGATGTCTCTGAAACAGCTTGCTACTTAGATGCTAACCTAGGTTATGTGTATTTTTATACAAAGGCAGTTAAGCCCATGGTTTTTAAGAATAGTAAAGCTTATATTTATATAAGTTGATGCAGTGAGTTTTCCCTGTAATATAAAATTATTTTAGTGCTTTGTAAAATGGCAAGAGCCAGCTGCCTTGTAGGTTACCTGGTCAACTTGTGTGTTTTTACTTTGTTGTACTGATTACAGAACCAGAGGCCTGGCCCATGCTAGTCCAATAGCTAAAAATGATGTCCCCAAGGTTATCAGGCAGACATTTGGGTCTCAGTGCAAACGGAATAGGGAACAGAGTGAAATAGCTTTTGTTAATTTTTTCATGTTGTAAGGTATGTGGACATGCAGGATTAGAATTCAGAAAATAATGATTAGGTTGATTCATATACATTTATAAGCCAATATCTTCAAAGTGCTTAGCACCATACTCAGCTCATTGTAAGCACTCCTTATACTGATATTACCCTTTGAGAAGCTTTTACCACAGGGGTTCACAGCATACACTCTGGAGCAAAACTCTCTGGGTTTAAGCTAAGTAACTTCAGGCAAGTTGTTCACACTATCTGTTCCTGTTTCCTCATCTCTAAACTTGTGATAGAAGTATTTACTTCATGGGGTGGTTGTGGGAAATAAAGGTTGATAACAGTGGTTTTAATAAGAAAGAAAATAATAATAAAAATGCCAGCTAAACATTAGTTATTGTTATTTGTAATGTATTCGAAAACTAATTCCTAACATGGCTCTACGTGTTAACATTCTTGGAAAAGTAGCATCTCTTTGTTTCCTTGCCTTTTTTGGAAATGTGAAAGTGCATGTGTCTCTACCTTGTGTGGGACATATTTTTTTTTATTTTTTCCCCCTTGTTGGAGAAATCTATTTCCAAGGGATAGTGTGGATATTTGTCTACAGATCCTCCCCTGGGGATTCTGTGGCAGCTACTTCAAAGCTATCCCAGCTTGCACTTAATCATTGTAAACATCAAATAACTTGCTTGTTCATTTTATGCATGTTTTCTTATTGAGGAAAATAGTTAACCTGAAGTGAGCACCAGAAGCTGCTTTTTCTTGGTTTTCCTCCTAGAGTAGTTCTCAAGCGTGCTTCTCTTGGAAGCATTGTGCACTCTCCTATAGCTTTTAAGAATGACTGAACTTGGGAGCATTCTGTTTAAACACAAAACTCATGTTCCCTCTGTTTAATTTCTTAAGGCTTGCCCTCCCTTCAATGCAGTTATCATTTTTTCTTCCACGTTGGGTGGATGAGATTTGTATTGCCCTCCCTTTGAGAAGGGACCTTGATTTTTTAAGGAACTATTTCAGTTCTTACTGACCCACTAGGCACTGTTCCAGGTGAATTGAGGAGACAGTGATGAGTAAGGTAGACCATGTCCCTGTTCTCATGGGGCTTTCACCCTTGTAGGAGAAGACATACAGTAATAAGCAAACAAATCAATTAGATATTTTTGAAAGTGTGAAAGTATGATGAAGAAAATGAAGCAGGAAAATGAGACAAAGAGGCAAGAAGGAGTGTGCTTTAGTTAAGGTGACCAGAGATGGCCTCTCTGAGGAAGTGATGTGTGGGCAGAGATGTGAAGGATGAGAGGCAAAGATGGTTCCAGGCAGAAGGAACAGCAGGTGTCAGGGCTCTGAGGCAAGAAGGAGTTCAGGCTGGGTGAGAATGGCAATACGTGACTGAGTGCATTTCTGTAGGCTTCTGGGTTCCAGGAGCTATTCAAGTGTGTGGGATATATACACCAGTGAACAAAATAAACCTTTTTTTTTTTTTTTTTTTTTCCCGCTCATGGCACATCTTGTCAGGGTAGGGCATTGGAAGGTGTTGGGGGAGAGTGGACAATAAACAGGCATAATAAATAAGTTATGTGGAGTATTAGCTCATCAGTGATATGAAAAGAATTAGTGTGGAGGTTTAGAGTGGGTGGGCTACAAATTAAAATACTGCAGTCAAGACAGGTCTCACAGAGCAGACGACATTCAAGCAAAATATTGAAGGAGCTGGGGAAGTCAGCCACGTGAGTATCTAGGAGAAGAAATTGCCAGGCCTAGGTAGGAGCTAGTGCAGAAGAGGTAGGTAGCAAGCATTAGGCTTGGCTTGTTCAGAAGACCTCAAGGAAGTGTCTGATGCCAGAACAGAGTGAGTGAGAAAGAGGTGGGAGGGGCCTGTGGAGAGGTAATCAGTGATACCATGCAGGGTCTTGTAAACCACTGTCAGGAGTTCATTCTGACTCTGAATGAAATGAGCGGCCATCTTGGGGGTGTGAGTTAAGGGGCATGAACTGGGGCTGGGGGACTATAAGCAGGGAGACCTGCTAGAATAATGGAGTGAACCAGGAGACACACCTAATGGCTCGTAGAAGGAGGTGGCCAAGATGGTGAGACTGCCAGATTCTGAATATATTTCGTAGGCTGAAGTGGAGCGTGTGAGAAAGAGGAGTCCAGGATGACTCTAAGTGTTTGGTCTTGAACAAATAGAGGATTAACATGGTAAAGACTTGAGCTGGAGCAGGTTTGGATGGGGTGGGCTTGGAGACGTAAAGTGGGAGATGTCTGTTACACACTGTGGTTACTGTTCCTTGTGACCTCGGGTACACTGTATCCCCCCTCCTGACTTAGTCTGGGCAGTGTGATTGCCTTTGGCCAGTGGGTCATTAGCAGTGAGATGAAGCGGGGTTGAAATGTGCTCACAGGGTTGGGCGCAGTCTCTTGTGAGAAGAGCTTTCTGTCGCCTTGATGAGAAGAGCTTTCCCTCAATAGTTGTCTTCTGACTCGGTCGTCCAGTGAGTGCAGGTGAGGCAGTTACCCAGCCAAGTGCAGCTAGACCAGAGCTGCCCGCTGAGCCCAGCTTAGATCATCAGATCCTCACTGACCTACAGATCCTTGAGAATAAGTTTTATTCTGTAATAAGTCACTGAGTTTTCTTTTTTAGATTTTATTGGCATATAGTTGATTTACAATGTTGTGTTAGTTTCAGGTGTACAGCAAAGTGAATCAGTTATACATATACATATATCCACTCTTTTTTAGATTCTTTTCCCATATAGGTCATTACAGAGTATTGAGTAGAGTCCCCCCAGTCACTGAGTTTTGAGGCAATATGTTATGCAGAAGTTTTATGGCAGTAACTCACCAATAGGGCATCTAAGCAGTGAAGTAAAACAGCGATTTGGAGCTAACAGTCTGGCGTTTAGAAGAAGTCTGGGCTGGAGACAGAAATTTAGGAGTTATGAGCATATTAATGATATTTAAAGCCTCAAGATGAAATGAGATCACCATGGGAGTGAATGGAGTAGAGGAGGTAACCAAGGATTGCGTTACTGCATCATTACAAAATTCTAGAAGAAGAGGGGCAACCAGCAGCAAAAGCTGAAAAGGAACAACCCTTGTGGCAGAAGAAAAGCGGATTGCCTAAAAAGTAAGTGGACAAAAACAATATGGAGGAGGAGGAAGTGATCAACTGTGTCAAAGATGACTACTAAGTATTGGTTATTGGCTTTGGTAACCTCATTACCTTTATTTTTTATTGAAATATAGTTCATTAACAATGTTGCATTAGTTCCAGATGTACAACATAGTAATTCAATATTTTTATACTCTATTTAAAGTTATTATAAAATATTGGTTATATTCCCTGTGTTGTACATTAAATCCTTGTATCTTATTTATTTTGGGGGGAGTGGTTCATTGTTGACCTTGATAAAGGCAGTTTCACAGGCACGGTGGAGGTGCAAGCGAGTGAGTTTAAATGTGAATATGGGAGGAGAGGAATTCTATGTAGCAAGTAAAATAAGGTTGTGAGAAAAATTGTGGCAAGGGGATAAAAATGAGATTAAATGTGGCCTTTTCACAAAGGGAATGGTACACCATGGTAAAGGTGTTGAATTTTATTCTGACTGAGGTGGGAGGTAGTCGGAGGGTTTAAATAGTGATCTGTTTGTCTGTTAAGTATTGCTCTGGCTGCTGTATAGAGAAAGGTCTGAAGTGAAAATTGGGGAGAGCAGTTAAGAGGCCATTTCTGGACTTGAGGACACAGGGTGGGAGGGGGAAGCTGGGGCGAAGTGAGAGTAGCATCGACATATATACGCTACCAAATGTAAAATAGATAGCTAGCGGGAAGCAGCCACATAGCACAGGGAGATCAGCTCGGTGCTTTGCGACGACCTAGAGGGGTGGGATAGGTAGGGTGGGAGGGAGGCTCAAGAGGGAGGGGATATATGTATATGTATAGCTGATTCACTTTGGTGTACAACAGAAACTAACACAGTATTGTGAAGCAATTATACTCCAATAAAGATCTATTAAGAAAAAAAAAAAAAGAGGCCATTTCTGTTTCCCAGGTGAGAGATTATGTTGGCTTTGGCTAGAGTTGTAGATGTAGAAAGCCATGCATGAATTTTACAAAGAGGTAATGCTATTAGAAGGACAGTAGTGTGGGATCTGTAGCTTACAGATTTTTAGAAAGTTTTTGTGATCAAATGAAAATGACAAATGCACATGAGAGTTTTTTTTATAGTTTATTTCCAGTTGTACCTTATCTACGTGAATAATGCCCATTTGAAGCAATATGATGTTATGTTGGTTAGTTTATAAAAGTTACATTCTGCTGTTTTTCAAAGTAATAATTTGTGTTGTCTATGGATAAATATGGAAAAATATGATAATTTTTCTCTTCTTCAAATTCTATTCCAGTCTGAGCCATTCCAGCGACCCTGGCCTATTTTGCTCAAATGACATTAGTGGCAGTTTCTGGTATAAGGTCCTTGACTGAGTTTGTGTGCAAAATAACTTTTTTTTTGAATGGAAAAATTTCCATGAGTTTTATTTGGGATGAGGATTAAGCAACAACAAAACACATTTTTACTTTCTTAGATCTAGGATTTATATGTAGTAGAGAATTGTTCATACAGAAATGGCCAACAAAGTATTTTGCCAAGTGCGCTTTCAGTAGAGACTCCAATGATTATCTGTGATCTGTTTTGCTCTTATACCATGTCCAGAGGTTCCCATGGGAACCACCCCCAATTCGTGGGAAGAGTCAAATTTAGCAAACAATACAGAAAAGCCATTTAATCATCCTCTGTGTGATCCATGAAAAAGCCAGAAACACAGAGGAAATGAAGTCACTAGAATCTTTCTATCTACATGGGACTGACCAGATAAAAAGTCCTGCTTGTGGTAAATAGAGTTGATAGATAGCAAAACAGCTAATGTCCTAAATCTGACAATAACAAAACCTCTTCCATCATCTGTCTCTCTCGGTTCAGATATCTTTCCAAGATTTGTTAAGTGTTTTGGTGTTTTAGACTTTGGCATCCTGACAGTCATTTTCATTTAACTTATCTTTCTCCTGAAAGACTGCTTCCAGGAAAAAAAAAAAAAAAAAATTCAGTGAGCCTTATACATAATCTTCTCATTATGTTCAGAAAGCTAATTTTAAACCTGAATTCCCCAACTCTCTCTCTCTGTCTTACCTGACTGCATTAATTAATTCCTGTACAGCAGTGGAAATTTGCCTCAGACACCTGACCCATCAACTTCTGAATATGGAGACTCTTTTATGAAAAACTGGGGCACCCGTTACCACAGGACATGTGAATACAGATTATTTGTACCTGGGAGGGAACTTTTCTGAGAACAGAGACTTTGGGGCCCCCCAGGATCTGCTGCTCAGACAACTGGTGATTAAGATCAGAGAACACCCCCATAACCTTTGTATTACAAGACCTGACTCTTCTCTTTTCCCTGACTTGATTGAAAACTATTTTTAAGTGAATTTGTTTGTGCTAAGTTGCCAGTGGACACGGAGTCCGGGAGGGTCGGTCTTGGGGACCACATAGTCCAAGGCTCCACCCGATCTGGACCTGGCCTTCCTCTCCAGGTTCATCTTCTCACTCCCCACCTTGTTCTCCACCATGAACTGTATTGGCCTATTTGTTTTCTCAAACACATCTACGGCTTGTCTGCTCCAGAGTCCTTGCGCATGTGGTTTATTTTTCCTCAGGTGCCCCGCGGCAATTTCTATTCATCCTTAAGATCTCAGATTATATGCCGTTTCCTCAGAAAGCACTTCTTTCACCCTCCAGTTTACATTCGATTTCCCTCTATTGTTTTCTCATCACAAGTTTACTTTTTCACCAAAACATTTAACGTGCTTCATAATTACATTTTGTCGATGAGGTCCTACGGGGGGCGGGGGGGTTACTTGGGTTTGCTTTTTCTCTTCTCCATCGATAGAGATTCCAGAATTTCTCTCCTTAGAAGCATATGTGCGAGTTTCCCCCTAATGGCAGGCTGGTAGCAGGGCTGCCTTAGAGGGGTACAGTCGGACTGAAAAGCAAAAGCCCTTGTGATCTTTGAAGGAAAAGAGTTGGCATTTTGGAAAGATGGAAGATGCCAGAGCCATTCCTGCCAGTGCTTCCATGACCGGCCCGGGACCTGGGAGGTGGCTGTTTGTGGAAATTAAAAAAATCTGAGTCATGAGAATATTGGAAGCCCGAGAACTACGCATCTTTGATGAGCTTAGCCTCCAGGAAGTGAAATTGACCTCCAAGTGGCATGCGGGGCCCCTCTGGAGATCCCATTGCAGCAATAGCTCAGCTTCCTCCACAGCCTCCGTAAACAGCGCCACCATGAGGCAGCAGTACGCAGTGACAGTGGTCAGCTCTTTGTTTCCTGGTGTGATTGTCCTAGGAGGACTTCCTGCCCATTATGCGTGTGGAAGAATGAGCATGCAACTGCATATGAACCCTGATTTGGAGAAGCCTTTGTCTCCATTGGCTTGTAAGATTCTTTGTAGACTCTCAATGAATGCTTGTTTTATAGATGAGGAGATGGAAACTGAGAGAAGTCAAGTAACTTATCACAGGATCACAGCATTACATAGTGGTCGGGTTAGGATAAAACTATGTGAATCTTCTGGTCCCTGTTTTGGTAGTTCTGCAGTTGAGTGAAACCATGAGGAAGGCTGCCCAAATTTCCATGATGTGTATTGAGAGGTTAGATTTTTGTGCCCTCCTGGTGTGAATACCTGGCTATTTTGGAATAGGTAAGCCTGTGTCTATGGGGTGCTTATGTTATGTCTGTCAGTCATTTTGGGATCATTAAAATTTCACATCTGTATATCTGAACCTCTTCATTCTAGTTTTCCTCGTAACCTCCCTGCTTTTCTTCTTGCCTATCTCCTTGAGGCATTTTTCTTTCATTATTTTCCCAAAGAGATTTTTAAAGAAAGAGAAGTTTTGCTTTCTGATATGAACTTACTCTTACACTTGCGAAAATGGAAGAAAATACTTAAAAAGTGAAATACATGAAGTAAACACATATGAGTATAATAAAGTAGATTACATAAGGTCTGGTGGGTAATAAGAGTGAGACTGATGGATGATGGCTTCTTAGAGGAAGAGGGTTTTAAGGTAGGCGATATGAAAATATCTGGAGAAGATGTGCATCCCAGGGAGAAGGAAGAACAAGGCACGTGTATTTATTGGGGTTGGGAGAAGAGAGGTGGTTAGCCTTGGTGGAATCACTCAGAACCAGCTGAGGAAAGGATGCGCTGGAGAAGGAGTTCCTCGAATCAGCGGGTTTTAAGTTGCCAAAGGATTGGTGTATAAAGATCAGCAGAGGAACTTGTAAAACTGTAGACTCTCACAGGGGAAAATGAATGGGAAAGGAATCTTTGTATGTTTTGTGTGTATAAATTGGGGATTACCTCTACAAAGTAAAAATTTAAAAATGAACAATCTCTGGCATAATTTCTGGTTTCAAATCTGACTGTATTGCTTACTACCTGGGTGACTTTGGATAAGCTTTTTAAGATTTAAGCCTGTTTCCTCATTTATAAAAATTGGTTTTTGAGATGATCAAGTGAAATATCCCGGGAGATGTCCTAGGATAATGCTAGCTTATAGGAGGTGTCCAATAAATGTTAGCTTTATATATTAAAATATATTCATTCCACATTGCAGTAACTGACGTAGCTATAGTTTTAAATGAATGTTTTCAGTTAATCTTGAATTATTGTTGCTGACTTAAAAACTTTTCCCTTCAGATTTTCTCAGAAATTGTCTTTCATGAGTAGGTGCAGAGTAAATCATTGTTTTCAATCAAGAAACATGACTGAATAAACACATTTGCATAAAATCACTCCCAGGAATCTATCAGAATGAATGAAAAGAACCCCAAATTAGGGAGGATGATTTCACTTATACTGAAAGTACAGTTGGAGCCTCAACCTCATACCCTAAATTACAAGGACTAGTGTTTGGATTCAATTTAGTAGAAGTTGCCAGGATTTAATTCACATGTTCTTTAATCTTGAATATGCTGTCCTACATGGGAAATGGAAATGAAGGGCTTTTTAACAACCCTGGCAAGTAGGACAGAGTGGCCAAGTTACACATCAAATTTTATGTTCCAGAAAATGCAGCTTATAACACAAAGACAGACAAAGTGGAGGGGGGGGGAGTTTTCCAAAAGTGTTAATGTAAGAAGTTTAGGTATGTTTCCAAACGTCTACTGTCCTTATTATTTGTGCATTAATGTTTCAGTACATACATACTCAATGTCTCTTAAGATGCATTTCATAAATAATAGAGAAATCAAAGCTTTTAATTAACAGTTTCTTACCATACAAATGTGATTGTGGTCTCAACAACTGCTAAAAGAATTATGAAGGACAAAGTGAGCCGTTGCACCAAAGACAACCGTCATAAATGCTGGCCACTTAGATGAAAATGGCTGGGCCAATTATCCTCATCTTCTTTCCTGTTCCACATTTGAAAAGAGCCTAGACTCTCAATGAAGTGAATCATCACTGATACAGAGAAGTGAAAATGTCCTTGCCAGCACGGACCACAAAGAGCAGGAGAATCAGATTAGTTATAGGATATGTGAGTGGTTGAGTCTGCAGGGAAGGCTGGAGAACAGGCAGCATATGCTGCTGGTTTTGTCATTTGGGAATTTGAGCCCATTGTTTCTAGATCTTCACTTTTTCAAGAGAAGCGAAGTATCCATTGTTTTTTGTTTGATTGTTTGTTTGTTTGGAGGGGTTAAATCTGAAAATTTTAGAATATTGGGAAATAATCCAGCATTCTTTCCATGGCCTAAGGCAGTGCAGGCAGCACTGAGTGGGCTGGACAGGGCATACCTTGTGCCACATTTGGCCCAGGGACTTTCAGCTCACAACCTCTGAGGCCTAATGCATGGTGTGGGAATCCTGAGAGGCAAGAGAGATGGGTGATTATGATCTCAGATCACAATCAGTGCTCTTGGCATCAAGCCTACATCTTGTTCCTGGAGCGCTGATTGACTGTCTTAGCACAAGACCAGATCCAATCAGGGAGATGGTTATGTAAGATTAATGTTCCAGAATTGATACTTTTAACCAAGATCTTTCCCCTAAGAGTTTTTTTCCTCAGTATGAACACACTGCTCTCATGAGTTTGAACATTTTTTTTCATTTTAAAAGAAAACAGTTAATTTCAACATATGCCCAAACCTTGCCATATCTATGCCCATAACACTTCCTTATGAACTTTCTTAATATTTAAAAAATTAAATATCAAAACAAAATACAAAATTGTTAGGCATCCATTGTCACCTCTTGTCCTGACCTATCTCGGGTTCTTTATCAAGCTTTTCATCTGGTGATGCAAGCCAGTTTTACCTGAACATTGGGAAAGGATTGTAGGTCCTCAGAGCAGTGGGAAAAGGATGCAAAAGACATCAGAGGGTTGGTTTTGAGACCCTCCTCATGAAAGGTATTCTACCCCATGGATTTTTTATTAAACGGATTATCTTTCTGCCAGGTGTTTGAGACTTCCCCCTTCACTGGCTTTTTCTGAGGACTGTTGAAGTATTCTGTTGTGTGAGGTGAGCCATTTTTTTGTAGGTGATTTGCAGGAAGTGAGATCTGTAAGCAGCCATTAAAAATGCTCTATTTCATTTTTAAAGCAGCGTTTAAGTGGATTACGTTTGTCCCACTATGGTCTTTTTTTAGCTGAACAATAATAAGATACGTTTGACACAGCCTGACTCTTTTTTAAAACGTTTAGTTTAATCCTTTGACAAACCTTGCTCACATTTGTCTTTAACCTTGTACCACCTGCCTTGGCTGGTTATGTAATTTGAAAATTAAAAATGCTTATTTCCTTTTCCTTGTTATTGAACTCCAAAACTCACTCAGACCCTTTTATTTCCCTTGCTTTCCTTTCCCCTCTATTTCCCCAATTTCTTATGCTTGGATTAGTAAAATTGCTTGAAAAATAATAGTTCAGTCAAATGCAGAATTAGCTGATTTGTTTATGGAAAAGCTAAAGTGGGATGGGAAGGACTTGTTACTAAATTGTAGTTTAAAAATTTTTATCATTGAATGTCAGTCTCACAGTGTTCCTTCTGTGACTGTATAAATATGCGTTCTGTTGATTGTTAGAGGTAAAAAGCACTTGGGCAGTTATTTGGTCTAACACCCTCCTTTTACTCAAAAGGCCATGGTGAACCTTGTAGGAGGGTCATCTTGGCCAAGGTCGTGCAAATGCTACTGGTGAGATGATACTGCATAGTGGTTAAGGGCTTAGGATCTGAAGGTGGACAAACTGAGTTTGTGTCCTGGCTGGCTGACCATATATTAATTATTTTGCTGTGACTTCAGGCAAGCCAAATAAATTTTCTGAGCCCTAGTTTCAATGATTTTAAAATGGAGATAATAATAGTACTCACTTCAAAGGGCTGTGATGAGGAAGAAGTGATAGGATCCAGGCCAACTTCATGACACATTCCCTAGCACATACCAAGTTCTCAGTAAATTGTCAGAACCCAGGTTTATTTTATCACATAGCTCTAGCGGTGCTTCCAAACTATCTAAAGGCTTTCTTGAGGTCTGTTACAGCTTCCTCAGTAGGGGCTTGGAATGCGTTGTCATTTGCTGGGTGTGCCTTGTGTGGTTCAGCAGTGCACATGGGTGTGTATTATGAAGTTTGCACCCCATTCCCCTTGATGCCATCTTCATATTTGGTTTATAAATTCAGTAAGTATGTATTGAGCACCTTTCTCCTCTGTACACACTTCTGTGCTGGATCCTGAGCAGACATTTGGGAACAGAGGGGACACCCCTCTTTTCATGGAGCTTAAGTTTTGGGGTGAGAGATAGATGCTAAACAACTAATCATATTTTTGTTTATTTATGGCTGTGGTAAGTGATAAAAATGAGTACTAATTGCTATGAGTGAGTAAAACAGGACAGCCAATGAATGGAGTTCTGAAGGATAAGGAGGTCTTAGCTAGGCAAATAGGGCAGAAAGCTTTGAGTTTTGAAGCTTTCTTCAAATGTACATGCAGAGGTGCAGGAAGAGAAAAACATATTGTAATTCTAGGAATAGATGGAAATACTTGTGGCTGAATCAAGTGGATACTGGAGGATGAAGCTGGAGAGGAAGGGGTCCTAGATCATGAATTTTTAGGGCATGTTAAAATATCTGGGCTTTATTATGAGATAATGGAAGGTTTTCAGGCGATTATAAATAGAAAAAGTCCTAGCCAGATCTTTTATAAAGGTCATTTTAGTGCTATATAAAAAATGGGTGGAGGGAAGAAGATTCAAAACAGAGAAAGCTCTTCAGGAAAGAGGGTGGCTTGTGATAGGCTGGGGAGAGTGGAGGTGAAGAGAGAGATCTGAGGAGATACACAAGGGGTACAGTGAAGGAGCCTGGTGTGTGATCAGTGTGTTAACAGAGGCAGAAGGAAGTAGAAAGAGCGACTCCACTTCTGTCTTGGGCTCCAGATATCATTAATGATGGAGCAAAGATGATATATGATCAGAATTTTCCCTGATGCAACTGAAGCACAAGGGTGTTCCAGGTTCTGGCAGAAGGATATCCACATGGTGGACCACACAACAGAGAGTGTGTAGGAAAAGTACACTTCTCCTTTAGTCTCACACCACCACCATACTCACAACGCTTCTGACGCCATACGTGAGGATTTTTTTTTTCTTTTAATCCCACACCAAGCAACTTTCCTTGACACCAGCTGAATGTCCTATAATTCAGTGCAGTTCTGACACTAACCAGAGTTAGTGCAGAACCCACAGGTTAAGGGCTCAGTCCCACAAGACTGCCCCTACAGCAGAACCAATTGCAAGTAGTAGGTCACCAGGTTACCCACAAATTCTGTCAGACTTGGCACAATTCAGGGGTTCATATGACACCCCAACCACCCAACCTTGGATTCATCATTTGCTAGAATAGCTCATAGAACTCAGGGACACACTTACTTACATTTACCAGTATGTTATATAATAAGCATATGATAAAGGTTACAGATGAACAGCCAGATGAAGAGGTACGTAGGGGGAGGTCTGGAAGTGTCCTGAGCACAGGAGCTTCTGTCCCTATGGACTTAGTGTGTGCCACCCTCTACGTACGTGGATATGTTCACCAACCTGGAAAATCCCTAGAGTTTTGGGATTTTTATGAAGGCTTCATCATGTAGGCAAGCTCAGTCATTCACTCAAATCTCCAGTCCCTCTCCCCTCCTCTGAGGATGGGGGGGTGAGACTGAAAGTTCTAAACTTCTAATCATGGCTTGGTTTTTCTGGTAATCGGTCCCCATCAGGAACTATTTAGTAGCCCACCAAGAACTGCCTCATTAGAAAAAAAGATACTTCTATGATGTAGGAAATTCCAAGAGATTTAGGAGCTTTGATTAGGAACCAGAGTCATAGACTAAATGTTAGAACCAAAGATGCTCCAGTGCTCTTATTAGGAAATTCCAAGGGTTATGGGAGGTCTATGCCAGGAATGACGGATGAAGGCGAGGTATATTTCTTATAAATCACAGAATCTCAGAGAAGGAAGTGAAAAGAGGACTTCTTGGTTATGATTAGTATAATGTTGTGAATTGGTTTGATATAATTTCAAATCCACTTGTTTATGATTTAAGTGAAGTTTTTTTTTTTTTTTAATCCACTTGTTTATGGACAAAAAAGTTGTTTTTAGAGGTAAAGTTGTTTTGATATAAGAATGCTGTAAGTTATGTCATGATGTCATCGTCTCCTGTGGTATAATCGATAAGCAGTTAGTAGCTCAGCTGCTGAGGGTCCCCACTGGGAGCTTATCAATAAAAACAATTAGAGAAGCCATTCTGGTGAGGGGAAGTAAATTATAAGTACCCAGAGTTTGTGAGGATCATCTGAGAATTGAGGTCTGGGTAAGGTGACTCTTTGCTGATCTACATGCCTTGGGGCATTAGCTCCTGCCTTGGTACAGACAAGTCTTTTTTTTTTTTTTTTGCGGTACGCGGGCCTCTTACTGCTGTGGCCTCTCCGGTTGCGGAGCAAGGCTCCGGACACGCAGGTCCAGCGGCCGTGGCTCACGGGCCCAGCCGCTCCGCGGCATATGGGATCCTCCCGGGTCGGGGCACGAACCCGTGTCCCCTGCACTGGCAGGTGGACTCTCAACCACTGCGCCACCAGGGAAGCCCCACACAAGTCTTTTACCAGCAGTGGCAAAAGCTGTTAAGCGGCTCAGGAGGATGGTCTTGCTGCCAACACCAGTGCTATTGTTCCCTAGCAACGTGCTCTAGCAACGAGGGACTTTTATTTTTGCACTGGCAGCTGGAAGTCAGCTCTAGGTTGGTCAAGCATCTCTCCCCAGTACCAACTCCTATAAAGATACACGGGATATGGGGATATATGTATACGTATAGCTGATTCACCTTGTTATACAGCAGAAACTAACACAACATTGTAAAGCAATTATAGTCCAATAAAGATGTTAAAAAGAAAAAAAGATACACCTCAAACTAAATTTGGTCTTTACTCCTTTCACCCCCCCCTTACCTGGAACAATAGTGTGATTAATCTATCATTGGATTGGAGTGTTATTTATTTTTCAAGAGACATTACCCTGTGTGCTATTGGCTTGTGAAATTATGGTAATCCCCACAGTGAACCTGTGTTTAATTAAAATATTGGAAAAGACAATCTCATTCTCTGAGCCTGATTTGCTGCCTCTTCTAAACAAAATGGATAGAATACATTCCTACCCCAAATATGTTAAGTAATAAGATAGTCAAATACCAGGCGTCAGTGTAGTTAACTTTTTTTTTTTTTTTTGTGGTACGTGGGCCTCTCACCGCTGTGGCCTCTCCCAGGATGTGCAGGCCCAGTGGCCATGGCTCACGGCCCCAGCCGCCATGGCTCACGGGCCCAGCTGCTCTGCGGCATGTGGGATCCTGCCGGACTGGGGCACGAACCTGTGTCCCCTGCATCGGCAGGCAGACTCTCAACCACTGCGCCACCAGGGAAGCCCAGTGCAGTTAACTTTTGAATTGTGAGGTTTGTGTATGTTCATCAGTATTGAGGAATTCTTGTTTCTTGTTTCCATGATCACAGTGTTTTTCAATGACAGTAATCAGATAAACTGCTTAGGTCAACTAAATTCATCACTTTTTAATAGAAACCTGGAATAGTCTGTATCCATTCTTTGGTATCAATTGATTGGTTAGAATATTTGCATCTGAAATTAAGGTAGAACCACTGCCATTCGTACACAAGATAATGATCTTGCATCTTTTAAAAATATCCCCAATATTTTATTTTTTGGTTAGTTTTATTCTTTTTCAATGAAAACCTAGGCTTAAGACTAAATATAATGTAGGCGTGAATGAGGATAAAAGAAACAAAACATATAATTTAGTGTAGTTTTCTTATATGCATTTTATTCATTTGAGCATATTATGATGTCAACTTGATTTGCACTTGAATACTCATGTTTGTTCATTGCCATGAGGTTCCCATTTGATCGAGAATTAAGTATTTTTTGTTCAGAATTCTGTTCATTGTATTGAAAAATATTCCTTTTTAATTCACATATGTTCACACATTGTACATATGTTTGGATTTCAAAGAACTTAAAAGAATCTTTTCACTGTGAAACAAATTGGAGGTAACACCATGATGTGCAATTTAATTAGGTTTTATTTGTTTTTATTTTGTTTGGACTTTTCTTCTTTCCCAACTTCCTACCACATAAAGTAAAGGGAAAACTATGCCCCACAACTGGAAAATCCATACGGGTCCCCATCTATGTGTTTGAAATTTTGTGGGATGTCTGAGGCGCCCATTCATGCAGAGAGAGAGATGGGAGAGCTGTTGTGACCTGTTTATTGACTCAGGGCTATTTGTCAAACTTAGGGAATGGGGAACATTCCTCTTGCTGTCTGCTGGCCACGTAGCCTGTCAAAGCCCATAACCACAATTGTTTAGAGAAAGTTTAAAGCTCTATATAGACAAGGACTATAATGATATACCAATTGAAGTTTTCAGTCAGTCACAGGGGTTATTGCATTTATCAATCAGAAACCACCATGACAAAAAGGGGAAATTGAAAATTAAAGGAAAAATATTCTTTCAGGAAAAAAACACCAAGTATTTGTAGAGATGGTAAATATCAGAAAGGATTCTCCTGGAAACCATATTAGTTAACTGTAAGTCTGGCAAAATGAACATAACTGCAAGCAAAAAAAACAGTTTATAAAAGAGAAGATGAGACACGAAGGGTAGGTCCTAGGGCTCAAATCATAGCTAATAATAGGCATTTTAAGAATAGAGAACAGATGTGAGGAAGGAGGAGAAATAATAGATTACCATTCCCCGAAGCTGGACTCATTCTTAAAGACTTCACATTAAATGAACTCACCACAGGCTGGTGAAGATTAATGAAATTAAAACTTTTAGACATATCATGGTGAAAACATTGAATTCCAAGGATAAAGAGAAAATTACTACAAAAATTGACACAAAAACAAAAAATAAGTTACCTACAAAGAAACAAGAATTTGTTACCTAATTTCTCATCCCTAACACAAAATGCTTGTGGACAGTGCAATATTCTTCTCAGAACTTTGGGTGGAAAGGGTTGCAACCCTGGTATTCTTTAATCAGATACCCTTTCTCATATATGAAGGGAAAGAGTACATTCTGAAACATGAAAGGACTCCAAGTATCTACAAATGTATTGTTCCTTAAAAAAAAAAAAAAAAAAGAAAAGGAAAGAAGAAAAAAGAGGGGAGGGGAAACGTAATGAAGCAGTGAAGTACTATAGCCAAACTGAAAATGCATCAGAATGGATCGTGAAGGAGGAGGACATGGTATATAGTTCATGGATGCTGTTCTAAGACTGGCCGTGGGCTGACTGCATTAAAATCACCAGGAGAATTTTAATGCTGCTTCTTAGAGTCCAAAGTTAGGGATGGAGTATGTAAATCTATGAGCTAGGACCCAGCAGTCTGTATTTTTAATAAGTTTCTCGAGTGATCTGATACCTAGCCTCATTTGGTAACCTGTGAGTAATGAGTCCAGTAAAATATATAATTAAATTATTGTTGATAATGTCATCATGAATGTTAATGTAATGGTTTAGGGTTTAACATAGAGGGTCTTCAACTAGAAAGAACATAATGTAAATAATTATTTTACTAAAACTAAAATCCTAGCTTTTTCAGAAGAAACTAGGTGATTTGTGAATACTGTGGTGAAAAGGTTATACAGGGTGAAGAAATAGAAGCCTGTGATTTCCTAGCCTTGTTCTTAAAGGGGAGTTCTTAGAGATGGTGTAATTATTGAGATTGGAGAAATATGAATGTGTGTTTATACAGGCAAACCTCATTTTATTGTGCTTCACTTTATTGCCCTTTGCAGATATTGCATTTTTCACAAACGTAAGATTTGTGGCAACCCTGCACTGAGCTACTCTGTTGGTACCATGTTTTCAGTAGCATTTGCTCACCTCCTGTCTCTGTGTCACATTTTGGTAATTCTCACAATATTTCAAACTTTTTCATTATTACATATGTTATGATGGTGTGTGATCATTGATGTTACTATGGTTTTGGGGTGCCACAAACTGTACCCATGTAAGATGGAGAACTTAATTGATAAATGTTGTATGTGTTCTGACTGTTCCACTGACTGGCTGTCCATCCATCTCTTTCCCTCTCCTTGGGCCTTCAGATTCCCTGAAACACACCACTATTGAAATTAGGCCAATTAATAACCCTGTAGTGGCCCCTAAGTGTTCAAGTGAAAGGAAGAGCTACATGGCTCTCACTTTAGATCAAAAGCTAGAAATGATTAAACTTAGGAAAACATGTCGAAAGCCAAGATAGGCTGAAACCTAGGTCTCTTGCACCAAACAGGTAGCCACGTTGTGAATGCAGAGGAGAAGTCCTTGAAGGAACTTAACAGTGCTACTCCAGCAAACACATGAATGATAAGGAAGCAAAAGAGCCTTGTTGCTGATATGGAGATAGTTTTAGTGGGCAGGATAGAAGATCAAACCAGCCACAATGTTCCCTTAAACCAAAGCCTAGTCCAGAGCAAGGACCTGACTATCTTCAGTTCCATGAAGGATGAGAGAGGTGAGGAAGCTGCAGAAGAAAAGTTTGAAGCTAGTAGAAGTTAGTTCATGAGATTTAAGGAAAGAAGCTGTCTTCATAACAGAAAAGTACAAGTGAAACAGCCAGTGCTCATGTAGAAGCTGCAGCAAGTTAGCTGAGATAATGAATGTAGGAAGATCTACCTGAGATAATGAATGTAGGTGGCTACTTTTAAACAACAGATTTTCAATGTAGACTAAACAGCTTATATCAGAGGAAGATGCCATCTAGGACTTTCATAGCTAGAGAGGAGAAGTCAATGCTTGGCTTCAAAGGACAGGCCTACTCTCTTGTTAGAGGCTAGCACAGCTGGTGACTTTCTGTTGAAGCCAGTGCTCATTTACCATTCCCAAAATCCTGGGACCCTTAAGAAATATGCTAAATATACTCTGCCTGTGTTCTAAAATGGAACAATAAAGCTTGGATGACAGCACATCTGTTGACAGAATGGTTTACTGAATATATAAAGCCTACTGTTGAGACCTACTGCCCAGAAAAAAAGATTCCTTTGAAAATACTACTGCTCATTGACATTGCACCTGGTCACCCAAGAGCTCTGACAGAGATGTACCATATTAGTTTGTCTTTCATGTCTGCTGGCACAAAATTCATTCTGCAGCCCATGGATCAGTGAGTAATTTTGACTTCCACGTCTTAGCCTTTAAGCAATACATTTTGTAAGGCTATAGCTGCCATAGATAGTGATTCCTCTGATGAATTTGGGCAAAGTAAATTGAAAACTTTTAAAAAAGGATCCATTACGGTAAATGCCAATTAAGGTCATTTGTGATTCATGGGAAGAGATCAAAATATCAACATTAGGAGGAGTTTGGAGGAAGTTGATTCCAACCCCATGGGTGACTTTGAGGGGTTCAAGACTTCAGTGGAAGAAATAACTGCAGATATGGTAGAAATAGCAAGAGAACTAGAATTAGAAGTGGAGGCTGAAGGTGTGACTAAATTGCTCCAATCTCCTTATAAAACTTTAAAGGATGAGGGGTTGTTTCTTAGGGATGAGCAAAGAAAGTGGTTTCTTGAGATGGAATCTACTCCTGGTGAAGATGCTGTGAAGATGGTTGAAATGACAGCAAAGGATTTAGAATATTAAAACAACTTAGTTGATAAAGCAGTGGCAGAGTTTCAGAGGATTCACTCAAGTTTTGCAAGGAGATTACTGTGAGTTAAATGCTATCAAACGACATTGCATACTACAGAGAAATCTTTCGTGAAATGAAGAGTCAATCAATGTGGCAAAGTTCTTGTTGTCTTATTTTAAGAAATTGCCACAACTGCCCCAACCTTTAGCACCCAAAACACTGATCAGTCAGGAGCCATCAACATCAAGGCAAAACTCTCCATCAGCAAAAAGATTAAAACTCACCAAAGGCTTAGAAATTGTTAGCCTTTTTTAGCAAAAAATTATGTTTCGATTAAGATATGTACAATGTTTTTCTAGACATAATGCTATTGCACACTAAATAGACTACAGTATAATGTAAACATAACTACTATATGCACTGGGAAACCCAAAATGCTTTATTATAATATTTGTTTATTGCAGTGGTCTGGAACCAAACCTGCAGTGTCTCCGAGGTATGCCTATGTATTTTAAGATAACTAACATTGCAAAAGAGATAAGATGAGGCTCTCCATGATGACTACAGATTGGAAAATAACAAAGAGAAAAAGAAAACTTCAGTAATAGAGTAAAAAATTGAGGGAAGAAAAAAACAATAAAATGTAAAAAAACAAAAACAAATGAAGTGATAGAATATATACAAGTTATGACTAAAGTGGGTAAGTAAAATCTTAACTACAAAACAGATACGCTTATATTAGGTAAAAGGTATAACCCAGTTACATGCTGTTTAAGAGATGACACATTTAAATAAAATGGCACAAAATAATCAGAGGGTTATTCATAATTATATCAGCCACACTTGGCATGGTTGAGCATGTGGCTCAAAAATGGTTGTCAACTCATGGAATGAAAGGGTGTGCAAAATTATAACAGAGCCTCCCATCACCACCACCACCACTACCAAAAAAGAAATTCAGAGTGAACAATACCAATATCAAAGAACACTTCAAAGTAATAAAGTATTAAAGTATTACAGGACTATGTTTATTGATGAAAATTCAACCATTAACCAAGATATAGTAGCATTAAACCTTCATGCACTGAAAAACATGCATTCAAGTATGATGAATTAGAATCTTAAAAATCTAAGGATTAATTAACGTAACTGCTACTGGACTAGGAAATTTTAACATATCTCCTAGAATTGGACTGTCAGAGAAATCCTAAATAAATCATACACATAATGTTTTCTACAATTTTAAGTTTATACCTCTTCTTTGATAACAGAAACTTCTACTTTCTTCTTTAATGTCATTCCAATTTTAAAATAAATTGGTAACTAAAAATAAAGCTTTAGAACAAAACACTTCTTTGTTTATGCATCCGTCCTAATCCATTTTGATAAGGCTTTTAAGTTATTGTAATATGTGCTGATTCTCTTTTCTCATTTGATAATCACTCATTTGAATATTATAATTCAATTAAGATTTATTGCAAAGATATGTTTTGAAAATTATACTCTACGAATATAACGTCTGCATTCTTTAAAAAGTATGGAATGTTTATGAACATTGATTATATAATATATCTAAAGGAAGTTCCACATTTAAAAATTTAAAAATCTTACTGGTTGCATGCTCTAATGAGGGAGAAATAAAGTTATAAATTAACAAGTAACAAAAGTGGACCTACTTGAAAATTAAAAGAAAAAAAAAAAATTCAGAATGACTCTTGAAGAGGAAATCCTAACTAAATTTTACAACATCTTAAAAAAAACTCACCAAGCATACTTATTTAATATTTTGATATTTGGTCAGTTTTATACTCAGAGATTTTTTTACAAACATTACTGCTTCCATTTTTTAAATATAAAAGACTGAAATTAAGTAAACTAAATAATTAAGAGGCTGGAAAACAAACATAACAAATGAAGAGAAATTAGTAATTGAAAAAGCAGAAATTAATGAAGTGTTTACATACAAAATATACAGAATTAAAAATAGCTCATGTATTGAAAAGACTGGTAAAATCAAAAAAGTTTTATCATGTCTGATTCAGAAAAAATGAGAAGTCCACTAATAGGTATTATTAAAGTTTAAAGGGTATAGGACCATAGATATGTAATACATTCTTAAAATTGTCAGTGATTTTATTGATATATACATGCAAACAAAATTGGTGACTTGAGGAGGAAAGAAACAGTCTCAATATTTTTTTCAGGAAAAGAAAAATTCCCAATTAAATGAATTTCCTAGGGGGAAAAATGAAAAATATTGCCTTAGATTTACCTTTATTTCTACAAAGCACACAGAATCAAGCGGCTTTATATAGTTAAGTGCTGGAAGCAGTTTAAGAAGCAATCATTACCAAGTGATTTAAAATGTTTCAGAATTTTAAAACTTAAAGTAAGAGGGAACACCTTCTATTTTAGGTAAAGTCCATATTTTGAGAGGCTAACATAAAAATATACTGTCACATTTGGGAAGGGCTGCACCAAATAACAACAAAAATTATAGACCAGTTTCCTTATGTAAGTATTGGTGAATCACAGTCTTCATTACATTAAAAGAATGCTATAAACTTATCAAGTACATTTATTTAAAAAATGCAAGATGAGTTCAATATTCAGAAGTATGTTAATATAATTCATTACAATATATTAAAAAGATAAATTCCGTATTATTATGTTGATAGTTGTTGAAAGCCTTTTGATAAAATTAAATAGACATTCCTCAATAAAGATCTTAGCCAACTAGGAAAAAATAAAAGAAACTTTCTTAGCATGATTAAGATTGACAGTATCTATGAAAAATAGTGATAAACATGACAGTTCATTGGGAACACTAAAAGCATTCCTGTTCAAAGTCAGAAACAGGACAGACATGTTCCTTATAAATGCTCTTAGTCAACAATGCTCTCAAGGTTGTAGAAGGTAAAATGGAAACAAAATTAAGAATAAATATTGGGAAGGGACAAATTATTACTATTTTCAGATTACTGTTGTGAGTTCTTCAATAGAAGCTTTACAATTACTTAGAAACTTTTAGAACTAATGAGCTTAGTAATATAGAAAGCTATAAGATAAATAAAACAAGTAGCTTCGCTTATAAGAATCAGAAATGTAAAGAAAATTAAAATACCCATGACATTTTTCATAGAGCTAGAACAAATAACCCTACAATTTATATGGAAACACAAAAGGCACAGAATTACCAAAACAATCCAGAGAAAAGAGAATAAAGCTGAAGGCATAACTCTTCCAGACTTCAGACTGTACTGTAAAGCTACAGTAATCAAAACAGCTTGGTACTTGCACAAAAACTGACACATGGATCAATGGAGAAGAATAGAGAGCCCAGCAATAAACACAAACACTTATGGTCAATTAATCTGTGGCAAAGGAGGCAAGAATATAAAATGGAGAACAGAGAGCCTCTTCAACAAGTGATGATGGGAATGCTATGTGTCAATCAATGAAATTAGAACACTCCCTCACACCATATATAAAAATAAACTCAAGACGGTTTAAAGACCTAACAGTAGCATTGACACATATACACTATCAAATGTAAAATAGTTAGCTAATGGGAAGCGGTAGCATATCACAGAGAGATCAGCTTGGTGCTTTGCGACGACCTAGTGGGGTGGGATAGGGAGGGTGGGAGGGAGGCTTAAGAGGGAGGGGATATGGGGATATATGTATGTATATGGCTGATTCATTTTGTTATACAACAGAAAGTAACACAGTATTATGAAGCAATTATACTCCAATAAAGATCTATAAAAAAAAAAAAGACATGACACCATAAAACTAGAAGAGAACAGAGGCAAAACATTCTCTGACATAAATTGTAGCAACATTTTCTTAGATCATTCTCCCAAGATGAGAAATAAAAGCAAAAGTAAACAAATGGGACCTAATTGAACTTAAAAGCTATTGCACAGCAAAGGAAACCATCAAAAAAATGAAGAGACAACCTACAAAATGGGAGAATATATTTGCAAACGATGCAACCAACAAGGGGTTAATATCCAAAATAAACAAACGGCTTATACAACTCAATATCGAAAAAACAAACAACCCAATCAAAAAATGAGCAGAAGACCTAAACAGACATTTTTCCAAAGAAGACATACAGATGGCCAGCAGGCACATGAAAAAGATGCTCAGCATCGCTAATTATTAGAAAAATGTAAATCAGAATCACAATGATGTGTCACCTCACACTGGTCAGGATGGCTGTCATCGAAAAGTCTACAGATAAGAAATGCTGGCAAGGATGTGGAGAAAAGGGAACCCTCCTACACTGTTGGTGGGATTGTAAATTGATGCAGCCACTATTGAAAACAGTATGGAGTTTCCTTAAAAAAATAAAAGTAGAGCTATCATATGATCCAGCAATCCCACTCCTGGGCATATATCTCTAAAAGACAAAAACCCTAATTGGAAAAGATACATGCACCCCAAAGTTCATAGCAACACTATTTACAATAGCTAAGGTGTGGAAACAACCAAAGTGCCCATCAACAGATGACTGGCTTAAGAAGATGTGACATATATATATATATATATATTTTTTTCTTTTGACAAAAACAGATATTATATGATATCACTTATATGTGGAGTCTAAATATGAATGAGTCTATACACAAAGCAGAAAGAAACTCCCAGATATATAAGACAAACTTTTGGTTACCAAAGGGGAAGAGAATGGTGGAGGGACAAATTAGGAGTATGGGATTAACAGATACAAACTACTATACATAAAATAGATAAGCAACAAGGATTTACTCTGTAGCACAGGAAATTATATTCAATAACTTGTTGCAATAACCTATAATGGAATATAATCTGAAAAAAACCTGAATCACTTCACTGTACACCTGAAACTAACACAATACTGTAAGTCAACTATACTTCAATAAAGAAAAAAAAAAGAAAAAAGTGTAAAGGAAATATATTCACAGGAGAAACAAGTACACAAAAGAAAAATAGAAGTAAACTTAAGAGGAAATTCACAAGACCTACATGAAGAAAAGTATTACTGTTTACTAATTAATATAAAACAAATATTTGATTGAAGAGTAAAGCACACTTTCTTCCTAATTGTGAAAAACGTATCATTTCAAGGATGTCAGTTGTGCACACATTAATATACAAATTTATTGGAGTTCTGATAAAAATCTTAACAGGTTTATTTATTTATTTTTGTACTTAGATTTAGGGAAGAACTTAAACAATGAATCTAAATTTGATCTGAAGAAAAACCCGCTAGAAAAATGTAAGGGATTTATTAGAAGTAGGTCACTGTGTAAGGGGGATAGGGGACTTTCTTAAATATATAAGAATTAATAAGCCAAAATAGTTTTTAAAAAACTGCACAATAAAAAATTGTGCACATATAGATAGCTCAATAGAAACAAATTATAGATAGGAATTTAAATGTTTATTAAATATGTCATGTTTATGGATTGATAACAGATACTGCAATAAAAAAAAAAAAAAAAAAAAACACTTGTTGGGCTTCCCTGGTGGCGCAGTGGTTGAGAGTCCACCTGCCGATGTAGGAGACACGACTTCATGCCCTGGTCCGGGAAGATCCCACATGCCGCGGAGCGGCTAGGCCCGTGAGCCATGGCCGCTGAGCCTGCGCGTCCGGAGCCTGCGCTCCGCAAAGGGAGAGGCCACAACAGTGAGAGGCCCGTGTACCGCAAAAAAACCCAAAAAACAACAAACACTTGTTTTAGTAGTTAGACTTATACTTCAAACGAAAAAAATGTATATTAGCTTGAAATTTAAATATAAAAATAATCACACACTACAATAGGAAAATATGGAATATTTTTAACTTTGAGGGAAGGGCCTCCTTAGTATGATTCAAATCCAGGAACTATAAAAGAAGAGAAAGCTAAGTCAGGTTTTCTTAAAAACTTAAATTCAACAAGACAGAAGTTCTCCATAAACACAAAGGTATATGTAAATGGGAGTATTTTTGATTATGCACCCCCCCCACAAAAAAAAATTAGGCACCTAGATGTCTACCAGTACTTAAAATAATGCATTCTTACAAAATAATGTTTAAGTGACTCTAAATAATGGTAAGATGGGTCTGTATGTATTGACTTAGAAAATATTCACTGTAGTTTCAGAGGAAAAAAACAGTTTCTAAATAGGGTATAATCTGTGATCTCATTTTTGTAATCCTTTGTCTTCATGTTTGTGTCTGTCCTTTGTGTAAAGAAAAAAAATATTTGCAAAAATGAAAGCCAAACTTCTAAGAATACAGCGGTTGAAATGAGAGAGTGGAGATTTTTAGCTTTATTTTATATAGTTAAAATTCTAAATTATTTGAATGTTTATAGTGAGCATTCACTGCTTTAAGAATTGGAAAAAAGTAGAGCTGTTTTCATTTTAGGTAAGAAATTCAGTGGGAAGTGATAGTCTATATTCTACCTGTATGTTAAGTAAAATCCTAGGGCAAACTGTAATTCTTAGAGGTGTTCCAGTTGACACATTCCAAAGCTCATGTAAATCATGCTTATTCTCAGTGTGTGTTCACAGTTATGAGGGAAACATAGTCTCTAGCTACAACAAAAACCATAAAGGACAAGAACAGATCATTTGTATAATGTATTTACTTGAATTACTGTATTATGCGCATGAAGTTCTTGATGTGTTTGGTGTTAATATTGTCTGTGATGCTCTAGTCTAGACAAGTGGTTTTCAAAGAGTGGTCCTTGGACCAGAAGCACCTGGGAACTTATTGAAAAGTGAAATTCTCAAGCTTCATCCCAGACCTACTGAATCACAAATGGCTGCATCCTACCCCCAGAATCTGTGTTTTAACAAGCATTCCATGGGTACTGAAGTTTGGGAAGCACTGCTTTGGTACATTCAGGGGAAAGCTTTTAACTAAGTCAAGTTTTATTATAAGTTGATCTTCCCCTTAGAGAGTATCAGAGAATTTATTAACAACAATTAGAAAGTCAGTTGCCAAAATGGCCAGCCCATGTGAGCCTGTAAATATTTGGCTAAGTAAGTTGGAGATTTTTTGCTAGAGGATAGGAAAATTCAAATGTTTCTGAGTATGGGAAGGACAGGTATGGAGATGTCCATCAGGACAGCTGTTGCTTCCAGCCGTAGTGTATAGCAAGTGGATTGTAGGGGAATGACACTGGAGCTAGAGAGACAAGTTAGACCAGCAAGAGATAAGACATTTGGATAGACAAGCAAGAGAGAATAAAAACCTGAATGGTAGTAGAGAAAATAGAATTGGAGAAGAAGAGGGAAATGAGAGAGATTGTGAAAGTGAAAACAGGACTCGGTTACTGATTGCATGTAGGAGCCAAAAGCAAAGCAAAGCAAAGATGATTGAGATTTTAAGCTCGTGTGACAGGTATCATTGGCAGTACAGATCAGAAAGCCTATCAGTGATCTGCAAATTGGCAGATTGTGTTTGTGCTCATATCAGTCATCGGAAAAATGATTGGTTTGCTTGGATGTCTAAATTGGGGCTTTCAGTTCATCAGAAGGGTGGTTAAAATATTCAGCAATTAGCGTTAGAACAAAAGAGAACACAAATACAGTTGAGTACTTTGCCAGACTCATCAAATATGATTTTGATGGGCTAAGAACTCCTAATGAGAACACAGTGATCAACTGAGCAAACAGACCATTTGGCTTGAATGGAAATGTCAGCATAGGCATAATCTACTAACTTGCTGATTAGAGATGGTACTAGCTGGTTGGTGTACTTTAGCAAGACATGGAGTGGTGGGAAGCCAGTGCGATAAAGCCTCTGGGAATCTGAATAATCAATGATTTTTCATCTTGTAACCTAATTTACCTGTATTAGAGTTTATCTGCAGAACTAAACACACCTTCCTCAGAGTTTCCACAGTACTTTATTTATGTTTTTATCATACTTTACTTATTTATGTTTTTATCTGTAGAGCTATCAAGGGATAGACTGAATATTCCTGGGAGGTGGATCAGTGTGAACCAAGGTTTGAATTTGGATATACCATGGTAGGTAAGATGTAGGAATAAGATAAAAGTCCTTGGCAGTTCAAAGCCAAACTCTGCTACTTACTTTCTGAGAGAATTTGGTTTGACTTGAACTGTCTGGTTCCTCATCCATTAAATAGAAATAATAATAATGGTTTATATCACGGGGTTATTAAATGAATTAAATGAAAAAAATTAAATGAGATTATGCATATGCAACATTTAACACAGAATCTGGAGAGGTAACGTCTCAAAAAGCGTAGCTGTTGTTGCTGCTGATGTTATTTTCTTTTATTGTTGACTAGGCTTCGAGTCAACTAGAAGTGTGCAGACCTTGAGGTGAGAGGTTTCTGCATCTCTCGAATACACTTCAGCGGCCACTATTAGCTACAAGCTAAGCAAATGTCATCAAGCATACACTTGTTTGTAAAGGACTGGTAAAGTCTACATTGATTTGCTTTTACTTTTAGGGTAGAAGGGTGCAGTGACTTGTTTATTCCAAAATATACCATTGCTGTCTTTTCTATGGAAAGTGAGGGTACAGTTGATCCTTTAGATTGAACACCTGATGGTAAAACTGTAATAATCCCTGCTGGAGGTGGATGAGAAAACTAGACTATTTTCCCTATAAATATATATATTAAAAAATATAAAAATTGTATATATTTTTTAATTTATAAAAATAATGTCTGTACTGGACAGGTCATAAAAGGCACCTTCCAGGGTAACTGTCCTATTTTAGGAAACCTCAGAATGTTTGATGACCTCTTAAACTTCAGCTGATAGCTTACTTTTTCTCTGCGGCCTTGTATTATTTTGTGAGATTCCTTGCCTAGGCTATCCTAACTTGACACTTCTAAGCTTCAAAAACACTAATCCTTCAACACCCAGCTTATAATCCTCCTCCTTAGCAAAGTAATTTCCCTTGACTTCAGTGAGGAATGACACTATTATGACATGCGTTTTAAATGGTCTGCTCTTGTATATGTTTGTATACAAATATTTTAAAAAATCTTACTAGATTGTAAACTCCATCAGAGAAAGGTGAGAAAATCAATAGAAAAATATGGGGAAGAGTCCCCTAAATGTCATACTGAGGATTTAGCTTGCACAGTAGTGCTTGATACCATATGACTTAACCCATTAACCAAGGGTTCATGAACCAGAGATGGCCTCGAGGGGTCGGTGATGTTTAAGTAGTGGCTTGGCAAGAGCTCTGGTCAACAGGTGTGCCCAATTCTTCAAGGAAATACTGACCCAGTGAGATCATCCAGAGGGAATGAGCAGAAAGTGGGTTGACTGAAGCTGAAAGGTGCAGAGAGAGGGCAGAAATCAGATACCACGGGCAAGCAGAGAGCACAGCCTGAAGTCAGTGTAAACAAAGTGGTTACTAGAAGTTGGAGAAGATTATCGGCTCTTTACCAACCCATTTATCTTTATAGTAAACCTCATTGACTGAAATGACTAGAAAATGTGGCTTATTCCTTGTATCTGAAAAAAAAAAAAAAAAAAACCAAAAGCCTTCCCTAATAGTGTAGCATCATTTTATAATCTCTGTGATAGAAGTGACTTTATACGTTGAGTTTAGATATGCCTCCCTGTAGCTTCCATTCTTAAGTACTTGCCGTGCTTCCTGAAATCCCCAGAACGTGCACTAACCCTCTGGCCAGTGATAGGCCTTGTGGGATGGACAGATCTCTCAGCACTAAGGGGATGTTGTCTTTTACAGAAAACAAGAGTCAGTAAGGTCTTCATGTGTCACATCTTACACCACTATCTCAGCGAGGAATGGTGGAGTGTAACTGAAGGATCTAAAATTTACTTATTAATTTTATGGAGTTTTCTTAGGTAGAATATATATACCACTTAGTGGTACTATGGTTATATTGGATGACACATTTCAGATTAGCTCTTGTTTTAATAGTTATATATCTATTATAACGTATATTAGGGAATTATAATTAGCATGGCAAATCCATGGTTTCCTAGATTCTCTTGATTAGGACAAGTGTAAAATAGGTATTTAAATTTAAAGCATTAATTAAAAAATACCACGTAAGCAGTTTTGGTGGCATGCACATATGGTCACAATAATGGAGGATCTTTGCAAATGACTGTAATTAGTATAAAACTTCTTCTTCTTCAAAAAATATTACCAGATTAGTATGATATGCCGTGGGCAAACTGGACAAAGATAATCCCCTTTATTTTTGCTTTCTAAATTCAGTGGGTATATTTTAAGATATTTTATATAGTTTGGGGGATATGTTGCTTTAAAAGTGAGTTTAAATGTAAAATAAACTAGTCTCTGTACTAGTACTAGTAATGCAAGTAACTATTAAGTGTTGATAATAACCTTCTTTTACCTGGTTTCTCTATATCTAGTATCTTTTCTCTCTTTGATCCATCAAGAATACTACTGACATATTTGTCTTTCTAAAGCACCTCATGGATTGTTCTGCTCCTCTCCTCACACATCTTCAGTGGCTTCTCCATGAGTTCCTCCCCACATCTGAATTCTTCAGCATGCCTCTGCTCTATGTTCCAAATCTATTTCTCAAGGGTTTCCATGTATTCCTGGATTTTTTAACTTTTACTATGCTGTATCAGTCAGGGTTCTCCAGAGAAAAAGAGCCAATAGTATTTTATGTGTGTGTGTGTGTGTGTGTGTGTGTGTATGCATGTATGTATGTTAAGGAATATAAAATATATATGTTAAATATATAATATATTAAGGAGTTGGCTCACATAGTTGTGGAAGTTAGCAAGTCTGATACTGGGCAAGGTGGCAGGCTGGAAACACAGGCAAACGAGTTGGTGTTGAAGTCTTGAGGTTAAAATTTGTAGAAGAGGCTAACAGCCTAGAGACTCAGACAAGAGTTGATGTTATAATCTTGAGTTTGAAATCTGTAAGGCAGAGTGGCTGACTGGAAACACAGGCAGAATTTTGTTGTTACAGTCTTTAGGAAGAATTCCTCTTCCCCAGGAAACCTCAGTTTTTGCTTGTAAGACCTTCAGCTGATTTGATGAGGCCCACCCACACTATAGAGGGTAATCTCTATTTAAATTCAACTGATTATAGATATTAATCACATCTACAAAATACTTTCACAGCAATATCAAGACTAATGTTGGAACAAACAACTGGGCACCATAACTTAGTCAAGTTGATGCATTAAACTGAACCATCACACATGCCTTGTGATAGAAAGAATTTGTTTCCGTCAAATGGATATTGTATTTGCTTTCTCTGCTTTACATGTCCTTACTTGACATTCCTAAACTTGAATATCCTTCAAGCCCCAGCTCATTTTCTCCCTCCATTGAAAGGTCATTACTGTTCACTTCAGCCAGGAATGATATAGCAAGGACCTGTGAAATTCTGTACCAAGACACACCACTTTTACAGCATGCCTTTCATGCTGCTTGGTATTGAATGTATTTGTGTAAGCCTTTTGCATTGTGTGAGAGCTTTGAGATTCTCAAGGGCCAGGGTAGTAACACATATGTCTTTGCACTGAGTTAGTGTATAATACATTGCTCTACACAAAGGTGCTTATAATTTTTTGTTTTGTTTTGTTTTCTAAAGTGCAGAGTGCTATTCTAAGCCATTCTTTTTTACTATTATTATTTTATTTTATTATTATTATTATTATTATTTTTGTGTGTGTGTGTTACGCGGGACTCTCACTGTTGTGGCCTCTCCCGTTGTGGAGCACAGGCTCCGGACGCACAGGCTCAGCAGCCATGGCTCACGGGCCCAGCCGCTCCGCGGCATGTGGGATCTTCCCGAACCGGGGCACGAACCCGTGTCCCCTGCATCAGCAGGTGGACTCTCAACCACTGCGCCATCAGGGAAGCCTGCTATTTTATTATTTTTTCGAACTTTTGAATTTTATTTAATTTAATTTTTATACAGCAGGTTCTTATTAGTCATCCATTTTATACACATCAGTGTATACATGTCAATCCCAATCTCCCAGTTCATCCCACCCCCACCCCCGCCGCTTTCCCCCTTGGTGTGCATACATTTGTTCTCTACATCTGTGTTTCGACTTCTGCCCTGCAAATCGGTTCATCTGTACCATTTTTGTAGGTTCCACATATATGCGTTAATATACGATACTTGTTTTTCTCTTTCTGACTTACTTCACTCTGTATAACAGTCTCTAGATCCATCCACGTCTCTACAAATGACCCAATTTCGTTCCTTTTTACAGCTGAGTAATATTCCATTGTATATATGTATGACATCTTCTTTATCCATTCATCTGTCATTGGGCATTTAGGCTGCTTCCATGACCTGGCTATTGTAAATAATGCTGCGATGAACCTTGGGGTGCATGTGTCTTTTTGAATTATGGTTTTCTCAGGGTATATGCCCAGTAGTGGGATTGCTGAGTCATATGGTAATTCTATTTTTAGTTTTTTAAGGAACCTCCATACTGTTCTCCATAGTGGCTGTATCAATTTACATTCCCATCAACAGTGCAAGAGGGTTCACTTTTCTCCACACCCTCTCCAGCATTTTTTGTTTGTAGATTTTCTGAAGATGCCCATTCTAACTGGTGTGAGGTGAAACCTCATTGTACTTTTGATTTGTATTTCTCTAATGATTAGTGATGTTGAGTAGCTTTGCATGTGCCTCTTGGCCATCTGTATGTCCTCTTTGTAGAAATGTCTATTTAGGTCTTCTGCCCATTTTTGGATTGGGTTGTGTTTTTTTTTTTTTTAATATTCAGCTGCATGAGCTGTTTACATACTTTGGAGATTAATCCTTTGTCTGTTGATTCACTTGCACATATTTTCTCCCATTCTGAGGGTTGTCTTTTCGTTTTGTTTATGGTTTCCTTTGCTGTGCAAAAGCTTTTAACTTTCATTGGGTCCCATTTGTTTATTTTTGTTTTTATTTCCATTACTCTAGGAGGTGGATCAAAAAAGATCTTGCTGTGATTTATGTCAAAGAGTGTTCTTCCTATATTTTCCTCTAAGAGTTTTATAGTGTCTGGTCTTACATTCAGGTCTCTAATCCATTTTGAGTTTATTTTTGTGTATGGTGTTAGGGAGTGTTCTAATTTCATTCTTTTACATGTAGCTGTCCAGTTTTCCCAGCACCACTTATTGAAAAGACTGTCTTTTCTCCATTGTATACCCTTGCCTCCTTTGTCGTAGATTAGTTGACCATAGGTGTGTGGGTTTATCTCTGGGCTTGATTACTGTAGCTTTGTAGTATAGTCTAAAGTCAGGGAGTCTGATTCTTCTATCTCCGTTTTTTTCCCTCAAGACTGCTTTGGCTATTTGGGGTCCTACAAATTTTAAGATTTTTTGTTCTAGTTCTGTAAAAAATGCCATTGATAATTTGATGGGGATTGCATTGAACCTGTAGATTGCTTTGGATAGTATAGTCATTTTCACAATATTTATTCTTCAAATCTCAAGGACATGGTATATCTCTCCATCTGTTGGAATCATCTTTAGTTTCTTTCATCAGTGTCTTATAGTTTTCTGCATACAGGTCTTTTGTCTCCCTAGGTAGGTTTATTCCTATGTATTTTATTCTTTTTGTTGCAACAGTAAATGGGAGTGTTTCCTTAATTTCTCTTTCAGAGTTTTCATCATTCATGTATAGGAATGCAAGAGATTTCTGTGCATTAATTTTGTATCCTGCAACTTTCAAATTCATTGATTAGCTCTAGTAGTTTTCTGGTGGCATCTTTATCATTCTCTATTTATAGTATCATGTCATCTGCAAACAGTGACAGTTTTACTCCTTCTTTTCCAATTTGTATTCCTTTTATTTCTTTTTCTTCTCTGATTGCTGTGGCTAGGACTTCTGAAACTATGTTGAATAACAGTGGTGAGAGTGGACATCCTTGTCTTGTTCCTGATCTTAGAGGAAATACTTTCAGTTTTTCACCATTGAGAATGATGTTTGCTGTGGGTTTGTCGTATATGGCTTTTATTATGTTGAGGTAGGTTCTCTCTATGCCGACTTTCTGGAGAGTTTTTATCATAAATGGGTGTTGAATTTTGTCAAAAGCTTTTTCTCCATCTGTTGAGATGATCATATGGTTTTTCTTCTTCACTTTGTTAATATGGTGTATCACATTGATTGATTTGCGTATATTGAAGAATCCTTGCATCCCTAAGATAAATCCCACTTGATCATGGTGTATGATCCTTTTAATGTGTTGTTGGATTTTGTTTGCTAGTATTATGTTGAGGATTTTTGCATCTATATTCATCAGTTATATTGGTCTGTGATTTTCTTTTTTTGTAGTATCTTTGTCTGGTTTTGGTATCAGGGTGATGGTGGCCTCGTAGAATGAGTTTGGGAGTGTTCCTTCCTCTGCAATTTTTTGGAAGAGTTTGAGAAAGATGGGTGTTAGCTCTTCTCTAAATGTTTGTTAGAATTCACCTGTGAAGCCTTCTGGTCCTGGACTTTTGTTTGTTGGAAGATTTTTAATCACAGTTTCAATTTCATTACTTGTGATTGGTCTGTTCATATTTTCTATTTCTTCCTGGTTCAGTCTTAGAAGGTTATACCTTTCGAAGAATTTGTCCAGTTCTTCCAGGTTGTCCATTTTATTGCTATAGAGTTGCTTGTAGTAGTCTCTTAGGATGCTTTGTATTCTGCAGTGTCCATTGTAACTTCTCTTTTTTCATTTCTAATTTATTGATTTGAGTCCTCTCCCTCTTTTTCTTGATGAGTCTGGCTAAAGGTTTATCAATTTTGTTTATTTTCTCAAAGAACCAGCTTTTAGTTTTATTGGTCTTTGCTATATTTTTTTGTTTGTTTTTATTTCATTTATTTCTGCTCTGATCCCTGTGATTTCTTTCCTTCTACTAACTTTGGGTTTTGTTTGTTCTTCTTTCTCTATTTCCTTTAGGTGTAAGTTTCGATTGTTTTTGAGATTTTTTTTGTTTCTTGAGGTAGGCTTATATAGCTATGAACTTCCTTCTTAGAACTGCTTTTGCTGCATCTCATAGCTTTTGGATCATCGTGTTTTCATTGTCATTTGTCTCTAGGTATTTTTTGATTTCCTTTTTGATTTCTTCAGTGATCTCTTGGTATTTAGTAACATATTGTTTAGCCTCCATGTGTTTATGTTGTTTACATTTTTTTTCCCTGTAATTGAGTTCTAATTTCAGAGCATTGTGGTCAGAAAAGATGCTTGATATGATTTCAATTTTCTTAAATTTACTGAGGCTTGATTTGTGACCCAAGATGTGATCTATCCTGGAGAATGTTCTGTGTGCACTTGTGGAGAAAGTGTAATCTGCTGTTTTCGGATGGAATGTCCTATAAGTATCAATTAAATCTGTCTGGTCTATGTGTCATTTAAAGCTTGTCTTTCCTTTTTAATTTTCTGTTTGCATGATCTGTGCATTCGAGTAAGTGAGGTGTTAAAGTCCCACACTATTATTATCTCTTTTTTTTTTTTTTTTTTTTTTTTTCAGTACACAGGCCTCTCACTGCCATGGCCTCTCCTGTTGTGGAGCACAGGCTCCGACGCGCAGGCCCAGCGGCCATGGCTTACAGGCCCAGCTGCTCCGTGGCATGTGGGATCCTCCCACAGTGGGGCACGAATCCATGTCCCCTGCATCGGCAGGCAGACTCTCAACCACTGTGCCACCAGGGCAGCCCTCGATTTCCTCTTTTATAGCTGTTAACAGTTGCCCTATGTATTGAGGTGCTCCTATGTTGGGTGCATATGTATTTATAATTGTTATATCTTCTTCTTGGATTGATCCCTTGGTCATTATGTAGTGTCCTTCCTTGTCTCTTGTAACATTCTTTATTTTAAAGTCTATTTTATCTGATATGAGTATTGCTACTCCAGCTTTCTTTTGATTTCCATTTGCATGGAATATCTTTTTCCATCCCCTCGCTTTCAGTCTGTATATGTCCCTACATCTGAAGTGGGTCTCTTGTAGACAGTATATATATGGGTCTTGTTTTTGTATCCATTCAGCAAACCTGTGTCTTTTGGTTGGAGCATTTGTTCCATTCACGTTTAAGGTAATTATCAATAGGTATGTTCCTATTACCATTTTCTTAATCGTTTTGTGTTTGTTTTTGCAAGTCCTTTTCTTCTCTTGTGTTTCCCACTTAGAGAAGTTCCTTTAGCATTTGTTGTAGAGCTGGTTTGGTGGTGCTGAATTCTCTTAGATTTTGCTTGTCTGTAAAGCTTTTGATTTCTCTGTTGAATCTTAGTGAGATCCTTTCTGGGTAAAGTAATCTTGGTTATAGGTTCTTCCCTTTCATCACTTTAGATGTACTGTGCCCATTCCCTTCTGGATTGTAGAGTTTCTGCTGAGAAATCACCTGTTAACCTTATGGGAATTCTCTTGTATGTTTGTCGTTTTTCCCTTGCTGCTTTCAATAATTTTTCTTTGTCTTTAATTTTTGCCAATTTGATTGCTATGTGTTTTGGCATGTTTTTCCTTGGGTTTTTCCTTAGGGACTCTCTGTGCTTTCTGGACTTGGGTGGCTCTTTCCTTTCCCATGTTAGCGAACTTTTTGAGTATAATCTCTTCAAATATTTTCTCAGATCCTTTCTCTTTCTCTTCTTCTGGGACCCCTATAATGGGAATGTTGTTGCATTTAATGTTGTCCCAGAGGTCTCTTAGGCTGTCTTCATTTCTTTTCATTCTTTTTTCTTTATTCTGTTCCACAGCAGTGAATTTCACCATTCTGTCTCCCAGGTCACTTACCCATTCTTCTTCCTCAGTTATTCTACTATTGATTCCTTCTTGTGTATTTTTCATTTCAGTTATTGTATTGTTCATCTGTGTTTGTTTGTTCTTTAATTCTTCTAGGTCTTTGTTAAACATTTCTTGCATCTTCTCGATCTTTGCCTCCATTCTTTTTCCGAGGTCCTGGATCATCTTCACTATCATTATTCTGAATTCTTTTCCTGGGAGGTTGCCTATGTCTACTTCATTTAGTTGTTTTTCTGGGGTTTTATCTTGTTCCTTCATCTGGTACATAGCCCTCTGCCTTTTCATCTTGTCTATCTTTCTGTGAATGTGGTTTTTGTTCCACAGGCTACAGGATTGTAGTTCTTGCCTCTGCTGTCAGCCCTCTGGTGGTTGAGGCTAGCTAAGAGGCTTGTGCAAGTTTCCTGATGGGAGGGACCGGTGGTGGGTAAAGCTGGCTGTTGCTTCTAAGCCATTCTTAACCTTAAGGCATACAGTGGAAGTGTGATATAGGATAGTGTTTCACAAAGTGTTGTACGCATTCCACAGAATACTGAATAATACTACAGAACGTAGTGTTTGTATTAATAGACATGTTTCATTTTAGCATGATTCAGCAAAAAATGTAATTGACCTGAAAATAATAAATTTTCTGGTATTAATGTTTAGGATGAGATTAAGATAGAGAACTATATTAGGCTTGAGTCAATTATTAAATAAGTGATAAAGGGTCAGTATATAAATATGGTAACATCATGAAGTAGTATGTAAAGGAATTAGGTTTGGGAAACTTTAGTGTAATACAGTCCTAGACTGGAAATGAGGAGGTTGGAAATTAGTTCTCTCACTCACTGTTGGTGTGATCTGCACACATTTTATCTCTCTCATCACCTGTATCCCTTTTTCATATAGATACTCTTAATTTATCTTCCAGCTCTAAAAATGTGATTTGTTACTTAGATGCCTTTAAATACGCAACACAGACCACACACAGATGATGCATACATGAAGAAACTCTGATTGGTAGACTAACCCAAATAAGCTGTGTATATATTGAGTGAAATAAGGCCAAAAAATTTGCTACCAGCAGGCACGGAACATCCTTCAGCTTGGAACAGAGACAAGTAGATTTATGATCTCATCTTACTTTTTCTGTGACATTCCTGTTAAATGAATGTCCCTGATCCTCCTGCCAACCTACTCACATTTCTGATGTGCTGATAGTACTCCAAGGTAATCATGATCATTTGCAATTTTAAATGTCCTGTTGTCAATTAATTTGCAGTTCACCAGTAACCATCTGATTATCTCCAACAAAGCTGTCTTGGCATAGTAATTACATTGAAAGTAATTATCATGTAATTGCACATAATTATTTGTACCTTATTAAGTACTCACATGATTAAAATATTTTTGGTCAAAAAAAATATACATGGGACTAATTTTTTTTTTCTTTTTTGAAAAGAAGAAAGGTTGCTTCCTGGTCTTCACTTTTGTGGGTAAAGTAGAGCTGTCAGGGTGACATTCCCACAATACCCCAAATACGATGAATTGGTAAGGAGAGGAGAAACTTAGATTTCATTAATAGTATTCCTTGTACATCCAATGAAGTTGAGATAATAAACTTCAACTTTCAGCATGGATGAATGCTTTCCCTCTTGTAGCTGTAACAAAAAATATTACCCCATTAAGAGTATACACTATGAATGTCATTGAGGACAATGTGTTTTTCGTGTCTAACACCACCATTAGCGATTTTACAGTGAACTTTTATTTTTCTCACACTATTCTTTCTTGAAAACGTTTAATATTCACCTCATATTCAGTGTGTATTTTAATTTTCAAAGGCTTTGTTTAGAGTGGGGCAAGCTACATGTATGAGTCCTGAGGTAGCTCCCAAATTTGTTGATTCAGACATCCATTAAAGATCAAATATATATATACCAGCACTGTCCTTCAGAACTATTATGTGAGTTACCTATCCAATTTAAATTTTTCTAGTAGTCACATAAAAATCAGCAAGGAACAGGTATAATTAGTTTTAGTGGTATATTTTATTTTAAACCATCATTAATTCAAAAATACTCAGTGTAAAAATTATTAATGAATTATCTTAAACGTTTTGTAGTAAGTCTTTGAAATCTGTTATGCATTTTGCTTACAGCACATCTCTTCAGATTAGCGACATTTTGGAAATAAAGGAGTGTGATGTCCATGACCAGGTTATTAAAGCCATTGCAGTTTTTTCACACCTGTCAACATGGCCATCATCAAAAAGAATACAAATAGCAGATATTGGTGAGGTAGTGGAGAAAAGGAAACCCTCGTACACTGTTGGTGGGCATGTAAATTGGTGCAGCCACTGTGGAAAACAGTATGGAAGTTTCTCAAAAAACTGAAAATAGAACTACCGTATGACCCAGAAATTTCACTCTTGGGTATTTATTCAAAAAAAAACAAAAACATTAATTTGAAAAGATACATGCACCCCAACGTTCATAGCAGCATTATTTACAATTGCCAAGATATGGAAGCAACCTAAGTGTCCATCAACAGAGAAATGGATTAGGAAGGTGTGATATACATATATATGTATGTATGTATGTATGTATGTATGTATGTATGTATGTATGTATGTGTGTGTGTGTGTGTGTGTGTATGCCTATATATAATGGAATATTACTCAGCTATAAAAAAGAATGAAATATTTTTCCATTTGCGACAACATGGATGTTGCAACAACATGGACAACGTTAGAGGGTGTTAAGCTAAGTGAAATAAGTCAGATAGATAAGGACAAAAATACTGTATGGTATCACTTATACGTGGTTCTAAAAAATACAACAAACTAGTGACTAACAAAAAAGAAACAGATTTACAGATGCACAGAACAAGCCAGTGCTTACCTGTGGGGAGAGGGACAGGAGGAGGGGCAATATAGGGATAGGGGATTAAGAGGTACAAACTAGTATGTATAAAACAAGTTACAAGGATATATTGTACAACACAGGGAATATAGCCAATAGTCTATAATAACTATAAATGGAATATAAACTTTAAAAATTATGAATTACTATACTGTAGACATGTAATTTATATTTTGTTATATATGAACTATACTTCAATCAAAAAAAAACAGACATTGCAGTTTTTGCCTTGGATCACTTGCTCTGGGGAAAACCAGTGGCCATGTGGAGCCTTAAGGGTATTCAAGCAGCCCTATGGAGATGTCCATATGGCAAAGTGCTAAGACATCCAGCCAGAAGCCAGCATCGGCTTGCTAGTCATGTGAGTAAGTCATCTTGGAAGAAGGTCCTCTGGTTTAAGTCAAGCCTTGAGATGCACCTCTGGATAACATCTTGACTGAAACCTCCAGAATGACCCAGCTAAGCGGCATCCACATTCCTGATGCATAAAAATTGTGTGAAATAATAATTATTTATCGTTGTTCTAAGCCAAAAAAGATCAGCCACATTTCAGTTGCCCAATAACCACAAGTAGCTATGGCTACTGAATTAGATAGTATAGGTATATTGATTATATTGATCATATCTACATGGTAGACATACGGCTCACACTTTCTGATTTATATGTATTACATCAGTTTGTATTTCATAATTTGGTGAAATATATTTCTAGCCTAAAATAATTCCTATTTTTTTGTATTCAATGTTTACTAAAAGATAGGGATGGAACTAACATTTATGAACTATTTCCTAGGTTATATATGATCTAAGTACATTTACGAGTATTGCTTAGTTTAATTCTCATGTAGCCCGGCAAGGTAAGTTGTATGTCCTCATTTTACATATTAGAAAAGTGAGGCTCAGAAGGTTTTACCTTACAAAGTTGTACAGCAAATAGTAAACTGGGATCCAAATTTGTCTCTCTTTGATAACAAACTTTGTCTCCTGGTTTTCCATTAAGAAACACATATTTTGGGTTCACTGGCTCATTGGTGGTCCTAGCAAAAGGATTTTGAATGACCCATACTTCCTTAAATATTGTGTAGCAGGCTTCATTAGAAAAAGGTTGATTGTTTGATTAGTTGATTAATATGATTCTTAGGTTTACTCTTGACCTTCCTTATCCACGTAATTAAGTTCCGCAATTCAATTCCTTGAATTGGACTCTCCTGACAGCTAGCTCGGGCAGATTTATCTCAAATAGTATAAATTGTCTTTCAGTGGCATTTAACTGAGTTTGTTGCCTGTTGTGCACACTTCTAGAAAGCCTACCTTTGGGGATAACTCAGTGACTGACAGCAATGCCTTAGCAACCATCTGATTGTCGTTATAGAGGAAATTTAGCTTGGATTGAAGAATCACATGTCATTGTGATTGACAGAGTCTGTAAGACAATCAAGGTCAAATCCAGAGTGAATTGAGTACGTGGCTATGAGCATTGACAGATAAGTCATGTCAAATATTGCCTAGCCATCTGGCTACTGCTCATGATTAGGCTGGACTCATTGTGTTTAACATTGTACTGAGGGCAAGTAGGTGGGAAACTTGTTTGTTTTTAGTTTATCAGTGAAATATGCTTTATCTGCTAAAACAAACCGATTCTGCTTAAAATGAACTTGAAAAACCGTTGGCTAGTATGACTCCAGCATGACCTTCAAAAAACCTTTATTTGGGAGATTGCCATAACTGTTGTAAAACATTTTCTCTTCATTTTTGAAATGACTGTTGCATTATTGAAAAAAATACATTAGGTGCTGAAAATGGCACTCACTAATTGGTGCATAATTCCTTCAACAGTAATTAGAAAACAAAGTTGGCTACCCCCAGGGGTTTTAGAAGCTGCCAAATGTTTAAAGACCATTAGCCAATCTGTTGTTACTCAGATATATGGGTAGTGAAAGGTGATGGGGTGTCCCTGATAAGCCAAGCTTAAAGGGGCAGGTGACTTGTGTGAAATTCTGAAAATTTACATTCAGCAGAATGTGTCAAGAACCAGGAGCCATTTGAGTGAAACTCCACTAGCAAATATTTGGTTTATTTTTGAGGAAAAAATGAAAACACAGGGAAGTGAAGTTAATTGTCGTTTGTCATATTATACTTAGTGTGGGGCTCCTAGTCTCCTGACTAATAATCCAGTATTATTTCCTCGTAGAAATTCGGTAGCTTTGTAGATGATTCTGTTTTAAGTGGCTGGTTGCTTGTCAATTAATATTAAAAAGCCAGAGTTGCTCTTAATCACTGATGGATTAGTAGTTTTCATTTTCTTTTCAACTACCATATTTTCCTTCTAACTGGACTATTAAAAAAATGTGTCCTGTGGTCATAGGTTGAGTGAAGACATGGTAGGGGCTAATCAAACATAAATTCCCAAAGAAAATAGAAATAGCACCTGTTTTGGTGGTTTGATGGTTACATTTCCATATACAAAATATTGATAAAACACTAGATAAACAAATAATATGAACCAGTTTTAGTTGGTGGTCTGTGTGTCATTGCTGGTTCCCCTGCAATAATAGGTATTGAATGCCTTTAGGCATTGACAGTAAGCACAGAAAATTGATTCCAGCAATGATGATTCTTGAGAAGACAAAATAATAGAACCAATAGGTTCTAGCAAAGTGTAATTTTGTCATCAATTACATGATGTTCCACTGTGTCAACACTTATGCTCCAGAGTGTTTTGGATAGTTTTGCTGAGGCTGGAATTCTCAGCCAGTACACTAGGTGGTGCCTATTTCAGGATGCAGCCAGTGATAGCTGTTTGTAAGTGGAAACTCAGTTATCAACTGTACTTTCTTTTTTCTTTACTCAAGTTTGTCTATTTATCTATCTACCCATCTACCTCCCTACCTACCTACTTAGCCACCTACCTGTCTGTTGTTGGTAGCTATTCAAGGGCAAAACCATAAATAAATTCACAATATTAGCTGAATAGAGTTGATATAACGTTGTTAATCATCTTTAATAAAGTCTGGAGATATAATATTAGTTGTATCTTGTTTATTCCTTTCTTACTAAATAGGAGATCCCAAGTTATGTTATTTTATATTCTCATTAATAAGCAACCAATATGTAATATCTACCATCTATTATTGTAAACTATTATGAACGATTTGTACTAGTATTTAAAATTATGGGATGGCCAGCAAAAAAGCTACTGAATCTGCTGTTCATTGTATATGTTATGAATTATCTGAGTTAATGTTTAAAACTATGAGTCAGGGCTTCCCTGGTGGTGCAGTGGTTGAGAGTCCGCCTGCCGATGCAGGGGACACGGGTTCGTGCCCCGGTCCGGGAAGATCCCACGTGCCGCGGAGCGGCTGGGCCCGTGAGCCATGGCCACTGGGCCTGCGCGTCCGGAGCCTGTGCTCCGCGGCGGGAGAGGCCACAGCAGTGAGAGGCCCGCGTACCGCAAAAAGAAAACCTATGAGTCAATCAACCAAAAAGGTATTGCATGTGTAACTCATTATAACATTAATAAAAGCAAACTTGTCTTCCTATAATCCAATTATTGGTAATTTGGGAGCTATTTTCTAAGCAAAATGTCCCCATAAGTTTTTCTCTTGGTTGAGAAATGTGGTACTTTTGAGATAAAGCCGCTAGCCCAGCATGTTTTTTTTTTGTTTCCTCGTGAATGATTTTATTCAACTTAAAATGACTGTTCCTAACAGCAGGTGCTCTGTTCTTTGTTTTAAATTATATTGAACATGCCTTTGGTGTTCACAAATACTGAAAAATCAACTATAAAAGTGGTGGAGAAAAAAGAGCTATATACATATGGTAAGAAAATAATAATTTAGCTCTAATTCACATCTTCTTTGAAGAAGATTTTTTGCTAAGTTCAATAACTTACAACATGCATTCCAGCTTTCAGGGAATCCTTAGATTTACTTTCAAAATACAGTTAAGCATTGAACAATGTGGGGGTTAGGGGCACTGACCCGCTACATAGTTGAACATCTAGGTGCCGCTATCTCTGCCTCAGAAACAAAGGAGTTGATAAATGACTCACCCAAGAGCAGGAAACTGAAAACAGTTTTCATAGACTCAGGACTCAAACCCTAGGGCTTTTGATTCCACATATTGTGATCTCTAATTGAACAGAAACTCGTTCCCACATTTAGTTAAAGATCTGGAAAATGAGAATACAGGTACTATGTTTATTGAAAAAAAATCCACATGTAAGTGGACCATGCAGGTTCAGAGCCATGTTGTTCAAGGGTCAACTTGAACAAGAAACAAACAGTTATAGCATCTGACTAGTTCCCTTATTATAAGTAAAATAAAATCTTTAACAGCTGTCAATCTTATGTCTTTATGACCATTGTGATTTTAACTTTTAAAAAAATTAATTATATTTTTCAAGTTTTGAGCTATCCAATGGATTCAACAGACAGAGTCAGGTAAATTTTTTCACAAGAGAAATATACTTACTTCATGGGAAAATTAAGCCTACCCCCTGCCTTTTCTTGGCTCCCAGAGGGACACTAGAATTTTGCTGAGTTTGTTTTTCTCATCTTAATTTTTTCTCTACTAATTTTATGTTTTTTGTTTGCTTGTTTTGTTTGGGGTTTATTTTTGGCCCGATAAGTTATTTCTCATTAGTGTCAAGAATGACTGGCAATTTGGTGTTGTGGTCTCACCATTTGGTGAGGTCTGTAAGTAGATTAATGGTTTACAGAGATCTCTTCTCTGTTGGATAAGAGGCAATAGACAATCTGGTTTGTTAGTCTTTATTTGTTTGTGTATTTGTCAGCTTTGAGCTCAAATCAATTAAGAATTGTGTGCCCCCTTGGAAGGAGAATGGCTCTTTCAGGTCTGGACTGTATATAATGGGACATAATGGCTATGCAATCAAAGATTTGCATAGAATGTCATATTTGAGAATGATGCTTACATAATCAGCCTAAGACTATAAACTTTGACTGCAAATGCAACAGAGATAGAAGACACAACTCTCTCATCAGAAGAAACAAATGTAGTTGGACAAAAAATATTTTGGGATAGAAGATACAAAGACTGTCTTTTTCAGAGAACAAGCTAGTGAAATACATTTGGTCCACATGGACTGAAAATTTTCATTGACAGTTATTTCCCTTCTGGGAAGGAACAGAGGAGGATTTTCAGGCACACTAGAAATGTTAGGCCCAAAGACAGAGCCCAGAGCAGGGGTGAGGGTGAGTGTGACACCTTGCATCCTAGACACCCACTGGTAGGTCCAGAATGGGGACAAAGGCTCTTGAGGAAACATGGAAAGAGGATGCCTCAGACACAGTTGACCTTCTCAGTGTTTCCAAGACATCAATTCCTGTTTCTGAACTGACTGTTCTTCCTAAAAAAATCATGATCCTTAGAATCTGCTTGAAGCCTGCAGGATGTGGCATTTAGCACTTTGCTTTGCTTAAGGAAGGAGGAAGGTCTGCATTGGCAGGATCGTTCAGCCCTGGGCTCTGCCTGAGCCTGGAGTTCTTCCACGTGTGGGCCATGCTATGTTGCCTGAAATGTATGCCTTCCTCCCAGTCTCCTCTCCAGAACCAGGCCTATGACTGTTGTGTGCCCTTACCCTTCGGGGACCACACTAGCCAAACGCAGCTCTGATTTGAACAGGGCCTGGGCTCTGCCCAGAGGCTGGAACTGACTTGGTATTCTACAAGACACCTTGCTGACTTTTTCCCTTTTTCCTTTGGCTGATTCCACAGTGACAGATGACTCATACTTTCTCTGAATTTCATTTTTTGAGGAACCTATGCCCTTTGGGGCAGAAACTGGGATATCTTGCTCAGCAGGGTCTCTGCTATTCCTTTGTCCTTCACAGGCTGGCTCTTTCCCTAGTTGTGGAAGGTCACCCTTCTTGTATTCCTTTCTGGATTGTCTCCTAGTTACTGGCTGCTGGATGCCTCATTTTCTTCAGATGGGTCTAAATTGGCATCCTAGATCTTTCTTAGCGTCTGAGACTTAGGAGGTCCATGTTTCTGCAATCCTAGGGCTTGCCCTCCCCTCTATGTGAATATATAACACCTGGGAAGGTACCATATTCCCCGGGTGCATGCTATGGGGATGGGGCTGTGAGCCATTAGCAGCCAAAGTACCCGACACAGGGAGCACTTCAGTGGCACAGTTATGAACCTGGCTTTCAGGCTTTACCTTGTTTTGAGCTTGCTATTTATTTATTTATTTGACTGGGGCAGGTCTTAATTGAGGCACGCTGGATCTTTGTTGCCGTGTGTGGGATCCTTGTTACGGCATGCGGGATCTTTAGTTGTGGCATGCAAACTCTTAGTTGCAGCATGTGGGATCTAGTTCCCTGACCAGGGATCGAACCTGGGCCCTCTGCACTGGGAGCGTGGAGTCTTAGCTACTGGGCCACCAGGGAAGTCCCTGTTTTGAGCTTCAACTGAGAAGAAAGTTGGTGTTTAAAGCATGGTTTCCCTAGATTTTGGATTACCAACAGTCATGGTGCAACGAGGCATTCCTTGGTTATTAGAGCCCATAAACTACTCAGATTTCCAGTTAGTATCTGGGAGCTTCCTAGCTCAATGGTGCTCAGAATATATCTTCATTTTTTTCTTTTGAGGCATCATGGACTCTGCAGCCCTAATTATACTATTTCTTTGGAAACATCGGCCCTTGAAGGCACCTCTAACACTACCTTCCATATCTCTACTCAATGAGGACACCTATGTTATGGCTGGAGTCTCCTGGGGCACAGTTTTCATTCTTATCTTTGGGTTCATGGTCTGCTGTTGCTCAACTTATAGTTAGCTCTGGGTCACCCTCTTGGCCCCCAGCTGAGTCATACTCTGCTAGGTTTTTCTCTGTTGCAAAGTATGAGGGTTTTAAAATGTATTTGCTGCCTTCGCTAGCCTGATGAGTCTGTGCAAGACCACCACAAATATCAGAGCAGGAGCACCTCATGCCTCTGGACTTGCTCACCCCTAGGAGTGGGTGGTCCAGGGTTGGTACTTCATTTTTTCTGATTATCCATCTTCCCTAGCTCAGTTGTTGAGTGAGTCTCCCCTGAAATGTGGATGACTGAGTGGGGGAAAGATAGCTTGGTGAAAAGGCCAGGCTTGAGCCTCTCTCATCTGATACCATAGTTTTATGAATCCAAGGACCTTCAGAAGTAGGCCCACTTTGCCACTCCTGAAAGCAAGTGAAATAGATGTTTGGCTTCTGGTGGTATTCTCCCTTGGGCCACTCCAAAATTCCCTGAGTGACTCATCAAGTCCTTTTTTGTCTCCCTCTCAGCATCAGCCCCATGAGTGAGTCTTCATTGGATAGCTTTCTGAGCCCCTTGATGGGTTATTTTTGGACCCCTCTTCAGGTTGTTCCTTACCTAGAATTATCTGGATCTTCTAAACAGAATACTGGATGCTTCAGGTCAATCCTCTTGAGATCCTTGTTTCTCTGGCCCTTCATCACAGAGGGCTGTGAGAGTCCTTGTTGCCTCTTCATCTGTGAGGTTCCTGGTAATTAACCTCTAGGCTGCATTGGTGCCAGTCTCTCGGATGCTGAAGGCTGACCCCTCTCTTCTTCTTTGAGCCTAGTTTGAAGGTGATACACAAGTTGCTTCCACATTTCCCTGTTCAAAACAAATTCATCAGGAAGGTTAGAGGTAGTCTCCATTTTCTGTAGCAGACTACTTCCTTAGTAACTGGATATTGACCATGAATACACTATCCTAGGATTCTGGCCCACATCTCAGAACCATGGGAGAATCACAAAGGGGTCTCCAGGGTTGCGGGGGGAGACAAAACATGATGAACCTACAGACCATCCACCACCACCCTCATTTCTCCTATCAGATCCCCACCACACATCCTGAGCCTATTAAATCCCTACAGCCTTCCCTGGGCCTTGTTGTTTTCCAACTTCAGCCTTTCAGCTTGTATATGTTGGTATGTGTTGGGGTCAGGACTTGGAAGGCTAAATATACATACACACAACACACACAACATATGTACATACATATACATATTTACCAAATATACATACATATGTATGCATATACATATACACATACACACCCCGTGCACACATACAAGCCCACACACCTTAGTAGAATTTTCTATGTATTCCACATATATCCAGATATTAGCTCCATTGATCTTTACTCCTTGGCATTTGTGGCTTTAACTTCACCAATTCAGTAGTCTTGAAAATCTGGGGCTTTCCTAGAAATTTTTACTAATTCTCAGCAGTTCACTCCCTTAGAATCTCCTCTATTCTCATCTCAGTCTTCCCAACGTAGTATATTTTTTTTCTTGCATTAACCCAGACATAGACCTCAACTCTCACCATGCCCCCCGCTTCGAGTTTACCCAAAATGTTATATTTGCATACACACAACAAATCAGTAAGCAGAATGGCCTCTGTGTTAAAGGTGCTAGAAGAGAAAAAAAGCTGGAGAAAGGTGTGAGTACCCCCCATAGCAGATCATGTAAATACTCTCAGCCATTGTTTGCCATTCTTGTCCTTCTCAGAATGCTTTGCCCTGAGACCTCCCAAAGCTCCCCCAAAACACTTCCCAATATTAAAAAAAAATAGTGAGAGAACATATGTGTGTGTTTTTTCCATGTGTTTCAGGCCTGTAAAAGGTTTGAAATACTTACAGCATCACTGTTAAGATCACAAACTGCTCAAATCAAGCACCGTCTAAAGTATTTGCTTTGATTTCCTCATTTCCCTCTCTTTCTGTTGCATTAGCCATGGGAGGACATCTAAACCTTTCCCCCTCATAGGATGAGCATTTATTAGTGCTGTCTCACTTTCTTTGCCCAGTTTCTCCTGCGACAGAATCTTCTCCACAGGTGCTGTCCCCTCCCAAATTCTTGGATTTCAAGCTGTGCCCCTAATCTGTTCTTCCTTCACTGCAGGATTTCTTTCCGTATGGAGAATTTCCTCCACACATCCTATCATCTCTGCCGCTGTCAATGATAAAATGACCTGACCGTGATTGGCCCTAAAACCTCAGGATGCCCCCTATAGAAACACCTTTGCCTTCTGAGTCTGAAGGAATTTGTAAACTCTAGAAAGATAATATTAAGGTGATATAAAGACTAAAAATGGCCCATCAACTTTGTTCTGCAAAAGTATCAGTATCATAAAAGTAAAAGAAAGCCTGGAGAACTTTTACAGATAAAAAGATATGAAAGATATTTGATGACTAAATAGATATAGCCTGGATCTTAAAGTATAAGGCATACTAATAGGTGTATTAACAAAATAGCAATACAACCAGCAGATTAGATTAAAGTTCTGTATACATATTTAGTTCAGTGAAGTTAGTATCTGTTCTACAGGTATAATAGGAAATATCCCTTTTATTTATTTATTTTTATTGGAGTATAGTTGATTTACGATGTTATGTTGGCTTTCTGCTGTACAGCAGAGTGAATCAGTTATACATATACATATATTCCCTCTTTTTTAGATTATTTTACCATAGAGGTCATTACAGAGTATTAAGTAGAGCTCTCTGTACTACACAGTAGGTCTTTATTAGTTATCTATTTTAGGGAAATATCCCTTTTAAAAGAAATAATGAAACATGGTACCTGTCTCAAATATTCTAGAAAAAGAATAATGTGCATATGTATAAAGAAAGTAAATAGGACAAAATGTTATGAGTAGGTTTTACCAGTTGAATTGTGTCCCCACAGAAAAGATATGTTGAAGTCCTAACCCCCAGCACCTTGGAATGTGCCTTTATTTGAAAATGGGGTTATTGCATATGTAATTATTTACGATATGGTCATTCTAGAGTAGTATGGGCCCCTGCTTTAATATTACTTTTCTTTTCCCAGAACAGGTTTGTTTATTCCATAGCAAAGAGCTGAAAAATGTCCCACAAAGGAGCAGAACTTGACCCAAGGCCTGTGATGTATCTCTACCCCACAGAGGTGCCAGCTGGGCTAGGTAGGGCTGAAGGCAGCAGGAATGGGGGATGACGTAGTGTAAGGACCAGGCAGGCAGAGCCCTTTCAGGTCTCCTTGAGTGTCCAGAGCAGATCCAGAAGGCTGAGGGGGTCGTCAGTGGGCTGGGTAGCCCACAGACCTTGCCCGTTACGGGCCTGCAGAAAGCCATAAGACGAGGGCCAAGTGAAGACACAGAGGCACAAAGGGAGAAGGCCATGCAAACACAGAGGCAGAGATTGGTGTTTATGCAGCTGCAAACCAAGGAACACCAAAGATTGCCAGCAACCCCTCAGAAGCTAGAAAGAGACAAGGAAGCACTCCCCTGCAGATTTCAGAAGGAGCGTGGCCCTGCTGACACCTTGATTTCACACTTCCAACCTCCAAAACTGTGAGACAATACACTCCTGTTGTTTTAAACCACCAGGTTTGTGGTGCCTTAGCAGCCCTAAGAAGCTTTTGAATAATACAGTAGGTGAATCTGGGTAAAGGGTTTAGAGGTGTTCTTTACTATTCTTGCAACTTTCAGCATGTTTGGAATTACTGCAAGTTAAAAAGATTTAAAAAACAGAAACACACACGCACGCACACACACACACACACACGTATACACACACTCAGAAATGGAAAGTCTTTTACCACCTTCACTTTCATCACCCTCTTCTGAGTCACCATCATCTCTCTAGACTATTGCAGTGCCTTGTCATCGTTCTCCTGCTTTGGTGTTTGCCCACTCGCCCATCAGCATTGTCTAGTTTCAGCAAAGTGTGATCTATTTAAATTGTGTGTGAAATCATGGCACTTCTCTGCTGAAAGTTTTGCAGTGACCCTCCATTTCACCCCGAGTGTAAACTGAGGTCCTTACAATGACCTACAGAGTTTTACAGGATGTAGCCCCTTAATTTTTTCTTCTACTACTTTTTCTCTCACTCTGTTCCAGCCACAGTGACCTTGAACATGCCAGGCACTGGCCCGTGTTTTATTTTTATATATATTTTTTGCGGTATGCGGGCCTCTCACTTCTGTGGCCTCTCCCATTGCGGAGCACAGGCTTCGGAAGCGCAGGCTCAGCAGCCATGGCTCACGGGCCCAGCCGCTGCACGGCACGTGGGATCTTCCCGGACCGGGGCACGAACCCGTGTCCCCTGCGTCGGCAGGCTGATTCTCAACCACTGCACCACCAGGGAAGCCCTGGCCCGTGTTTTAACTTTCGTTCTCTGAATCCTCTAATTGACTTACTCTTTTACACATTTAATTCTTTCAAGTCTTTGATCAAACTACATCCTGTTTAATGTCTTTGGACACCCCTATTTAGGAGAGGACACTGCATCCTCTCCCCAGGAGTCTCTCTAATAGTCCCGATCCCCCTTCCTGTTCTGGGTTACCTTCTATCATACTGTTTACCTTGCTTATTGACTCTTACGGATTACTGTCTGACTGCCTCCGCTATAATATAAACTCCTCAAGAACAAAGGTCTTTTTTGCTGTGTTTTGCTGTATCTCAAATGCCTAGCCCATAGTGTGTGCTTAGTAAAATTTGTTGAATGAGTGTCATGTTAAATGAAATTGACTTAAATCATACTATTACATTGGTAGGAAAATCTTAAAGTAAATATAAATTTAGTAATCACTTTCTCTCCTAGTTACCTGTGAAATAATCTGTCATTTTGTTTGAAAATACATAGCTATACCAATGACTCTTTGCAGTAATAGATTATTGGTAAGTAGCCCTAATTACTTAGAGTAGAATTTTTTAAAGTGTAATAAATACAGAATTCTCACTCTGTTCTGCAGTGTGGATCTTCCATCATTCTTACTATCCTATATTATAAAATAGTCTTTTCAGAGGAGCTACTTCCTTAGTCTATTCACATCTATTCTCCTGTCTCTTCCCGGCCAGTCATTTCTCTGACATTCCATGATCTGAGAATATTATTAGGAAGCTGTTGGCTGCAGGTAAAAGTAAGCCCTAAGCTACCAGGCTTACAAATTAGCATCTTGGGCTACCCTGGTGGCGCAGTGGTTGAGAGTCCGCCTGCCGATGCAGGGGACACGGGTTCATGCCCCGGTCCGGGAAGATCCCACGTGCCGTGGAGCGGCTAGGCCCGTGAGCCATGGCCGCTGAGGCTGCGCGTCTGGAGCCTGTGCTCCGCAACGGGAGAGGCCGCAGCAGTGAGAGGCTCGCGTACCAAAAAAAAAAAAAAAAAAAAAAAAAAAAAAATTAGCATCTTTATTATTTTACCTAAAAAGAAGCTCTGGGATAAGCAGGCGCTAAGTTTGGTTAATTTAGTGTTTCACTGACTTCATCAAGGGACTAAGTTCTTTATTTTCACTCAGATTTCTTCAACATACAGTTTTTCTCCCATTAAGGAAGCAAAGAAACAAACGAAAAAGAGGTTCCAAATTTAGCCATAGTATGCAGGCATATCAACATTAAAAAAAAGAAAAGGGATTATTTCTTTGTGTGTGTTTCTCTTGATTAGTAAGGAAACTTTTCTCAGAAGTTTTCATCGCCTTTTCCGTATATCTTATTGGATAGCATTGTGTCATATGCATTTATTCAAACTAGTCACTGGTGAGTGGAATGAGACAATTAGGATTAGGTTACACCAGTGGGTGGCAGACTTTTTCTGTAAAGGATCAGATAGTGAATACTTTAGGCTTTGCAAGCAATATTGTCTTTGTGGCAGTTACTCAATTCTGCCAAAGGAGCGGAGAAGCAACCAGAGATACATGTAAAGGAATGATATGGCTTTGTTCCAGTAAAGCTTTATTTGTACAACAGATGGCCCACTTTGCTTCCCTGGATGAGACAGATTTGGATTTATCCCTTCTTCACATCCTTGAGTTTGAGAAGAAAGAGGTAAATTCTCAAACAAAACTCATGCTCTTCCTCTAAGTCAGAAAAGGTTAATGTCCAATGAATAAGCAATTAGCTGTATGTCCTACACAAGGGCCTTCATGTTAAGTTTGAGATTTTCTTGCTATAAAAATAGCGATATGTAAAAAGTCTTTTAAAAAGAAGTTAAGAAATCTGTGGTTGAGTTCTGAGAACCAGGGTGTGGTAGTTTCCTACCCCATGTACTTAAGTTAGAGATGAATATTCAAGGAGGTAGTTATCCAGTTTTACTCCTTTTAATTTTTCTTTCCAAAATATAGATGCACCATTATAATCAACCCTAAATTTCTCAAATCAGGACTCAGAGAAGGGGAAGATTATGCTCTAGTAATGCTAGTTTCATTGGTGATTTTGTTTAATGGGTCAAAAGAAATGTGGTAGAACAAAAGAGTACAAATTGCTGAGATGAGACAATTTAAAGATTACCACTGAAAACAAAATAGAGAACATGAGGGAGTATATATGTTAAGAAATGTTGAACAGATTCTGTTTATATTTTCTTGAGTGCCATCTTTTTCATTCAGGATGCTACTCTAATAATAGCATGTGCATTGTAAATAGAAAACGTGATTTGTCAGGAAATTGACTTTCTTGTAAAATTAAAGTTTCCTTGTCATATATAATATTTGGAAATAATTGTTATTCTGATGCAATATATAATACTAACACCTACAAGAAAAAAATACGGGAGGAGAATTAGCATGTGTTCCTTTTTTTTTTGTGTGTGTGTGTGGTATGCGGTCCTCTCACTGTTGTGGCCTCTCCTGTTGCGGAGCACAGGCTCTGGACGCGCAGGCTCAGCGGCCATGGCTCATGGGCCCAGCCACTCCGCGGCATGTGGGATCCTCCCAGACCGGGGCACGAACCCTTGTCCCCTGCATTAGCAGATGGACTCTCAACCACTGCGCCACCAGGGAAGCCCAGCGTTTGTTTTTAAGTATTAGTTACTTATACAGGACAGGAAGTAACTGACACTTTTTAGATGCTTAACATTTCTGGATCCATAATATCAGATAAGCCCTCCACTGATAGCTGTCATTCTAGGAACCACATGGTTGTCCAACTCGTGGAGAGTTGCATTCAGAAACGGGTGAGTACTTTCCTAATATTTCAAGATAATACTTACAGTGACAATCACCTAGTTTGGCTTGGAATAATCTGAAGCTTCTTGTGAACCAACTTAGTTCTGGAGAGAAAAATCACTGTCTTGCAGACGTTCTTTAATTGTCAGGGAATAAAAAAGTCAACTTTCTCAGTGAATTGTCGGAAAGAATTGTGGCATTATCTGCTGTTGCTAAGCTTTTAGTAAGTACTCGTATGTGTTTGTTTGATATCCTTTAGAGTATAAATGACCCCCAATTTCTAGAGATGGCATAGGAATAAGTAAGTTTCTGTAGGCCCTGTAATCAGTAGTATCTGACCCAGCCTTAGAAGACACTAATTTATATAGAGCTCTATCATCTGTAAGTTATATCCTGTAAAGAAAACAGGCTGGAATTAACACCACTTTGCCATTTTTTAGGCACCTAGGTTTTATGTCTTACTTGTAAAGTCATATTCTGAGGTATGTGTCTGACGGGCTGGAGATGGAGAGAACAAAAATTGTGCCAGAGTGATTTTTGAAACAGCCAGCTTGATATTCTTTCTTTCCTGTGAACCCTACCATGAATCCTGATTTCTGTTATGGACTTTGAATTATTTCACTGGTAGGCCTTTTGGAACATATGTGTTCTTTTATTCATTGGCTGCTTGGTAGATTCAAAGGAACCTTCTTTCGTTTGTTCATTCCTTTAATCTTTGTATCATTTGTTCATCAATTCATTCATTTGTTCAATACAGAAAGTATTTGTTGAGCATCTACTCAAGCACTTGACCTCTGATTTCTTTTCCATTACTTTCGTTGGTATCATTCATTTATCATTCCACAAATACTAGTGCCTACCATATGCCAGGAATAAAGGGATAGAGACAAGTGATAATACTTCTTGTGAAACTCCTGGCTTAGTTGACTGTGATGTCTTCTCTGTGAATCACTCCTATCTTGTCTGTGCTCTGAGCAGTGATCCACTTCTGACCTATGAAAGATTCGTACACTGGACCTCTTCCACTAGTAAACTGAAGCACAGCCTTTCATGAAGTTATAGCAGCTTTTAAGGAAACTTTACAAGTTAGCATCACTTCCCTAGTTCTCATTTCAAACTGGCTCCTAGACCTCTACTGCTCTTTATAGATTTCCATGGATGCTGTTTACGTGGATTCATCCTGTGTATATAGTGGAGGTTAACTGCCCATTTAAAAATTCAAAACACTGTCATTCCCTTTTCATTCCTTCTTGGTTTGCTAGCTTGAATTAATTGATTGTTTTTTTATGAAAGAAAAATCAAGAAAGAGCACATCTGAATTATTCTACAGTTAACACTTATTGAGTGAATACCATGTGCCAGGATGGTGACACTGCATTTCCTGGTAATCCTCAAAATAATACTTCAGGGCGAGGGTTAATTTCTTCATTTTATAGATGAGGAACCAGAGACTCAGAGATTTGGTCACTGTCTCATGTTAGTATATGTCATCAATGGTCAGATCTGGATTTGAACTTAGGGTTTTCTGGCATAAATTTTCTAATCTTTTAATGCTTTCCTAAGTAAAGAGTATCAGTCTTGTGAAAAAAGATGAAAGCTGGTAGGTACATACTTTTGAAGTTAGAGGGTTTTCAATGTTGTGTGAATTCTCTTGAGGGAATAGTGCAGCAGATATTTTGGTTTCCCACATGGGGTTCTTGACTAGTGACAAATTCATACAGAACCATAAATCTGTACTCCTGTCATACAAGGAGGAAGATGTATTTGTCTTATAACAATGTTCTTTTTAGCTTTGGAAAATTTTAGGTTTATCCTGTGAACTTGGTTGCTCTCAAGTTTATTACCATTTGAAATACATATTTTCTCACATCACACACAAAAGACTGTACTTTTTTTCTTCTTGACTGACTCCACGCCGATTCAGAGGTCCAAAGCTATTCATAAATTTGGATATTTAGAAATAATATTTAGACACTAATTTATATAGAGCTCTATCATCTGTAAGTTATATCCTGTAAAGAAAACAGGCTGGAATTAACACCACTTTTCTGTGCAAAAGAAAATAATGCTTTTGGATGACTCATTTTTAATATTCAAACAGAATAACACATAGAATTCAAACTGGTGTCAGTTTTCAAGTTGGTATGATGCTGTTTTTTAGCCAGTACATGCAGAATAGGAAAGTGTTTATATCATGCAGATTTGTACTAACCCCATAATAATTTAACTTATGGTTGTGAAATCATACAGTGGATATATCCTATCTGAATCACAAAATACTTATTCTAGTTAAACCCCTCCCAATTTTTATTTCTAAATATCCAAATTTATGAATAGCTTTGGACCTCTGAATCGGCGTGGAGTCAGTCAAGAAGAAAAAAAGTACAGTCAGAGAAATAAAACACTTCTACTCCTCCCTCCACCCATCACAGTCATCAGGGACTTGCATAAAGTGTACTTGAGACTTAATTTGCTTCATTTTGATTTTCATTTTCAAAGCTATTTCTTTTCCAGGCTTCCCATTTCGCTTTATTTGAAAAACAGCTCTTATCATTTTAGTCATTATTGTCACAGATTCCAAGTTCTTAAATTATGCTGATCACAAAAGATAGCAGTTTTATGTTCTCATCGCACTCAGTGGCTGTTCCAGTATCCCATCTGAGGGGCACACTGGCTATGTTCAACGCAGATGACAGCTTTTGTTCTGAGCAAGCACACAAAGGCAGGGCTGGGGAAGCTGAATCACATGTCACTCACACAAGAAAGGAGTGTCGCTTCGGGTCATGCAGCCCGTGGCCAAGAGACGTCAGAATACCTACAGCAAACATATAAGCAGCATAACTAGCTCAGTCTCTAGCTGGTAGCACCCCTCACTTGGCATTATTAATCCAGGCGTCCTAAAGGCAAAGTGTTGACAGCCTGTGGTTGGCTGAAATACATATTGACCTATGCTTTTTTCAAGATGCAGCTTAAGCTCACCTCCTAAAAGCAGGCTTCTATGATCCCACCCTCTACTTCTTTCTCTTCCACTGTTTCGTGTCCGTACCATTGTTTTGGGGTTTCTCTCCTGTGCTTTTAAAAAATGTGTGTGTGTGTGTGTGTGTGTGTGTGTGTGTGTGTGCGCGCGTGTGTGTATGAGAGAGAGGGAGGGAGGGAGACATTCTCCCATAGATTGTGAGCTTTTCCACTGCAGGGACTCCCGCCTTATTCACCTACTATCCCCCTGTTCCTACCTTTTCTCTGTTATAAATATTTTTATGAATTGATGGCTTTGAAATGACTGTTTTTTAATGGTATAATGGAAAGAGCCCTCTGGATTCTGGTTCTGACTCCATGAGTCCTTAGTCATTAATACCTTTATTCAACATAATTAATTAATTGAGTGCCTACTCTGTGCCAGATTGTTCCAGCCCTGGGAATATAGGAGTGAACAAAACAGTCAAGATACAGAGTAGACATCCCTGCTGTCCTAGGGTTTGCACTTTATGGAGAAGACAGATGATAGATAACACATGAAAATAGTCAAGACAAACATCAAATGAATGGTATGCAGAGAATTAAAATAGGAAATGTGTAAATTATTATTTTAGGTTTGGTAGTTAATTAACTGAAATATAACAAAATCAACCATGAAGGTCAGGGAAAAGGAATTCATGACTGAGGGAATAGTTTATGCAGGGACTCCAAGGCAGCAATGTACTTGTCATATTCTAAGAATGTGAAGGAGATCACTGTCCAGTGTCCTCGGTGAGGGTGAGATGACAGAGAGATAAGAAAGATGAATGTTTGGATTTTATTTTTAGTGCATTGGGATAGCATCTTAGGTTTCAAGCTGCACAGTGTTGATATTCAGTTTGTTTTAAAAGTATTACTCATGTGGAATGTGGAGAATGGATTTGAGAGGGGGGAAGAAATAGTAAGGGTGCTAGATGGGACATTATTGCACCAGCCGAAGCAAGAGATTGTTCATAGGTCTAGGTGGTGGTAATAGAGGTGAAGATGGGTGGATAGATTTGGGGATATGTTTGAGGTCAAATTAAATATTTACTGATGGTTTGTGGAGGCTAAGTGAAGAAAGGAATCAAAGCCTTTGTAAACATAGGTAAGTCACTTAAATGTTTCTAGTGATGGACCCCTCATAAAATCCTAATTATACATACATCAGTGGTTCCCAGCTGGGGGTGATTTTGGCACCATTCCCTCCTCCCCAAACCCTGGAGACATTTAGCAATATTTGGAGACAATTTTAAATATCACAGCTGTGTATGGAGTTGATGCTACTAGCATCTAGTGGGTAGAGGCCAGGGATGATGGTATGCATCCTACATTGCACAGGGCAGCTGCCTCCTCAAAGAATCCTGTGCCCTCAAATGTCAATCATGCAAAGGTTAAAACTCTGAAGACATCTACCCGCCTCACAGGGCGATTGTGAGGATTTACTGAAATAATATGTTGTACAGCCGGATGGAGGTTTTAAATTCTATACACAGTTTTATTGATGCCACAATTTTATAATATCTGTTGGAGTAAACACAGTATATTCTTGCAGTTGAGTAATCAGAATGATCTTTTCTCTTCTTGTCCTGAATGAACGTGGTGCATTTTGAGTGCGGTACTTTGGGCAGTAGCCCCATCAGCCTTCAGTAGAGTAGCAGAAAACTGAAAAAAATTTGCTTCCAGGTTTCTTTTGACTCTACAATAGCTACAATTTTAAATTGTGTTGCAGAAAAGCGATGATAAAATTCATTGGAAATGAGTTGCAAAGTAAACTTTAATTTTTAAAAGAAAATGGTGGGTAGGAGAGCGTGAGACTTGAGGCGCAGTGTGCTACCTTTTCCCCTGAGAAATGGCAAGGGAATTAATTAAAGAAGCTGATGAGAAAGCAGAGTCATGAATAGAGTAGCCAGTTCTCCATGCCTTCTGTCTCCAGCACTGAGCATCCACCCCTTGCTTTGCTCTGCACCAAGCTCTTGTTGGTAACCTCCCACAGGACAGGGTGCCTCCCTGCGGGAAGTTAATGCCTCCAAATGAGGGGAACAAGCAAGCCATTCCTGTAATTAAGAACACTCCCTACAATGGAAGAGAGGTTAAAAAAAAACCTGCCTCAGTGAGTTCTTAATTGGGTACAAGATAATATTGGTAGAAGTTTAAAATATTTAAGCAGCAGTAAATAGTCAAGGCAGTCATTGAAGTAGTCAGTGGCTGGGTGAGTGCATTCATCAGCTGGCAGAGCATCACTTGATCAACAGTTCAAGCAAACAAGAGGAGAATTAAAAATGCAAAACTTAAAATACAGAGAATTAGCAAAGTTGCTAATTACATACAGGTTCTTTTTTACTCCAGGCATTGACTGTTTAAAGTTTGGTCAAAGTGTTGCTAAAAATAACCAGTTATCAAGAGATTCATTCATTTTCAGAAGGCCTGCTTACGAAGAATGATGGCCAGGTCCAGCAGATAGCTTAGATGTACCCAAGAATGAAGTGTTAGGAGGTGACCTCAGAATTTACGTAAAGCCTGAGAATCCTTCAGCTGGCATGTGCTGCTGGCAAGAAAATAATTTTTTTTTTCATTTTTAGTCTTTATGACTTAAAAGTTCTAGGCTTTTATAGAGAGCATCTATCAGTAGACAGCCACATTCATATTAATATGCTGATACTGACATAATGCATGATTTTCTTCATTTAACAAATTCTTACAATCCTCTAACAAATTCCTATTTCAATCCTTTCAACTTATTATACACCTGCTAAGTGTAAAATATATTAAATTGGTTTAAATATTATAGGGGAGGCTATTTTCAGTATCTCCAACTAGAAGAACAAAGTTCTTAAGCTGTGTAATAGGTTTGCTTGTTAAAATGAGACTCTATCCTACAGGCATTTTTCTTTTGCTTTTTGAAGGAAATAGGACTTTTTTTTCACTTCAAAGAGCAGCTTCTCGTTCTTCCTCTAGCTTCAGTAGCCATTAAGCAGTTCTTCATTTTGAAGAATATATATTGATCCTAAGACATTGTCTGGTTGGACAAAAACAGTGCATATTTCTAAGGTTTTCTGATGTCAAGGCTCCTAGTCCTTAAAGTAGCAGGAGAACCAGATTAATGTGTTGTTGCTTATATTTTCCTTGGAAGAGTCACAGAAATGGGGTTTAGAAGTATTTGTTCTAATTTCAGCATTGTTACTACTTAGCTCTGTGGCCTTGGGCAAGTCATTTACCTTGAGTTTCAGTTTACATGCAGGGATGTTAAAGTAGAAAGGGTCAATTTGTTAAGTGGACTTGAAACCTGATGCAGAGTAAGAATCATACCCATATGGATTTGAAACCTGAGAGAAATGTTAGAACCCACTGAATTTAGGTTTTTCCAAAGTCTCAGGAAATGCATTCTTTTACACCATTCCCCTGGTATTTGTGAATCACTGAAAATTCATTCCCTTCAATTTGCAGACAATAAAAATGTAAGGTTCAGAGAAACTAAGTAATTTGTTCAAGGTCACATAGCTAGCTAATGGTGGCACTTGGACTTTAAATGTAATCTGCTGACCTGCAAAACTGTTTATTCCCCAATTTATTAGCTGATTATTTAATCTGGGGATGACCATACCTTTTTGAGTAACAATCACAATTTAATGTAAAAAAATACACAGACACACACACTCATACACTAAACAAACTGGGTATAAAGGAAATATGTATAACATAATAAAGACCATATGTGACAAGCCCACAGCTAACAACATAGTCAATGGTGCAAAGCTAAAAGCTTTCTTCTAAGATCAGCAGCAAGACAAGGAAGCCCACTCTCACCACTCCTATTCAACATAGTACTGGAAGCTCTAGCTAGAGTAGTTAGGCAAGAAAGTAAAAAAAATAAAAGACATCCAAATCAGAAAAGAAGGAGTGAAACTGTCTCTATTTGCAGATGACATGAGATTATATATAGAAATCCCTAAAGACTCTGCCAAAAAACTGTTGTAACTAATAGACAAATTCAGTAAAGTTGCAAGATATAAAATCAATATACAAAAATCAGTTGCATTTCTATACACTAATAACAAACTATCAGGAAAAAAATCCCATTTATAATTGCATCAAAAAGAGTAAAATAGGGACTTCCCTGGTGGCACAGTGCTTAAGAATCTGCCTATCAATGCAGGGGACATGGGTTCGATCCCTGGTCCAGGAAGATCCCACACGCTGTGGAGCAACTAAGCCTGTGTTGTGTGCCACAACTACTGAGCCTGTGCTCTAGAGCTTGTGAACCACAACTACTGAGCCCATGCACCACAACTACTGAGCCTGCACGCCACAACTACTGAAGCCTGCACGCCTAGAGCTGTGCTCTGCAACAAGAGAAGCCACCGCAATGAGAAGCCCTTGCATGGCAACGAAGAGTAGCCCCCACTCGCCACAACTAGAGAAAGCTCATGCACAGCAACGAAGACCCAATGCAGCCACAAAAAAAGAAAAAGAAAAGAGTAAAATACTCAGGAATTAATTTACCAAGGAGATGAAAGATCTATGCACAGAGAATTGTAAGATATTGATGAAAGAAATTGAAGAAGACATAAATAAATGGAAAGATATCCTGTGTACATGGGTTGGAAGAATTAATATATTGTTAAAATATCCATACTACCCAAAGTGATCTACAGGTTATTTGCAATCCCTATCAAAATTCCAATGATGTTTTTTCACAGAACTAGAAAAGACAGTCCTAAAGTTTCAATGGAATGGCAAATGACTTCAATAGCCAAAGTAATCTTGATAAAGAAGAACAAAGCTAGAGGCATCACACTTCCTGATTTCAAGCTATATTGTAAATCTATAGTAATCAAAACAGTGTGGTATTGGCATAAAAGCAGACACATAAACCAACAGAACAAAATAGGAAGCCCAGAAATGAACTCAGGCATATATGGTCAATTAATTTACAACAAAATAGCCAAGAATATACAATGGGGAAGGGAAAATCTCTCCAATAAATGGTATAGGACAACCACATGTGAAAGAATGAAACTGGACCCCCTATCTTACATCATACACAAGAAAATCAACTCAAAATGGATTAAAAACTTGATCATAAGACCTGAAACCATAAAACTCCCAAAACAAAACATAAGCGGTAACTTCCTTGACATTGGTCTTGCCAATGATTTTTTGGATTTGACACCAAAAGCCAAGAGTACTAGTTTTCCAGGCACATTGACCCAGCATTAGAAGCTGACACCATTAGAAGTCATTCTGCATCTACACTCCATGGGATGTCTTCATTCTGTAATTCTTTGGATTTTATTAAATTACATCTTATATGGCTTGGTTTGGTATCACAGAAGACTGCAAGAAAGAAGAGACACGACAGTCCAGAGTATAGGGGATAAAAGGCAAGAAAGTCCGATAATGAGTGGATGGAGTAGGGCAGGTAGAGTAGCCAACAGGACAGGAGAGAGCTGTGTGTCAGCGGTTCATTAGAGAGGTTCTCTAGAGAACAGGAGAAAGTGTCCAAATTCTGTGGTGTTTCATATGATAGATTCTTCCCCAAGGGAGAGCTGTCACTATTTCTTTATCACTAGCTTGTTGAATATAACGAGAATCAGACACAACTAACAGTGCAATAAGAAGAAAAACATGAATGTGCAGTGTCCTGGAACCCAGGTGAATAAAGTGTAAAGGGATGATCATTCACGTCAGATGCTGGTGATAGGTCAGGGAGGATGCAGCCTGAATAATAGCTGGAGATTTATATCTGCTATATTTAAATAGAGCCAATTCAAAGAAAAAAAAAAGAAAGCCAAGGCAATAAAAATGTAAACTTACATTACACTAAAAAGCTTCAGCACAGCAAAGGAAACCATCAACAAAATGACAACCTAGAGGATGGGAGAGAATATTTACAACTCATATACTTGATAAGAGGTTACTATCAAAATATATAGAGAACTCATAAAACTCAATAGAACAAAGAAACAATTCAATTAAAAATGGGCAGGGGAACAAAATAGACATTTTTCCAAAGAAGACGTACAAATGACCAATGAGTACATTAAAAAGGTGCTCAACATCACTAATCATCAGGGAAATGCAAATTGAAACCACAGTGAGATGTTACCTCACATCTCTTAGAATGGCTATTATCAAAAAGACAAGAAATAACAAATGTTAGTGAGTATGGAGAGAAAAGGGAACCCTTGTGCACTGTTGATGGGAATGTAAATTGGTTCAGCTACTGTGGAAAATAGTATGGAGGTTCCTCAAATTTAAAAAAAAAAATTACAGTTACCATGTGAACCAGCAATTTCACTTCTGGGTATATATCCAAGGGAACTGAAAGCAGGATCTCAAACAGATATCTGCATTTTCATGTTCATTGCAGCATTTTTCACAATAACCAAGACATGAATGCATAAAGAAATTGTATATATATACACATATATGTATATATGTATATACACAATGGACTATTATTCAGACGAGAGAAAGAAGAAAATCTTACCCTTTGTGACAACATGGATGGGACTTGAAGGCATTATGCTAAGTGAAATAAGCCAGATAGAGAAAGACAAATACTGCAGAGTATCATCTATTTGTGGAATCTAAAATAAAAAAGTCAAACTTATAGAAACAGAGAGTATAAAAGTGATTGCCAGTGGCTGGGGGATGGAGGAAATAGAGGTTGGTAAAAGGGTACAAACTTTCACCTGTATGATGAATAGTGTCTAAGGAGCTAATGTAAAACATGGTGAATAGTTGCAAAAATATACACAATGTGTATTCCTATATGTATACATTGCCTTTTAGATAATTGACTAGGACTTAGAGAGGTTGCTTACTAATTATTCAACAATAGGCAACCTACTTAATTTATGTCATCTTAGTTTGTTTTCCCCTAACTCAGAAACCATTATGAGAATCTCAGGTGTAACTAGTCAGAGTACCTTAAAATGGTTCATATAAAAATAAAAGTGTTCATTATTATATTTTATTGGTATCTCTATGGAGCCATAATACTTATCATTTTAACCACCAAACATAATTGTAATGCCTTTATTTTATCTAACTAACCTAAGTGTAGCACTGGTTAATGCTTTCCTATCTGGGACTCAGGAATGTGCCCATTTATTGTGTCCTTGTATTTAACATTTTCCAGTATGTGAAATGAAAGGATTTGGACTACATGATTACAAACAGACTATCTGGTTCTTATCTTATAGGGAGAATGTGTATCATTACCTACCATTTTATCAGACCACATTTTGTACAAGACACCATGCTAGGTGTTATAGACACTGAAAAATGGGGTGCTATCTTTATGATGATGTGATGGCCATTTATGTGAATAATATTCATAGTCTGTCTGTCCAACAAGTGTCCCCTTCCTATCATATTTCTGAGAGGAATAGATATATAAAGAAAGGAAACGAAGGCAAAATAGAGTCTGTTATGTAAATCTGGGACTTGGGTCAGTATAGAACTGAAGTCTAATATGATGGACCACATGGAAGAATTCATTTTCTCTGGGATAATTAGTCTGTACTTGATCTAGTTGGACATGCTCAAGTTCATTCTAGAACAGGTGCATGTACTGTCTACCATACACGTAGGTAGAGGGATCGTATTGAGTCAGCTCATTATCCCAGACCGTCGCGCTGAGAGAGAGAAAAAAGTCAGAACATATCTTGGTGTCCTGACCTTAGAAGCCCCTTGAAAACTTTATCCAAAGGAGACTTGACCCAGTTAATGCCTTACAATTGTCCAACTCAGGTCAATTATAGTCCTTTTCCTAACCAATAAATAGGGTACTGGGCAAAACCCTTTTACATAGATAAGAAAACTAGCATATAGGTTTAAATCACAAGCCCAGAGTTGCTTAGCCAGTTAGGGCAGAATCGGTATGTGGACCTGGATATATAGTTAAAATAGAAAACAAGATTTCTCCAAGTGTCTTTTTTTTTTTCTCTTGCAATTTCTTCATATATTTATGTATATGAATGGTATGTGTATATTTTAAATCTATATATTCAAAGGTTTAGCCTGTGAATGTAAAAATTGTAATTTTTAAATTATTAAATTTCATAGAAAATTAAATTTTATAATTTGTATTTGAGGTTTTTAACAATTTAAGGTTTAACAATTCATTCATTGTTATAACCCATGAGGAGCACTTGTGAATACATAGAAATGCAGAGACGTGGTTAACTTTTAAGATCTTTGATGTACAGACCTTAATAAATAGGTGCAGTAAAACTCATATTTCTTGACATATTCATTACTCAGCAAAAAATTGCATACGTCTTTTTAATTATTCACAAACTTACAATGCCTTCAAATCTTAACAATGAATTAATGCCTTTGATGTTATTATACACATTTAATAAAGTTATATGCAACTGCACAGAAAAATAATATAAGCCTTTCTTTTGATCCTAAAAATAGATAATTAAACTCTTTCTTTTGCAAATGTAGAATTTGTTCACAGATTCTTCTTGAAGTTTTTACACTTTTGTAGTTTGCTGCATGCTGGTTTGTTGGTTAAGCAAAGTAAGACTTCTGGGTGGCTTTTAAAACTGTACACATGCTTTAAAATTAATAAACGTGGTCTTTAAATAAATAATGTTAAATTAAGAAAGAACAATTATTTTTAAACTTTTTTCTCCATTCATACTTAGGGCACATGAGGAAAATGCTCGTGTGTTAATTTTTGTTTCATGATTGTCCAAGGAGGCAAGGTACCGCTTTGGATAAATTTGACATGTTCAGAGAAATAGCAACCCTGTCAATTCTTGAAGAAACTGTTGGAGTTTGAAATAGTAATTTGCTGAGTGGATAATTCAGAAAGCTGAGTTATGACAGCACTTCTGGTCTGAATAACAGATGTCTCATAATTGTCAGTATAGAATTACATGAAATCTACTTTGAAACTTTGAAACTTTTACATTTAAGTATTTATTCATTTGTAGTAGATAGGTGTAGATTGGGATATACTTAGGATTTGCTTAAAATAGTCACTGTTTTTTTTTCCAAATCATGAATTTTTTTTTTTTTTTTGGTGAGGAAAGTTCATGTCAAAATGAATTATCTGTAACATGATTTTAGTATTGTCTTTTCTTATGGCCTGTTGAGTTCAAAACAACTTTTTTTAGCCTGTTACTCCACTTTTTATTATGTGGATGATTTTCTGTCATGTTCAATATATTATTTAATAATAATGTTTTTAAAATTCCTAAATACCACTAAATATTTAAAAATTTTTCCCGATTATGAAATTCAGAAAAGTGTGACCCCTGACTTAAAGTAGGATGCTCCAACCTAATTTTACATTTCTTTGACCATGGTAGGAGCCATGTAGTTTTCCTCCAACTGAAACTTCCACCAGGGACATGAGATGTGAACTGTAGGGACTTGTATATTCCTGAAACCAGTTTGGGCCTCAAATACAATCCGGTTAAGTTCTTACTCAATTATAAACTCCCAAAGGGCAGAGATTATACCTTGTCTTGTTTTCAAGAGCCTAATGCATGTCAGGCTCCTAGTAGCCATTCAGTAACGAACGACGAGCGTGCTTATGCAATTTTAAAGCAGTTTCTCAGTTCTTTTTCTCTGGAGTCGAAATAATAATACTAGAAACACAGAATGAAACAGAAGTAATATTTGTCTCAGCAAAGTGACATGTATGCAGTTCTCGGAAAACTGGCTGTTTCATCCTTTTTAGAAGTGTACGATTATTAAGTAAACTTCTGTACTGAGTGGGTAAGATGGTGTATCCTATGCAAATAACCAGAGAAGCAATCAGCAATTCTGAGAGGCAAAAGTCTCATTTTGAGGAAATGCAAAACAATTGAATACATTTCATCACTTTGCATTTAAAGTAGGGAGGTGATGAATACTTAGAAGAGTATTGCAGCTATTCCAGTCCTGTTTCTTAGCAGGCAGTTATTTTTACTGACAGGTGAGAACATTTCACCTGTATTTTTTTGACAGATGTAAGCTCTTATGACATACCTTTTCCTTCCATGGGCCCTCTCCCCTTCTCCTTCACAAGTATGGTGTAGAAACAGGACTATTTTGAAGTAAAGTGAGGAAGAAGAGAGGTAATCTGTCTCTGCCTGCTCTGCCTAAACCATAGGGAAAGATCACAGTTAGGGTCAGAGCTAATACTGTCAACTTATGAAAGAACCCACTCATCATGTCTAACTTTCTTTGACAGTATCTACAAAGGCTTCTGTATCTAAGGATGATTTTACTGTCAATATGCAATCAGGCAGGTCAATGTTCATTTCATTTGTGAAGAAAACCACATCAAGCAAATTTCATTATAAAACCTAAAAATCAATATACATTTGTGCCAGTGTTCTCTAAATAATCAATGTGAGTACTCCTTTACCCTGAAATAACATTTTTAAGGATTGGATTTTTACTAAAAGAAGAAAGAAGCCATAGTTACTTTTTCCTTGCACAGTATTTGTATTTGATATTAAGACAGTGATATTAAGAAGGACTTTTGGAGTCCGTTTTGTCTTAAATATGTTTATTAGTCAGTTATGGTGTCTATGCAAGTTGACACTGACTAGAGTGAAAAAATATACAGATGTGTCAATTGCTAAATATCAGAACAGTGATGAAAATCATAGCTAGTAGTGGTTTAATATGCACTGTTTATGGATGCTGCGATAAGACTTTTCTTTTGATTTTTTCATGTAATCTTTATGATAACCCTAGTACAGGAGCACATAGTTTGTGTAGGCTAAATGCCATAAGCTACAGCCACCACAGAATAGATATTTTTATTTCACCTAACAGTTTAATACACATGTGCTCTTCCAGTTGTGGTCCACCCTTTCACAGAGCTTCCGAATCCTTTGCTGGATTCTCTGTTGCATCTGACACAAGAAGGGAGAAAGAAGGTGAGGATAGAAAGAATAGTTTTCAATGAAAAAGGCATCTGTCCTTTTATCCATGTTCCAGTGGTGAGAGCTCAGTCATGTGGCTACACCTAATTGCAAGGGAGTCTGGGAAATGTAATCCTGCCATGGGTGCAATGGGGAAAGGAAATAAGTTTACTGAAAAACTAGCCAGTCTCTTCTATGAGAGGGTGTATTCCTTTTTTTATAGGTAAGAACCTAAGGCTTAAAGTTCAAATAATATCTGATATAATCTGGGTGAGTTACGGTAATGCCAGGTCTGCCTCACAGTCCATGTTTTTAAGCACTGCCTGGGCTGGGTGCACCTTACTGCGATTTACCCTGGAGAACATGGTATCTTCCTGATGAAGAGATTAGCCAGAGAGATGCATGGCTAGAATTTTGACTTTTGCTCTATGCAGGGTCCTCCAGTAGAACTTGCTGTAGCTCTACTGATAATGCTAAAATCCTAAAGCAGAAGTCATCAGTACACCTTGTAGGGGAAATTTTAAGAATCAGTGTGCAATTCCTGTGTTCACTTTTCCTCCTATCAAGACAACAGGTGGTGCTCCAGTTGGAGCTATTCTGTCACCCTGGGTTCCTGTTAAGGTTGATGCATAGGCCCATGTTGGATGTGTGGTATGAGTGACAAATAAAATTTTGTGTGAGCCACTGAGTTTTAATTTAATTTCATTTTGTAGATTTTGTACTGTTATTGTTACTGAAGCATAACCTAGCCTTTCCTGACTGATACACAGTTCAGCCCAGAATCTCTACTTTTAGTGTCTTACCGGAGTGTATATAGAGGTCCATAAAGATATCTGTGTCCCTGTGTCTGTCTGTCTATCTGGTGATATTCATTGGAGTTTCGTTTCAATAAGGCATGGCTGAAAGAATTCAATAAGTTATGCTGTAATTACACAGTAGGATATATGGAACTGGTAAAAAAAGTTTATGCCTATGTTTACCTATGTGAAAAGATGTCTATGATTATGTGGAAAATGTAACTTGAAAAATGCATAAAATTATGTGTGTGTATATATATATATATATATATATATATATATATACACACACACACACATACACACACAGACACACACACACGATATTTCATAATGGCAGTGAAAACTTTGTTTATACTTTCTGTAAGGAAGTAGACTTCCCAGGCAGAGAGCTGGAGGGGTTGATGGCATCCTGCATTATTCCTGATGTAATCACAGCCACAACCATCTTTTCCCTAAATCTCCAAATTAGCTTTCTTTTTAAATTTTTATTGAAGAATAGTTAATTTCCAATATTGTGTTAGTTTCAGGTATACAGCAAAGTAATTCAGTTACATATAAATATATATATATACACATACATTTTTCAGATCATTTTCAACTATACATTATTACTAGCTCTTGAATATAGTTCTCTGTGCTATACAGTAAATCCTTGTTGTTTATCTATTTCATATATAGTAGTGTGTTTTTGTTAATCCCATACTCCTAATTTATCCCTCCCCCCACTTTCCCCTTTGGTAACCATAAGTTTGTTTTCTATGTCTGTGAGTCTTTTTCTGTTTTGTATCTAAGTTCATTTCTATCGTTTTAGATTCCACATATAAATGACATCGTATGACATTTGTCTTTCTCTGACTTCACTTAGTATGATAATCTCTAGGTCCATCCATGTTGCTGCAAATGGCAGTATTTCATTCTTTTTTATGGCTGAGTAGTATTCCATTGTGTGTGTGTGTGTGTGTGTGTGTGTGTGTGTATCTCACATCTTCTTTATCCATTCATCTGTTTCTAATATTTAGAGATATTGAGCAACTTTTCATGTGCCTGTTAGCCATGTGTATGACTTCTTCCGAGAAATGTCTATTTGTGTCTTCTGTTCAATTTTTGATTGTTTTTTTTCTTTGATATTGAGCTGTATGAGCTGTTTGTATATTTTGGATATAACCCCTCATTGGTTGCATCATTTACAAATATCTTCTCCTAGTCCATAGCTTGTCTTTTCATTTTGTTGATGGTTTCCTTTTGCTGTGCAAAAGCTTTCAATTCAGTTAGGTCCCATTTTTAAATTTTTGCTTTTATTTCTTTTGCTTCAGGAGACTGATCTAAGAAAATATTGCTACAATTTATGTCTGAGAATGTTTTGCCTGTGTTCTCTTCTAGGAGTTTTAAGGTGTCATGTCTTATATTTAGGTCTTTAAACCATTCTGAGGTTTTGTTTTTTGTTTTTTTATGGTATGAAGGCATGCTCTAATTTCATTGATTCACATGAGGCTGTCTAGCTTTTTCAACCCCACTTACTGAGGAGACTGTCTTTCCTCCACTGCATATTCTTGCTCCTTTGTCAAAGATTAATTCACTGTAGGTGTGTGGGCTTATTTCTTGACTCTATTCTGTTCCATTGATTTATATGTCTGTTTTTTGTGCCAGTGCCATGCAGTTTTGATTACTGTAGCTTTGTAGTATCATCTGAAGTGTGGAGGGTTATGCCTCCAGGTTTGTTCCTTTTCCTCAGGATTGCTATGGTAATTCTGGGTGTTTTGTCAAATTAGCTTTCCTAATGGTCTTATTCCCTCAGTTTTGACTCCCCTCTAATCCACAGCCCATGTGATCTTTGTAATAGATCTTATACATATCTTTGTTTCCTATTGAAAACTTAAAGTTGCCCCCATTGTTACACAGAAAAACTCATGTCTTATCCTTGTTCCTGGAAAGACAGAGCCTAAGACAAAGTGTTCAAGTTTTACTGGGAGGTGCCATTCCGTAGTGGCAAGAGTGAGGAAAAGGGCAGTGAGGACAAGGAGAAGGGGCAGCAGAAAGGTACTGCATTTCCAGGGTGGCCACTGATTTATAATCTGCTTAACATCAAGGACAGTTGCTTAGCAGTTACAGTGGTTGGATCATGTGGGACATTTCTGATGTGTGAACACAAGAAAAACACAGCTTAAAGAAAAACACATCTTATTAGTGGAAGGAAAAGAGAGAGAGTTCACCTCCAGCTCTCTTAGGCCTCTTATTGGTGAACCCTCCCATGCTTCTGGGTTTCATCATCTGGCCCTGAGGAGCTGCTTAGGAAGCCAGGTTCCACATTTGCTGTGGTGGTCTGAATATGAAATTAACAGGGGGTGGCAGAGATCTGGGGGCATGTGGCAGCTGGCTCTCAGGAGGCAGAATCTAGTGTGCTGATGTGAAGTTGGACAGCAGCCACACAGGCTGAGGTGGAACAAAATGGCAGAGGGCTCAATAAAGGGAGAGGCAGAATGAACTTTGAGGAGGTACATGTGATGTGATGAATGCAGTTCATCAGAGTTAGGACCCTAGGTCCTGGCACACTCAAGTCCCTACCGGGTGTATGAACATGTTAGCCCTCTTTTCCTTACCCCATCCCTGTACTTGACTAAATATTACTAATTTATTTAGAGCCTCAACTTTTTTTCTTCCTTCTGTGTGATGAGACTCCTCATCCCTATCTTAGTTGCCCCTTCTTTGTTCTTACTGCTTTGTCATCTTCTAATTGTCCGTTTGAATCTCCCCACTTCCTTCATTACATCAAAAACTCATTGGAAGCAAACGGTTTTTATTATTAACTGTTTTTTACCCAAAATCAAACACATAATAGAAAAGTAAATAGGAATGAATTGATGAATGATAATGACAACTAATATTTATTATTTGTCATATTTTAAGCAGTAAAACAATTTCCCTGATAATGGGGTTTTCAGAGGATTCTTGAGTAAGGTAGTAACTGCTGCTTTAGTTTGTTGTTTTTCTGTTGGTTCTGAGAATATTGAGAATATTATGCACTCATGTACATGTGTAATTTTATGCTAGTCTACACTCCATATAGATTTTGTCTTTTTATTAACATCATACACATAGAGAACTATGTGTATGTTTTCTCAGATTACAATCAACTCTTGTGGGTTTTTTTTTTTTTTTTTTTTTTGCGGTACGCGGGCCTCACACTGTTGCGGCCTCTCCCGTTGCGGAGCACAGGCTCCGGACGCGCAGGCCCAGCGGCCATGGTTCACGGGCCCAGCCACTCCGCGGCATGTGGGATCTTCCTGGACCGGGGCACGAACCCGTGTCCCCTGCATCAGCAGGCGGACTCTCAACCACTACGTCACCAGGGAAGCCCTCAACTCTTGTTTTTAATTCCTATACTAAAGGCATTCCAAAACCTATCCGATAACACCATTTTGTCTGTTAATAACTACCACTCACAAGGAGTTTAAAAGAACAATTTAGCTAATTCTTCTTGTTGATTTTAAAATTTATTTTTTCTTGGTTGTCAGTTAAAACTATTGAAACATATTTGAAATATTTTGATTTATAAGCAAAGTATATATTTGGTTATTCAGATGACCAAATATATATTTCTCATTTCTCATATATATTTGGTCGGTCTTCATCCATGGTTCCTGACTCACAGGTGCCAAAACCTTTGGAATTTCCTAAGTACTGAATACGATCAAGGTGTTTCTTGTTAGGTTAATGGGGTTAATTTTGGATCCCACCTAAGGATGAGGACTGGTTGCCAGGAGAAACCAACCATGTAATTAGAGGGTTGGAACTTTCAGTCCTGCACCCTGACTTCCTGGGAGGGGTGCTGGAGGTTGAATCAATTGCTATTGGCCAGTGATTTAATCAATCATGACTATGTAATGACGCCTCCATAAAAACCCAAGAGAGTTTGGAGAGCTTCCTGGTTGTTGAACCCCCTGAGGGGCTGCGAAAATGGTGTGATTGGAGGACGTGGACGTTCTGTACCCTCTCTCCATACTTTGTCCTATGCATGTAGAGCATCTGGTGGTTCCTGAGTTATAATCTGGTAAGTGAAACCTTTGTCTGAGTTCTAGTAAATTAACCAAACCAGAGCAGGGAATTGTGGGAAACTCTAGTTTATACTTGTAACAAAGTTGTACAAGGTTGTACAGGTAACAACCTAGGCTTGAAATTGACATCCTGAGTTGGTGGAGGGCTGGGAACCTCAAGTTTGTAGCCTGTTAGTCAGAAGCACAGGTAACAGCCTGGGTTTGTGATTGGCATGTGAAGTGGGGAAGGAGGCAGTCTTGTAGGACCGACCTGTTAACCTGTGGAACCTGAAACTGTCTCTGGGTAGATAGTCTCAGAATTGATTTGAATTGTAGGACACCCAGCTGATATCCTGAGAAGTGTTTGTCAGTGTGGGGAACCCCCCATCCCCCGCTACTGCCATTAAAGTGAGTATAGACTCATTTACATTTCTATAACCTTCTTCCACGTAGGTCAGTCATGAAATGAGCATACGCACTCATTGATTCAGTGAAGTACCCTCTTTGGGTGGACTTACGGATGGCTAAAGCCAGCTTTCTGACCTTCTGTTTAATGATATTTTTAAAAAAATTCCCCATGTTAATAATTTCGCTTGCCTTTTTTTTTTTTTTTTTTTTTTTTGCCGTACGCGGGCCTCTCAGTGTTGTGGCCTCTCCCGCTGCGGAGCACAGGCTCCGGACGCGCAGACCCAGCGGCCATGGCTCACGGGCCCAGCCGCTCTGCGGCACGTGGGATCCTCCCGGACGGGGGCACGAACCCCTGTCCCCTGAATCAGCAGGCGGACTCTCAACCACTGCGCCACCAGGGAGGCCCTCGCTTGCCTTTTTTACATCTCATTATAGGCATTCTAATGCTTTAAAAATGTTCCTTTCTCATATTGAAGCGCTTCTGGAATGCCCTTAAAGTGCCCCACCCCATTTTTCATTAATTTTAACTTGGTTTAAAACAGTGCTTTCCAGTCTTTGAACATTTGAATTGACTAGGGATGTTAAAAAAATAAAAAAAAGCAGTGACAGAGACCCTCACACCCAGATTCTGGTTTAATTCATCTGAGGTGGGAGTTAAGGGAGAGATATTTCTAAAATTCACCGCATGTGTTTCCTGTATGTAACTCAGGTTGAGGAATTTTGATTGGGAAGAGTTTCTCAAGATGTGATCCACAGTTCATTGGGGATTTTTATGAATCTTTGAGATCATGCAAGCTCTTAGCATATTAATACACATTTTGTTCCTCATGTGAAATCATGAATTTTTCAATTTCAAACTTTCTGTGTATCTGGCTAGTACTGGCATCAATTTCATTAATGATGCGGTTTGTCTGGTGTTGGTTAGCAAGTTGGGAACCTGACCTACTGACTGAAATTACTGTTTTAAAGTATCTGAAAGTCAGGGGACATGTAGAATGTTGGAGTTGAGAGTTTGTTATCCTAAGTGTACCTCCCCATTTTATGGATGAGGAAATTGAGGTCCAGAGGGATGAGACATACGGCCCAGCTTCATAAGCTGCTCAGGTGGGGAGCAGGGACTATGAACTTGAGGCTCTTAGCTCTTGTCAGGTGCTCCTTTTGTTTTACCCCTTGCTTTCTGGAAGAAGCCTTGTGAAATAACACAGGACTTGAGATTTCACTTGTTCTTTCTGGGCCAGGTCCTAAAAATTCCATTTGTTATTTAAGCCCCAGTGCTAAGTTCTAATTACCATTCAGAAATTACTTTACAGTGAACAGATGTGTGTTATTTTCTGGAAAAAAAGCGGTAATGATCTACACCTGTACTTTCAGCAGTGTTTCTCCACTGAGAAGTAGCAATCAGCATTAATGGATAAGCTCAAGTTACGGAGGCCTCAAATTTAGCTGATGTGCAGTGCGATGTAAGGGTTTCTGTTGCCAACAGATCAAATGTTCTCCAGGCTCCCATCAGCTTTCCCAATAGCCAGTCACCAAATTCTGCTCTCCCCCTGAAAAGCAGGTTTTGTTTTTGGACAGTTAAGTGGTCCATTGGTGAAATGAGACAGCATCTTTCTCATAGGAAATAACTTTTTGCTCCCAGGGAAATTAACAAAATAGCAAAGTGAATCAATTGAGGGTGTATTTTTGTTGTTCTGAGTTTCTTACATTGTACACATCTAAGATTACAGAAGGTGGGATGAGGTGAGCAACAAACTATATGAATGGCGTTAAAAAAATTTTTTTGGTGGAATGGGCTCATCGGCATGCTGCATTCCTTATTGTGTTCAGAAATGAGGGTAGAAAATACTAGAAGCCTTATTTCTTATTATGATTCATTACATCATGTTATCTGGTGGAATATTATGTTTAACTCTCATTTTATAGTTACAGATTTTGCACACTTACACCCTGGGCTTAAGTGGTGTCCACTATTCAAAGATAGGACTGATTTTTTTAAATGTATATTTGCTCAAGGTTTGCTCTTAGAGATAAGGTGGGTAATATGGCTTAAATAGTCCTGAGTGTGGAAATTTGGTTCAATGCAGCTTAAGCTGGGGATACGAGTACAAATACTTCATTTGAAGTCTTCCTATTTCTACATCCCCAAATAATCTAGCACTTCAGATCAATTGGTGTTTTATTCCCCTGAATTTGGACAGTTGATGTGTAGATTATAGTGATGAATCTTAAATGGTGTCTTCCTGGTAGTCAACCATGATCAGACAATTGATAAGATTTACATTTGTTTAGTATTGTGCTTTTATAAATGTCCGTCACTCTTTTCCTTGAAAGGGATAATGCTAGCCCCTCCCCCCATCTTTCCTTTTTCCTTTCAAAAATTAGTAATGGTAGTAAGACAGACGATGTCTCAGACCGAAGGAGAGGGAAATTACGCATGACTGAATTTTGACATTATGAGGTGATATTACAGAACGAATCTTCCTAACGTGAAATTTGATAACACAACATTTTTCACAAAGTCAGAAAAAGAGCATAGAGTCCATGAAAACCATCACATAAAATCAGCCATAATGATCATGTGAGGGCTATCAAAGCCTTAGGTAGGAGAGCGTTTCTACCTGAGTAGGGGCTTAGGCTGCATTCCAGGAAGTACATAATAAATGTCAGTGTACATACTCTGCAGTGCTGTTAAATGTAATCTGAGAATCGTACTTAATAGAAATTTAAAATAGTGGTGTTCAGTAGAAAAGAGGAAGCTCTGCAAGAAAAATATTTTCTGCCATGTTAATTGTTAAAAATGTTATAAATATTCTAAAGATAAATAATATTATAGAAGACAGTACTAATCCATAGCCGTGTATCCTTAACCACCTTTGAAAACAGTTGAATGTTTTACTATTTAGATCCATTTGAATTATAGATATAATTGAATCCTTAAAGTACAGATATAAATGAAGCCCCTCACCCCAGTCTCCTCCTTCCCACCTCTTCAGAGGTATTACATATCCTGAAGTAAGTGTTTCCTTCCTATTCAAGTATTTATACTTTTATACACATCTGTTTAACTAAATATATGTGTGTGTATATGTATATATTTATATACACACACTGTTTTGTGTTAAAACTTAATTTAAAAACATGATACAGTGTATATCCTTTGGCTAATGGGTTTCTTTTTCCCTATATTTAATATGATCAACATTGATAATGTTCATTTATTTTAAATGTAATATAATAGTCTTAGTGTGTGACTGGATCATGATGTCTGTCTGTTCTCATGTGGGCATTTCAGTTTCAAACATTTCTACTTTCACTGTGGCAACGAATTTCCTGGTACATACATCCTCCTGATGTAAACGTTTCTCTGGGGACATCCCCCCACAGATGTTGAATCATTGAGTTGTACGGTATGTGTGTCAGTTTTACTGGATACGTTGGTGAATTGCTTCCTGAAGCGGTTGTACCAGTTTACATTCACACCAAGTGCTGACGAGCTCGCTTACTTTGACTATAGTTGATGTTACGCCCTGAGTGGCTTCAGTCCCCATACCCTTCTTACCACAAAGCCACGGCCTTTTGAAACCCTTGCAGCCTCAGCCTCGTCTCCTTTTCTTGAATAGACCTTGCCCTTCCATAGCAGGTTTGAGGGAGCTACAACCCACTGCCCTGTAGCTCATGGGTGGATTGTGCTTGCTGCTAGTCTGGCCTTTGCTTTGTGAGTTATTTCAAATAATGAGACTTTTCTTTTATACGAAATATGCTTGGACGCACATTCTGAAAAGTAGAACACTCTGCTCTGTCTCAAAGCTTATTCCTTTAGGATCCGACATTAAATGTAGGATTTGGACTTTATCTAACTTCTTAAAGTTTCTTTTCCAAGGATTGAAGTTCATCCCCTGAAATTTAGTTTGCTTCTTTGGGACGTTGATGGTACTGGGCTTTTTTGTGGCATGATTCTTGGTCCCCATGCTTCAGCAGCCCCTCTTATCTTCTTCTGGGCTTCCTTCCTGTCTGTAGTATAAGAAGGTTGCTCTTTATTTTTTGTCATAACTTTCAGGCTCCTTCTCTTGGCACCTTCCTGGCCTGGAGGGCTGATCTAGTTCCAAACAATCTGTTTTCCGGTATGGACTCTGCCACTGATACCATTTAAGAAACAGATTGATTGCTGTCATTTCTGGAAGTGATTTCATGCTGTTTGCTCTAATCTTTTGTAAAAACTGTCAATTGTTTGGTACCTATTTTTTCCCCCTTGAGTATGTTTTGAAGGTCATAATCATTACCAGAACTACCAGATATTTCAATATCTTCTTTACCGTGTGAACATCATCTCCACAGATGTGACTAATACCTATATTCTGATCACCTAGCAGTAAATGACTGCTTTTAGCTCAAATATATCAGAAAACCAAAGCCCTAAGAATAGCATTATAAAGGGAAAGCAATGCTCAAAAAAGAGAATTTTTTTTCTTGATTTCACAAGTCAAATACATGTGTTCATTTTAGAAATTCTGTAAAATATAGCAGTGCATAAAGAAAACAAAAGGTTTTTCATGGAACCATAATTAACTTTGTGTAGCAATCCAGATGTAAAGTTGAACATGTATGTATTAATTGAAAAAATTTGAGTGCGTACGAGATGTTGGGTACACAAAGAAAGTGGTAAATAAATTAAATATAGATCTACCATTCATGGAGCTTAAAGTCTACAGGGGGAGATGGTAACAGACAAATAACTAAATATGTAAAAGCAAATAGAGAAAAATAGTGTAAAAGTAAGAAAGAGGTACAGTGATAGCAATGTTGTGACTGAAAGGGAAGGAAGAGTGGGTTACATAGACTGAGTTACACGGGTAGAGACTAATTAGTGTGATGGGGAAAGCCAGTTTTTTTTTGTTTTTTTTTTTTTGCGGTACACGGGCCTCTCACTGTTGTGGCCTCTCCCGTTGCGGAGCACAGGCTCCGGACGCACAGGCTCAGCGGCCATGGCTCACGGGCCCAGCCGCTCCGCAGCATGTGGGATCTTCCCGGACCGGGGCACGAACCCGTGTCCCCTGCATCGGCAGGCGGACTCTCAACCACTGCGCCACCAGGGAAGCCCGCCAGTGTTTTTTTTGAAGAAAACGTTTCAGCTGAGTTTCACAGGATACGAAAAGCAGGCATGCAGAGATCAAAGAGGATGAGATTACAGGGAGCCAGAGCTGCAGGTTCAGAGTGTATAGAGATGTGAAAGAGGTTGGCGTGTAGCTAAAGTTAGGAAGAGACACCATCAATTTAACCACAGCTTTCTAAGGAGGAGTCAAGGGGAGATAAGAACACAATAATTGAAATGTACAACCCAATTTAAGGATCTAACCAGTTTCAGGTAAATAGAAAGTTTATAGAAGTGCATTTTGGAATCAGATAGTATGGTATGTTTCTATTTTTTTAAAGAAATTGGGAACAGGTACACATCTTGTAACTTTCTTTCAAAATATAAGTCTAATAATAGCTGTTTTTCGATACATGCCCAAGCCCGGATGTGTAGAAAATAAGTAATTTGTAAATTGGTTTAAATATTTGGTGGCATATAACTGTAAAAATTCCATTACCACTAATTCTTTACCTTGTATATTTTTCTGAAACACATGCTTATTGTATTAAACCAAAGGGATCCTTTCCCCTGATGTAAAGGCAGAGTAAAGGGTTACATATAACCAAGGAGGATTGGTCCCAATCCACCATTCTTCTCCCCCGTATTTTCCTATCAGGAATGAGGTCCTTCCATTTCTCATCATGCTAGGAGTGGCTTATCAGATGGTCCTATAGCAATTCCAATTTTGCTTATCAGTTATGACCAAGATGTGTCATCATGTTTTCTATGTATAGGGGTTTGTAGGAAGCTGTGCTGACATGTGGGATGTGAGAGCATCTGTTAAAGTGAATGCTAGAGTTGAAGGCGTTAAGTGTTTAAAGACGTGATGAGGCTTTGGGCTCAGCTGTCCCCTAGGTTTACCCAGGGCTTGCAGATACTAATATTCAGCACATTTCCAGGAGGCAGATCTGATCTTCCATAAATGCCTGGATGCACAGAAATGGTGAGTTGTTGCAGTGCTAATTTTCATATGTCTAGCTTGATGTTAACAGTAAACCCTGAAGGAAGAGAGTTGGTGATTTATATTTGAAGCATTTCCTTACTTGGGACAATCATCTGTCTTGGCTATAGTTAAATACCTTTTGTAGGGCTCCAAAAATAAACATATATGTCTAAGATATTTTTGAGTTTTTGTATCCCAGTTACAGAAAAATATCTCTGGAAATGCATATGAAACAGAGAATCTCTCAGTGAATTGAACTTTACTTCCTTTATTTAAATTTTCTTTGCTCTTGTATGCCTTTACCAACTGTTACTGAAAAATGTTATTTGGCTTGGCTTTGCCACGATCTACTATTTGGGTTATAGTGAATTTTCTAAAGTGCATTATTTTCCTATTTATTATTTAGATGTCCCCAGTTATCAATTGAAATGTCTATTAAACTTCTTCTCCTAGAGCTTTGAAGTCATTTCTCTCTATCTTTTAAGGTACACTCTCTTGGAATATTCCTTAATTTTGGCCCGTATCAACAATAAAAGGTAATACAAAATAATGACTTTGTTTTAATTATGGCAGGGTAATTTATAACAGCTTTGTTTATTTACTTATAACTCATAATCATTACTCACATTTGAGACTGTCTTTAGCATTATTTTTATGGTTTTAAGCTGGATCTTATGCCATCTTTTATCGGAGAATATTTGATAGCTTTTTTCAGAATTATAGACCTTGACGTTAAAGGAATTGGCTTTGCCAAATTCATACCATGCTTCTATTTATTTCCCTATGACAACTTTCTTCTTGCATCTAATTTGTTTTAGGTTCTCTTTCCATTTCCTTTCCATCTACTAGGAGGATATTCTTTTCACCATGTTCAGGACACAAGTTTAAATAAGTTGATCAGTATTTCACTAGTTGATTTTGGGTAAATACAGGTACTCATCTCTTTTTTCTATGTTGTCACTCATAGTGTTTCCTGCATCTGGTATGCTATTGTTTTAGCTCAAGCTGCCATAACAAAATACCATATTCTGGGTTGCTTAAGCAGACATTTATTTGTCACAACTACAGAGGCTGGGAAGTCAAAGATTAAGGTGCTAGGAGATTGGGTTTCTGGTGAGAGCCTTCTTCTTGGCTTGCAGATGGCCACCTGTTCCCTGTGTTCTCACATGTTGAAGAGAGCTAGCACTGGTCTGTGTTTGTCTGTGTCTCTAGCCTTACAAGGACACTAATCCCATGATGGAAGCCCTACCCACATGACTTCATGTAAACCTAATTACCTTCCAAAGGACCCACCTCCAAATACCATGAAATGGGGGATTAGGGCTTCACCATATGAATTTGGGGGGATGCAAACAGTCATAACAACTATCTTTCTCTTGTGTTAGGTTCCTTTACTTCCACCCAAATCCTACTCTAAAAGTAACCCTCAAATCACACCTTCTTGGGTTTGATATTTCCATTTGGAATTACTGTGAAAACTTACCTCCATCTGCCACTATTATGTATATAGGTGAGGATGTTTTTGTTTTCCCACTATGACAACAACTACTAGATGGCATGTCATTTTTGTAAGCTGCAAGGCATCTACCTTCTCCATAATACATATTTAGGAATACTGAATGTAAATAATTAGGAAGCTTCTTAATCAAGCCATTGATCTTGAAATTACTGGCCTTCAAATATTTGTATTTGCCAAAAACAAACGTTGATGAAGGAAAAAATTGGAACCTTCATACACTGCTGGTGGAATTGTAAAATAAGGTAGCTTATTTGGAAAACAGTTTGGCTGTCCCTCAGTGTTAAACATAAGGTTATCATTTGACCCAGAAATTCCCTTCCTAGATATATACCCAAGAGAAATGAGAACATAAAGCCACACTGTTCATAGAAACATTAGTCGTGAGAGTGAAAAACTGGAGTCATCCTAAATGTTCATCAGCTGATGCGCAGATAAACAAGTACTGAATATCCATATGATGGAAAGTTATTTGGAAATAAAAACAAATGAAGTACTGATAATGCTACAACATGGATGAATCTTGCAAACATTATGCTACATAAAAGAAGGCATGTATTGTATGATTCCATTTATATGAAATTTCCAGAATAGGCGTATTCATAAAGACAAAAAATAGATTGGTGGTTGCCAGGGGCTAGGAGCAGGAGAAATTGGGAATGATTTTGAATGGAAATATGGGAGTGAATTTATATAGTTTCTTTTGTAGGGGGATGAAAATATTCTGGAACTAGGTGATGGTGATTTTCCAACCCTTGGAAAATGTTAAAAAACTACTGATTGTATATGTATAAATATATAAATAAAACCTTCATATCTTCCAGGGTAATGAACAGAAACCTGACTGAGCCAGAGTCAGGCTTTCTGCAAAACTTTATATATCAACAATTGCCGGCCTTAAACAAATAGCGTTTCTGTAAAGAATGCTGAACTGAGGTGTGTGGGATTTTGAAGACAGATTTTTTTTTTACTCTGTTACCTTCTTTGCCATGCAAAAGCTGGAGTTACCACTGTCACATTGGTGCACGATGTTTATTCTTTTTTTTTAATCCTTGAAAGCTACTTAGGGACTTCTAATCCATTCTAAAGGAATCTGACAGAACCCACCATGATGACTCAGGTATAGCATGGGGAGTCACAGTGCCTGAGGTTTAATACAGACTGTTTATCCTTTTTATACCCTATCTTTCATTCTCTGGATGCAGATTTTGGCTCCCGCCCTTGCTGCAAAACCAGGTTGTGTTCTGCCTCAGGGATTTTTGCTTTCTGCCCTAAGATTTCTCTACTATGAGGAGTTAATAACTCCTGAGAACCTTGACCAATAGGGGATGAACAACCAGTAAATAGATATTGCCCTGGTCGGTATTTTGAGTGGAAAACTTTGAAGTTCATTTCACACTGTACCACAGTGGGACTGACTCCTGCTCGACCACGATGGTAACCAATTTAACTACAAACCCTGGGATTAGCTTGCTATCCTTCCTTTTTCCACACCTGGCTATCGTTGTGCCCACCTACAAGTTAGCCCTTCAGTTTCCCGGATGTCTCCTAAAACAAAACAGCTCGCCTATAACCTTGTGTCATGTCTGTTGCAGGAGCTCTCAAGCTATGACACATTGTCTGGCACTTAGAACTTCTAGGATCCTAGATGAGTTAAATAATGTCTGTAACTCAGTTACTTCTTCTACATGAAACAATAATAGTGGCCTCCTGTGTAGGAAAGAGTTAGGATAGGAGTCTCAGGTCTGATATACTAAGAGGAATACATGTGAGATTGGCCCTTGGCTGACATCTGAGATCTTGGCTGGTACTAATATAATTTTTTTAATTGACAAGAGTTGATCACTATGCCTAGACTGTCTGTACAAATAATGTGGTGTATGCTCAACACCTGCTGTCTTTGAGTCGTATGGAATTTTGGTAATTCTAGCAGAGTGCACCTATGTGACCAGCCCTCTTACAAACGGAATAAACAGTGCCCACACTGAGTCCCTAATCAGCTTGCCTGGACAGAAATATTCCACCCGTGTTGATGCATTTTCATTGCTAGGAAAGTAGACACTCTCTGTGACCACCCAATGGGAGGAAGGACATGTAAGGAAACTTGCATATGGATTACTCCAGACTCTGCCTGTGGTTTTTATTATTTTTTTTTATCATCCAACTTTGTATTCCTACTACATCATTGTAATAAATCTTAGACATAAGTGCAACTTAGATGCTGAGTCCTGTGAATCTTTCTAGCAAGTCTTTGATTTTAGAAGTAGTCTTGGGGACCCTGACACAGCTGCTGTGGTTAGTTTGAAGATTAAATGACATGTGAAAGATTTTAGCACAATGTTTCTAACATCGTAAGTGTACTGTGTATCTTAAGATTTACTCAAGTGCCTGCTGTCATTCAGTATGTGGTAGCAATTAGTTTGGGGATCCCAGGTGAATCAGATTGACTGAGTGTGTAGGTCATATCAGAGTCTCAAGAGATAAAGGGGTAGATACACATTAGAGGTGGTGGAGTTGAAATTTAGCTTCATAATGCCTGATGCAATTGCTTTAAAACTCCAGTCCTTCTCTCCCGTCTTTTGCACAGCCAATAGGAAACACAGAATACTAGCTAATGACTTTTCTACTTGTGCCAACACAGACCTCCTCTCCAAACGCTCCATTTAAAGCCATTGACCTAGACTTTTTCTTTACTTCATTGATCTGACACCATTTCCCATTTGCAGTGACCTTTCCTTTTGGTCAGATGCCCACTTGTGACCACTCATCATGAATTGGCTCACACCCTCTCTCTAGGAAGTGATCACAGAATGCTGGAGTCTTGTGGGTCTCTCCTTTCAGGGAACAGAGCGCTGTAGCTTAAAATCATGGATGTGAGCATGAATATCTATGTTCTGCACTATGGCTTTGTCTGTAATTGTAAGACTTCGTGCAAGTTACTTAGATTTCCCGAGGCTCTGCTTGGTAGTCTGTAATACCAAGATAGCAGTTTTTTTTAACTTGCTGGTCTACAGTGGGATGGAGGCACAGAATGAGTTACTGTACTGGTGAGAACACTGTATAGACGCTAAAGCACTGCACCCATGTTTGCATTTTGGGTTCTTACTTCCTTTTTGTATAGTTTTATGTTGCCATCATTTCACTTTTTTATACTTTGTTTCTCTAAATAGATTGTAAGCTCCTTGATAGTTCGGGCTGTCTCTTTTGTGTATTGACATTCTCTATGGTAGTTAGCAAAGTGGTGTGCTGCTAAATGGGGCCCAGTTAAGAATCTTGTCAGGTTTGGGACTTCCCTCATGGCGCAGTGGTTAAGAATGTGCCTGCCAGTGCAGGGGACACGGGTTCGTTCCCTGGTCTGGGAAGAGCCCACGTGCCGCGGAGCAGCTAAGCCCATGCACCGCAACTGCAGAGCCTGCACTCTAAAGCCTGCGAGCCACAACTAGTGAGCCCACGTGCTGCAACTATGAAAGCCTGTGGGCCTAGAGCCTGTGCTCCGCAATAAGAGAAGCCACCACAAGGAGAAGCCTGCGCACTGCAGCAAAGAGTAGTCCCCGCTCACCGCAACTACAGAAAGTCTCTGCGCAGCAATGAAGACTCAGTGCAGCCATAAATAAATAAATAAATAAAAATTAAAAAAGAATCTTGTCAAGTTTATTGATGAGGACCTTGGAGTTTGGAGACAGTAGGTCATAGGGGTGTTTAGAAGAAAAGAAAACACTGGATTGAGGGTAACCACTTTATGTAGCAGGAGCTAATTAAGTGGCCGAGTCTCTACTGCTGGTTAAAGGCTTCTTCATTATTAGGTGCTTTAGAAGTAAGTGCCCTGTTGCCCTGTAATTTTGTTTCATTAATTATGTCAGACATGGGTGGTATTTGAGGCAAACAACCCTTAGATTGCCTTTTCACCTGTATCATTGGCAAACATTTATCATTGATGGGGCTATTAAGTTCTTATGATTTTTTTTCTCATAGAGATCTAAAAAGAGCTGTGTAGTAATCACCTATCAAAGTGCAAATATTATAAAGAAATGGTAATAGAGTATTATTCAATAATACTCTTTTAGCCATTGCTTTATTTAACATTTACATAGTTTTTTTTTTGTTTTTTTTTTTTGTGTGTGTGTGGTACGCGGGCCTCTCACTGCCATGGCCTCTCCCGTCGCGGAGCACAGGCTCTGGACACGCAGGCTCAGCGGCCATGGCTCACGGGCCCAGCCGCTCTGCGGCATGTGGGATCTTCCCAGACCGGGGCATGAACCCGTGTCCCCTGCATTGGCAGGCGGACTCTCAACCACTGCGCCACCAGGGAAGCCCTACACAGTTCTTTGTGTCGGATAATATGATAAAAATTTTATGCATATTAAGTTAATCCTTCTAACATTCAGTGGTGGCTATGATTATTTTTTTTTCCATTTTACAGAGAAACTCAGGAATACAATAAGTGAATTATTTACGATCACACGTAAGATAAATGGCTGAGCTTACAAAACTGGTCAGTCTGGCTCTGTAGCACGTGGTCTTAATCGGTACTTTATGCTGCCTTCTGTTATTATCTGTGTACTTAACTATCTGTAGATATGTGCATCCATGGTAACGTGGATGTTGTGTTAATTGTTTGGGGGCTGATGTGATGCCATGTCTCAGAAAACAAAACAGAGACCTATTCTGAGGATTTACAAACGTTTCTGACTTACTTATCTTTGCATCCCTAACATTTTTACTTTTCATTCTAATTAGGTTCAACAAGGTAAATAAATTGGTGGATTATAAGATAATGATAGATTAGGAATGCTTGGTAAATCTCTTTAAACTCTAAGTTAAATGTCACAAGAGCAACTATCATGAACCTCAACAGCATGTCGTTTGGTGCCATAGTCGGTTTGCTTGATTGTCTCAGTGTAACGCCTGATATTCACGGTCTTTTGTTCATTTTACATATAATCCAGCATTAAAAGCATAAGAAATAAAGGGATAAAAAGTCGATGCCCCGCTTAACTTATTCAACTAAATTATTATGCCTTCACCTTTTGACCAAATCAAATTCATCTCCTCTCTCCCTGTCCTTCTGCCTGTTTTAATACTACAGCACAGATTTAATGGATTAGGAGTGAGTAATAAGAACACGGAAGAGTGGCCAGCATGATTAAGAATTTCTTGGTGGTGTAATTCCATTATAATTAACATTGTGTAACTGGAGAAATACGGTGTTTGCACATCTTGCTGGCAGATGTTTTTAAGTCAGTGGCAGAAAGGAGATTATTAGTAAATGAAGACCTATTTATTGAAATTGTTTTTGCATCTTGTATTGTTGGATTTATTTGTTTGTTTCACAAACCACAGTTAATTTAGTAAGGAAAATAAGCAATACGTTTAACAAGCACTGGAAATAAATTTGTTTGCAGTGCTTTGAAGTACCATAGTTGAACTTTTTACATTAGAGAGAAAATACTACTAAAAGATCTATAAAGTGGAAGGTGATTAAATAGTGAAAACAGAGTATTTTCTTCCCCAAAAATGTTCAGCAGAATTTAAAGTAAATGAAAATAACATGGTTTTGTATGTAGAGAAATTTTCAATTTGTTACAAGTGATTTTTTCCAAAAACTCTTTGGCCAATTAAATATATAATCAATTTACATAAGGTTGGATCAGAGTCTTCTGGCCAAGGGGTTGGCAATTTATGGCCCATTGATGCAGTCTAGTTCTCCACTTCTTTGTGTGTCTTCCACATACTAAGCATGCTTTTTAAAAATATTTGTAGATGGTTGGAAAAAAAATCAAAAGAATAGTAATTCATGATATGTGAAAACTATGACATTCAAATGTCAGTGTCCATCAATAAAGTTTTATCGGCACACAGCCACACTCGTGTGTATATATTGTCCATACTGATTTCATGTTACAACAGCAGAGTTGAGTAGTTCTGATACAGATTTTATGACCTGCAAAGCTGAAAATATTTATCATCTAGCTCTTTACAGAAAAGTTTGCAGACCCCTGCCCTAGCCAATAAAGAAAATAAAACATCAGTAGTAGTAATAAGACTGATTTCTAATAGCACTGTAATTTCAATACAAATATCTCCATTTTACAGATCAAGACACTGAGGCTCTGATTTTTAAGTCATTGACTTGGTTACAATTGTGTTTTGAGGGCCGTCTTGAACTATAACAACTTGTAATATATATAAATGCCTACAATTTAGATCTATTTAAAAAATATTTTAAGTCTTTTGAAAATGGGGTTATGTGTTCTCATTTAATTGAGTTATTAAATACGATTTGGTTGATTGATTTAAAAGCAGTCATTCCAGTGTATGGAACTTTGGACATGCCATATTAACTTGTAGCTATCTACAAAAGGGAGGTTGGTATTCTGTTTTCATAGCAGATGGTAGAATCACTTTTCTGTGTCATTGTGGATCCTGCTTTATATAAAAATGATTACAAGTTGGTGCACCTTTTATTTTGAGAACTTTAATACAGTGGTCTTGGGGAATTGGCCCCTAAGGCCTTTCTGTGGAAATCCTTGCTGCTCACTCATTCATTTATTGCAGAAAAAAATAAATTGTCAAAGATGATGGCTGTTCATGGTAAGAGCTTACTTAGCTAGGTTTATGAAAGCAGGCAAGAAGTTATTGATGTTTTCCATCATTGATTTCTCACCTCCCTTGCTGAACTAGAGGGTCACAATAAATGATTGTTGCATTAGACTGTGATGATGATCAGTTTTCTGTGTTATTAAAAAATGGCTTAAGAGGTCTATTTAATAGGGTACTTAGGCTAACTTTAAGCCTGGTAGAAGAGGTTTTCTCAAGAGTTTCCTGAAATTCAGTGTTGAAAGACTTATTACATGAAACACAGTAAGGTAAACTGCATTTTAGTTGGCAAAATCCCTTAGGCTTATTGAATGGACCTTCTGAGAATTCAGGTTGTCATTACGCAGTGCTAAATATCAGAATAACAGCTGAACTTCATATAGTTACCTGGATTCTTAAAAATATCCATTCTTACAGACTTCCTTAGATACAGCTGGTAGATGATAATCTATATAATGCCTTGAGGGCTGAGCCTGTGTCTTACAGTATCTTCAGTATCAAGAACAGTAACTAAATAATAGTAAATATTATTATTTTAGCTAACCTTTACAGAATACTATGTGCCAGGAATTGAGCTATTTTTATTTTTATTTTTTTTACAAATAATAATTAACTGTCTAAAAACCTTCTGCTCTTAATAATTTATTCCAATAATACAGGGTTTACAGGGCCATATAAAACACTCGGGGTGGCTGAAATTAACACTCAGGTATCTCTGACTCCAAAGCTTGATCTTTCTCATGCTGTGGTTGTAGGGCATTCTCCAAATGTTTGATGAGTGAATGCATGGGTGTGTGAAAGAGTCAGTTGTTATCAGCAATACATCATCATGGTTTCTTTACTCTTAATTCTAGTACTGTGATCATAGTTATTAAGCTTTTTCAGAGATCCACACTCGATTCACTTGCTTTGAAAAAGAATCCTTATGGAACAGTCTAACTTACGACTTAGGGATCAGCTGCCTCTGTCATACACAGCAGTGTGACTGGAAGCAAAGGTGTGGTATTTCTGCTGCGACTTAGGTGGACTGCAAAGGATCAGTTGTTAAGTATGTCATTTGTTGAGCTAAAACTAAATGTTAATACCCCTTCAAGGACCATAATGAGTATGACTTGACGAGTTATCTTATATACATATCTCAGATGATTTGCACAGCAGTGCTCATGGCTAGAAAGACAGGTATTTTATACGTAAGACAAGGGACTCAGGGGATTTGAGTGATTTGCCCAGGTAACCCAGGTGGAAACTCAAGTCTTCTGAGTGCAACACCATGTTGGCTAGGGCCTTATTTTTACGGGGAAGAGCTGGACTCAAATAAAACCCAAGCAGTTTTCCCACGCCTAGGTAAGATTGTACAGATACATGGGTTCTTCCCTTTTAGAGACCGACTTAGTTACTGGAACCACCAAAACACAAGTGCACACAAAGGAACTTGTGGCCTATACATATGTCATAGATACTAATGCTTTAGTTTTGTACTGTCCAATGGAAATATACTGTGAGCCAAAAATATAATTTCAATTTTCTGGAACTCACATTAAAAAGTACAATGAAACAGGTGGAAATTTATTAAATATATTGTGTTCAAAATATTATATCAACCTGTACCAGTATTAAAACAATTAGGAATAAGATACTTTACACTCATTTTTTACACTATCTTTTCATTTCTTATTAGCTACTTTACAAGCACTCAGTAGCCACATCTGGCTAATGGTACCATATTGGATAGCACAGCTCTAAACACTAGGATAGTAAGACCCAGCTTTCCTGCTTGGGTATGGAAAAGCTCTGAGAAAAGGAAGGGAAGAAGTTTTCCTAATTTATTCTTCTACATCCCCCATGTTTTGTTATTCACATGGTCTCCTTTATGTTTAGATTTAAATGTCTTTTCATATTTTTAACCTAACTGGCTAGTCATCTCACTGTTTGATATTCACTCATCGGATACAGAGTTTCTATTCTCAAGAGTTCTCTGAGGAGGCAGTATATCTGTGCAAGGAAATAGATAAGCATGACTCCAGTGATTGGAACAAAATTAGAAGATTCCTGAGGAAAAATTGCTTCTATAATTTAACAAATGCACCTCAGCAACATCCAAGGCTCATGAGGAGCAAATTGGTTATTTTGGGTTAATGTCGGAATGAATACGCTTTTAGTTCACATTTTTTCTCTCTTTGTCATTTAGCTAAAATGAATGGTTGATAATGGTTAGAACATCATTTAGCTACAGAAAGAAGAGAAAAACCCAGAAAATATTTAAGCTACTCTTCAAATCATTCAAACAATTATATCCTAATAAAATAATGGTAATTTTGATCCAGATTGCAAGGTTTTTGTGTTTTTCCCTAATCTTTTAGACATTTATTAATTCAGTATAAAACAGTCCTATGGAATTAACACATGATTATATGCAAATTATACTTTTCTGTAAAGAAATTTCCCCAGTTGACAGGGCTTACCAGAGAGCATTTAAATACCATGTTCTAGATTTAGATATGTGTAGTACACACATTTGCTTTTTTTAACCTTAATGAATATGAGGCTGTCCTCTACTTCTCTGAAATTTTGTAGTATGTCAAAAAATGACTTGTATTACCATCTAATAATAATTACATGAACATCATCATCTAATAATAATTACGTGAACAACTAAGTTTTATCAGTGCTTACCATTAATACCAGTAAAATGCAAATTTTGTTCTGTATACTTTATATGAATTATTTCATTCATCTTAACAATAACCCTATCAGGTAGCTATTACAACCAGGAAGAAGTGCTCCAATGACCGTATATTCCTAGACTTTATATTTCTAGAGGAGGCATTTCTGAGTCAAAAAAAAAAAAAAAGTTTGCTTCTTATAGATACTGGTAAATAATTCTCCACAGAATTTGTACCAATGGATCCACCCACTAAAAATGTATGTGAATGTCTGTTATACCACACACTTATCAACACAGTGTAAAACTTTTGATCTTTGCCAATTTGATAGATGGAAAATATGAAGTTTGAAAAAGTTTTGTTTGAATTGGTGTTTTCTATTATAATTGAGATCATACCCTTTCCATAGCTCTTATCACACCCTGTATCTCAAAACAGCATTGCCAGGGCATCAACAAGTCTTAAGTGAGACAACCTTGGGGGTGGAAAGTCATGAGAAAAATTGAATTGAGGAAGAGATACAGGAGCTTTTTGACCTTGGCAGATAGATTCTACTTTTATGAAATGCCCTATTCGCCTTTCTGAGGTGGTTTGAGCCCTTTAGATACCAATCTGTGTTCTCACTAAGAAATTGTTAATTTCACCTAATTGCACCAGTTAGGAGCATTCAAATCATCGAAGCATAGTTGATAACTCTGGCCACTATCATTATATTTTTAAAATAATGGGGGTCAGATTGAACTGTTTTGAGATATGACAGTTATTACACGTATACCCACAGAAACCCCAAAGGGATGCTAAGAATTGATGGGCTTTTATTTTTACATACCAGATTCTTAACTGATCCAGGACTTAAATCTGCTGTAGACTCCTCACTCAAAAAAGTCGTAAGAATATTGAGCATTTCATTGTTAGTAGACAGCTTTCCGTACTAGAAACATACTTCGTACCTTCACCTTGTGGCCTGGCCTCTACATAACCTTTTAAGTGGTCAATTAAAAAGCTTTTGCCTCCTTTTTTTTTTTTCTTTCTTTCAGTCTTGTGATATATTCTGCATTCTCCCTCATGGTTATATGCACTATCATGTAGATAGCCTTTCTGAAAGAGGCAGATACAATTCAGTATGTAGTACTTGATTTTGCATAATACCGCTTAACTTAAGCATTATCTGCAGTGATTGAGGACAGGTGTGGACAGCGTGGGAAATGAAATCCGTTGAGAATCTTCAGATCATTTTTCTGGGTGCTTATTTCAGTGTTCTCTCTAATAAACCTTTTAGCAAAGCAGCAGTATGATAGAATCATCCTGGATATCACAGTTATTATCTCTTGCAGAGATTTCAAGGTCGTCTAGCTCACCCCTGTAATTTTGTAGATGAAGAAGCTCATTAGAGAAATGACTTTTCCAAGAAATTATTGGAAACGTCTGTCCAAACTCCTTGGTTTGAGCCTAGTGAGTTCTCCTTTCTCAAAATTATCCATGCCCTGTTTGAACAAGAAGTGAATGTGCAACAGAAGAAGAAAAGCAAACAAGGACAGTTACCTGGAAAATATACCTGATGTAATTAGTGTTGGCAGTTTTTCCTCCCCACTCCTGTTATTCCATATGATTTCTTGCTCATTTAGGCATGTAACATGTTTTCTTTATTTTCAGATGATAATTGACCAGGTAGCTTTTAGATTCTGAAATGATGACCTACTTTTTGGCAAGAGAATCGGGAATAGATATTTATTAAAAGGTCATTATTGCATCTAGCAGACATTAACAAACTTCATCAAGTTGTTGAGTTTCTCTGCTTACCACATTTTTATACAGAACTACTTATAGAAGTGACTTTATTCTGGACACTGGACCAAGAAGTCGTTGACAGGGATTCATGCTGATATATCTGATAGGAACATTTATTAAATGCCCTCTTATGGAGCTGACAAGACTGGGTATAGCACCTAGAGTTAGGAGGAAGTAAAATTACTTTCTTTAGCATGAGACAGGTGCATTGTTGATTGACTTTGTCATAAAGGAATTGTATTTTAATCTTCATCGTTACTTCAGATGACGTTCAATCATTTCATCAGTGTGTCCTTCACAAACAGCATGTTGCCTTTGTCTTTTTTTCCTCTTCTATTCTCTTGCTCACTTAGTAGCCCCCATCTCTCCACCAGAAAAGCATGTTATTGCATCTTCAGTACTACCTCGGTCACAAAAGATTCAAGTTTATGCTAAGTGGAGACCAGATACTTGTCTTTCTTTTTGCTTGAAGCTTTGACAAAACCTGTTCACTTGCTTTGAACAGTATTGCTCTGAGTTTACTTTTGCTTGGAAAAAGGGCCATAGGTATTTGGAAAAAATGAGTTACTTATCTTGGTTTCTCTGTGGCATTGGTAAGGGCTTCTGTCTTAGAGCTCACTCAACTAACAAAAGAACAAAGTGGCCAAGAAGACCCATAAGTCTGGGTGTTTCAGAAACAAAAAAGATTTATTTTTCCCTATTCTCTTTACCTTTTGACTAGAGCTTGAATTGAATGATTACTGTGAATTGCATGAGATTTAATGATGTTAACATTATCAATTTGTACATTTATCCAGGTGTGAACAGATGTGCATAACAGGATAACATGAAAGCTATTTAGATTAAGGAGTTCATTAATATGAAAGCTAACTTGGATGCAGTCACAAACAGAGAACCCCACATAACTATCTAGGAAGGGTATATGCCAGCCTGTGTTTGAACATGCTACAGTAAGTATTTAAAATAAATCTGTCAAAATTTTGAAGAAATTAAAATTGTCCTGTATCATTTTATTTTTCTAACTTAAAAAAATTAATTCCCGTCATTGTTTTTCTGTATTTTCGAGGCTTTGTATATCCACTTAAAAATAATCTTCCCAGTGCAAATTTCATAGTCCTTTAACTTGTCTCTATATGATAAGCATATGATGTATTAATGGTTACTATGCCAACTAGAGAACTAGATTTCAACAAAATGCTCTCATTTGATTTTAAATTTTGATGATTGAGAAGTCTAGTATCATGCGTGTTCTTGGGCAATTCATTTATTAAGTGTTGCACACAACCACTCACTATCCTGATTTTAGGTGGCCACTGTGGTGAAGGCATTGCACCTGGTGCTGGAATATAAACATTGAGCACCGTCCTGTTTTAAGGCACATACAGTTTAGTTAAAGTAGATGTGTTAGTAAACCAGTTTAAAATTTAGTGCAGAAAATGTTGTGATAGGAGATGCAGAAAAGACCCATCTTAATTCAGTGGAGAAGGGCTTGGGAAATTGAGGTTGGTGGAGTTGAGTTTAAGGGATGTTGAGTGAATGCTTCCATAGCTGGAAGGTAGCATGAATCACCCACAGTATTGTGAAAATGCTGTGCGGCAGCAATATCATCGTCATGAAGTTACAAGGTGGTCTCAGTGGGAGAAATTGTAAGGTTTACATCATCTGGATCATTGCCAAGCCTTTGTAATTGAGCAGGAAGTACACAGGAGTTGGAGATAAGAAGTCTCATTTTGCTGCTTATTAGCAATGCAACCACACGGGCCACACACTGATCCTCTCTTACTGTACTTTTGTATCTGTCAGCTGGAGATACTGACAGTAGGTACTCAGTCAATGTCTGACTTCATGTTCAAAGGATATCGTGTATCTGGAAGCATGTAGCAAATGGGAAAGGTCTATAGAACGTAACTTCTGAGGCTGGAGAGGGACCTTCAAGATGGCGGAGAAGTAGGACATGGAGATCACCTTCCTCCCCACAAATACATCAGAAATACATCTACACGTGGAACAACTCCTGCTGAACGCTGGCAGAAGACCTCAGACTTCCGAAAAGGCAAGAAGCTCCCCATGTACCTGGGTAGGGCAAAAGAAAAAGGGAAAAACAGGCACAAAAGAAGAGGGACACGACCTGCACCTCTGGGAGGGAGCTGTGAAGGAGGAAAAGTTTCCACACACTAGGAAGCCCCTTCACTGGCAGAGATGGTGGGGGGGGGCGGGGAAGCTTCAGAGCCACGGAGGAGAGCGCAGCAGCAGCGGTGTGGAGGGCAAAGCAGAGAGATTGCTGCACAGAGGATCGGTGCCGACCAGCACTCACCAGCCCCAGAGGCTTGTCTGCTCACCCGCCAGGACGGATGGGGGCTGGGAGCTGAGACTCAGGCTTTGGAGGTTGGATCCCAGGGAGAGGACTGGGGTTGGCAGCGTGAACACAGTCTGAAGGGGGCTAGTGCGCCACAGGTAGCCGGGAGGGAGTCTGGGAAAAAGCCTGGAACTGCCTAAGAGGCAAAAGACCATTGTTTCAGGGTGTGCGAGGAGAGGGGATTCAGAGCACCGCTGAAACGAGTTCCAGAGATGAGTGTGAGTTGTGGCTATCAGTGCAGATCCCAGAGACAGGCATGAAGTGCTAAGGCTGCTGTGGCGGCCACCAAGAAACCTGTGAGCAAACACAGGTCGCTCTCCACACCTCCCCTCCCCGGAGCCTGTGAAGCCAGCCACTGCCAGGGTCCCATGATCCAGGGACAACTTCCCCAGGAGAACACACGGCACGCCTCAGGCTGTTTCAATGTCATGCTAACCTCTGCCGCCTCAGGGTCGCCCCGCATTCGATACCCCTCCCTCACCCCGGCCTGAGTGAGCCAAAGCCCCTGAATCAGCTGCTCCTTTAACCCCATCCTATCTGGGTGAAGAACAGATGCCCTCAGGTGACCTACACGCAGAGTCGGGGATAAATACAAAGTTGAACCCCAGGAGCTCTGTGAACAAAGAAGAGAAGGGAAATCTCTCCCAGCAGCCTCAGGAGCAGTGGATTAAATCTCCACAATTAACTTGATGCACCCTGCATCTGTGGAATACATGAATAGACCACAAATCTTCCCAAAATTGAGGTGGTTGACTTTGGGAGCAACTTGGGGTTTGCTTCCTGTATCTAATTTGTTTCTGGTTATATGGTTATTATAATTTAGTATTTAGAGCTTATTATCATTGGAAGATATCTTTGTTGATTTGGTTGCGCGCTCCCTTTTTATATATGTATATGTGTATATATATATTTTTCCTTTTTCTTTTTTTGTGAGTGTGTGTGTATGCTCTTTGTGTGATTTTTGTCTGTAGAGGTTTGCTTTTACCATTTGTCCTACGGTTCTGTCTGCCTGCTTTTTTTGGTATAGTTTTTAGCACTTGTTATCATTGGTGGCTTTGTTTTTTAGGTTTGGTTGCTCTCTTCTTTCTTATTTTAAATTTTTAATAATTTAATTTTTTTTTATTTTAATAACTTTATTTTATTTTATTTTTTTCTTCTTTTTTTTCTGCCTTTTCTTCTGAGCCATGTGGCTGAGAGGGTCTTGGTACTCTGGCGGGGTGTCAGGCCTGAGCCTCTGAGTGGGGAGAGCCGAGTTCAGCACATTGGTCCACCAGAGACTTCCCAGCTCCAAGTAATATGAAATGGCGAAAGCTCTCCCAGAGATCTTCATCTCAACGCTAAAACCCAGCTCCACTCAACGACCAGCAAGCTACAGTGCTGGACACCTTATGCCAAACAATTAGCAAGACAGGAACACAGCCCCACCCATTAGCAAAGAGGCTGCCTAAAATCATAATGTCACAGAAACCCCAAAACACACCACCAAATGCGGTCCTTCCCACCAGAAAGAAGAGATCCAGCCTCATCCACCAGAACACAGGCACCAGTCCCCTCCACCAGGAAGCCTACACAACCCACTGAAACAACCTTAACCACTGGGGGCAGACACCAAAAACAATGGGAACTATGAAACTGCAGCCTGTGAAAAGGAGTCCCCAAACACACCAAGTTAAACAAAATGAGAAAACAGAGAAATACACAGCAGATGAAGGAGCAAGATAAAACCCCAACAGACCAAACAAATGAAAAGGAAGTAGGCAGTCTACTTGAAAAAGAATTCAAAGTAATGATAGTAAAGATGATCCAAAATCTTGGAAATGGAGAAAATACAAGAAATGTTTAACTACGACCTAGAAGAACTAAACAGCAAACAAACAATGATGAACAACACAATAAATGAAATGGAAAATTATCTAGAAGGAATCAATAGCAGAATAATTGAGGCAGAAGAACGGATAAGTGACCTGGAAGATAAAATAGTGGAAATAACTACCACAGAGCAGAATAAAGAAAAAAGAATGAAAAGAATTGAGAACAATCTCAGAGACCTCTGGGGTAAGATTAAATGCACCAACATTCGAATTATAGGGGTCCCAGAAGAAGAAGAGAAAAAGAAAGGGACTGAGAAAATATTTGAAGAGGTTATAGTTGAAAACTTCCCTAATAGGGGGATGAAAATAATCAAGTCTAGGAAGTGCAGAGAGTCCCATAAAGGATAAATCCAGGGAGAAACATGCCAAGACACATGTAAATCAAACTATCAAAAATTAAATACAAAGGAAAAATATTAAAAGCAGCAAGGGAAAAGCAACAAATAACATACAAGGGAATCCCAATAAGGTTAACAGCTGATCTTTCAGCAGAAACTGTGCAAGCCAGAAGGGAGTGGCAGGACATATTTAAAGTCATGAAAGGGAAAAACCTACAACCAAGATTACTCTACCCAGCAAGGATCTCATTCCGATTCGACAGGGAAATTAAAACCTTTACAGACAGGCAAAAGCTAAGAGAATTCAGCACCACCAAACCAGCTTTACAACAAATGCTAAAGGAATTTCTCTAGGCAGGAAACACAAGAGAAGGAAAAGACCTACAATAACAAACCCAAGATAATTAAGAAAATGGTAATAGGAACATACATATCGATAACTACCTTAAATGTAAATGGATTAAATGCTCCAACCAAAAGACATAGACTGGCTGAATGGATACAAAAACAAGACCCATATATATACTGTCCACAAGAGACCCACTTCAGACCTAGGAACACATAGAGACTGAAAGTGAAGGGATGGAAAAAGATATTCCATGCAAATGGAAATCAAAAGAAAGCTGGAGTAGCAATTCTCATATCAGAGAAGATTGACTTTCAAATAAAGACTATTACAAGAGACAACGAAGGACACTACATAGTGATCAAGGGATCAATCCAAGAAGAATATATAACAATTGTAAATACTTCTGCACCCAACATAGGAGCAACTCAATACATAAGGCAAATGCTAACAACCATAAAAGGGAAAATTGACAGTAACAGAATCATAGTAGGGGACGTTAACACCCCACTTTCACCAATGGACAGATCATCCAAAATGAAAATAAATAAAGAAACACAAGCTTTAAATGATACATTAAACAAGATGGACTTAATTGATACTTATAGGACATTCTATCCAAAAACAACAGAATACACATTCTTCTCAAGTGCTCATGGAACATTCTCCAGGATAGATCATATCTTGGGTGACAAATCAAGTCTTGGTAAATTTCAGAAAATTGAAATCATATCAAGTATCTTTTCTGCCCACAATGCTATGAGACTAGATCTCAATTACAGGAAAAAAAATCTGTAAAAAATACAAACACATGGAGGCTAAACAATACACTGCTAAATAATGAAGAGATCACTGAGGAAATCAAAGAGGAAATCAGAAAATACCTAGAAACGAATGACAATGAAAACATGACAACCCAAAACCTATGGGATGCAGCAAAAGCAGTTCTAAGAGGGAAGTTTATAACAATACAATTCTGTGTCAAGAAACAAGAAACATCTCAAATAAACAACCTAATGTTACACCTAAAGCAATTAGAGAAAGAAGAACAAGCAAACCCCAAAGTTAGCAGAAGGAAAGAAATCATACAGATCAGATCAGAGATAAATGAAAAAGAACTGAAGGGAACAATAGCAAAGATCAATAAAACTAAAAGCTGGTTCTTTGAGAAAATAAACAAAATTGATAAACAATTAGCCAGACTCATCAAGAAAAAAAGGGAGAACACTCAAATCAATAGAATTAGAAATGAAAAAGCAAAAGTAACAACTGACACTACAGAAATACAAAAGATGATGAGAGATTACTATAAGCAACTATATACCAATAAAATGGACAACCTGGAAGAAACGGACAAATTCTTAGAAAAGCACAACCTTGTGCGACTGAACCAGGAAGAAATAGAAAATATAAAGGGACCAATTACAAGCACTGAAATTGAAACTGTGATTAAAAATCTTCCAACTAACAAAAGCCCAGGACCAGACGACTTCACAGGCAAATACTATCAAACATTTAGAGAAGAGCTAACACCTATCCTTCTCACACTCTTCCAAAATATAGCCAAGGGAGGAATATTCCAAAACTCATTCTGTGAAGCCACCATCACCCTGATACCAAAACCAGATAAATATGTCTCAAAAAAAAAAAGAAAACTGGGTTTCCCTGGTGGTTCAGTGGTTGGCAGTCCGCCTGCCGATGCCGGGGACACGGGTTCATGTCCCGGTCCGGGAAGATCCCCCATGCAGCAGAGCGGCTGGGTCCGTGAGCCATGGCCGCTGAGCCTGCGTGTCCGGAGCCTGTGCTCCGCAATGGGAGAGGCCGTGGCAGTGGGAGGCCCGCATACCACAAAAATAAAAAAATAAAAAATAAAACTACAGGCCAATATCACTGATGAACATAGATGCAAAAAGGAGAAATCAGGCTCCCAGAGTTCAGACTATACTACAAAGCTATAGTAATCAAGACAGTATGGTACTGGCACAAAAACAAATATAGATCAGTGGAACAGGAAAGGAAGCCCAGAGATAAACCCACACACACATGCACCTTATCTTTGATAAAGGAGGCAAGAATATACGATGGAGAAAAGAGAATCTCTTCAATAAGTGGTGCTGGGAAAACTGCACAGCTACATGTAAAAGAATGAAGTTAGAACACTCCCTACCACCATACACATAAATAAGCGCAAAATAGCTTAGAGATCTAAATGTATGGCCAGACACTATAAAACTCTTAGAGGAAAACAAAGGCAGAACACTCTGTGACATAAATCACAGCAAGATCCTTTTTGACCCACCTCTTAGAGAAATGGAAATAAAAACAAAAATAAACAAATGGGACTTAATGAAACTTAAAAGCTTTTGCACAGCTATGGAAACCATAAACAAGACGAAAAGACAACCCTCAGAATGGGATAAAATATTTGCAAATGAAGCAACTGACAAAGGATTAATCGCCAAAATATACAAGCAGCTCAATATCAAAAAAAGAAACAACCCGATCCAAAAATGGGCAGAAGACCTAAATAGACATTTCTCCAAAGAAGATGTACAGATGGCCAACAAACACATGAAAGGATGCTCAACATCAGTAATCATTAGAGAAATGCAAATCAAATCTACAATGAGGTATCACCTTACACTGGTCAGAATGGCCATCATCAAAAAATCTACAAACAATAAATGCTGGAGAGGGTGTGGAGGAAAGGGAACCCTCTTGCACTGTTGGTGGGAATTTAAATTGATACAGCCACTGTGGAGAACAGTATGGAGGTTCCTTAAAAAACTAAAAATAGAACTACCATACAACCCAGCAATCCCACTACTGGGCATATTCCCTGAGAAAACTATAATTCAAAAGGAGTCATGTACCACAGTGTTCATTGCAGGTCTGTTTACAATAGCCAGGACATGGAAACACCCTAAGTGTCCATCGGCTTATAAATGGATAAAGAAGATGTGGCACGTATATACAATGGAATGTTACTCACCCATAAAAAGAAATGAAATTGAGTTATTTGTAGCGAGGTGGGTGGACCTAGAGACTGTCACACAGAGTGAAGTAAGTCAGAAAGAGAAAAAACAAATACCATATGGTAACATATGTTTAGAATCTAAAAGAAAAAAAAAAGGTTTTGAAGAACCTAGGGGCAGGACAGGATTAAAGACCCAGACCTAGAGAATGGACTTGAGGACACATGGAGGGGGAATGGTAAGCTTGATGAAATGAGAGAGTGGCATTGACATATATACACTAAGAAATATAAAATAGCTAGTGGGAAGCCGCTGCATAGCACAGGGAGATCAGCTAGGTGCTTTGTGTCCACCTAGAGGGGTGGGTTAGGGAGTGTGGGAGGGAGATGTAAGAGGGAGGAGATATAGTGATATATGTATATGTATAGTTGACTCTCTTTGTTATTTAGCAGAAACTAAAACACCAGTAGCTGATTCACTTTGTTATAAAGCAGAAACTCATACTATTGTAAAGCAATTATACTCCAATAAAGATGTTAAAAATAAATAAAGTTCTTTTATTCTGTATAAATTATACAGACCAACTATATCCACACCAACTATATTCCATTCTTCAAATTACATCTGGAGAATAACTAATGTTGGTTTATTAAAAAAGCAATTAGCATTTTATAAAGGTCATTATTGTACCCCATGCCTTTTGTTTTGGGACTCCGGAATAATCTAATAATCTTAAATATTTTCCTCAGGAACGCAACATGGTTTTGTTCCTTTTAGAGCAACATACTTTGGTATGAATGGAATGTGAAAATGATAAGCCCGAAACTATCATTTTCAGGCATTCATTTTAATTTCACTCACTAATATTTTGGATATGAAGCTTTATGCTAGGCACCAGAGATCTGCAACATAGATACTATAATCATTTAGTTTAAAGTTCAGTGAGGGCTGTAGTCATAAATGACACAATTACAAAGACAGTTTGTGATAAAAGCTTTGAAGAAGCAAATGCTGTCCTGTGAGTATAGAATATTATGAGAACCTGACTTAAGGTGTTAGAGGACGTTTCTCTTAGTGAAATTTAAGTGGGGCTCCACAGAGTGAATAGGTGGAAAGGGCTTAAAGGAAAGAACATGACAGAAGAAACAGTATGTATAAAAGCCTTGAGATAGGAAAGAACATGGCTCATTTCTACTGAAAAGACTTCAGTGTATCTGGGGTGCAGAGAGCAAGGTGGAGGGTGGTGAAAGGTGAGCTCTTGGGAATATTTGACAAAGGTTAGATGATGCAAGGATTTGTAGGCCAATTAAAGACTGTGGTCTTATTTTTATGACTAATTGGAAGACAGTGAAGCATCTTAAGAGGGTTTGGGTTGGGAGAGGTGATAATATCGGCTAATGGATAGCAAAGGCATAGGTGGTGTCAGGAGACAATGCAGTGAGAATGTGCTCATTGCTACTACAGGTGAGAGGTAATGGTAGGTTGAGGGAACTAGTGGTAGAGATGGGGAGAGGTTGACTTAGTGGTGGATTGAGTATTGATGCGATGAGAGACAAGGGAAGGTATGTGTGACTCCTGACTTTCTGACTTGATAAATTATGGTGGTGCCGTTCGCTATCAACTCTAGAAGTGGGCCCTTTAGTGGGGAGGGAGGATTGGTATAGGAAGTCATGTGTTTGTATACAGGCACATTGAGTTTGACATCCCTTTAGAGTATCCAAATAGAGATGTCAGGTAGTCAATTGGCTGCATGGATCTAGAGCTCAGAAAAGAAAGTATGAAGGCAATATAGAACTCAAAGAAACATAAATATGTTTTTGTGTTAAGTCCAAACTATCATCGGTATCACCTGGAGTTTAAATTTAGAAACGTATAGTGTATAATTTTTGAGGGTAAAAAAGTGAGAATTTGTAAACCTTGGAGAGCCTTCATACTATTTAAAAGTTTTATAATTGTACCATTTGTCCTACTTTTATAAATTAGATTTCAAGTGTTAAAAAATGTATTCTAAAAATTTGGCAGTGGTTTTCAAGGATAAGGGAATTGTTCTCATGTAGTTTATACGGAATGAATATTAATTGTTGCTCTTTACGATCTTATGTAATTTATCCTTTAATTTCAAACGATACAGAGTTTTGACTTTAATATGAAAATTAAATAGTTAATTTAGCTTATTTAAACATATTGCTTTATCAGTATCTTTGTCGTTTCAGATATTTAAATATAGATCATCCTTTTGGCCTTTTTTATGGGTTAACCGTGACTTACAAAAGTTTTCTTGCTCATCAGGGTATCTTACTACACAGTTTAAGGAATATCTTGGTAAAATCAGGTTCTCTGTAATTGACTGAGAAAAACTTTTTCTCACATAATGTGCCATCGAGACTTTTTTCTAACACCATTGATGCCTCTGGAATGCAACTGATTATTAAAAAAAAAGTCTAGGTTTATGCTTTATTCTAAAATCCATTTCTTTTTTTGTAGGTGATATGCAATTGAACTTGAGATGAATAACATCTTTGGGAGTAAGTACCATTTTATTTAAATAAAAATATATGTGTAATATAATATATAAATATATTTTATCTTTGAGGAATTGTAGAAAAGTTTTGATGTTGATACTCATTGGGGACTACTTTTCCTTATGACTTATGGGATTAATATATAACTTATGTAAATATACAGAAAGCAATAGCAATGGATTTTATATTAAACCATAAGATAGGAGGTGATTTTAAATGTAATATGTGGTCCTCAAAATTCATTTACAAATAACATTTTATTATTAATCTCATTTATCAATGCATTTAAAAACTATACTTTTTAAAGTAGGAAAGTTAACTATCTGAAATTTATTATCTGAATAACTAAATATAATAGACAATGCATTTGTTTGTCTTCCTTCACATATTTATTCAGCTGTAAATCTTTGCATTTTATGAAATTTATATTTTTGCTATGTTAAATTCTAATATTACCAAAATGTGCTTTTTGGAACACAACTTACCCCTGTAAACATTATTTTATATGTTGTCATGTTAGTGATCAAATGGTTCTGTTCTTAATAGCAACTATCTCAAAAATCATCTTTTTTGATTTTCAACCTAACGTTTATATTTTGTACAAAGTTTTCTGTCTTCGTTCCTTTTGGTTTAGTGCATACATCGTATACTGGAGAATTATCCGTTTGTTTTAGCAATTTGTACTTTGGTAGTCCCATGATAATTACATGATTTGTATTTGGTTACCCGATTGCAGATAATCCTGTGGCATTACGGAGTTTAATTTATGGGGAAGATCTGTAGACTTAAAAAGGATTACTGACCATTTAGGAGTGATTAATTAATCAGTATAAAATTGAGTCTTAACTGTATTAATGCCTTTCTAAGCTACACAGAGATACATGCACAGACACACATGTTAGCCAATCCCATAGCAAAAATGACCAGATTATAACAAAGAGGTTGGTGTCCTACTATGTTGGGCCATCACAGGAAGTAGTGAGCCAGAGGTTCTTGAGTCAAGTGTTCTGAGACTGTTCATGCTCTCACAAGCTGTGGGATCTTGAGCAATTCATTTTCCCTAAAGTTCACTTTCCTCATTTGTACGTTTAGTGTGCCAAATCATGATTTGTTAGGTTCCTTCTTCTCCTGAAATACTTTCATTTCTTACTTCAAAAAGCTGAAGTTTAGAGGCGAATAGTTTCATATTGGTAAAACTGCTATGAATTAAGAGGTGACAGGGTAACGTAAATTCATGTATTGGGATAATCGTGTAGAAAGGTTCATCGATTGTCTAGTCAGCAGTATTTTTGTTTACTTACTGAATTTGGGGATTTGGGTGGATCTAGGAAGACAGGCTTTCCTCCCTCTGTGCCCTTTTGTCCTCTGACATGGAGACATAGGATTGATTCATTTTGAAAAATCTCTCATTTTGAAAGAATCCCTTAAAACCTTGTTAGCTCAGGGTTATCTTTTATCTGATTTCTCTCTTCTGTATAGGTTGCAGGCTGAAGAGCATTAAAGTAGCTATTTTCTTCATGATTTCCTTTTCTAGATTTGAATAATTCACTTGATTCTTCCAAGATACTTAGATGAAAGAGTGTTAACTAGGGATTGCTAATTTTAGTTACTTTTGTTTGAAATTAGAAAAAAAATGCATTATATATTTAGTCTGAAGAGTAAGCCCTCATATCCTTTATCTGGTCATTTAAAAAATTCTAAGTAATGTTCAGGCACCTTTTCTATTGTGAGGTTAGATATTTGCTTGACATTTGTTTTTTTCCTTTCCTTTATTAAAAAAAAAAAATTAAATGAAGTCAGTGAATAAGTAGAAAGATCCATGTGAGTGTTGGGCTTGTTCTCATTGCTTCTTTTTACTCCCATCCATATATTATTTTAAGCTTACCTCAAGCATTCCAACAGCAGATATCAAATGATTGCTGTTTTATACCAGAGGGGATTTTTATGAACCAGGCCAAAGGATCCACTAGATCTCTGAGACCATTTTTCTAACTTTAAGATTCTACGATACTACAATTTTAATCTTTTAGGTTAAATCTAAAAAATTAACATCTTTGCAGGTGAAAAATGGTAAGATGGTGTCAATTTTATGTGGATCAGCCTACATGTCAGTTATTCATTGTTGAGAAAAAATATAACATCTGTGAAAATGGTAATGTCAAGCAGCAAAGCTTACTAAAACACTAACTTCATTTAAGAAAACTTAGTTATCATCGTGAGTGCCAGGTATTAAAAACTATATTTTAAATATTTGTAAATCAAATAGGAATAAAACCTTCATTGCATATCTTTCTTTTTTCAGGAATTCTTTTCCTGTGTCTTATGAGACAAATCATAGGCATTACAGTTTGAAATCAAGATCATTGTTTTCTTTGCAACTGCTACATAGCTGTTGAATATTTGCAGTAAATTTTCATGACTAATGAAGTGCATGCTTGATTATATGCCATTAGTAAAAATATCTTTTTATGCCAAATGGTGGTTTTCAGCATGGCCTTGACAAAGGTAACATATAAATGTGCTATTTTCCTTCAAAGGAATGCAAATCAGTAGAAGCAAATTTTAAGGGAAATATTTAAAAATAAACAATTAAAATAATGGATATTTTATGTTACTTATTGGAATTATATGAACATATAAATAGAGCAGCTAGATATACTTATTTTAAGAGGCCAGTATAATACTAATTAGGAAAGTGGTAAATATCATAAGTATTCTAGTGAATTCATTCCATTTTTAATACCTACATCTTATTGCTGAGTATACTGTTGGATAGATAGCTATAATGCTGACCTTGAGAATCTTCTACGGTTACTTTTCAGTTTTTCTAACCATCATTTCATGTTCCTGCTACTCTTGCTGCTTGTCACTTGCTATTTCACCCAGTGTTTGATCCTACCTCTCTGCCTTCTTTAATTCAGTTTCCTTTGTCAGGGATACCCCTTTCTTCCAGTCCTTACCTGTCAAAGTTCTACTTATCTTTCTATGTCTAGTTGAACTCCTTCCTGCCTCTTCCAGGAGGCCATCCAGATGCCCTCTAGTCAGAATTTGCTGCTCAAGGTCATTGCTGTCAACTTGTCCTTCCATCTGGAGCTCATCTCTATCTTGCTGCCTTGTGACTAACAGATTCTGTGTCCATTCTCCAATTTGATTGTGTACCTCTCTCCCCTGTGTTCCCTGCTTTGGCACAAATCATACTTTTGATTGAATTGTTTTGTAAAATTAAAACTGTACACCAGACAGGTAGTAGAGGTTCAGGCTTGATTTTTCCCACATGGTGTGTTTGTCGTGGGTCAATAATTTTTGCTCCCTACTTTGGATCCTCATGTCACACCATGAGATTGGTAGGGCAGAAATTATATACTATTCAGATACAGCCAAGGTTGTTATGAACTCTGTGATATTTTTTTCAAAGCTGATGACAAAACCATACTATTCTTTTATTAAATATTAGTCTAATATTTAATGTCTATTATCTCTATGCATAGTTTCAAAAATAAAGTAACATCTGTAATCCAAAATGCAATAGCATAATTTACAGCTATATACTTATAGCTGTATCTTTTTTTTTTTTTTTTGCGGTACGCGGGCCTCTCACTGTTGTGGCCTTTCCCGTTGCGGAGCACAGGCTCCGGACGCGCAGGCTTAGCAGCCATGGCTCACGGGCCCAGCTGCTCCGCGGCATGTGGGATCTTCCCGGACCGGGGCACGAACCCGTGTCCCCTGCATCGGCAGGCGGACTCTCAACCACTGCGCCACCAGGGAAGCCCTAGCTGTATCTTTTATAACAGATATAATAGCAATTCTGATAAAAATTCATAGGCCAGTGTGCCAGGTTTCACCATTTCACAGTTCCCTATTCCTCTGGACAAAGGGATTAAAATAAGTGTGGGCCTAAACTCTAAAAAGGACCATCAGAGAATGAGGAGAATGAGGATGAGGGTGGGGAGCTCTGTATACAGGAAGGAGGCTAATGTCCATAAGATAAAGCTAAACCAAGGTACCCAGACAAGAGCGTGAACGAGGAGACTGGGAAAGACTCTGCAAAGAGTTGAGTCCCCACTTCTGTCTTCTCAGGTCCTGTTTCCTGCTACTTTGTCCAGTCCCTTGAACTATATCATTGGGTATTTAGGAGCTACAGAAACCAATAATTTACCCTTTTACTTAAGCTAGTTTGAGTTGGGTCTTTGTTATTCAATTCAAAGTCCTGACTCATAGAGATAAAATTATTGATATAATTGAAGTTTTCTTTCTATTCCACTTCCCATTCCTCTTTTCTGTCTTTCCTTTCCTTTCTTTCTACTTGTCCTTTTATCCCTTCCCCTATCTTTTTTCCTCTCGTTCTCTTGTTCATTCATCCATCTATCCATGCATTCATCTAATAGTCATCAACTGTTGAACATATATTAAGCATTATGCTAGGTTCCAAGGAAAAAGAGATAAGCAACATATAGTCTTTGTTCTCTTTAGAATTAAATTTTCTCATTTTGTTTTTAAGACATTGGTGTTCTGGAAAGGGAGGCAGAACCCAGGCCAAACATGGGGGAAAAATCATAAAAAATAAATCCTTAAAGCATATGCCTAATATTTTAGATTGGTGGAAAGATTGAAGGTATGAAGGGTGAATTGGAAAGGGGTCATGAAAAAGTGAGCTTAGAGGAGGATTTTTTTAAAAAATAAATTTATTTATTTATTTTTGGCTGCATTGGGTCTTCGTTGCTAGGCATGGGCTTTGTCTAATTGTGGCGAGTGGGGACTACCATTCATTGCAATGTGTGGGCTTCTCATTGCCGTGACTTCTCTTGTTGCTGAGTACAGGCTGTAGGTGCGTGGGCTTCAGTAGTTGCAGCACGCGGGCTCAGTAGTTGTGGCTCGTGGGCCCTAGAGCATGGGCTCAGTAGTTGTGGCGCACGGGCTTAGTTGCTCCGCGGCATGTGGGCTCTTCCCAGACCAGGGCTCGAACCCATGTCCCCTGCATTGGCAGGAGGATTCTTAACCACTGTGCCACCAGGGAAGCCCTAGAGGAGGATTCTTATTAATGACAGTTCTTCACCATGTTCTAGGCAGATGACAAATTCAAAATACATAACTGTGCATCATTTAAATTGGCCGAGGTAAAAAAAAAATGTACTTTGAATAGTAGATTGACTCTTCTTGTACTCTATTATCGATACTAGGTATGGGTAAAGGGGGATTTGGACATGTTACCCTTTCTTCTTTAGTAAGCGTTGTGAGAGACTAATTATACAGTACATCTCAGAATCACTGCCTTGTACAGGTCATCATAATTTCACGAGAGACCAGCCCCAGAGGAATTGATGAACTTTTCCTGGAAACACTAAGCATGTGCAGAAATTCAGTCCAAGTCTACTCACATGGACATTCCCAAGTATGGTTGTAATTTGGAGACAAAAGATGGAAAGTTTGAGCCCTCTTATCTGTAACATTTGCTCTTACAAAAGTTCTCAGCTAAATTAATTAGTTGGCAAGCAGGTCATGGTCTAGTTTTGCCTCATCACTTCAGTCTTCTAAGTTTCTGTGTTTCTTTATTTCCACGCCTCAGCAAATGGGGTTTCTCTCTTTGGATGTGTCATACTTCTCAAAAGGCTGTCCTCTGATACTTCGTGAACTCGTTGTTTGAAGGCCTACCTCTTGGAAGCTTTCTCTGATGATCCAAGGCAGAGTTGGCCTTACTTTGTAAGTGTGTGCATCTCTTGCTCATGTCGGCAGACTCTGCTTTGAGTTACTGTTATTTTATTTTTCTCTCTCAAATGAAACAAGGGCTCTGTTAGAGCAGAAACCTTTTATATTCATCTTTTTTTTTTTTTTTTTTTTTTTTTGCGGTACACGGGCCTCTCACTGTTGTGGCCTCTCCCATTGCGGAGCACAGGCTCCGGACACGCAGGCTCAGTGGCCATGGCTCACGGGCCCAGCCGCTCCGCGGCATGTGGGATCTTCCCGGACTGGGGCACGAACCCGTGTCCCCTGCATTGGCAGGTGGACTCTCAACCACTGCGCCACCAGGGAAGCCCTATATTCATCCTTATGTGACCAGTTTCCAGGCCCATGCATGGGGTGTATTGAGGGTTTAATGTTTGGTGAATAAATGAACAAAATGGAATGAATGAGACACAGTGTAGTCCAGTATGGACAAGTAAAAGGTAATGCCTTTCTCAAAAATAAGGTCAAAATAAATATTCTGAAATTTTTAGATATGTTATTCCTCAAACTTTTAGAATTGACATGTGGAAAGTACATTGTTCAAATTCTTATCTTATAAAGTAATCATATTACAGACGTTCCTTATGATCTGTGTTCAAAAAGACTATGCAATCAAAAAGACTAAGATATGCTGGTTGCCTACAGGAAGATATTTGAGACAAAGCTGAAAGCCTTATAATTCATGATATTTCATGTTCAATGTATGAAAAGGTCTTGTCAACCCAATACAGTATTTTAATTGAAAAGTATTCTCAAGTCAAATTGAGATGTATTATATACATTTTAATCCATCTGCCATAATATACACAATGTATGTATGTATATTAAATAAGCTAAAAGTTCTAAAGCTCAAAATATATTCCTGTTTCAAAGACACATGTTCACATATTTTGAGGATAGGACCCACTCCCCTACTCATAACCAGTATTTCATAGAACATATTTTGGGAGTTGCTGATCTAACAGAAGATAAACTAATAATAGCTTGATAGGGAGGAAATGAGGCTGAGGGAATCCCCAATTGATTTGTGTTTTTAAGCTGCCATTTTAGAATCTGAATGTTAGGGAAAAATAGATATATTGATGAAATAGTCAACACAGCTTAACAGATACTTTCTGAGTAACCACTTTGTGCCAGGTACTTTCTGGCACGTGAAGATGCATGACATAGGCAGGTTGAGAAGTATCACAATCGATAGGTTCCCACATGATAGTTCTCATATTTTCAGAAAAAGGCAGTGGCAGTGTGCACACTGTATCTGCATGTGATTCTCCTGCTATAATTAATTTCTTAAAAGCTCATAGTGCATTGAAACTCTTTTAACTGTTCTTCAGAAGTACAGACGTTGAAGTAGGCAAAAGAAAATCGCTGTGAGCACTGAGTTTTAGTAATTTACCCTGTACATGTTTTTAAAACTCCTACCGTTGTACTCGGAAACAATAAAAATGAGTGCACATAGTTTTTTCTTCAAAGAAATGACTGTGTGGTGAAAAATTCTAAATTTAACTTAATATTTCATTTTATTAATTGAGTCTCATTGGTCCTATGTCATGAAAAACGATATACCTTTCAGCTCCCTTTAACTAGGTATCCTATCATTAATCACGAGCTGTCTAACGATGTTGCAGTTTTCATATTTTTTTATGACTCAGTGCACGCCTCTCAGTAGTAAGTAGAGGTGCCTTCTGAGAATTAGCCTTCTGCTCCCACCCCTTCCTCTGACGTCACAGCCATGGGCAGGCCCATAGGCACACACGCATGTGTGTGCGTGGGTGCTTTCTTTCGCCCACACTCTCACATTCTTACACTGTCCCATTCTCTAGATGAACACCTTCCTGGATGCTAATGATTGTCAGTAATCCTAATTATTTTATCTGGGTACAGATACGATTCTTAACCTCATATTCTCTATTAAGATGCTGTTTAACAACAGTATTGATCTATTTCCTTTCCATTTTTCCTATAATTCAACCTGTACTCCCTGCTTATCTTGGACATGCTCCTCCTTCAGCCATCTCCCCTCCCTGAAATTTTGACATGCTGTGTCTGAGCTACAGTAATGTGTGCATAATCATGCAATCATTTACTTATTCATTCAACAAATTGTCATCAAGGCAGTGTGCTAGCTGTTGTGGGAATCATAATGAAAAAAAAAGTTCCTAATGCCTCTTATTCTGAAAGGAAACTTTTAATAGGGAGACTTTTTTGCCATTATATTTAAAAAATGTCTTTTGCATAATGAAACTGCTGTATTTGACATTTGCTTTAAGTAGCTTTCATAGATACTTACTTTGATTCTGGCGCTTAGCTATGATGGAAATGATAGAAGGCACGTTTTTAACTGAGGATATTTGTTTGAAGGGGCAACATAATTGGGATATGTAGCATTTGTTAATTTACCACACATTTCTGTAACACTGTAATAGAGAAAGACTATTTTAGTAAGTAAAAAGATACACTCCTATTATAATTGCCCATAAATAATTTTTTTCATTAATAGGAAAAACAAGATGATAGATACAAGCAAATGACTTTACTATCAGGTAGAATACAAGATGAGTTCCTAAAAGAGGTATAGAATGAAGCCTGACGGGAAATTCAGAGAAGGCCAAACTTACTTCTCTCTGGGGTTCCAGGAATAGTTTTATGGAAGGGGTTGGTGATGAAATTTCCTCAGTGACTATGGCTGGGATGTGAACATATATAGATGTTGGTGATGGTCCTTGCAGGCTGAGTAAGTGGTATAAATACATACATAGAGCTATGAAAAGCTTTGTGGCATGGATGTGAACAGTGAGAGGAGGAGGTCAGTTAAATACAAGCATAGAATGGGGAAAGAAATGTCTATCATGTGTGAAGCACATGCACATTGTGTCCCGCTATGTATTTAGTCAAGTGTCTCTTCTTGCTCTGGAAGGTATATTTGCGTGGATAGCTTTCTCCCTGGCCATCGTGCACAGTCAATTCTGTTGATAAGTTCTTGCTGATGTAATGACTGCAGTAATCCTTGAGTTACACAGGCCTCACCAGCCCTGATAGAATGTTGAATGTTCAAAAGAAAAATCTATGTACCTATTAAATCATCAAATGCCATTGTGTGTTTATGAAATCAGATGAAAGCCAGTTTCTACATTCGAGCAAATCTGCTTCTCTGTACTCGGTTGGGGTTGGAAGGAGGGATTACTCTGCTCCCCTGAGAAGGTTAAGCTGTCATCTCATTAAATACGGACTTAAAATAATGCTTCCAAAGCAGCTGCCTCTTCTGATTGATGATGATGATGATGGATAATGATAGTTTTGAAATCAGTTTTGCAGGGGAAATGGCTGTTTTTCTCTTTGGCCGATGTTGTAATCCGGATTGGGGATTTCTTGTCATATTAGGTATCTTTTTGATTAAATGGGAAATTGCTAAGGACTGTATTCTCTATGATAAAATGGCTCTAAAACTGAGCTATGGGGCAAACGATAATGAGTTGTTCTGTACATATTAGTTGAGTGACAGCAGTTATTCTGGGCTTTACAGTGTCCTCTGTTTTGAGTTATATTTGGGGAACAAATAGCAACCCAAATCTAGACAGAGAAGTGGCAGACAGTGTGGTACTTTGAAGATAATAAATGCCTTACTAAAGTCTTGCAAGAGTGTTGACACACATTAATATTCAGTGTTCTCTTCAAGTTCCTCACGGCTTATACACTTGTCCCCTCTTTTTGGATTGATCTTCCCCCCAGATACCTGCATGGTTGGGCCCCTTACTTCTTTGGATTTCTGCTCAAATATTTTCTCGTCAGAGAGGCCTTCCTGGCGCATCATCTCTAGAAGAGTGTCTGTACCTCCTCTGTTTGTTCTCTTTGCTACATAGCACTTTTCACCCCCCGAGGTATTTATTTATTGTCTCTTTCCTAGGATGTAAGCGGCATCAGAGCAGAGACTGAACTGTTTAGTGCTGTAAACTGAGCGCCTGTAAAATTTTCTGCCCCATAAATGATTAGCTGGATGAATTTTTATTGTAGGCACAGAGGGGGCTAAATAGGGTGCTAAAGATGATTTAGAAAGCTAGCTAGTATTTGGCTCCAGAGCCAAACTCAAGAACTTTGGTTTATTAACACAAATTGTTTTAGTTTGTATATACCCGAATAATACAGGCAACAAAGAGCCCTGAAAAGGAAATGGAACATTTCCTTACTTGTAGGTAGACCACTTTCACACATTCTAGGAAAAATGAATCAATTTTATTTATATAAAATCACTGGTAACCACTATTCCATACCATTCCATTGTGTAAGCCTGAGCAGATGCTGGTCGGAAAAAGCCATGTTCAGAAAGGACAGGAAAACAAAACATACCCCCCCCCCCAGTTTTTTTTTAAGACCAGTAACATTTGTATCCATTGGGTAAACATGATCAATCAAAGGTTTACAAGCTTTATATGGGCTGCTTCCTTAACAAATGTGTTTTTTTGCCTTGGTCATTCATCATATCTGGAAGTTGGGATGATAAGCTTGAGCACTCTCTTAGGTTAACACTGAGAATAGCTGCTTGGTGGATATGTAAAGGGAAAAGCTTGTTAAAGTGGCAGAACAACATGTATTCTCCTGACACCATAACATAGCATATTGTAGCCTGTTGACATTTGTGTTGGCTGCATGTGGTGAAATCCAACTAAATTTCAGGAGGAGGATTTGTTGTAATGGGGAAATGAGATATGTGTGGAACAAGCAAAGATGCAGATGGTGAAAGTATTCCCTTGAGCCCTCCTAATGCATGGGGGAGTTTCTGATGGGACTGAAAATATTCGTTGCTGAAAACAGAATCATCTACTGTTTTAAATAAGCTACCTTAAAAAATCGCACAGGGCCTTAAATAGCCAAGATACAGGTAGCTGTTGTCACCAGCACTATTTAGAGGGATTGATGAACAATTTTGTGCAGGAGGTAAAGAAGTGCTATGAAAAATGAAAAGTTGAATCACTGGAAGCAAGCTTATGGTATCACATCCAGAGAACACTGCACATAAATGGTCTGTTGCAGAGTGGTCCAAATCATGCTGAGACCTCAGCAGTGAGATAATAATCCAGTTGTATGGCATCTCATGAATACAAATGTTACTTGTTTCCCAGATCAGTTAGTGCTAATGAAAGAGAGCAGATAGATGGGCTCTCTATAAATGTCTCTAAAGACTGTCTCTAAAAGACAGGCTCATTTATTTTTTGTGGTAGAACTGGTAGGGCTGGGGCAAAGGATCTAGCTCATTGGGTCAAGTTCAGACATTTGAGGTTGGTAAGAACAAGTGTGGAGAGCATTTGAAATAGATTGGGCAAGGAGTTGAATGGAGGGGGAAGAAGGGGGTCATGGAAAAGCATACATTGAGATCCAGTGATTTGGAAGGAAATCAAGAAAACAGAAATCTTAGACCTGGAAAGTCACAGGGTGAGAGAAATTGTCCCACAAAAGTGTGGTTTACATTTCCACTCACAGTACTGTAGTACTCCTTGCCATAGATATTTTCTTTTGAAAAAGCTGCAAGCATACTTCGACCTTATCCTCTACATAATGAGTGTTGTTACTGGGCCTCACTTTTAGATTTTGTTATTTTCAAGATTCCTGCAGAGGGACTTTGAATCATTTCTATGTCTACTTTAGCTGGGATGTGTGCCAAAATGGAATTTAAAATAAACCATCTCTTAGTATCTCCTCATCCCTTTCCAGGGACTTGCACATCACCCTAAAATGTTTTCAGTGTGGGTTTTGAGTCTCATAGAGACAAAGTGGCTTCTTGACAAAATAAGGTATCTCGTCACTGGCCCTTGTAATTTAACTTTTCTACATAAAACTACACTAATTTCTGTGTGGCCAGTTAAGAATATAAGCTTTTCATTTCAAGAGAATCTTAGATTTAAAAGGACTTGGGAGGATGAACTAGTCTTTAATTAGCAGACCAGGGATAAGGAGGGTGAATCCGTGTTTTCCTTTAAATGGCATGGTTAACTCATAGCAAAATGGGATTGGAACCCAGGTTTTAGGACTGTGGCCTCGGTGCTGTTTCCTCACAGGGAGAGCAGAATGGAGTGTTGGTGAGTGTTAAAATTGCAACTGTCATCTCTATTAGCTGTGTGACCTTAATCAAGATATTTGGTCAAGATATTTGACCTTAATCAAGATATTTGAACTTTTACTTCATCTGTAGCATAGGGTTGATAATAATGTTTAACTTACAAATTTGGCTTGAATGGGATAATAAATATTGGATTGGCCAAAAAGTTTGTTCGGGTTTTTTGTAACATTGTATGGAAAAACCCAAACGAACTTTTTGGCCAGCCCAATGTAGGATTTCGCACAATGCCTGCAAAGTCTTCGAAAATAATCAATACATGATAGCCCATCTGTATTATAATTTTATTGCTGTGTAACAAATGACCAGAGATAAACAAGCTTAGAATAATCCACATTAATTATCTTGTAAATTCCCTGGGCCAGGAGTCCAGCATAGTTTAGCTGGGTTGTCTGCTCAGGGTTTCATAATGCTGAGATGGAAGCATCAGCTGGCCGTGTCTTCATCTGGAGGCTGAATTAGGGAAATAACTATTTCTAAACTTCCTAAGATTGTTGGCAGCTTTCATTTTGTTGGAACTGTGAGGCTGAGGTCTGGGCCTCTGGCCTTGGTAGCTTTCTGTCAGTCAAGACTGTTCCCAGCGCCCAGAGGCTGCCTCTGGTCCTTGCCACGTGATGTTCTCTGTAAGCACCTTACAACACAGCAGCTTACTTCTTCATATTCAAGAGGACAATCTCTGTCACTTGACATCTCTCCTTTTAAGAAGGGAGCCTGTCCCTTTTAAGTTCTTACCTCTGTAGGTCAAGATTCCAAGAGAATTTCCCTTTGGAATAACTCAAAGCCGACTGATGTGGAGCCTTGATCCAGTCCCCTTAGTCATATAAGGTAGTGTAATCTAAGGAGTGAAATCCATCATATTCATACCATCATTACTAGGGAGAGGGTTAGAAAAGTGGTATGTACCAAGGGGCAGGAATCTTGGGGGCTGTCACAGATTTCTGGCTTCTTCAGAAAACTATTATTGTTAATTTTTATTAATTATTCTCATTATTATATACTTCTGAGGTTATGATGTCTGAGACCTCTGTAATTAAAGGTGATTCTGTGATAATAGTGGTAAATAAAGGTAACAAAACTATTTTGGAACCTTTGCTTATGAAATAATTTGCATTGTATCCCTCTTTTTTCTTGTTGATTTGGTTTTTGGATTGCATACCCATATTTAAAACGTACTAAATTTTGCCCCACCTAAACTATTACATTTCTTCTAACATGTCCCAAATGAAGACACAAGTAGACGGTGATCATGGAAACCCAGAATATAATACTCAGTGGTCAGTATAATTGTTAATTCTTTAAAATAGAAAGTGTCACTGATTTTGTTCTTGTTCTAGTTAATAGAGGAAGAGAAGAAATTATTTTAAAAGAATAATTAGTAATGGCACTTGTAAATATTACACATAAATCTGAGGAAGAGAAATGCTGCTTACAATGCTGATGTTGCCTTGTCACCTATTTACAGAGTGTCATTATCTAAATATTTTCAGAATTTCAAATAGGAATGTCTTACTATTTACCATAGAAAAGAAGATAATGAGAACAATGATCCTTCTGACCAGTTATTAAAATGTATTTTGTGTCCTATAAGCTCTGTCGTTAATTTCCTGGTACACCTTGAATATGCCACAAGCAATTTGTAATAACATCAATTAACATTTGGGAAGTTGAGCATAGCCATCTAGGATATTAAATATTTGCTCCAGGAATGCTAATAAAATACGATGACATTTTGTTCCCAAAGTATTTTTTAATGGTAACAGCAAAGTTAAGGGGTATCAAATGAATGAAGGGATATCTATTTAGATTCCTTTTGCTCAATTCTTCTGATTTTTGTGTTCCCATTTAAAGCTGACCACTCTCACTTACATTTAGAGGTCCAAGTTTGGAAATAGGGCTCTCGGGGCTACATCACTAATGGTCCCTTAGGAAATATGTCCTTGCATAATCAAGTCATTAAGGGGACTTTCGTAATAAATTGAAAGAATGAATTTGCCCTTCCGTCTACTTCCTCATAGGTCCACTGCCATTTCTGTATTAGGGAATTTTTGGATAGCCAGGAAATAAATTATTATTTAATTTAGTCCTAGTTATAAAATACTATGTAGTCTCTTCTACAAGTTGGCAAAAAAAAAAGATACTGTTCGATTTTAAAAAATTGAGTTAGTACTACTAATCTTTCTTGATTTGTAATGTATTGTGGAGGCAGGTTTCATATTTTTCTGTATATTATACACCATGGATTCCACGGAAAAATAAAGTTGGTTTAGTTTCTTTGAAGCAATGCCCTGGAGCATAGATAGTAAAAAAGAGGAGGCTGTTGTACCATTTTAACTAGTTGTCTAGTTGATATATTTTTATTCAATCTATGTAATAAAAACCAACCCTTAGGAAAGTGAGCACATCAAACTGTTTCACTGATTTGATTTTATATTGGCCTAACCTAATTCACATCATCTCAATATGTATGGCATTGTAACCTGTGATGATTTCTACACACACTCTACATTCATATTTATAGGAGGTGGAATATTGCTTGGCATATAATAGGTACTAGATACATACTGACTTAATGAATGAAGGGACTATACTTATTAAAGCCAACAGTTGCTAATGAAATGATTGAATTTATTTTTCCCTCCAATGTAGTTGAATGGTAAAAATACTCTTGATAAGGTTTTTGATTATAACTTAATACAGTAAGTCATGTTGAAAATAAAATGGACTTATTTCCAAATGAATCTTTAGCAAAACATTTAAGTGTTTACGTTACATTTATTACATTTTTGTATATCACCTTTGGGACCTTATTATTGCTTTATTAATTTATAACATTATGGTATTCCGTAAACATGTTTCCATACATTCACGGTATCAATAAAGATAAAAACTACCTTCTACTCTTCCCTTACCTTTCTTACATTTCCATTGATTATGTTCCATACATATGAACCAGATAAAGGAAAAAAAGTTGGAAGGCGTTCATTGAAAGTGAAACAGTATTGCTTGTAATAATGGCCAAATCATAGAACATCACTTTGATTTTACCTTTTGGCTCTTATAAAATATGTTCTCTTTTTCTGGGTTAAACTGTAGATTTAACATGGCTGATGTTTAAAAGCCCATCCACTAGGGAACTTAACTCACATACTTGAGTAAGGTGATAAAAATGCTGAATCCCTTTAAGTACAGATTGGCTTGATAATCGTATTTGATGATTCAGTGGTCTTCCAAAGCATTTTTGATTCTTTCTAAAGTCATCAATACTGTTAATATCTAAAGGCCTCAGGAAAAAGATTATCTTAAATTATTTATTACTTCTTTGCTTGCCAGGGTGTGGTGTTTTCTTACTTAGTCGTTTTTAAGCTAGTTAATTTAATTTTTAATTTGTTTTGTTATAGAGACTATTATATTCACAAAAGCATAGTAGGTAATATATGCAAAGCACAAAGAAAAAAACCCATATTTAGTAGTTACACGATTGCTTTGAGTATATAAAGGCCGTTAAAAGTAATTTAAGATCCAAAGAGCATTCCTAGAGTCTAGAATTACTAGCTTGGTTTTCTTTTAATTGAAGTTGATCAAGGTGACTAGATTCTAAATCTCCCGTGTACTTTGTGCTATGTAATTATTCTAAACATATTGAAGAATTTGTCAGTGTTCTTAAATGAGTTTAAACTACTTCCATTTCTGCTGCCTTATTTTTCCGCCCATTAGAATGAACAGTAACTTTATTTCCGAAAGAAGTAGCCTTATTTCCTTTAATTTTTTTTTGTTTTTGATAGGGGTTGACGTTATGGTGTCTATGAGAAGTGAGATCAGAAATTCAAAAGTGATAATACATTTTAGTAACAAAGCAAAACAACCAATATCCTGCCATATGATTTATGCCCTAATTCTAGAATTTCTTTTATCTAGCCTTTGATAAATGCACTGCTAAAAGCTCTGCTCACGAATTTTTATTTAATTGAATTATTTCCTTTTTTTTTAATTGAATTATTTCCTTGAAGCAGAATACAGCTTTCTACTATTAATCTCCTCTTCAGTGGAATCAGTATGACCATAATGTGCCAAGATTTCTTATTAATTTAACATTTTCAGTTATATCTGCAGAGCTGATAGATGTTACTTTCTGATTCAAGAAGTTTCATTGAGTATTGCAAAAATATTGTTTAATTTTTTTGTCTTATTAAGCATTTAGATAGATACTTCCTAATAAGTAAGAAGTAGGCCTAGATAGTTGTTAGATGAAATATTTTATTTTAGGATGAAATACTGCTTAAGAAAACAATGGAGAGTTTTCCTACCTTTTTAATCATATCCTCCTGCTAGATGCACTTTATTTGCTCATGTTTGTGAACTCACAACCCGTACTATAGTTGGCTTTGAACATCCTGGATCACAAATCCTAAATTTAATAATTCTGTTCACACAGTCTGTTTCTCACATAATTTCTGGAAACTCTAACCTTTGGCTTAACAGATATTTAGAATTAGCATCTCATGTCTTAACCTTATTTCCTGACCTTTAAAATTTCTGATTTTTGATTTTTTTTTTTTTTTTTTGCTGTACGCGGGCCTCTCACTGTTGTGGCCTCTCTCGTTGCGGAGCACAGGCTCCGGACGTGCAGGCTCAGCGGCCATGGCTCACGGGCCTAGCCGCTCCGCGGCATGTGGGATCTTCCCGGACCGGGTCACAAACTCATGTTCCCTGCATCGGCAGGTGGACTCTCAACCACTGCGCCACCAGGGAAGCCCTATTTTTGATTATTTTTATTATTCATATATTGATTTGCTCATGTCCCCCATTGAAATGTGGGGCTTATGAGGAGAGAGACCTTGTCCATTTCATCCACCATTACTTCGCAGATCCTCAGGGTGTTGCTGGGCCTAAGAGGGATTCTCAAAAAACATACAGATATATCACATGATGGTTGTTATTAATATATATCATGCCCTATGGTTGTTAATATCACAGCAGGTATTGTATACTCCGACACAGTTCTTTTTCTTGTATTTCATTTAGTTCTTATAACCTTATGAGGCACAAGTACTATTATCCAAATGAGGAAATGGAGACTTAGGTTAAATAATTCACCCAAAGCTATATTGCAATGGCTAGCTGATTATTTAGTGATTGTTTAGTCTCTCTAAATTTAAGACTTTTTGACTTCAGACCCCTTTCTTTTAACTTCTCTTCTGCATGTATCCCCTTCCCCCCGCCCCATATCTTTATGGGATCTGGACATGTGTTTGCTTTTGGACCTAAGCCTAGTTTTTTTTTTTTTTTTTTCCTTCGGTACGCGGGCCTCCCACTGTTGTGGCCTCTCCCGTTGCGGAGCACAGGCTCCGGATGCGCAGGCTCAGCGGCCATGGCTTACGGGCCCAGCCGTTCCGCGGCATGTGGGATCCTCCCGGACTGGGGCACGAACCCGTGTCCCCTGCATCGGCAGGTGGACTCTCAACCACTGCGCCACCAGGGAAGCCCTAAGCCTAGTTTTTTAAGTCAGTGTGTGAACACAAATTAGGACTTCACTAACCAGATGATAATGAAGCAAGGAGAGAACAGTGAAATGTGTCTCTAATGTTGATGATAATAAGTAACACTTGGACAGCATGTTACGTTTTATAAAGAGCTTTGCATATGTATTCTTATTGAGTAATCTTCATATTACAAGTTGGGAACTAGGCTCGGAGTTGAAAATGTTAAGTCTGCATCTGATGGGTGAGTGGCAGGCAAAATAACCCAGATCTGGTTATTTTGTTTTCATTCCCCTCTGTTGCACTGTGGTACCTGCAGGTAGTTCCCTTTTTCCCATACTTCTTTGTTTCGTTTGTCCCTTGGTTTCGGGAACTTTGCTCTATTATTTTCAAGCTTTTTTGTTTTTGTCACCAAGCTTTCCCACAATTTCTACAGATCACTGGCCTTTTGTAATGTTTTAGGAAATATAAGGGAGGTACTTGGCCATAGTTAATTTTTTTTTATATATGTTAAAGACTGATGGGCCTCAGTTTCTTATCCACAAATGGAGGTAGCAGTTCGTTTACTCTACCATACAATGTAGCTGTAGGATTAAATCAGGGTTTCTCAGCCTCATATACTGACATCTGGGGCCAGGCAGTTCTTTGTGGGAGGATGCCCCGTGTTTTGTTAGGTTTGTCAGTAACTTCTACCCAGTAGTACCTTCCTAGTTGTGACAACCAAAGATGTCTTTGGGCAATGACAAAATTTTTACCTCTCAGGGGAAGCAAAATTGCCCCTGGTTGAGAACCTGTGGATTAAATTAAGATAATGAAGGGGAAAATGTTTTGTAAATTTTGAAATGCTCTTTAAATTCAAGGTGTTATCAGGATGAGCTTTAAGAACAATAAAAGTTCACTGAGGTGGTTGAGAAAAGGAGGCATAAGAGAAAACAGTGCAGATGTATTAAGGACAAAAGTTGGCCCCCCTACTGTTACTGCCTTGTGAAAGCTCACTCACTCCTATGCCTGCTATAAATTCCTTGCTTTTGCATTATTCTAAGCAAGTATTTAATATAATGTTGCCTCTTAACAGGAGTTCCCATTACAGATTTGAGTTTTCATTACTTTATGAAATATCCTGCAGCACATTCACCACCATATGATGAATAATTAAAACTAAATTACAGTTGTCAAAATAAATGAGCACACTGCATTTGGAGATGGGAAAAAAATTCCCTAATTTTTTTCCCACATGGTTTATTGCATATTACTCCTATTTGTGGTATTTGCTGGTATGTAGTGAATCAAAGTTATTATTCAGAGTGAGACCATTTATGCTATATTAGCTTTGTTGAATTGAAATTATAGAAGGTGCCAATTAAATTTAAAGGTCTACATGTTGGTTTGTCTACTACTCAGAGTAAGAATTTACCAGTCCTCTGAGATGGCATGAACATGTTATGGCTCACACTGTTATTATCAAGTCTGCTGATATTCATATATGAGATGTTATTAAAATGACCCATTCATACATTATATTATAGGCTTTAGTGGTGGGGCTTTGAGAAGAATGTGAGCATCTTCTCCATCAAGAATTTTCTGCTCTTTTATTTTAATGTAACTCGCTGCATTTAGCATCTGGGATAGAAGCTTGAGCACTAGCACCGCCTATTCCAGGCTGCAGAGGATCAGTTCAAAAATTATATGGAATAGAGCAAACAGTGTAGGACAAGCTCTCTTCATTGCTCTTTCCTGGCAGTGGAGTATTGTTCAGATGTGGAAGTTAGTTTAATTTTCAGACAGAGCTGTGTACCTTGAGAAGCCAGACATCTTCCACTTGTACTGTTTTTGTTTTTGTCAGAACTGATCAACTAAATCTGCCTGAGTGTCTGTGTGTGGGATGCATGTTGAAAGTGATTTTATTTTTGCCCAGTAAGTCCCAAACATGCTGTCATCTTCATTTTATTTTTCCTCTCCCATAGAGTGCCTTTTGCAACTTGCCTCACAAATCACATTGTCTCTACTTATTACCCAGGTCTTTCTCCAGCTGGTAAAATGCATTTTTTTCCCCTCAGCAATATTCAGAGTTTTCCATTTAGTTATTCCCTGTATGTTTCCCTTCACTTTTAATGTGAAAATTGCAAATATATTTCTAACCCTTCTGTACAACGCTTTCCATTTATTGAAAACTCAGGCTATATAAATATAGAAGAGATACCTAAAAAAAAAGGTATCATCTGTTTTCAGCTGTGTATCCCCAACTGGACCAGTTTTTCCAGATAATTTTTTCTTTTTTTGCAATTTCATCTGCATGATATAATTCAGAAAAATAAAAGCTATTTTTTTTTGCAGAATCATTTTGTGCAGCACACTTTCTGACTAACAAAACACTACCAGAGCCCACTTACAGTTTTTTGCAATTTTATGGAGGGGTTTTATGTAAGGGAATGAAAATCCTCATGCTGGACTAAGGCAAGCAACCCCTTTAGGCACCTGAGTGAAGAGCAGGTTTTATTAGCTTGGACTTGTCTTATAACCTCTTTGTGCCGTGTTCTTCTATTTAAAAGGAAAATTCTATCATCTGTCCTTGTCCTGCACAGAGGATTTTTGAGGTTTCCAAAAGTGAGGTATACAAAGATGTGAAATACTTTTTGCAGTTCCATGTTTATTTTATTTTTCAAATGCATTTTTTTAGAACTTTTTCTGATAACTATACCATCGGACCCATTAGAACTTTAGATAACATTTCTTCATACAATGTTAGGTAGAGTTAGAGTTGGCTGCAAGAGAAAGAAAATCCATAATACCAGAGACTTAAATGAGATAAAAGTTGATTTTTCCTTATCAAGTAAAAGTCAAAGTAGGCAGTCCAAAGTAGTCACAGTGTTGCAGGATGTTAGGGATCCAGGCTTTGTCAGACATCATCTTTGTGGATGGAGCTTTGGTGTCATAGGCACATTCCAAGCAGCATAATAGAGAAAGGGAGCAATTATTTTCTCTTAAGGGAAGTTCCCAGTAGTTGCCATACAAGTGCTCTGGTTAGTGTCATGGATTAGCACTTAGTTATATGATCATGTGTAGCTTCAAAGAAGACTGGAAGATATAGTTCTTCTTGTGGCCCTGTGCCGAGCTAAAATTTCTGCCTTGTGGAGGAAGACTAGCAGTATTTTCCCCACAAATAGTAATTTTAATATATCCTCCACTTGAGAATATTGCTCAGTAGATTGTGAACTACATGCGGACAGGGACTAGTATAATAAAATAATTTTCTGTTATCAGTCTTAACTTACTGCGACAACAAAGCAGTGAATAAATAGTCATTGAAGATGCACACAAAGAGTATTTTTAATGTGAAATATGACTAAAAAGGAGACTGATTTTTTAAAGTTTAAAACAATTGTACTCAATCTTTATTCTTTCAATAACTATTGAACTTCTGCTAAGTACTGTAGTCAGATTACTAGAGTTTTTCTCAAACTGGTAACTGTGATGCAACCATTTATCAAGGCATGTTGTGGATTCCTCTTTGGAAATGATGTTCAGACTTAAATTTTAAAGCATATCAATATAAGAAAATAATTCTCTTCACTACTTATTTTGTTCTCTTAAAACCTGCTTTTGTTATTTTTTGCTCTGACAGCTTTCTGATTCTTCCAATAAGAAAAAAAAAATCTACCATAGTAGGATGGCAAATAGTAGAGATTTGGTCCCCTTGAAGGATTTTTCAATAAGGGCTGTTAACTGTGATTGAGGTTCCCATACTCCTGAGACAAGGATCCTTAATGTCCTGGGATCAGGTTAATTAAATGTTTCATTTATTGAGCTCTGTTGTTGAAGGCGTATAATGCCTTCTATGCAAACTGATTCATTGGTAACGAACAGCATTGCTGTTTTGAGTTTCCTAGAAATGTCACAATATTGGAGACTTCTCAGAGGATTGCTGGAGAGTTCTCAGCAGGGGAAGGTCATATGTAGTAGCAACAGCTGCCATCACACTCGAGCAATATGCTTGGCTTGGGGTTTTTAGATACCAAAAGAGTATGGGCTCTCACGGACTAAAACCAAAGATGAAATTGCCAAAGTTATTTTTATGGTTCCTCAAATATAATTAAGCAGTGGAGTGACACTTATTATTATAGAATTTTCAAGGGAAGTCAGTTAAGAATTAAATGCATTTATTCTCAGGATCTGTCTGTCTCAAAGAAACAAAGATGGTGCTTGGGGAATTTGCCTTTCAGGGATGTAAAGAGCTTCTGATGACTGAACTTTGCCTGTGTCTAAAAGATACCATTCACCTCCTTTTCTGTCTCCTGTGCCAAATATGGCTGTGTGGTGTAGAAATTAAGCATAATAACCACTGAAAGAACCATTTCCTGAGGTGATACAGCCATTTAGGAATAAGTAGGTTTCCTTTGAATTGACCTGCATATGTATGTAAAAGAAGCAAAAGTATGTCCTCTTCTCATAGGAAGAGGACTGTTTCAAAGAGCCATTTTCTTTCCTAACAAAGAAATTCATACTGAAGACAAATCAGCAACTTCACAGCTGCTGGTTTGTGAAATCCTGAAATGATGTATACAAATCAAAGCAGGAGGGATTCATTTGGAATGAAAGGAATATTTGAATTGCATCCCAAATTCTAATAGGATATTATTTCATGGTTCTACACCATTATAATCATGCGTGTATGTTATACATGACAGTCCTATCTCATCTATGACTCATGAACTTCATGAGAAAGTGACAATTTGAAAGCATAGAATTTTGGGATTGGCTGGAACTCTTTTCTAATCTCTCTCCTTTCGCTACTTTCTCATTCTTGATTGACCTTGCTGATCGCTCTCTAATACGTTCCTCAACAGCTATGTGAAAAAACCCATTGCTTCCTAAGGTAACCTATTAGGTTTTTGGAGAGTATTAGATTTTCTTATGTACATTGAAAAATACCACTTTATTGATTTTGATTCTGCCACCTGGAGTCGCATAGGACCAAGGCTTTCCATCTTACACATTAATAGTCCTTGTATATTTATATATTGTTGTCTTGTCCTCTGGAACCTTTTGAGTCTCAAGCGAGGATTCTAGCAGTGGAGGGGATGAGAAGTGATCATATTCAGGATATGTAGCAGCATTAGTTAGAAGGTACGGTCCACAGGAATTGATCGTGAGATAGATGTGGGCTGTGAGAGAAGGGGCCATAAACATTTTTAGCCTGAACACATTTTCCTATGTGTTCAATATACTAGATTTGGTGCAAAGTCAAACATGCATTCAAATAGTTGCTCCATGATACACAGATAGGGCTGTTCTGTAAGTCTAAGAGAATGTTTGCCAGACTTCTTAGGGTCAAATAGGGGCATAAAAATTGTGTTTTGACTTGAGACAGCAGTCCTATATGTTCATTATGGATTAAGATTAGATATTTAGCACTCAGCTTTATTTTAAGTCTAAAAATGTAATTGTTGTTTTTACATCTTAATTGGAGTATAATTGCTTTACAATGGTGTATTAGTTTCTGCTTTCTAACAAAGTGAATCAGCTATACATATACATATATCCCCATACCTCTTCCCTCTTTCATCTCTCTCCCACCCTTCCTATCCCACCCCTCCAGGTGGTAACAAAGCACCTAGCTGATCTCCGTGTGCTATGCGTCTGCTTCCCACTAGCTATCGATTTTACATTTGGTAGTGTATATATAAGTCCATGCCACTCTCACTTCATCCCAGCTTACCCTTCCCCCTCCCTGTGTCCTCAAGTCCATTCTCTACCTCTGCGTCTTTATTCCTGTCCAACCCCTAGGTTCTTCAGAACCATTTTTATTTTATTTTATTTTAGATTCCATATATATGTGTTAGCATACGGTATTTGTTTTTCTCTTTCTGACTTACTTCACTCTGTATGACAGACTCTAGGTCCATCCACCTCACTACAGATAACTCAATTTCGTTTCTTAAAAATATACTTTTGAATGTCCAGTATTTACATGAGCGTGATTCCACAGGACTTAAGAGACAGTCTTTGATAAATTACCAGGGGATACATTTTCAGTCCAGAAATATTACTCCCCATTTACTACCACTAAATTTTCAGCTACTTTGAGAGCAGGAATTTGATTCTTTTTTATGGTACCTGTTGGATACCAGGAACACAGTACATGCAGTCTGAACTATTGTTAAATTACAGCAGGAGTCTGCAAGTGGATTTGCTATATAAATTAGATTCTAGTTAATATGTGATATATCTAAATCTATCTAGCTATATCTGTCTGGGAGGAAAATAAGAGCTAGTCTTGACAAATCTCAGTCTCTTTATAATATTTTGCAGTTCTCTTACTCCTTTATCATCCATGGGCAGACAAATACCATTATGCCTGAAATTCAAATGTGTAGGACAGAGTAGGCAGGAATCTTAGGTATATTTCAACCTTTAACTTTTATCTCTGGGGTAAAAAGCAGTTAGTTCTCTCCTGTTTATACACGCAGAGAGGGAATTAGGTGACTAATTACTTTGCGATAAACAGGTTTCTCCACCTATCCACAAGGTAGTTGAGAAATCTTAGTGCCCCTATGACAAATTAACTAAATAGGCATCTGTCTAAATGTCTGATGCATTAGTCGCCCTTCCTATAACAGAGCTCGGCTGCCTTCGGAAATAAACCCAGACTGAATTCCAAATGTAGATATGTGCCCCAAACTAGCATTGTTTTCAAAGGTATGCCCTTCAGACAAGAGCAGAAGTAAACTGCACATTAAAAGAATTAGCACTCAGAGGCCTTTGTTTAATCGATGGTTAGTTTGGTGGTGACTGCACAAACTCACTACATTAAATTTAATCAGAAATGTTTTTGGCCTGTGGGTGGCAAGCCTACTGATTAATTCATTTATATTCTGGAAGTGATATGTTCTGTGGGGTGCATTTCCATAGTTTGGTGATTCTACAGTGTGCATTTCAGCATCTCTAAATCACTACTTTGTTCACAATATCAGAGTCCAAGTCTTGCTGGATGCTGTGGACTGATTAGCTCACCAGGCTAAGAATGACAAACAGGAAGTGGTGCCATTTTAGTTCCTCCCTGGAAAAAACACCAAAGGAACAGTTTAGATGGCTGTAAATGCTTGAGGATTTTGATGTTACCCACTTGAAATGCCTTAAGTAACCAATTAGGAGTGGAAAGGGAGATCATGATAAAATGAGAATCTTGAAGAACTGTACGTTGGTCAGTGGGGTGCTGAAATTGGTTAAGTATACCCTATGTCTATGATGTAATGGATTACATTAAGCCTGTGACTTGTGGGGTAGAAAAGAGACTGGATAGATTATAGCATTAACTCTCTATTTCAAAATAATGAAAGGGAGACTCTAAGAAGTTAAGTGACTTTTTTTGGAAGTAAAGATAGTTTTGTAGTAGAACTTTGAACTCAGTTTACTTACTAATCCTGTTTTCATAGCAGGTTTAAAGTGTGTGTGTGTGTGTGTGCGCGCGTGTGTGCGTGTGTAGTCGTGGTGGTGGCGGGAGGCTAGTTTCTATACATTCGGGGACAGAGAAGTAAAGGAATATGTGGGATCACCCTGTAAAAATGTCATTTGACTTCAATTGTGGGGATGGGACAGGAGTACTTGTTATGACATATAGGACCCCACTTAGTCCATTTTCAAAGATGTTTTACAGATGGCTCTAGGAGGACTGCTGGCGAGGAGTATTCATGGGCACTGTGTCCATGCTCATTGACACAGTGACAAGAATATGGTTCATTGTGATCACTTTCTAGTATTAACCATGTGATTTGCTTGAGGAAGACTGAACTATGCACTGTGACAGAAAATGGATCTTAGAACTACCCAGGATGGTGACATTTCTTTTGTTGGTCCTGGGAGGGACAGACCATGGCTCAGTTCCTTGTGTTCTACTAATTTCTCATAGTCCAGCTGCCTCCTGAAATGCAAACCAGCCATTGTTACATATGTGGACTATCAGTAGCTCATAGGTTTATAGGCTGAAGTATCTGCTGTGTCTTAAAGAATTATTTCTGAGGTTGAACAGCTCTGATTTTCTTTATAGAAAGCTGAATATTAATTCGGCCACTTCTTAGAACTTGGGGACCTATGTGCTTTTGGTGATATATGGTAGCAAAAAGAATGTAGATGGTAGGAAAAAATCATACCATTTTTCAAAATGTTTTATTTATGTCTGTATATAATCAACCTGTTTATATACTGAACTTGCAGTCACTAGAAATATGAACAAGTAAGTGTGTCTTTCTTCCTCTTCTGCTTGAATCTCATTTACCAGATAATTTTGTTGTTGCTGAAACAGAGTGGAATGTGATGGAAAGATCCTGAATTTACCCCTGAGTTCTGATCTTGGATCCCCTGATAACTAAGTATATGTTCTTGAATGAGCCTCATATTTTGTGAATTTGCTCATAATTTTGAAGAAAGTAATTACATGGAATCTCTAGCCATAGTGCTGGGTTCAGTTTCTATCTCTGCAGTTACTTGCTGTGTTATCTTTACCCCCTTATATAAACTCTTTTGGCCTGTTTCTTGTTAAATAGGGATAATAATAGCACCTATATCAAAGGATTATTTTGAAGATGAAATGAGTTAATATTAGTAATGCGGTATGTAATTATTCACCGTTATTATTTTAATAGAAAAATCATTTGTTAGATAATCTTGTTAAGGAAAAGAATAGTATAATCGCAAGTAGATAGTCAATTTAGACATTTTCTTCCTAGACTATACTGATTATATCAGTGCCTCTGAGCCAGGACATGAGATGACCTACAGCAGAATCATCTGGTAGGGTCCCATCCCCAGCAAATGGTTTTTTGGAGCCTAAGTATTTTTTTATTGAAGTATAGTTGATTTACAATGTTGTGTTAGTTTCAGGTGTGTAGCAAAGTAATTCAGTTATATATATTTCAGATTATTTTCCCTTATAGATTATTACAAAGTACTGAGTATAGTTCCCTGTGCTATACAGTAGGTCCTTGTTGGTTGTCTGTTTTATATATAGTAGTGTGTGTATCCAAACTCTTAATTTATCTCTCCACCAGCTTTCCCCTTTGGTAACCATCAATTTGTTTTCTATGTCTGTGGGTCTACTTCTGTTTTGTATATAAGTTCATTTGTATCATTTTTTTTTAGATTCCATATATAAGCGATATCATATGATATTTGTCTTTCTCTGTCAGGCTTATTTCACTTAATATAATAATCTCTAAGAGCCAACTATCCTTAACTTGAGCACCTTACCTTCTACCACCATCTGAACTTGTTCTTCAATAAATAACTCTGTAATTCAGAATCATATCATGTAATTACTTTCCATATCAGAAAACTAAATAATAGTTAAAAACTAATGTATTATACAATGAATACTAAAGTCATTAAAAACCATAATTTGAAGAATATTTGAAAATATGGAACATGTTCACAAGATGTTAAGTAGAAAAAACAGGTTAATAGGTTGAAAAATGGTATTTAAGTATGATCCTAAATTTTTAATCATCAAAGAATTTTATTATCAAGAAAAATATTAAAATGTTATAATCCTATGATAAATTTTAATGAGTGCTTTCTTGATTTGGCCTTAACATTTTCCAGAATGAAAACTACTTAACAGGTTTCTTTTTTTCTGATTATAAAAGTAATGAAGCTCATTGTAGATATGTCAAGCAAAACAGGAAAAATATAAAATCATCTGCAATCTCACCTCCTCAACATGATCATCACTAATATTGTTAATACCCTCCAGATATTATTTATGAATTTCCATATTCACTACTTCTTTCATTTTACATAAATGAAGTTTGAATTATGTACTTTTTTCCACTCAACAATGCGTCATGCACATTTCCATTGTCAAAATATACTGACTTTCATTATTCTAATGGTCCAGTCCACTGAATAGATGTATGAAAATCTCTTACATATATATATGTGTGGGTGTGTATTTTGTTTATCTTTCACAATTAATGCACTAAAACCTACACCCTGGAAGACGTTCTTGTGCATACCAATTTATATTACCAATAAAAGTATATGCAAATACTTCTAAGCTAGTTTTTAAAAATCTCATTATTGTTTTAATCTACTCTTATTTAAATATTAATGAGGTTGAGTATCTTCTCATAGGTGTACTTGAGCCCCTCGTCTAGACAGTTGGATTCAAATTATTCACAATATAAGTGTGATCATTCATTTATTGGAGGGAGTATTTTAAGAATATCAGAAACACTTAGACAGCTTTTAGTTCTTTTAATCACACTCCCACCCTGGTGATTCTGGCCTCCTTCCTGTGAGGGTGAGGGGATGATTGGACTCGCAGTCATCACTTTTGTAATATTGTGTGGTCCAATCACAGGAAACCAATGGGGTTGCAGTTGAGGCAGGAGCTGAAGTGTGTGTCAGGGGACAGATGGAGCCCTATCAGAGCACCCTGTTAGGCCTTTTTAGAGAAGCTGTGTGTGCCTAACACCAGACAGCTCTCTGCACCTTCAGGCAGGAATGAAAGTTATTTTTTAGAAAAAATATCATATAGGATGTAAAGCCTTCTCATAGATTAAGTAAACTGGGAGGAAAAATAAAAATAAACGTAACCTCAAAATTTCCTTAGTGGTCCAATTTTTCTACCCTATCCAGTGCTGGAAATCATACACTGAACAGATTAGGGGATGCCATCCTAAAGTTGAAATTTTATTAAAGATCTTTTTGAAAAAAATTACAGTAATAGCAGTAAACCATGATACTGTTAGATTGTCTACAGAATTTTTCAGTGATCATTTAAAAAGTATTTATTTGTTGTATTCTTCATTTTCACTTTATAATTGATTTTGTGCAGCCTTATGAAGACATTTAATATCTCCTTCAGTCCTGTTCTCTCTTTCTGTTTCTTTCTCTTCCTCTGTTCTCCGTGTCTGTGTGTGTGTGTGTGTGTGTGTGTGTGTGTGTATACACACATATATAATTTTTAGATTTATATTTTTATATTTACCCAGGGAGTTGATAAAAGGCCCATTTCAGCTTTCTTTACATTATAAACAACAGTAAGACATATTGCTTGGATGTGTCCTTTGAGTTGGTTTTCTTGCATTGTTGATGTCTTACATGGAGACATTTAACTTCACCTCTTGATCTCATTTGTAGTGACTACCATGACTGATGAGTGAGTGGAGTTTAGGATGATGGTATATAAATGGAAACAGGGTTTCTTTGGTTGGAAGTCAATTGCTTGAATCCTCAAGTTTGTTTGTCCTAGAAATTTAATTGACTGAACCTGCCAGATAAAGGAAATCTTGGACACACCAGTGTGAAGGTCAGCTCCCCACTTTACTCTTTTCCTCTTAATACTAATATGTATTGAATCAAAACCAGAACTCTGTTCAGTATTATGTAACAACCTAAATGGGAAAAGAATGAAAAAGAATAGATACATATATATGTAGAACTGAATCACTTTGCTGTACACCTGAAACTATCACATTTTTTTTATATCACAACATTGTGAATCAGCTATACTCCAATATAAAATAAAAAGTAAAAAAAAAAAAAAAAAAAACACAAAGCACACCCAAATCCTGTGCTTACAGCCTAACAAAACTGATTTTAAATTGTAGCTCTGTCATTTATTATTCAGGTCAGTTTTCCCCGTGTAAAATAGGATAATAGTGTCTCTCTTCAGACTAGGTATCCAAGAAATAAAATCTTCTTTCTCCTTTACTGCATCTAATGGGGGTTTAGCATTATTTTCCTGTTCTACATAAACATAGCAGTAAGCATACACTGGAGATTTGTGTGAAAGAAAACATTCCATTTTGGGTCTTAGGAAGGTAGGTACGATTTTCCATTCCTTCTCCAATCTATAGAGGCCCATGCCATACTCAGATCTCCATCCACAAACCAAGGAATCATCCTGGAAATTACTTGTTCTTCAAATCTGTACTTGTTTCAATATCCTTGTTTCTTTACTTCTCATAAAACCTAGAGAAATACCGTTATTTTTTCTAATTAAAAACTTTTTTTGGTGGAGATGTTATAGCTACTTACCTCCCTCCTTCATCAATAAATGTTGCCAACACTGAATCACTTCAGTTTTCTTCTGTTAAATCTGTCTCGAATGATACCCTCGGCACATTAGAAGGCCAAGTGTATGGATCTTGGAGAAAGAAAGTTGAAAACATATCCTGAGGAAAGGAGGGAGGAAAAATGCCTTAGTCAATTTGACAATATTGATTTTTCCAATCCAGCAACATGGTATATCTTTCCATTTGTTTCTGTCATCTTCAATTTATTTCATTAGTGTCTTATAGTTTTCAGAATACAGGTCTTTTGTCTCCTTAGGTAGGTTTATTCCTAGGTATTTTATTCTTTTTGATGTGATGGTAAAATGGATTATTTCCTTAGTTTCTCTTTGCCTGATTTATATTTTAACAATTATTAAATAATGGGTCAATTAAATGATAAATATTCATAGAGTAGTACTGTTTTATTTTTTTGTGATCCCCATAACATAATGCATTACAAATAAAAGTTCTCAATAAATAGCTTTTTATCTATCTATTCATTTATGTATGTATTTATTTTTGGCTGAGTTGGGTGTTCATTGCTACGCTCGGCAAGCAGGGGCTATTCTTCGTTGTGGTGTGTGGGCTTCGCATTGAGGTGGCTTCTCTTCTTGTGGAGCACGGGCTCTAGGTGCATGGGCTTCAGCAGTTGTGGCACACGGGCTCAGTAGTGTGGCTCGTGGTCTCCAGAGCTTAGGCTCAGTACTTGTGGCACACGGGCTTAGTTGCTGTGTGTCATGTGGGATCTTCCCGGATCAGGAATCAAACCCATGTCCCCTGCATTGGCAGGTGTATTCTTAAGCGCTACGCCACCAGGGAAGTCCCAATACATAGCTTTTGTTTGAACTACATGTTGGTCAGTTTCTAAAGTTATTTGCTCTTTTATTAGAATCATTTCTAGTCCATAAATAGATCAATACAATTGCTTTTAAAGAATCCATGTGCCTCAGGATAGCCCAAGGTGTAAATCTTTACCTTTTTATATATGTATAAAAAGATTATTATATAAATAAATGACAACAAAAGTGAAAGAAAAAAATTGGTAGGTTTGGTAAAAACAGACCCAAAAAGCAAGAGCGAAGGAAGGAGCTATATGTTTTAGAATCCATTATTTCACCAGGGGAATTTTAAGGGCTGTGAGGGTTCATAAAATCATTGTATCCCAAGTCATGTGAGAATATGATATAGTACATTACTCAATTGTTTCTCTTTTCTTGTTGGAGAAAGGTGGTGTAAACATCTTGGCAGACTATCAGCAAGGTTAATAATGAGCAAAATGCCTATTGGGTTGGTTTTTCAAATATTAGAGTGAATTTTAAAGTTATTGTACATGTGTGAGTTGTTGCTTAGTTTAAAGACATTCCTTGAAGCTGAACAAACGTTCCCACTAAACAGTTTGTAGAAAAATACAGAAAGGAAGGTAATTTTCAGCAGGCTCTGTCTGCCTTAAAATATTTTTATGCTTTTTTCCCCCTTTTTCTGGTCTCCCCCTCTTGGCACTATTCACAGCTGGGTATTATCGTATACCTTTCAGAAACTTTGAATTGTCCTCTGTAGAGCACAAAGATGCATAATTATTCATCTTCCCCTCCAGTCCCTATTGTTGGCAGAATTCTCCCTGAAGCTAGTATTATATACTGCTTGCTTTGTTCCTCCTCCTGGTTTGTCCTTTTCTTGCCTGGGGGATGTTGATTCCCTTTCATTGTAGGTGGGATGCACCTACATGGCTCATTTGTGCTTACTTCCTTCTTGTTTGGAGACTCAGCAAGTTCAGCACAATGCTATTTATTGAATTTATCTGTCAATTTCTCCTTCCTTGCATGACTAATTCAGTGGAACCGGCACAATACTGGAGTGCACAGGATAATGACAAATTTTTTAAAAGAAAATTGTAAACCAAGAAGAGACTTTAGATTTGAAGACCAATCACTTCAGAAGGTGACAACTTTGAAAGTTTGTACAGGACTTTCCTAGGTGAATATGGCAGCACAGTTAGGTTTTCTGATGGACTATCTCTCACATGTTCATTAAATGTTTAAGAAGGTACACAGAAATAGACAAATTGGCAGCAAGATTATAAATAAGAATGAGAAGAGCCTATAACTTAAGTAGAAACTCCTCCAAAAATAAACAAAGATAATCTGTAAAGAACTAAAAATCAAACTAGCCTGCCTTACTTTCCCCATATCACTAAATAGTAAAAATCAGTAGAGGAAATTTCAATAATAGCTCAGTCTTGGAATTGGCTTAGGAAGTACATTTGTAGTCTACACATCCTAGAGAACACCAATATACCAGCTGGACATGGAGAAAGTAGGAAAGTAAACTGAACAATAATATACCAATCTAGTTATGCACTGAAAAAATTTACTAGAAAAAATTTACTAGAAAAGTATGTAACCCTTCCTGAACGGGGTACCACCTATAATCAGAGGTAGAATACCACTGTCCTCACTCCCCATCATGGTCAGCTCATGTATTTCTGCATCAATGCAGAAAGTACAAATCTCAGAAAGCAACATGTTTGAGATAAATGGCAGTGTTTGAGAAAGGCAGGCATACATAGCTATGGAAAGAGAAATACTGTACATACTGTATACATGTCCCCTTCAAAGAAGACATTTAAAATACACTTATAGTAGTTAAAAGAAAGGATGTTAAATAGGACGATTTTGAATTCCAAAATAACTGTGTGCTGTTGAACACTGGAAAAGTTGCCAAACTTCTTTGTGCCTTAGTTTTCCCATTTGTAAAATAGGGATAAAACACTTCATAATATTATTGTGAGGATTAATAAGTAAGAACTAAGTCTGGTATTTGGTGTATATTGGTAAACACTGGATAGATGGTCACCTCTGCTATTGGTTTATCCTTAGGTTAGGGTCAAAAGGAAATGAATCCCTGCAAGCTTTGCAGATCGAGCTGATAGATCATGCCCATCAAGTTAAAATTCAAGTTTAGACCTGACAATTGAAATTGCCAACCTTGTGTTTACCTTCTATGTTGGCAAAAAGCCTGGCCCAAGTAGATTTCTCCCTGTTCAAATGTAAACAAATACAAAGAAACAAAGCAACTAACGGAAACGAATAAAAACATCCAAAAGAAATTATTGATTTGGGTAAGGGTCAGCAATTTTTAATAAATTGCTTTATGGGGAGCCAGATAATTTTATAATATCAAGGTAGAACTAAACAGATAACTTTCCAAAGGGAAAAGATATACAATGAAGGAATTAGGTTGTTTTCATTGTAATACAGTAGTAAGTCAGATATATGCCTCTTGATATAATGCAGGCTATAACAGACAGTATCCATGATGTATTCAAAGTTTTGTTAATATCCGATCATCAGGAGAAACAGGGAATAAACAAACTAGACATCATCATACAGATGCAACAAGACAAATAACAAACGAGAGGCATTCTGTGGGATAGCAGGCCTGATCTCTTCAACAAGTTAATGTCTGGAGAAGGAACTGCACTGTATTAAAAGGGGCCAGAAGAACATAATGGGTTGCAATGCTTGGTCCTGAATTTGTTGCTTATTTTGTCAAATCAGATTAAAAGGACATTTTTACAAACAGTGCCTGCCTTTATAAACCAGGGTATGCCTTGTAAAAAATAAAATAAGCAGCACTTTCATTAAAATATCCCTAGATGCAGTCGTAATACATATATTTTTTATGACCTGCAAGTGTTCTCTTCCTTTTATCATGTTTTCTTGATTACCAGGTATAATACTGGACTAATCAATAGGCATTTATAAGCATAGTTATGAATCTAGTGCTCTTGACTAAAGGGATATTTCAAGGATTGTTTATTATTCTCTGAAAGGTAATTATAAAAGCAAGAGAAAGAAGGTGAAAGAAAGAAGGCACATCTCCCTCTTTTCCCTCCTTTCTTGACTTTACCCTTTAGACTCAGGCTGCAAAACCTTAATTTACTATTGAGGATACAGTTGGAGAGTAACACTCATTGCTGTGGGTCCCTCAGCTAGTGACATTTGGAATTGAAATGCAGGCAGTCTGATTCCAGAAACCATGATTTTAGCCAGTATCCTATAGGGTCTTCAGCTATTGACCTCCTAGGAATATAAGGTCACAACCCTAGAGCACATGGTGAAATACCAAAAATAAAAAAGGAGACACTAAACTTTACTGTTTTTCATGGAAAAACCTAGCTTCTGTTGCCTACTTTCTTTGTCAGTTTATAAGAACTTCTGCATGAAGTTTGGTACTTAAGAGCCCCAGATCCTGCAAAGTTGGTCTAAAAGCCTCAACCTCACTTAATTTAAGTTCTTCACAGAAGTTGGAAACATTATGAGAATGACACACATGGTGTTTGTTCCAATCACCTGGGGAAGGCACATCACACTGGCATCAACCTCCAGCAGAGTCTTGGAGTGACAGAAGCAGCCTTCAGAGGTGGCACCTACTTGCTCTGTTAGTGAAAAGCTGAGATTTGGATGGCATTTTCCACACCCTTGACAGCTCATGACATGCTGATAGGATGAAACAGAGACTCTGAACACTAAAAGTTAGCTGTGACCTAACAAGCAAAGTTAGAGAAGTCATTCCTGGTCACATAAGAGATGGCATAACCTTGTTTAAAAGCTGGTTCTTTGAGAAGATAAACAAAATTGATAAGCCAATAGCCAAACTCATCAAGAAAAATGGGAGAAGACTCAAATCAATAGAATTAGAAATGAAAAAGGAGAAGTAACAACTGACACTGCAGAAATACAAAGGATCATGAGGCATTTCTACAAGCAACTCTATGCCAATAAAATGGACAACCTGGAAGAAATGGACAAATTTTTAGAAAAGCACAACCTTCTGAGACTGAACCAGGAAGAAATAGAAAATATAAACACACCAATCACCAGCACTGAAATTGAGACTGTGATTAAAAATCTTCCAACAAACAAGAGTCCAGGACCAGGTGGCTTCACAGGTGAATTCTATCAAACATTTAGAGAAGAGCTAACACCTATCCTTCTCAAACTCTTCCAAAATATAGCAGAGGGAGGAACACTCCCAAACTCATTCTACGAGGTGACCATCACCCTGATACCAAAACCAGAAAAAGATGTCACAAAGAAAGAAAACTACAGGCCAATATCACTGATGAACATACATGCAAAAATCCTCAACAAAATACTAGCAAACAGAATCCAGCAGCACATTAAAAGGCTCATACACCATGATCAACTGGGGTTTATCCCAGGAATACAAGGATTCTTCAATATATGCAAATCAATCAATGTGATACACCATATTAACAAATTGAAGGAGAAAAACCATGTCATCTCAATAGCTGCAGAAAAATTTTCTACAAAATTCAACAACCATTTATGATAAAAACCCTACAGAAAGTAGGCATAGAAGGAACTTACTTCAACATAATAAAGGCCATATATGACAAACCCACAGCCAGCATTGTTCTCAGTGGTGAAAAACTGAAACCATTTCCACTAAGATCAGGAACAAGACAAGGATGCCCACTCTCACCACTATTATTCAACATAGTTTTGGAAATTTTAGCCAGCAGCAATCAGAGAAGAAAAAGAAATAAAAGGAGTCCAAATTGGAAAAGAAAAAGTAAAACTGTCACTGTTTGCAGATGACATGATACTATACGTAGAGAATCCTAAAGATGCTAACAGAAAACTACTAGAGCTAATCAATGACTTTGGTAGAGTAGCAGGATACATAACTAATGCACAGACATCTCTTGCATTCCTATACACTAATGATGAAAAATGTGAAAGAGAAATTAAGGAAACACTCCCATTTACCATTGCAACAAAAAGAATAAAAGACCCAGGAATAAACCTACCTAAGGAAACAAAAGACCTGTATGCAGAAAACCATAAGACACTGATGAAAGAAATTAAAGATGATACAAACAATTGGAGAGATATACCATGTTCTTGGATTGGAAGAATCAGCATTGTGAAAATGACTCTACTACCCAAAGCAACCTACAGATTCAATGCAATCCCTATCAAACTACCAATGGCATTTTTCATAGAACTAGATCTAAATTCACAATTTGTATGGAAACACAAAAGACCCCAAACAGCCAAAGCAATCTTGAGAAAGAAAAACAGAGCTGGAGGAATCAAGCTCCCATGCTTCAGACTATACTACAAAGCTACAGTAATCAAGGCAGTATGGTACTGGCACAAAAACAGTAATATGGATCAATGGAACAGGATAGAAAGCCCAGAGACAAACCCACGCACATATGGTCACCTTATTTTTGGTAAAGGAGGCAAGAATATACAATGGAGAAAAGACAGCCTCTTCAATAAGTGGTGCTGGGAAAACTGGACAGCTACATGTAAAAGAATGAAGTTCGAACACTCCCTAACACCATACACAAAAATAAACTCAGAATGGATTAAAGACCTAAATGTAAGGCCAAACACTATAAAACTCTTAGAGGAAAACATAGGCAGAACACTCTATGACATAAATCATAGCAATATACTTTTTGACCCACCTCCTAGAAAAATGGAAATGAAAACAAAAATAAACAAATGGGACCTAATGAAACTTCAAAGCTTTTGCACAGCAAAGGAAACCATAAAAGAGACCCACAGATAACCCTCAGAATGGGAGAAAATATTTGCAAATGAAGCAACTGACAAAGGATTAACCTCCAAAATTTACAAGCAGCTCATGTAGCTCAATATCAAAAAAACAAACAACCCAATCCCAAAATGGGCAGAAGACCTAAATAGACATTTATCCAAAGAAGATATACAGATTGCCAACAAACACATGAAAGAATAATGAACATCACTAATCACTACAGAAATGCAAATCAAAACTACAATGAGGTATCACCTCACACCAGTTCGAATGGCCATCATCAAAAAATCTACAAACAATAAATGCTGCAGAGGGTTTGGAGAAAAGAGAACCCTCTTGCACTGTTGGTGGGAATGTAAATTGATACAGCCACTATGGAGAACAGTATGGACATCCCTTCAAAAACTAAAAATAGAGCTACCATATGACCCAGCAATCCCACTCCTGGGCATATACCCTGGGAAAACCATAATTCAAAAAGAGTCATGTACCACAATGTTCATTGCAGCTCTATTTACAATAGCCAGGACATGGAATCAGCCCATGTGTCCATCAACAGATGAATGGATAAAGAAGATGTGGCACATGTATACAATGGAATATTACTCAGCCATAAAAAGAAACGAAATTGAGTTATTTGTAGTGAGGTGGATGGACCTAGAGTGTGTCATACAGAGTGAAGTAAGTCAGAAAGAGAAAAACAAATACCGTATGCTAACACATATATAGAATGTAAAAAAAAAAAAAAAAAAAAGCTCTGAAGAACCTAAAGGCAGGACAGCAATAAAGATGCAGATATAGAGAATGGACTTGAGGACACAGGGAGGGGGAAGGATAAGCTGGGATGAAGTGAGAGAGTGGCATGGACTTATATATACTACCAAATGTAAATTAGATAGCTAGTGGGAAGCAGCCGCAAAGCACACGGAGATCAGCTCGGAGTTTTGTGACCACCTAGAGGGCTGGGATAGGGAGGGTGGGAGGGAGACGCAAAAGGGAGGAGATATGGGGATATATGTTTAGGTATAGCTGATTCAATTTGTTATAAAGCAGAAACTAACACACCATTGTAAAGCAATTATACTCTAATTAAGATGTTAAAAAAACATTTCTAACAGTTACTGGATTTTGTGATAAGTGGGTGTACCTCTATCATATTTTGGTACCTTCTAGTCCATTAGCATGGATAGTAGTGTTGAGTTCAGGATCTGAAGTCAGTCAGTACTATGATCTTAACCCAATTATTTAACTTCTTTGAGCCTCAGTATATTCATCAATTAAGTGGGAGTGAGGACAGTACATACCATATACTCTAGTCGGGAGGATAAATAAAATGCCCGGCACTGTGATTGTCCACTATATACTTACCTCAGCTACTGTGCTTGTTACTCTCCGTGGCGCATTTCAAGACTAAAGATTCTTCAGGAGCTAAGCTCTAGAATGCACTGAAAGTGTTTTGTAATCTCTTCTGTCTACTGTACACTGCTGTCTTCTATCTCTTCTGGCCACTTTCTAGCTCTCCCTAAAGGAATACAGCAATTTTTGTGGCCCCTGAAGTTCTCTGTGACACCTGGCAGTGTCATCATGTGCCAACTGATAGGATCTCACATATTTACTAGGAAAAAGGTTTGGCTAACAGCTTTCTGTTTCATTAGCTATTTTGCATTTTCCTCTTCCCTTTTTGTGCTTTTATTTTAGTGGTTTAGTGTCAGTTGCTTCATTTGTCAAGCGCGTTACTTTGCTGTTCGGTGTCGTCTTGTTCTGTGGAGATTGGGTATTCTTGACTCACTTATTTTTGGCTGGCAACTCTACTGACTCTGACACGAAGATTTTCATATGTTTTAAATTTTAATAAGCCATCAGCTTTTAACCTCCCACATTTTCCCCAGCAGCCATTCATTTTTTGCCTGTATTTTTACCTATACGCCTGCTCCATTTTTACAGTAACCCTTTGAAATTTTCTTATTTTCCTATACATATTATCCTCAGTATGTTGAGGATAATAAACATTATTGTCTGAAAGATCATGAATATAAACTTTTATTTTACAATTTTTTTGTGAATGCTTGTTTCACACGGTTGTCAGGTGCTTGGCCTGAATTTTATGAGGCTGGTTACATGCAGTAAACATTTAGAAAATTACTGAAAGTGTATCAGTGGTGACAGACGTTTAATTACTTTTGTTTATTGCCGATTGGTTGTAATTCCATTTGTCTCCAAGGTATGTCCTTTAAAATAAGGATATATCAAACGACTCGTTACACAGTATGTATTTTTCCGTGTTCTTTGACAAAGAGAACAAGCACACAATTTTGTGATCACTGTCAGCCAGTCCGTGCTGTAATGTGCTGTCCTTAGTTGTATTCTGTAGTGTATGTTGTTCATGAGTCTATGGCCTGTCTGATGCTTTTTTCCCCTCCTTCTGTTTTGATGAATCATTTGGACAAAAATGGCATACGAAATACGTATATTTAACATAACAGAACAAAGCAAGACTATCACATTGACTATTAAAATGCTGGTTTTAAGTATCTTGAGTTCTTTTCAAGAAGGCCTTATATCCAAGAAAATTGAGAATCTATTTTTAAAGAAAAACCTGTGCACAAATATTCATAGCAGCATTATTTATAATACCCCAAGAGCATAAACAATCCGGATGTCCATCACCTACTAAATGGGTAAACAAAATGTGACATAGCCATAAATGGAATATTAGTCATCCATTAACAGGAACAAAATAATCATACATGCTATAACATAGATGAACCTTGAAAATAACGTGACGTGAAAGAAGTCAGACACAAAAGGCCATATCTTGTATATGTCATTTATATGCAATATGGAGAATAGGCAAATCTATAAAAACAGAAAGGAGATTAGTATTTGCCGGGGCTGTGGGTAGAGGGGAATGGAGAGTGACCACTGAGTGGGATTTCTTTTGGAAGTGGTAAAAATGTTCTGGAATTAGATAGTGATGATAGTTGTGCGAGCTTGTGAGTATTTTAAAAACCAATGAATTGTACACTTCAAAATAGTTAGTATTAACCTAACACAAAATTCATCATATATCTCAGTAAAAAGTGAAAAGATGTTATAGTGAACAGAGGGTATAAAAATAAAAAGCCATTAGAATTAGTGGAAATGCGTTGACATTAAGAGCATCATCAAGTCTAGATTTCAGTATAATTGATAAACGTATATGACCGACTGCAAAATAATAATAACATTAAATGCAGGAATGCTTTTGGATGAGAAACACTTAGCCCAACCTTTATTATAATGCTAAGTTAACGGGTGTTCCAATTTCCATGAATGGATTCCCTCTGCCCCCCAAAATAAAAGCAGATAATAAGCCATTGAATGGTGGATGGAAAATAATGTATTCACTGATCTGTCACCGAATATGCTCACAAAGAGTAAGTGCCATGTCTTGAGGAGTGGGGTACAGAAGAGAGGGTAATTGACACTTCATAGCTGAATGGTTGTAAAGAGACCTTTTGCCAGAGAGATTCTATTTCAACTACTTTTGGAAGGAGGTATAGGAGTTCCCCACGGTGTGGGTAAGGAGGGGATAACACGATCAGTAAGAGCTTTCATCTCAGCTTAACTCATTTTTCTATCCAGGAAGGGTTAGTTCTTTCTTCATTGAGCCCAGTGATTCCTTCCCTTAATATAATTGAAATAGCTTTCAGTCCTTATTTTTGGTTCAGTTTGTAAGGTTTAGTTTTCCTACCACTTCCACATTTCTGCTCAAGGAAGACTATTAGAACTTTTTTTTTTTTTTTTTGGTCCTACAAAAGCTAAGAAAGCATATTTCCCGTTATGAATTTTTCATATGCTCATTTGATGCTCATGTGTTTTCTGACCCTTTGCCTGGCCTGAAATCTGCTTCTTACTTATCTAGTTCATCTCTTGCTATTTGCCAATGCAAATGTGAAACTAAAAACAGGTAAAATAGTACGGGCATGTTGGCAAAGTGAAAAGAGGAAAGAGAGGCAAATAGAATAAGTACCCAAAGAGGGAAAAAGAGCTGGGGTGTTAGATTGCTATATGAGGTTTAGGTAGAAGGAAAGAAAGGAAATGAGGAAACAGTTGGGAAGAAATTAGAATGATGGCTGTAGGCTGGGAATAGCAAAGGAAGCAACTCCAAGAACGATGCAAAAGTTAAGAACAGGACATAAACCTTTTTGTAAAAAAATTGAGTTGCAAGAATGCAGAACCAATTAAGTTATTTGCAAATATATTTTTCTTTAGGTCCATCTATAATATACATTTGAAGACTTAGCTTGTTCTGGTTTTGAAGGCAGTTTTACACTTTTTGGATATCTAGCAATAATTATCTCATTCATCTCTATAACCTTTTATGAAAGATGGTTTGAAAAAAGTTTCTTAATGTTTTTCATGAATTTTATTTTTGCCATCTTCTCATTGCTTAAAATGAAGCAATTCTACGAGGTTTAGTTTCAAAGAATTTATAATATAGCATCACAGTTGGGGTTTATTCTATAATTGTGTTATTGAAGGATAGCAGAATATGCCCTTCACAAATATGCACCTTTTGCGTAAGTATTATTTTGAACTGTAGTCATTTGAGAAGAAGCAGATACAAGAAAGGACCCCTGCACTATGCCTGTTTGCCTAAAAGCAGGAGATAAATTTTCAAAGGTGTCACTCTTCCCCTCTCTACTAGGAAAGACAAAAGTTAATCAGCTGAGAACTTTATGTTCTATTGACCTGGAGATGGTACCAGAGGAATCTGTATAACAGACTTTTCAGACTAGCCTTTATCTATCTTTACTTCATTACCCTACGAGTTTGCCATCTTTGAAAGCCTAAAACTGCTTTCCTTTGTCCACAAATGGATTGTTTTTTGGTTGAAGATGCTATTATATAAGTCAGAGTTCTAAGCCACCTCTTTGAGTTACTCAGTGTTCCTGGGTATCTCCCATGAACACATGAGGTACGCATGCTAATAAACCTGTTTGCTTTTCTCTTGTTAATGTGTCCTCTATTACAGAGGACTCGACCAATAACTCATAAGGGTAGAGGGAAAATTATTTTTCCTCTCCTATGCAAATGTAATTTTCTATTGTAGAATAATTTATTTACATAGTTAATGAAACCTAACTCCTGCAATAGAGCTATTAAAATGAGTCAGCATCATCTTTGGGGATGTTCATTTTTATCAGTAATAAAGTATTTGACAGTAGTGGAAGAGTTAATCTACGTACACAGTGTACTGAGAGTTATGAAAATAATCTTGAAGAAACATTTAATAATATGCAAAATATTCCTTAGGTAGGAGCATACATATATAGTATAGGAAATTTTTAATATTGAAATTTTTCAAATTATACCACACAGATAAGTCTTGAAAAATATGTTAATGCTTCATTGGTTGTAATCTTAGGAGGTAGGTAATAGGATAGTTTTAATTTTAGTTTCTTACATATACTATGTCTGCCAGTTTGTTTACCAGGGTATACTTTAAATAATAAAGTATATTTAAAGAGGTATAATAAATAAAACATATAAAAAATGAAAAGGGCTCAGTCTACATAAAAATTAGATTTTAATTTTATTGCAACAAACACAAAATATGGAATTAGAAAGTGATGTTAACAATTAGCAAACAAGAAGAATATGGAATTTAGTAGTACCTAGAAAAGTACTTCAAGATGAGTAACAAATATTGATACATATTTAAAAAGTCATAATTAAGAAGTTCTTAATCTGTAAAAAATACTAAATAGGATTTAATTAGATGAATGGGCTGGTTAAAAAAATAGTTTATATGGTTCAATTACAGTTGATAAATCTGTTTAATGACATTGCAATTGCTTATTCTGTCATAACATAATTTCATTAATAACACATATTAAAATTATTGAAGTGGAAACATAAGATTGCATTGGGGCATTGGGGTGCCTAACAGTTTGCCTTCTTTCCCATTCTTTTCCTATATCATACCTCTTATTTCTTATATTCTAAATATACTGCTATGTAGGAGGAATAACCAAGTGAACACTTCCTTATATTAAAAAGTATCAGGGCTTTCCTGGTTGCGCAGTGGTTGGGAGTCCGCCTGCTGATGCAGGGGACATGGGTTCATGCCCCGGTCCGGGAGGATCCCACATGCTGCGGAGCAGCTGGGCCTGTGAGCCATGGCCGCTGAGCCTGCGCGTCCGGAGCCTGTGCTCCGCAGTGGGAGAGGCCACAGCGGTATAATCCAGGGGATTATAACCAATGTCATTTTGGTGATGTCAATCTAGGTATGTTTTTCCTGTTTAAATAGTCACATAAATAAATGATTATGTATTTTTCAACTGTATTATGGCCTGTATTTTACACATAGTTTTATAATATGAACACCTTCCATCTCAGGAAACACTATTTTCCATTATTTTAATGGCCAATTATTCCATTTATGGATATACACAGTTTATTTAACTAATCTTTTATCTCTTGAGGGTAAATTCTTGAAGCATAATTGTTGAACCAAAGAGTGTATATATTTTATGCTTTTAATGGATTAATAAATTTCCATTAGGAAAATTTGTACCAATTTACATGTCTATACTGAATTAAAGAACCAATTTAGCTACATCCTTGCCGATTTGGGGAGGCATTTTTCTTTTTATTTGCCAATATTATAAGCAAGAAAAAGGTGTCATATCATGATGAATTCTGTTAATTTAAAATTTTAACTGTATTAAATTTAATATATCTCTCTGTATGAAATTGCCACCCATCCCTCTCTCTATATATAAGTATCTATTCACCCATTCTTACATACAACCACATATATACTAGACTTTTAAAAACATTGTGAACCTGTCTTTTGATGTTGTGTTTGGTCTATACATCAATTTTCTTATTGATTAGAAAGATGAGTACTTCCCTTTCTTCAAATTGATAGTAACTCAAAATATAGTGAAACCTGAATGGAAAATAGCAGAATTCTAACCATAAAGGGTCTAGTTAGCTCAAAAATACATGGTTATTAAACAAGGCTTGTCAAGATATATAAAAAGAACGGGAAAAAGATAAAAAATGCAATTTCTAAGTAGGACAACTGCCCTGAAATAGGACTGGTGTTTCGATTAGATGAGTGTTATAGTAAAAATATCTGCTTAATGTGTGAATCGGATGCATTACTGCTGATTAGGTTATACATATATTTACATTTACAATAGAGCACTCCTTTTTCATAGAACATAGTGGAAGCTGTAAATATCTTGGGATTATCCAAGGATGTAATTGAACATATGTTTAATTTACTCTGGGTAACATATTTTGAAAGGGACATAGAGAACTAGAGAATGCTTAAAATACAGAGAAAAGATTAATCACAATGTCATGAGAAGTGTTTAAGAAAACCAGGAAAGGATATTGAACTTGTATCATATGGCCTCATTTCTAAATTTGTTTTCATTCTAGTACTTTTTTGTTGTTGTTTGGTAGATTCCCTAGAATTTTCTTCATGAGCAATCATATTGACTACAAGTAAAGATAGTTGTACTTCTTCATTTATGAAGTAAAAAAGAAAGAAACCAGGGAAGGTTTAGTTTAGATGAGTTAAATGGCATTCAGGAATGACATTTTTGTATACAAACACTAGAGGGGCTATCAGTGTAGATTGAATGTTTTGATTATAGTCTTAAGATAAAACAAGGAATTGTAGGTTAAAAGATGAGGAATGTCATACCTGTCATAAAACAAACATTCCTGTGAGGAGGTTTATGACATATTCTTTCTTTGGACCTCTTTGTTCAGAGACTGGGCATTCACCTGGCAAGGTTATTGTAGAGATGATTTTATTATTTGATGATAGATGAACTAGATTACCTTTAAGGCTATTTCCAGCTTGGCAATTAAATATGAATCCATAAAGTTGAACAACTAAGGGACTTTATACCATTCTATCCATTGTAGCTCTAGGATGTAATGTGTGAAAAAAAACGTTCTATTTTACAATAGCACATTAGTAATCTTGAAGTTTGAAATTGGCTGTATGTTTATAATTTGGTTATAATTGGTAGTGAACTTAGTAAACTTTATATTCATCTCCTGATGTTCAAATTATATTACAAGAGTAAAAAGCTAATAAAATTTTAAATGAATAAGTTGAGAGTTAAGATCTCATTTTTGGTTGTATTAATTTTATAAAGAAGTATGAGGAACAGAGGATTTCAGTCTGGCAATTTTGACAGAAACACTGACGTCTAGTAATGCAGTGAGAAAATTGACAGCAGAAATAGCAAATAAATTAGACGAGATATTAGTAGAAATAAGGTGGTCTGGATTTGAAAAGAAAACAAGGAAGGGAGGAAATCATTATGAAGGCAGATTAAAGAAACTGGGAGAGTTTGCACTGTTCAGGGATCTTCAAATAGTTTCTGTTTGGAATGGAATAGATTAAGCTATAGTAAGTATAAAACAGAAAATATATCACAAATGCATTGTTATCAAATAAGTAGAAGGACAGTAAGAGAAATATGAATCTGAAAACCAGAATTAAAGAAAATAACTCATTTTTTGGATTTGTTGGAAGAGAGCTGGTAAATGTTAGATGAGCATATAAATAAAGGAAAATAGTTTGTTACTCAAGTTAAATAACTTGTTTGTTCAGTAATGTAGGGAAGGTTGAAGAAGAGCTAGAAATTTGAAGGAATGGAGTGAAATGAAGTATATACTGCATTAATGCATTATATACAAGCATTAAACATAGGTAGTGAGGTTAAAGGTGCACAGAACCGTTTGAGGGCTAGAAATATCTTATAAATCATTTGCTCTAGCTCCCTATTTAGTGAGTGGATCTTACCTAGCCCCGTATTCCTGAAAAGTGCTTGCTTAATAGAGACTCAAGAGAGGGGATTATTTTGTAAGGTAACACATTCTAGATTTAAATAGCTTTTATTTATAAATTTATATATTATATTCATGTATTTATATATTTATATGAGAAATTATAAGCTATTATAAAGATGCAAAAAGGAAATAATCAATTAACTTCTGCCCAGTTTTATCCAAGTTCAGACTCCTTTTAGGTAAAACTTCTGCAAATTGATGGGCAATAGGACAGTGACATCCATTTTTTTTTAACGTATTGAAATTCAACTTCTCATTGTAAACATAAGTAGGTCAGAGAGGTAAAACTAGAAAAAGTGAGCCAAGACTAGTAGTTGAGCTGGCATGTAGCAGAATTTCTACCGAGTGATCTCTCATGACAGGTGGGAACTGGTACAGGAGGAAGCAGGTGAAAAGAATGAACGTGATGAGGAAGTCCCGCAGTGAGGCTGGGATCTCAGCAGGGGCAGGTGTACACTGGCGTAAACAGATTCAGTAAGGGTTTTCTCTGTATTCTCTGAAAATTGCAGACAGTTTATGTTAAATTCATGCAGATCCTCTCCTTGGAAAGGGTGGAAGCATAACTGATCTGAAGGTGGGCCAGTTGAAGACTGGAGCTGCAGTGGACAAACTGGTAAATGAAGGGGCGACAGGCATAGGTCAGGTGAGGGAGTTGTGGGGAATGGGAGACCAGGTCCTCTAAACATGAGCTGGTTAAATGTCATGATATTGTATAGAATGATCAGCATGGGTCAGACCTAGGTTTTCCATTGCATAGAGGTATTCTACGCAAGTTCCTCTACTTTTCTGTGCTTAGTTCTATCAATCTGTGAAATGGGGATAATAATTGTACCTACATCACAGGGTTGGTGTTAGGATTAATTTGATATAATATGTAAAGCACATAACATGGCACCTGGAACATTTATGATGTTCATTGAATGCTGTTGTTCATAATAAAAAGCAAGGCATGAAGACATCTGCTTTTAGTCAACAGCTGTGGAACACGCTGTAGCGGAGGGTAGTTGAATCACATATGATGATCTTTCTGGTCTTTTCAAATCCTCGTGGGGTTTTTGACTTTAGGCAGCTCTCTACCACCTCCAAGCCTTGCTTCTCATCCTATGGAAATAAAAAGGAAAATAAGATAATGAAGACCAGACTGTGAATCAATTTTGGGACCTCTTGTGACTATCTTTAGTTTTGAGCCTCTTTCTAATTTTCTTTGACTGTTTTGCATTTATAAGAATAGTCATTTGATGTATAAGTTGTCACAATAGTGGCTGAATAACTTACTGAGAATATTTCTTTGTAACATAATTCTATCTGGAAGTTTGGTTGGAAAATTAAGACCATCTTATTTGGAAACTTTAAAGTGTTGTTTTCAGAGTTTTAGAACTCTCCAGTACCTTGAGGTCTGGCCTCTGAGCCAGGCACTTTCTGAGATCTTGTAACCTCCTCATCTAACATGGTGGAGTAACGGGGGCTGGACTTACCTTTCTGCCTAATATAACGACACCAAAAATGTAAAACAACAACAACAATAACGAAACAACAGTTTTTAGACAGTGAACAGAAGAGGCAGGGTAGAACAATGATCCCAGAAACAAGGGCAGCAAATGAGGTGACTGTAGGATTATCCTGGCTACATAACCTAGAGAGAGCCTCCTGGTCACAGCACAGGAAGGAGAAAGCCAGATGGACCCTGGACCATATGCATAGTAATTTAAAGAAACTGCTCATTTTAGTCTGGTACATTATGACTTGGATATCATCACACTGAATTGTGTTTTATAGTATTGATTTGGGGGCCTTTCATCTTTTCATTTATACATGTAACTTACAGAGTACTTAAGTTCCATGGTTGCAATTATAGGCAAAAATCATTAATGATGATTTTTATATAGGAAGTCCAGAGTAGAGAGAGACTATATATGAAATAGGAGTAAGTGGACAAATAATGGTACACCCAAGAGAATGAAGATTTTCAGTATGACTGAAATCACTTGTTGAATCAAAATTGGGAAGAGATGACTGAAGAGGAAGAGCTGAGCCAGGCTACATGGGGTCTTGGGCTCCACCTTAAAGATACGTGTATTAATGTGAAGGCATCAGAAGTTTAGGCAGGCATGAGACCGTGGTCCAGGTACAGTGTTTTGGGATGGTAGCTGCGGAGATAGGCAATAAAATATTTCTGACTTCAAATAGATCAGATTGGAGGAAACAACTCGTTTTCCTTTAAATAGAAACTCTCGGTCTGAGCTTTGTTTATTTTATTTTTATTTTATTTTATTTTTTGCGGTACGCGGGCCTCTCACTGTTGTGGCCTCTCCCATTGCGGAGCACAGGCTCCGTACGCCCAGGCTCAGAGGCCGTGGCCCACGGGCCCAGCCTCTCCGCGGCATGTGGGATTCTCCCGGACCGGGGCACGAACCTGTGTCCCCTGCATCGGCAGGCGGACTCTCAACCACTGCGCTACCAGGGAAGCGCTGTTTAGTTTATTATTATTGAAATGACAAACTCTTCCAAAGCAAAACTCAAGGAACTAATAGAATTTTTTTTATGATCTGTGGCTGATTTTTATTAAAGTTTTACATTGTAAAATTCTATCACTTTTCTTATTGAGCTGCGTTTATTGAAAAAAATAGAACTATATAGGATGAGAGTTTTGGTGCACGTTGATCATGACTCATGCCATAGCTGTATGTTTGGATGATTGCATCCCTAGCCATTAAGGTACCTGGACCCCATCATTGCAAATAGGATGATTTTCATTCTTTACTGTTCCTTTGCTTCGTTTTGTGTACATGTTTTACCCTTCCTGTATACCCAAGTATATCAGAATTTTCTTGGTGGCAGAGAGTATATTTGAATAGCATGTTAACTTCCCCAACACTGAATATAGAGCCTTGGCATGCAATAAATTCTTGTTCAATGATTCTTATGGAAAAACTTCAACCCATGGAGGAGACCTCTCACTATTCAAGAATTTATCTTGTAGCATCATTTTAAAATAATAACTTTTGACACGCTATTAGACTAGCAGAGTCACCCTAGTTACCACTGGTGCTTATTCACTCCTTTAAATATTTGAAGAACAAAATGGGGTTAAAAAGCCTCAGTAGGAATTTTAAATTATGATTGTTGAATGGATGGTAAGATATCTTTTTGTTTATCCCATATTTCACCACAGGATATCAGGTGCTGTAAAATCATGAAGGGATTAACTGATGTGTTTATGATAAACTGTTTGGAGGTCTCTAATTCTTCTGGGATATAAGTGATTTTACTTGGTTGCTTTGTTTCAAAGCGTAATGTTTTAATGACTTTTTAAAAAGATAGTAAAATGTTAATCTGTCACATCATTAAGTCTTAAAACACAGTGTCTCATGAATGCTTATTCCCTGTTTCACTTATAACAAGTGGTATTTGTGTTGTCATCGCTACAACACTTGTCTGACGCACATATCTTAGCAGCAGATTATTTTTCTCTTGGATTTTTCCCTGAGTTTTCTTTCTCACAATGGATGAACTTTTTTTTTTTTTTTTTTTTTTTTTTTTTGCGGTACGCGGGCCTCTCACTGTTGTGGTCTCTCCCGTTGCGGAGCACAGGCTCCGGACCCACAGGCTCAGCGGCCATGGCTCACGGGCCCAGCCGCTCCGCGGCACGTGGGATCTTCCCGGACCGGGGCATGAACCCGCGTCCCCTGCATCGGCAGGCGGACTCTCAACCACTGCGCCACCAGGGAAGCCCGATGAACTTATTAATAGCATAGATTTTTGCAAGATTTCCTTCTGTCACTCAGGATTGCCTTGAGCACAGTGCTAAGTACATAGTAGGTACCCCATAGGTATTTGTTAACTTGAGTAAGTTGAAAATGATCAGTTTTGTTTCATTTGCTTTTTCAACTTTGATGTGCACCCAGTAAAATGCTCATATCTAAAGTTTACAGTGTGTTGACTTTCTGATACCCATTTGCCACCACTCAAATAAAGATACAGGTCACCTTTATCATTCCAGGAAGTTCTCCTGTGCACCTTTTCAGGCATAGTCTCCACTCCACCACAGGCAGTCGGTTTTCTGACATATTTATTATACCTCGGAATGTTCTTAGTGTTCTAGAATTTCTCATAAATGGAAATATTGATACATAGTATGTACTCTTCATCTGCTTTCTTTGGCTCAGCATAACATTTTGAAATTCATATATGTTATTGCATGTATAGGTAGGTTGATCTTTTAAAATTCCTGACAGTATTCTGTTATATGGATATACTACAATATATTTTTCCTGTCTCTTATCCATGGACAGTTTGGGACTGCTAGAAGTAAAACTGTTGTGAATATCCAGTACAAGTCTTTTTGTGGTTGCATCCACTCATTTCCCTATGGGTGCAATAGCTAAAGGATAGGGTAAGTGTGTGCTCATATTCATTAGAAACTACCAAGATGTATTCCAAATTGATTGTACCATTTACACTGTCACCCACAATGCATGGGAGTTCTGTTTGCTCACACATCCTCACTAATGTGTGGTAGTGTTGGTCTTTTTAGTATTAGCTATTCTAGTGATCTTTCAGTGGTATTGCATTGCGATTTCAAGGTGGATTCTCTTGATGACTTGATTATAGTACCAAATTTTAAGGGGCACGTGTGTAAATTATCCATTTTATAATAATATTTAAAAAAATTTTCCAGCACAAGAAGCAGCACTAACTTTATCTCTCTGTGCCTTTGTTAGCTGTTTAAAAATAGCAATATTAACAGTAATATTTGTTTCTCTGAGCAGTAAATGATAAATTTAGCACAATACCAGACAGTACAATCACTCAATAAATTTTAGGTATTATTATAAGATAAAGTAATATTTTGTCATTTTATTATTGTTACTATCGTTATCATTATTTTTTTTAATAAATGTATTTATTTTTGCCTGTGTTGGGCATTCATTGCTGCACGTGGGCTTTCTCTAGTTGCGGTGAGTGGGGACTACTCTTCGTTGCGGTGCACGTGCTCACTGCGGTAGCTTCTCTTGTTGCAGAGCATGGGCTCTAAGCATGCGGGCTTCAGTAGTTGTGGCACATGGGCTCAGTAGTTGTGGCTCGTGGGCTCTAGAGCACAGGCTCAGTAGTTGTGGCACACGAGCTTAGTTGCTCCGCGGCATGTGGGGTCTTCCCGGACCAGGGCTCGAACCCGTGTCCCCTGCATTGGCAGGCGGATTCTTAAGCACTGTGCCACCAAGGAAGTCTCAATCGTTGTTTTTAAGAGGCAGAATGGAATAGCATTTATTACTTGAATTCACATCTTGACTTTACCACTCACAAGCTATGTGACTTTGGACAACTTACTTAACCTGTGTTACAGGTTCCTCATTTGGGAATAATATCACATATTTTATAGGGTGGTTTTGATAGTAAATGTGTCAATAGATTATTTGGCACATAGTAAACTTTATACATGTGCTGTCTGTTAATATTATTAGCAATAGTGTCACTCTTATATATTGGTTATGAGTATATTTCTTTAATCAGTAGGAGTAGCAATTTATTTAAACATTTTCACTTTAACGTCTTTATGAAATATTAATTGTAATCCTATAATCTGGTTGAACTATTGATTAAAAGTATAAACAGTACTTTTAGTCTTGATTTTGTGCCAGTTGTCCATTGCTGTACTACACCCCTAAAGCTGAGTGGCTTGAAACACTGTTTATGCAGCTTACAATTTTGGGGATCTGCAATTTGAGCTCAGTTCAGCTGGTATTTCCTCTGGTCTTGAATGCACTGCCAGTCACCTGACTCTTTTTCTGGGAGTTGACTTGCTTCCGTTAGTGGTGGCACCTAAGACGCATATCTCTCATCACCCAGCCAGTTATGCAGACTTGTTCACACGGTAACTAGGTAGGACCTCAAACACAAGGTACAGGATGCCTTGTATCCAGTGCTGTGTTGTTTCCACCATGCTTTATTGTCCAAAGCAAGTGGCAAAGCCAGACCTGATTCGGGAGCTAGGGAGCTAGCCTTCCCCTGTTGTGAGTGGCGACGTGAGGAGCTGCAGTTATGTGGCAAACAGAGGGTAGAGGAGTTGTGTCTTTTTCAGTCTACCACAGCTTTGCAAGTTTTTTTTACTAAAAATATTATTCAAATGCTTGTTAAGAACAGACTGTTTCTAATTATTTCTGTGGAAGTTATTGAAGAGCATTAAAATTTGTTAGAACAAAATGCTGATACCACTATGATTTATCATCATTTAAAAGTGATAAATATCTGAAGACTAAAAGGAGGAGACCAAGCTCAAATGGTTCTGCCTGAGAAGAATGATTTGTCTTAGGAAGCCTAGGTATAAATGTTGACAATTTACCACGACAGAGTTTCGTCGAATAGAAATGGCAACAGTAGCTTTGAGGTTTTATAGGACAAAGGGCAGAAGGAAAGTGAAATGATCCACAGATACTGCAGCTGACAAGTAGTGTATACAGAAGGGTGTCTGTTTAGTTTCTGTTACTACCTCTTCCCCTAAAAAACCTATAAATCCAATGAACTAGAAGATTAGACTTTAAGGAAGAACTAGCCTTTTAGATTGTCTTGGAAGATTTTTGCTTTACTATTGTAAAAGTTCTGTTGAGTTCATTGTATTGGTAAATCATGTCACTCTTTTTTCCCCCCTCTAAACAGAGTGGAGTTGAATAAGTTTGGTTAGGGGAATGGTGAAATAAACTCTTCACTCATGCCTTTGATTGTAGACGTTAATTTGATTTTGAATGCATTGATTGGGAGTTGAGAACTTTTATGATTCTCGCCATCTAAGGATCCTATTGACAAAATGTTGATTTAAATCACAATATAAATTCAGCTTAAGAGTGCTTTATATGTCAGCTATAATGTCTTTCAATGGATTCATTAGGGAGATTTTTCCAGATTTGATGTGAGGTATCAGGCAATTTATTTGCAACTGTTAGAATACACAGGATGCTTTATAGGACAGACTGTTTCTATTTTTATTTTAAAATTCCCATCAGAAGGAAATCAAATCATCTGTATAAATCATATTATAGAATATTGTCAAATGATGTTAAATATTTTGATGCTTTAACAATTACTTAGAAAATTACAGGATATTTTGAAGATTCTGTTAAGAGTTTATGTTGCCATTTTAAAAAAGAATGCAGTAAAAAAATGAATTAAAAAAGATAGTAATCAGTTGCAGCCTTCTAAGTGCTGCCTACCCTGATCCACGTATAAGATTGCAACTTCCTTGTACCTCTGTCTGATTTAACCCTACCCATTTAATCCCCAAGGCATTATGGACTTATAAAATATTGTACACTTCTCTTGTTAGTTACTTTTATTTCCAGGCTATCTACACATGAATTTAAGCTTCATGAGAGCAGGGAATTTTGAGTGTTATATTGAGGGATGTGTGCTTAGCAGCTAGACAGTGCTTGGTACAAAGTGAACACTAAATAGATTTTGAATGAATGAGCCATTAAATGGATAAATGAATGCATTTAACTGATCCTTAAAAGAGAACATAATTAGTAATAAGTCATTTTATAGTATATAACATATATATTCTATTTTATGTTTAAAGATAGTTATAAATGTATAATTTTAACTTCCTCTGACAAGGCTGTCTTCATCTTGTCAGTCAAATTAAAATGTAGTCTCGGCCTTTTTCTTGGTATTTAACAGGCTTATTTTCAAACCTGGCTTTTGTCCCTGCAGTTATAATTACTTAGTTAGAATAAGTATATTAATTTTTTAAACATGCGGTACCTCATGTATTGCTCAGCTCAACAAATTATCTAATTAACCTTGCATTCTAAGAAAGTAGTTCTCTAATTACATTCTGTATGTTTCAAAATGCCTTTGAAACAAATGGGAATTTTAAAATTTGTTATCCTCTTTCCCTTTCCCCTTCCCTTTTTTCTCCTATCCCTCTGTCTCTCTGTACCTCTGTCTGTTCCTTTCTCTTGTAAAACTGAATGGAGAATGAATTTCAAATTCTTTTACATTCAAAGTTTAAAAGCTAGTAACCTAGTAATCATGCTTAATATTTACCCAAAGGACTTGAAAACTTATATCTACACAAAAACCTGCATATGGATATTTATAGCAACTTTATTCATAATTGCCAAAATTTGGAAGCAACCAAGATGTCCTTCAGTAGGTGAATAGATGAGTGAATTGTGGTATATCCCAACAATGGAATATTATTCAGCGCTAAAAAGAAATGAGCAATCAAGCCATGAAAGGACATGGAGGGAACTTAAATTTATAGTACTAAGTGAAAGAAGCCATTCTGAAAAGGCTACATACTGTATGATTTCAACTATATGACATTCTATGTCATAGAATGTGAAAACTATGGTGTCAGTAAAAAGATCAGTACCTGAAACTTCAGGGTAGATTTCCTTGTGTAAGTTTCTCAAAATAGATAGAATTGTTTGGGAAGTATCGCAGTTTTTATCTTAAGCAATAATTTTTACCTTAAAATCAGGGGCCTTGAAAATTGCAGCAACAAGTGGATGTTTATTTTGAGGCCAAATGGTGGAGCTAACATTCTCATTTATAACTGTTTGCTCTTTTCATTTACCCCAGAGAAAGGATCAGAAGATAGTCAGTGAAGCCTTTTTTTTTTTTTTTTTAATAAAACATTTTATCAGAGAAACCTGAAAATACCATGAAGTCTTGCCCGTTTGATGGCTTTCAAATAAAACCTTGATTCACCTGCAGGAAGCACAACTTAGTGGATAATCATTTTCAAAATATTATTAGTATTATTCCTCAAATCCGGATTTGGGCTGAGCCCTCCTTGATATGTCCTTGACCATTCATTGATGCATTGCAAATTGAAATACATAAATCCACCAAATGTTCTCGTATTGAATGCTAACTGTACAGTAGTAATGTTGAAATCTCAAATGCATGCAGATGCAGATGCATTTTTAGTACCCATTACTATTAAATAAAGAAAAACTTTATAAGCAAACACTAATTACTTTTGTGATGTGGAGGAAAACAAATTTGTATCAATTTAGATTATTATAGCCTGTGTGGTATCTGTTTATGAATAATCTGTTAGCCATTTATTAAGTTATAAATACATTTTTATAAATCTGGTTGACATTTAGATATTTTATAAAGCACAATAAATGCCAGGGAAAATTGAATCAAGAGAGCTTGTAATATGCTTTACTACTAGTTAAAAATTTTTTGGTGGCTGTAAATGATTCTGCTCTGTATCAAGAATAAATCTATTCCGAGAATAAGTGGGTTTTCTTTTTTCCCTTTTTCATGCCTTGACCTTTTTGTTGATAGCTGGTTTTTAACAGTTTCACCTTATGTTTTATTCCTTTTGATTTGTAAGAAATTTGATTATCAGCCTTGAGCAGAAATCATAATCGCAGAAAAAGGATGCAAGTCATATAGGGAATAATAGAGAGTTGTTTGAACACAGTGTGAAACCTGAGTTTGGCTGAGTCAGATGCACATTTCTAATAGAGCATTCATGTCAGAGTTCAGACTGGAATCCACTTTTGGCTTCTATAAGCACTTGTATTGGATGTGTCCCTTAAGCCATCAAACTTGTGATTCAGGCTGGCTTGGCCTGTCTTTTTAAAAAAAAATCTCTAAGCCATATGGTAATGACTAAATTTAAAAATTCACTCCTAGTTTCTACATTTTAGCAATCTACTTGACAAAAATCACTAAAAGCATCAAACTGTAGTCTGAAATTGATAAGAGGTAAGCAGTTGGAGCCACTTGTTATTAATCACACCAGTGTGTATATATTTTATTCTGTCTAAATTGGAATTGGGCTGATTACTATTTACGTTTTCCTTTGTGAAGGAATTGTTGTGGGATAAGCATACTGTTTACTTTCTAAAGCTTTGAGTAATTTGATTATGCAACTTAAAATTAATAAATTAATAAAAATATATTACAGGAAGATCTTAGTTTGCGTTAATTGGTGTACCCTAGCTAAAGTCATTACAGCTCTTATTTTTGCAATGGAATCCTACTTTCTAAAATTGATTCTCCTGCCAGAAAACCTGAGAGTCAGATCATAGTTGCCTTACTTTCATCTAGAGTTACTCCATCTCCATCCTTTTTTATCATGGGAAGTTCATGAAGGACAGAGAACCCACTGTTTCTTCCCACTGAACCCACTGTTTCTTCCCACTGTAGAGGCTAAGGATGTATTAGTCACTTTGTCCCATAAGAAGGAGCATCTAAGGAAATGCTGGGATGTCTCATCAATAAGCTTATTAGTCCATCTAGAGTTTTATTTGTACCTAACAATGCCAGGCAAACAGTATGTACTCCATTAATATTTAAGAATAAACAAGTGAATGGAATTTTGAACAATGAGGTGCCCTTTTGGTGACACATATGTTACACACAATGGCAGCCATCAGCTTTCAGGAGATACCCTGGAAGAAGATGCTTTGGTTAGCAGTAGTAACAGCTCATGTTTACTATGTGAGACATTGTCCTAAATGCTTTACATATATAAAAATTATTTGGTCTTCAAAACTATGAAGTATAGATACTGTTACCATCTCTACTTTCAGATAATGTCCTGAAGCTGAGAAAAGTTATGTCACTTTCCCATCATTGCAGAGCTCTTGAATGGTAGAGCCGTGGCATAAATCCATGGTCTTGTTAAGAAAAATAACAACTTTGTTGGGATATAAGTTATGTACCATATGTTTCACCTGTTTAAATTGTGCAATTAATGTTTTTTAGCATATTAACAATGAATAATAATTATATTGATTTGTTGCCTCAGTCCAGTTTAGAATTTTTTCTTGTCCCCCTCTCAAAGAAAACAAACAAACAAACAATAACCCTTGTACTCATTAGCAACCACTGATCTTTTCCCCTAATTTACTATCCCCACCTAGTTCCAGGCAACCACTAATCTAGTTCATGCCTCTATAGATTTTCTGATTCTAGACATTTCACATAAATGGAGTCAGACAATATGTAGTATTTCATGATTACCTTCTTTCAGGTAGCATAATATTACTTTCCAGGTTCACCTATGTTGTAGCATTTATCAATACTTCACTGTTTTTTGAAAAGTAGTTTATTGTATGGATATACATTTTATTTCATCATTTACTAGTTGATGGATATTAATCCATGTTGTTTTAACCACACATCTTTGCTACCTCTCTCATTACTTAGGTACAAAAAAACCTCTAGTGGTTATAAAAGTCAACCCTAACAGTTTGGACAGCTCAGTTGACTGTTTCAACACCGCCACAAAGGACAGCTCTGAGCTTAAGGTTTTGGAGTCTGAAAGGCACATCTGATTTAGCCTAGCTGTGATCTCTGAGAAGTGAATACAGCAAGGGAGCATGGGGTAGGAGCACACGGACTTGCCCTCTGTCTGCCCTCTCATCTCCCTTCAGTTGAATCCTTACCTCAAGAGTCACACTTACTGGAGCTTTCAGGACAGATTGGGTACTTGGAATACTGTGTAAGGAGTACATTTCGTTTAAAATAGAGCATCACTTTTGGAGTTACCCTTTTCAAAAAGAAATTAGATTATGGCAGCTTTAGTTGAGTGTTATTCAAGTTTCCTGTAAATCTTGATCACATATTAGTAGGTGAGATGCACAATGATATTCAGTCTGTCTATTTTTTGATGAGATGTACAAGATAAGTAGTATCAAGAAAGGATCATTTGGTGACATCTGTTCATTTATCTGTAATGGGAAGTTGGGAGCTACTGTGTAAAATAGAAAATTTCTCTTACAAAATATTTTCTTTAATAGTTCAGATTTATATGCCTGTTAATTTCATCATTCACATCAAATTAAATTCCTTATTTTATGACTTATGTAATAATTATATAGTTTAGTTATGATGCACAACTTCCCTGTGACTAAAGTGAGTTAGTATATTTAGAGAAAGAAATTAACTGCATATTATAAATATCTCATTGGAAAATATTCGTTTATTAATGTACACCATTTAGATGCAGTGAAATATATTTAGAGCCAGTTTCTATTAGTAGTTTTTTGATTTTTACGTGATCCATGTGATCCTTGGCATTGATTATGATTAAAGAGGGACCGAAGTGAGGGAAGAGGTGTTATATCACGTACGAGCAAGACAGTTCACACCTTCTTGCTTGAATTCACAGCATAATTTAGATGAAACACTGTTGGCCTTGGTAATTAGGAAAATAATGAAGGCAGAAAGTCGGTTTTATCATATTATGTGATCTGACCCAACAAATGATGTATCAGATAATTCCCCATATCCCCAGCATGTTTATTTAACAGGAGTAAACAGAATGGGCCTTTTTCTGTTGTAATATGTGGTATGTGGCTTGTGTCTCTTTGTGATAACCTGTTGAAATTGTATCTCTCAAAAACATCAAATATGCTATATAAAAAAATGTTGGTTGACCAACAGGGAAACTTATGCAGTTATTTATTTATTCCTAAACAACCAAAAGAGGCAAACTGATGTTCTAAAGAGAAGACTAATAAGTATGATATGAGAAAGTTATTTTTAGCTCCCTCTGTGCAGGTAGAATTCACTTATAGGACTATTTCCCCAGTGCTGCTATGGCCTTTACCTTGCTTTTATACTCAGAGCTGTCCAGTGTTTCCAAATTTTGACACTTGGAAAGTAGCTGTATGAATGGGACAGAGTGATCACAAATTTCCCACAGTTATCAGTGTTAGAAATTTCCGGTTCTACTCTGGCCTGGGTAGTTAACAGCCCAGCCTGGCAGTACATATTAGGGAATGGACTCTGTTTAAAGAAAGGAGACATATTTAACAGCTGAAATCAATTGTTCCTCTCTGGGAATTAATTGAAAGTTCTTTTACAGTATATTTGCTTCAGGGAAATCTTTGGGAGTTATTTTGCTTAAAAAATTTTTTTGTTGGTAGTGACTTTTCTGTGTACTTTTTTGCTTATTATTTTATATCGACTTAATGTTTAATATCTAAGTAAAGCGCTTTACCAGTTGCCAGATTCAGCTTCTCTGCTGTCCTGGACTGATGTCTTAGCTGCCAGATATTACATTCCTCTTGCGTAGTCCGCTTTATGCAGGCTAATTCATAAATTACACTGATACCTTCATAAAAATATTTTTATGGATTTCCTCTTTCATATTGAAATATTCATATAACATAACAAACTTTTGCAACCATCACCACTGTTTAATTCCAGAATATTTTCCAAACCAAGAGAAATTCAGGGTCCATTAGTAGCCACTCCACGCTTGCCTCTCCCTCAGCCCCTGGAAATCATTAATCTATACTCTGCTTCTATGAATTTGCTTATTCTGGACATTTTACATAAATAGTATAAAATATGTAGGGTTTTGGGTCTGGTTTTTCACTTAGCACTGTGCTTCATTTTCGTTTATATTGTAGCAAGTATCTGTACTTCATTCCTTTTTATGGATTAATAATACTGCATCATATGGTATACAACAGTTTATTCTTCATCATCTGATGACATTGGAATTGCTTCCGTTTTTTACTATTATGAATAATGCTGCTATGAACATTTGTGTACAAGTTTTTAAGTGGATGTACTTTTTATTTATCTTGGATATTTTATTAGATCTTATAGATATTTTTAGTGGGTTCCATAGTATTTTCTGTATAGATCATGTCATCTTCAAATCTGTTTCCTTTCCACTTTGGATGCATTTTATTTCATTTTCTCGCCTAATTACCCTGGCTAGAACCTCCAATACAGTGTTGAATAGAACACTCTTGTCTATGGATATTAATCATAAGAGCAGACATTCTTGTCTTGTTTATGACCATATAAGGAAGGCTTTCATCCCTTCACTAATAAGTATGTTGTTTCCTGTGGGTTTTTTGTAGATACCCTTTAACAGGTTGAGTAAAATCCTTTCTTTTCCTTGTTCCTGGTTTAGTGTTTTTATCACGAAAGGGTGTTGCATTTTGTCAAATGTATTTCATGCATCTATAAAGTAATCATGTGGCTTTTGTCCTTTAATATATTAATATAGTATATTAAACTGATTAATTTTCATATATTTAACAAACCTTGTATTCCTTGGATAAACGCACTAGGTCATAGGTTCTCTTTATACCTTGCTATATTTAGTTTGTTAGTATTTTGTTGAAGTTTTTGTTGTTGTTGTTGATCTTCATAATGGGTATTAATCTGTAATTTTCTTTTCTTGAGGTGTCCTTAACTAGTTTTGGTATTAAGGTAATACTGGCCTGACAGAATGAGTTGGGAAGTGCTCCCACTTCTTTTATATATATATTTTTACAGCATTCCATTAAACATTTGCTAGAATTCACCAGTGTAGTCTTCTGTTCATGGACTTCTCTGTGGGAATTTCTTTATTACCAATTCAATGTCTTTAGTGGTTATATTCAGAATTTCTATTTTTTCTTGATGCAATTTTAGTAGTTTTATATCTTTCTGGGAATTTATCCATTTCATTAGGTTATCTAATTTCTTGGAATACAGGAATTCATAGCATTACCTTACAGTCAGTTTAAAAAAATATATGGGAGTTTGAATGTAGTCTCCCCTCTTTTATTTTTAATTTTAGGATTTTGAATCTTCTCCACTTTTTTTTGACTGGTCTAGATTTTGAATGTTCTCCAGTTTTTTCTTAATCAATCTAGCTGAAGTTTTGTCCATTTTATTATCAGAAACAACTTTTGGTTTCATTGATTTTCTCTATTGTTTTACTCTTCTCTAATTTATTTTCTGTAGAGTCCTCATTATCTCGTCCCTTCTGGTAACATTTAGGTTTCTTTTGCTCTTGTGCTTCCACTGTCTTACCGTGGAAGGTTAGGTTATTGATTTGAATGTTTCTTCTTTTTTAACACAGGCATTTACAGCTCTAAATTGCTCTCCAACACTACTTCATCCACATTCTATAGGTATTGCCATATTGTGTCCTCATTTTCATTTATCTCAAAGTAATTTCTCTTGTACTTTCTTCTTTGAGCTCCTGGTTATTTTGGGAGAGTTATTTAATTTCCACATACATGCAAATTTCCCAAATTTGCTTTTGTTCTTAATTTCCAGTTTCATTCTTTTGTGGTCAGAGGACATATTTTTTCATGATTTCAGTTCTCTTTAAATTTTTGAAACCTGTTTCATGACCTTTTGTAGTCTATATATAGTCTGTAGTGTACTAAATAGCTTAGAGACCTCTTATAGTCTAAGAAAATGTTTCCATTTGCACTTGAGACAAATATGTATTCTGTTGGTTTGGAATGGAGTGTTCTATAGATTCTGTTGGTTTAGTTTGATTATAGTGTTGTTAAAATCAACCATTCTCTTGTTGGCCTTCTAATTTTGTTTCCACTCCTGAAAGAGAGGGCTATTGAGGTTTCCAGCTATTGTTGAATTGTCTATTTATCCTTTCACTTCTCTCAGTTTCCGTTTATGTACTTTGGGTCTCTATTTTAAGTGCATATATATTTATTAATTATTATATTTTCCTGGTAGTTTGGCCATGTTTCATTAGAAAATATTCCTCTATTGCTAGTAACATTTTTGGCTTGAAGTATTAAAGCCTGATGTTAGTAACGCCAGTCTAGATCACTTTTGGTTACCATATGCAGGGTATAGCATCTTCCATCCTTTAACTTTCAACCTATTGTGCATTTGAATCCACTTTGTTTCCCTTGTAGATAGCATACAGTTGGATCTTTTTTTTTTTTTTAATCCATTCTGCAAATCTCTACCTTTTAATCTCTCTTTTTTTTTTTTTTTTTTGTGGTACGCGGGCCTCTCGCTGTTGTGGCCTCTCCTGCTGCGGAGCACAATCTCTGGACGCACAGGCCCAGTAGCCATGGCTAACGGGCCCAGCCACTCCGCAGCATGTGGGATCCTCCCGGTCCGGGGCACGAACCCATATCCCCTGCATCGGCAGGCGGACTCTCAACCACTGCGCCACCAGGGAAGCCCTGTACCTTTGAATCTCTTTACATTTAATGGTATTATTCATAAGATAGGATTTATGTCTACCTTTTTATTATGTGTTTTTTTGAATTTTACTTTTTATAGAGCAGGTTCTTATTAGTTATCTATTTTATACATATTAGTGTATATATGTCAATCCCAATCTTGTAATTCATCCCACCACCCCCGCCACGCCACTTTACCCACTTGGTGTCCATATGTTTGTTCTCTACATCTTTGTGTCTATTTCTGCCTTGCAAACCAGTTCATCTGTACCATTTTTCTAGATTCCACATATATGCGTTAATATACGATATTTGTTTTTCTCTTTCTGACTTACTTCACTCTGTATGACGGTCTCTAGGTCCAGCGAGTCTCTACAAATGACCCAATTTTGTTCCTTTTTATGGCTGAGTAACATTCCATTGTATATATGTACATCTTCTTTATCCATTCCTCTGTCGATGGGCTTTTAGGTTGCTTCCATGAGCTGACTATTGTAAACACTGCTGCAGTGAACATTGGGGTGCATGTGTCTTTTTGAATTATGGTTTTCTCTGGGTATATGGCCAGTAGCGGGATTGCTGGGTCATATGGTATTTCTATTTTTAGTTTTTTAAGGAACCTCCATACTGTTCTCCATCGTGGCTGTATCAATTTACATTCCTACCAAGAGCACAAGAGGGTTCCCCTTTCTCCACACGCTCTCCGGCATTTGTTGTTTGTAGATTTTCTGATGGTGCCCATTCTAACCGGTGTGAGGTGGAACCTCATTGTAATTTTGATTTGCATTTCTCTAATAAATAGTGATGTTGAGCAGCTTTTCATGCGCCTCATGACCATCTGTATGTCTTCTTTGGAGAAATGTCTGTTTAGGTCTTCTGTCCATTTTTGGATGTGGTTGTTTGCTTTTTTAGTATTGAGCTGCATGAGCTGTTTATATATTTTAAAGTTTAATCCTTTGTCCCTTGATTCGTTTGCAAATATTTTCTTCCATTCTGAGGATTGTCTTTTAGTCTTGTTTATAGTTTTGTTTGCTGTACCAAAGCTTTTAAGTTTCATTAGGTCCCATTTGTTTGTGTTTTTTTCCCCTTACTCAGGGAGGTGGGTAAAAAAAGATCTTGCTGTGATTTTTATCAAAGAGTGTTCTTCCTATGTTTTCCTCTAAGAGTTTTATAGTGTCCGGTCTTACATTTAGGTCTCTAATCCATTTTAAGTTTATTTTTGTATGTGGTGTAGGGAGTGTTCTAATTTCATTCTTTTACAGGTAGCTGTCCAGTTTTCCCAGCACCATGTGTTGAAGAGACTGTCTTTTCTCCATTGTGTATCCTTGCTTCCTTTGTCATAGATTACTTGACAGTAGGTGTGTGAGTTTGTCTCTGGGCTTTTTTTCCTGTTCCATTGATCTATATTTCTGTTCTTCTGCCAGTGCTATATTCTCTTGGTTACTGCAGCTTTGTTGTATAGTCTGAAGTCAGGGAGTCTGATTTCTCCAGCTCCGTTTTTTTCCCTCAAGATTGCTTTGGCTATTTGGGGTCTTTTGTGTCTCCGTACAAATTTAAAGATTTTTTGTTCTAGTTCTGTAAAAACTGCCATTGGTAATTTGATAGGGATTGCACTGAATCTGTAGATTGCTTTTGGTAGTAGAGTCATTTTCACAATACCGTTTCTTCCAATCCAAGAACACGGTATGTCTCTCCATCAGTTTGTATCATCTTTGATTTCTTTCATCAGTGTCTTATAGTTTTCTGAGTACAGGTCTTTTACCTCCTATGTAGGTTCATTCCTAGGTATTTTATTTACTTTTTTAAATTTTTGCTATGGTGAATGGAATTGTTGCCTTAATTTCTCTTTCTGATCTTTTATTGGTAGTGTATAGGAATGCAAGAGATTTCTGTGCATTGATTTTGTATCCTGCAACTTTACCAAATTCATTGATTAGCTCTACTAGTTTTCTGGTGGCATCTTTAGGATTATCTATAGTTACATGTCATTTGCAAACAGTGACAGTTTTATGTCTTCTTTTCCAATTTGGATTCCTTTTATTTATTTTTCTTCTCTGATTGCCGTGGCTAGGACTTCCAAAACTATGTTGAATAATTGTGGTGAGAGTGGACATCCTTGTCTTGTTCCTGATCTTAGAGGAAATGCATTCAGTTTTTCAGCATTGAGAATGATGTTTGCTGTGGATTTGTCATATATGTCCTTTATTATGTTGAGGTAGGTTCTCTCTATGCCCACTTTCTGGAGAGTTTTTATCATAAATGGGTGTTGAATTTTGTCAAAAGCTTTTTCTGCATCTATTGAGATGATCATATGTTTTTTCTTCTTCAATTTGTAAGTACGGTGTATCATATTGAATGATTTGAGTATTTTGAAGAATCCTTGCATCCCTGGGATAAATCCCACTTGATCATGGCATATGACCCTTTTAATGTGTTGTTGGATTCTGTTTGCTAGTATTTTGTTGAGGAATTTGGCATCTATATTCATCAGTGATATTGGTCTGTAGTTTTCTTTTTTTGTAGAATCTTTGTCTGGTTTTGGTGTCAGGGTGATGGTGGCCTTATAGAATGAGTTTGGGAGTTTTCATTCCTCTGCAATTTTTTGGAAGATTTTGAGAAGGATGGGTGTTAGCTCTTCTCTAAATGTTTCATAGAATTCACCTGTGAAGCCATCTGGTCCTGGACTTTTGTTTGTTGGAAGATTTTTAATCACAGTTTCAATTTCATTACTTGTGATTGGTGTGTTCATATTTTTTATTTCTTCCTGGTTTAGTCTTGGAGGGTTATACCTTTCTAAGAATTTGTCCATTTCTTGCAGGTTGTCCATTTTATTGGCATAGAGTTGCTTGTAGTAGTCTCTTAGGATGCTTTGTATTTCTGCAGTGTCTGTTGTAACTTCTCCTTTTTCGTTTCTAATTTTATTGATTTGCCTCTCCCTCTTTCTTGATGAGTCTGGCTAATGGTTTATCAATTTTGTTTTTTTTCTTATTGAACCTGGTTTTAGGCTTGCTGATGTTTGCTATTGTTTTGTTTGTTTCTATTTCATTTATTTCTGCTCTGATCTTTATGATTTCTTTTCTTCTGCTAACTTTGGGTTTGTTTCTTCTTCTTTCTCTAGTTCCTTTAGGTGTAAGGTTAGATTGTTTATTTGAGGTTTTTCTTGTTTCTTGAGGTAGGCTTGTATAGCTATGAACTTCCCTCTTAGAACTGCTTTTGCTGCATCCCATAGGTTTTGGATCATTGTGTTTTCATTGTCATTTGTCTCTAGGTATTTTTTGATTTCCTGTTTGATTTCTCCAGTGATCTCTTGGTTATATAGCCACATATTGTTTAGCCTCCATGTGTTTGTGTTTTTTATGGTTTTTTTTCCCTGTAATTGACTTTTAATCTCATAGTGTTGTTGTCGGAAATGATTCTTGATATGATTTCAGTTTTCTTTAATTTACTGGGGCTTGATTTGTGACCCAAGCTGTGATCTGTCCTGGAGAATGTTCCATATGCTCTTGAGAAGGAAGTGTAATCTGCTGTTTTCAGATGGAATGTCCTATAAATATCAATTAAATCTTTCTGATCTGTTGTGTCATTTAAAGCTTGTGTGTCCTTATTAATTTTCTGTCTGGATGATCTGTCCATTGCTGTAAGTGAGGTGTTAAAGTCCTCCACTATTATGGTGTTACTGTTGATTTCCACTTTTATAGTTGTTAGCATTTGCCTTATGTATTGATATGCTCCTGTGTTGGGTGCATAAACATTTATAATTGTTATATCTTCTTCTTGGATTGATCCCTAGATCACTATGTAGTGTTCTTCCTTGTGTCTTGTAACATTCTTTATTTTAAAGTCTATTTTATCTGATATGAGTATTGCTACTCCAGCTTTCTTTTGATTTCCATTTGCTTGGAATATCTTTTTCCATCCCCTCACTTTCAGTCTGTATGTGTCCTTAGGTCTGAAGTGGGCCTCTTGATTTTTATCCATTTAGTGAGCCTGTGTCTTTTTATTGAATCGTTTAATCCATTCCCATTAAAGGTAATTATCAGTATGTATGTTCCTATTATCATTTCCTTAATTGTTTTGTGTTTGTTTCTGTAGGTCCTTTTCTTCTCTTGTGTTTTCCAGTTAGAGAAATTCCTTTACCATTTGTTGTAGAGCTGGTTTGGTGGTGCTGAATTCTCTCAGCTTTTCCTTGTGTGTAAAGTTTTTGGTTTCTCTGTTGAATCTGAATGAGATCATTGCCAGGTAGAGTAATCTTGGTTGTAGGTTCTTCCCTTTAATTACTTTAAATCTATTGTGCCACTCCCTTCTGGCTTGTAGAGTTTCTGCTGAGAAATCAGCTGTTAACCTTATGGGAGTTTTCGTGTATGTTATTTGTCATTTTTCCCTTGTTGCTTTTCATAATTTTTCTTTGTCTTTAATTTTTGTTAATTTGATTACTATGTGTCTTGGCGTGTTTCTCCTTGGGTTTATCCTGCCTGGGACTCTCTGCGCTTCCTGGACTTGGGTGGCTATTATCTCTCCCAAGATAGGGAAATTTTCGACTATAATCTCTTCAGATATTTTCTCACATCCTTTCTCTCTCTCTTCTCCTTCTGGGACCCCTATAATGGTAAAGTTGGTGCATTTAATGTTGTCCCAGAGATCTCTTAGGCTGTCTTCATTTCTTTTCATTCTTTTGTCTTTATTCTGTTCTGCAGCAGTGATTTACCCCATTCTGTCTTCCAGGTCACTTATCCGTTCTTCCTCCTCAGTTTTTCTACTATTGATTCCTTCTTGTGTATTTTTCATTTCACTTATGTATTGTTCATCTCTGTCTGTTTGTTCTTTAATTCTTCTAAGTGTTTGTTCTTTAATTCTTCTTGGTCTTTCTTAAACATTTCTTGCATCTTCTCGATCTTTGCCTCCATTGTTTTTCTGGGGTCCTGGATCATCTTCACTATCATTATTCTGAATTCTTCTTCTGGCAGGTTGCCTGTCTCCACTTCCTTTAGTTGTTTTTCTGTGGTTTTATCTTGTTCCTTCATCTGGTACATAGTCCTCTGCCTTTTCATTTTGTCTGTCTTTCTGTTAATGTGGTTTTCATTCCACAGGCTGCAGGATTGTAGTCCTTCTTGCTTCTGCTGTCAGCTCTCTGGTGGATGAGGCCGTCTAAGACGATTGTGCATGCTTCCTAATGGGAGCGACTGGTAGTGGGTAGAGCTCAGTAAAACTTTAATCCAGTTGTCTGCTGATGGGTGGGGCCGAGTTCCCTGCCTGTTGGTTGTTTGGCCTGAGGTGACCTGGTACTGGAGACAACAGGCTTTTTGGTAGGGCTAATTGTGGACTCCGGGAGGGCTCATGCCAAAGAGTACTTCCCAGAACTTTTGCTGCCAGTGTCCTTGTCCCCGTGGTGAGCCACAGCCGCTCCCGCCTCTGCAGGAAACCCTCCAACACCAGCAGGTAGGTCTGGTTCAGTTTCCTATGGGGTGACTGCTCCTTCCCCCTGTTTCCTGATGTGTGCACTACTTTGTGTGTGTCCTCCAAGAGTGGGGTCTCTGTTTCCCCCAGTCCTGTCAAAGTCCTGCAGTCAAATCCTGCTAGTCTTCAAAGTTTGATTCTCTGGGAATTCCTTCTCCCGTTTCTGGACTCCAGGTTGTGAAGCCTGATGTGGGGCTCAGAATCTTCACTCCAATGGGTGGACTTCTGTGGCTTAAGTGTTCTTCAGTTTGTGCGTCACCCACACAGCGCTTATGGCATTTGATTTTATTGTGATTGTACCCCTCCTAACATCTCATTTTGGTTTCTCCTTTGTCTTTGGATGTGGGGAATCCTTTTTGGTGAGTTCCATCATCTTCCTGTTGATGATTATTCAGCAGTTAGTTATGATTCTGGTGCTCTCTCTTATATTTGTTTTCTATGTGTCTTATGTCAGTTTTGTTTGTGACTCTACTTATTTTTCCATTTCCATTATCTTCCCTGCAGTCCAGGCCTTCACCTGGCAGGAGCTCAACAGAATACCCGACTTGGTTTAGGTAGGTAGTGTCATTACAGAATGGAGTCCTAGTGATGTCAGTTTTTCCAGTATGCCAAAAGAAGTTAGAATTGTGAATTTTTTTTGGTTTTACTCAATCTTAAACTTCTGGAAACTAATTTAGATTTTAAAAGCATTGTTGTGGATCAAGCAAGCTATATTTACTGGGCAAATAGAGTCAAGGAGAAACCATTTGCCACCTGTATTTTCCATATTTGGAAGGTCTCCTGGACAAGCTGAAGTCTGGCATTCTTGCTTCTATATGTTGTCTTTACACACTTAAATAAGTCCTGCTTACCTATAAAATAGTATGAAACAGTAGTAGTAAAAACTAACTTTTATTAAACACTTGATAGTATGTGGGTACTTTCATGTCATAACTCTTTTTATGCTAACATATTTCAGTTGCCAGATGGAATATGTGAAAAATTTATCAGAAACCAGTTAAACACCCCAAGAGCTTCTGAATGTTAGAGTTTTGGGAACCAGCTGCATGAGTGGGAAATATATTCTGGATTGAGACTTCGTGATAAAAGGGACAAGTGTTGGACATAACAGTCAAATGACTTGGCTTTTGCCTGTCTTCAACTAAATTTCTAGGTGCTTTTCAAGTTTCCCACTCTTAAAGAGATGCATTTCCATGAATGACATTGTGGTGCTTTGATCATGAATGACACTGTGGAGCTATGGAACTACCTGAAGAAACTTTTACCTAAGTTTTTGCCATCAGTACAGAATGTACAGGGGAGAACAATGCAGTTTGTCTGTCATTCACTATTCCTAAAAGTGATGTCTTCTATGACTTACAAAGCTACTAGAGAGACATTTATAGCATAAGGATTTGCATTCCCACTTTTTCACCCTAGCACATACTGCTTCATCATATAACGGCCTTATTTTTAGTTTGATGCCATCAGCTGTAGCAAATGTTCGACCACTGTTTGCTCCCTTTAAACATGGTTTCTTTCATACCCCAGTAGCATATTAAGCATCTGTGTGTCTTTAGGTGTCCCTTGATACTTTAACTAAAGTTACCATGGTTATCTGTGGATATGAAAGCCTTTTAACACTCCACCATCTAGGACTTGCTCTGTCTCTGCTCCTACTTGTTTTATCTTATCCTATAGAAATAGAAGGATTGCCATTGAAATGCTATAAAATGTTCTTACTGTGAGTGCTCAAGTGCACAAATCTGGTTGACTCTCAAATGATAGGTATTCAACCTGTCTTTCAATGCAGTGAATGTGTTTTGAAATTTTCACGTTTGATTTATAAACAGAAAGCCTCCCTTGACTTTATCCTCCTGTTTTTCACACTTTTTTCCTTCTTAATGGATGAAAAATAACAGCTAAGGAATGTAGCCTAGAATGAAAATATCAGAAACAGAGAGGCAGACTGAATCAAAAACATACCTACCATTCCCCCTTGAAGTGACATTAATGTCTTAATGAAACTGACAAATTTCAATGAATTTCTAATTGAAGGCTGTTTCTCCATTCCTGATTCAAGCTGTCCCACCTAGCAATAGCAGCAGGAATGAGTCATAGTCTCTTCAGAAAGGAAAGCACTGTGGATGAGTCAGTGATGTATATTTTCCCTTGATTTGAAATGCTCTTACTTCTGTCTTCCTGTCAACCTGAGATTTTGATTTGTAATTTTACATTGATTTTAATTTACTTCATTATTTTCTTGGAACCATTGAAGAAATATATCAAACAGAAAGGTATTTGACAAGAATCAGAGAGGCCTTTCACTGACACAGGCACTGTTGGGTTTTCCTTCTATTGAGGCTTTTAATAACTCTTTGCCGTTCTACTTTTTATCATCTGCAGTAAAAGTAGTGAATGGAGTATTACTTGAAACAGTCTTGTCAGAGTGCAGCTGTGCACCTGTGAGAACAAATAACTGATGCTCTTCCTGGTCACTCAGCAGGAATAGCATTTCAGTAGGTTTTCTTCAGTGCTCTGACATGCTCAGGGGAGTGAGGAGTGTGCATCTCGTCTTGCGTCTATACAGCAAGTTTGTTATGTCAGAGCAACAGCTGGTACACATTTGTAATACTTTGGAAAACCGTATGAATAGACAATTATTTGGAAAATTGCTCATATGAAGAGTAGTTGAATAGAAATATGTTTTCCAAGCAATTATATTTCTTTGTTAAAACTCTTTGCCCTTCTTCTAAACATAACAGAATATTTCAGGCAATCCTTTGATATTTTCCAGAGGTATGAAATTCAGAGGATTCTTTTTTTTTTTTTTTTTTTTTTGCGGTACTCGGGCCTCTCACTGTTGTGGCCTCTCCCATTGTGGAGCACAGGCTCCGGACGCGAAGGCTCAGCGGACATGGCTCACGGGCCCAGCCGCTCCGCAGCATGTGGGGTCCTGCCGGACCGGGGCATGAACCCGTGTCCCCTGCATCGTCAGGCGGACTCTCAACAACTGCGTCACCAGGGAAGCCCCTCAGAGGATTCTTAATCAGGGATGTGTATCTGGTATAGTGTAAGCACTTAAGAAATAGTCATCGATTGGGTGTATGAAAAATGTGAGGGTTTCATGCCATGAGAAAAAGCAGTTTTTTAAGCTAGAGGGAAAAGTACAGAATTAATTTTATGCAATATTCTTATTCTTACTGTCTTTCTGGGTACATGGTAGGGTTGTACTTCTCCCAAAAATGAGGCCAGACCAACTGCTGTGGCCAATGGAATATGAATAGAAGTGACATGAATCACACTTGGATTAAAACAGCTTTAAAAACCAGTGCCTAATTTACTTCCCTTCTCACTGTTGTGGAGGTTTTGGAAATGTTTGTTGATACTCTCTTTCATACCCCTGAATAATTGTGGTAAACAAACATTGCCAACAAACATTAGACATAGAGCATGAATCAGAAATGAATTGCTTTAAGGCCTTGATTTTAATCATATTGGGCTATAACCTAGCTGTTCTGGATGATTTAAACGTCTTAGTTATCAGCTAATTTGTTACAAAGATCTACAGGAAATTCTGCATCCCAGTAAGCCAGGAGGAAATCCATCCTGGTAGATCCTGAAATCTGTGTAATATAATACTCGTGATTCTTCATGTAAAAGGTGATGTGACCCAGATGGTTCAGTCCTTTCTAATAATAAAATTTGTGCTTTCTGGAATATTTGTGTTTTGTAATACAAATCACATCATAAGTACAAAGAACATAGTTTTTGGAAAATAAACTAATTTTTTTCTCAAATGTTACAGAAACCTGTATTTTCAGATGAGTTGACCTAAACCAGGTATTTTAGGTGCAAGCATCTGGGTTTTTGGTTGGTTGTTTTTGTGTGCCTGTTTCTGTGTATGTGTTTATGACTGAGATTGTTTTCATATATTGTGGACATACATAAAATACGAACTAAAATTAGAAACTAGAGTCACATACTATTAAGCACATGACAAAAATAAAAGCACTATATGTCAAAGCCCGTGAAGTAGGACCAAAATTGTACTTGCAGGCAAATACATAGCTTTAAATAAAATGTCATCATATGACATATTATTAATGAAGTTAAGTTGATGTTCAACTTGAAAAGTTAAAATAGATAATAAAGCTATAAAAGTAAAGAAAATAATGAAAACATCATTAAATAATGCAAAACCAGAAAAGAAATTAGATAAATCTGAGAGCTGTGACTTAAAAATCAAGACATACATAAATTGCTCAAATGTCTCATGCACAAAAAATAAGGAAAACATATACACTGGATTCATAATTATAAGGGGGTTATATCAATACAGAAGATATTAAAAATGTTAGATGAATGATTTTTTTGAGCAATACAAATTATATAAATTGACCCAAGTAAAAAAAAAAAAATCTGGAAAAAATGTAAAATTTGTCATAGTTATCCCCAATGGGATGACACTGGGATGCCATCTTAATGGATACACCACTTCAAATTAATGATACATGTGTACTTTATGTTGCATAATTGTTTCAGAGCATGGAAATAGAGGGCAAACTAACAAATGTCCTTTATGAAGTGGCATAATCTAGAAGCACCTGGTGCAGAGTCTGACACTGAATAAAAGTCAGTGCTTTTGGTGTTGATGGTGTTGATTCTGAAACCTCTGTCAGACTAGAGGCATGCACAATGCTCTTGTCTGAATGTTTGTGTCCTCGACATTTATATGTTGAAACATAACCCCCAAGGTGATAGTATTAAGATATGGGGCTTTTGGGTGTTGATGAGGATATGAGGGTAGATTTCTCATGAACGATAGCAGTGAGCTTATAAAGAGACCCTATGGAGAACCCCCATGTGAGGATACAGTGAGAATTTTCCTCAAATATAGAACTAGAAAATATGTTCAGATACACTGAACTGGCCTATTTTTAGCCAATTAGGATTTTCTTTATATAACAGAAGAATTCATGGATCAAGAATCAGGAGGCTTCAATTTGCGTTATGGAATTACCAGGGATGATTGTTGGTAAATCATTTAGTTTGTGTGACTCTGAGTTTCCACCTGCAAACTATAGGCTCTATTAGTAATTAATTTTGAAGACGTGGCTTATCTTTTTAATATGACATATTTCCCTTTTTTTGCATCATAATTTCATGTTACTGGTGAAACCAGTAACATGATACATTGATAGATAGCTACATTGATAGATAAAAATATCAGTAGAATATTTGGTGAGTTTTCAGTAAGTAGATATTAAACACTCTGATGTTTAAAGTCTTTCATTATACATGATCTGTATGTATTAATTCATCTGTTTGACAGTAAAATTTCAGTTTGAAAAGGACATTCCCTTTCAAGATATATTTGAGGCATACCCCCTACTTATCTGTCTTACTTAAAGTCTAGAAGGTCAAATTATACTAAATGATTGGAGAAAAAAGTCTTAAAGTGTAGATTGCTGATGATTTAAATAATTGTAACAGACACATTAAAACTCCAGTTTATGGTAAATATTCTGACAGCCCTTTCCCTGAGGGAATGCTCCGTAACAGAGGCATCAGCTGTGATCTATTGTGAAGTTGTTTTTATCCATTTCATCCATAAGTAAAACGTAAATCATCGCATATCATACCACATCTTCCCAGTAACGTGAACATTGCAGTTGCCCTTTGAAAGGTTTAATTTATCCACAGTTATCTTTTAAAGGTGTATTGATACAAACTTTTAAAGTAAATAACTCAAAAAAGGGGAAAATACTTGCAAATTGCATTGAGGTTGAGCCAATGTGTATCTTCCTTTGATTTCTCTTTCAGGACTTCTTTCCTCCTGCCCACACCTTCCTTTCATCCCACAAACAGGAACACTACCACTTTCCTTATTTTCTCTGCTGTTAGTCACCACGTTTAAACTCGCAGACCTCTAAGTCACTCATTTCTAAAACAGGTGTCATAATAGCAGTCTTCTCTATTTCTATGGACCACACGGCAGATATTTCTCAAACACACTGTATAGTTTCTGTATAAATGTGAGGTATAGTGCTTCCCACTGAATCTAGACCTGACAGATTATCATAAAAAGGACAAATGTACGTTTCTGAACTCAATTAACAGTGGTACTTGTTTGTGAAGCAGTTGGTGTTTCTTTTAGCTTAACCTCATTAATTTATGTAAGAAGCAGATATCTATGTTGTTTATATTTTAGTATAAGCTAGCAACCAGAGGGATTCATCAGAATAATAGCTGAAGTACTCAGAAAAATCAATACCTACTTTTTTAATCCAGATCTTTATCCTCACCCAGAGTGAGTGCTGGGCACCACTGTCCAGGTTATCATTCCTGGATGGACCCTCTCCTACTCACGTTCAGATCGTAACTGGTGCTGGCGCAGTGGATCACCAAACCATTCCTTTCCGTGTGTTCTTTGGTCTACCATTCTGTTCTAATGGGCAGTCATAGTTTCTAGTGACGTCAGAAGCTTTCTTCTAGTTAATCTGTCAATTTTGCTCACACAGTGTGGCTGCTATGAAAGAAATTGGAGCTGTTACACTCTGTGCTTTGATACAGTTGGTAAAATGCAACGTGGGAGACAGTAAACCAAACACAGCATTCTAGTAATTTCTTTAAAAAGACTGATGTGCTAGCCCTCAGAGTCTGTGGTCCAGGAAGCTAGCATCCCCTTTTTCTGAGAAGAGTAATATTGTTTCAAAGCGTTATCTTACTTTCGCATCAACAGTACACATGTCTTCGGTATGTCCTCTAGGACTCCATTCAGAACACTTTGTCTTTTAACTTCATTTTCCCCGTTGTTTTGTATTTCTCTCGATTTAAGTCAAAATTAATTTGAGTGTTAATCTTAGTGTGATCTGGTACATTAAAAGTGGTGACTTGAATATGCTGATATATCATCATGTGAATATACATCCTGTATATACTGAAGGACCTAATGTGCTGGAAATACATATTATTAGAATTATCCTTATCAGAAAGGTAACTTGTACCAGAAGAGCTTGACCCTGCCTCCATCAGAAATTGTCAGAATACCTGGGATGTAGCAAAGTGTCTTTTAACACATCAGCATTGCTCTCCCTTGAATAGGATGACTCTGTTCTTCTCCCCTGAAGCATTTCTAAGATTAATCCAGATTTTGGTATATTCCTCTCCTCCTAATGTGAGAGCTGCACATACTCGTTTTAACTGAGAATGCTTAGGGGTGTGTGGTACCATTTCAGTGAGCAGATTTACTTACTGTTTTGTATCTTTAAGTTGTCTGCTTACGTTACAGAGAAGCTTACTAAGTCGCTCTCTACTGTAATAAAATAATTTTGTAAGTACAGATTTGTGCCTGCATATTAGTACTATTTAAAATTTTGCAATTTAATTATACATATTCAAAGGAAGGAGGGAAGATTCAAAAGGAAGAGAAATGAAAATTAATATTTATCCATAATTATCAAATGTATACTAGGGTCCAAGTATTGTCCCGTATTCTATATATATTATTTAATATTCACAACTACCATATAAGAGAAATATTACTGTTAATGATTTTAGACATCTAGAACATCCAGAGATATTCAGGAATGGTAGCCAGTAAGTTGAGTGAGACTTGCCTAGAAACCACATTTTCCCGGTCTCAAAGCCTGTATTCTTCTGGGCTACTTAAAAAAGAAGAGACTTTTCAAAGGAGAGTTCAACTTTTTCAATGGCTTAAAAGTTACTTTTATTTTTATAATAAATATATATATATTTATATTTGCAATAAAATAATATAGTTATACAATTATTCCTATTATGAATATAAAATATAACTTTTTACAGTTTTCAAGTAAGATTTCAAGAACATTTGGTTTGTCCATCGTAATACATCTGTTTATTAGGCATCATTACCTCTATTTTACTTACTTTAAAAGTTGGTCTTGGGACTTCCCTGGTGGTGCAGTGGTTAAGAATCCACCTGCCTATGCAGGGGACATGGATTCGATCCCTGTTCGGGGAAGATCCCACATGCCGTGGAGCAACTAAGCCCATGCGCCACAACTACTGAGCCCATGCCCCTAGAGCCCGTGCACTGCAACAAGAGAAGCCGCTGCAATGAAAAGCCTGTGCACCGCAACGAAACGTAGCCCCTGCTCGCCCCAACTAGGGAATGCCTGCACGCAGCAATGAAGACCCAACGCAGCCAAAAAAAAAAAGTGTTGGTCTTCTACAATCTGTCAGAGTTAGAGAACAAAAGGAGAGAAAGTGCCTTAGCAAAGAGAAAGCTGGAATGAAAATCAAGCAGGTTGTAGGGGGTATAATTCCGGAGTGTGAGTTAGACTGAGGCTCTGTTCTTCTCTCTGTGCTTCAGGATCTCTAGATCTTCGTTTCCTCATGTATAGAATGAGAAGGTGGAACTTAATTATCTCTCGTGACCCTTCAAGCTTTAAAAATGTTCTGCTCTTTGTCAGCGTAACTAAGATGTGTTAATGTGGTTTAGAGAAGGAAACTTTGGTCCCAGCTACTTAAAACTCATCAACACAAATGATAGGAAACAACATCAGTGATGATAGGGGATAGGAAATCCTGAACTAATAGAGCTTATGTGTCATAAATCAAAAACCTTTATGATTTTTATTTCAACCAAGGTTTTAATATTTAGTTTCAATTGCCTTTCCCTTTTAACATCTACATTCCACATTAACATCGAGTTAATATATATTTGCTGTGTATCCCAGGTGGCTAAATTGTTCTTGTAGTTGACCTTCATGAAATAACTTTATTGGTATAGTTAAGGTTAATGGCACATTAATTTTACTCAAGACATCAGTCAGTATTCCATTTTAATTTACCATGTTAATAAAGACTACCATTCTAAGTTGATGGTGTCAGTTTTGGGATGCCATAAATTATCGTGAAGCAAATATCAATGTGAACTCCAAACCATGTATACTGCTGACTTCTAAAATCATTACTGCCGGTGCACAGGAAAAAGAAACACAGGAGTCTACATTTGGTTGATAATTCCTTCATAGCTTACGCTCAGTGATTTTCTGTAGGCAGATTGCATAAGTACTCCCTGAGTTAACTTGCTCCAAAGGGAACGATAGTGATAATTAAGAATAATTACAATAGCAACAGTGAAACTCTCTTTAGAACATTCTAGATATGTTTCACTTCTAAAATATTTATATTTCAGTAAAACAGCCAACGTTAGAAGCTCAGGGGAGAGGTCTGAAAGAAACGGTAGATGAATCCACGTGGAGCCACGCTGGGTTGCTAAATTCTCAGAATGGAGAAATACCAGATAATGCGGGAACTGTCAAACACAGGCTGAGCAGGCTCCATCTCAGAGCTCTGAGGGGACCCATTTTAATTGACAAGGCACGTTAATTCTTATCTCCCTCATAAACACATACTTGCTTGAAGCATTGTCCCAGTTGTGAAATGTGGTTTGGGCCAATTGCAGATAGCACAGTCATAAAAAGCTTTATCTCAGGAGTCACATAGATAGTGGTTCAAAGTTCACCTCCACCGTTAGCCATGTGCCCCCATGAGAGTTATTTGAAACTCTTAGTTTCCTTAGCTTTAAATGGAAATAACAGTTTGTCCCCAAAGAACGGCCATGAGAGTTCAATAAAGTAATATTACGTGAGTGACCAAGACTTAGTAAACATCTTAGAAATGTAGAGTTCTGCAATTGTTTAAATTAGAAGAGCTGCTGTCTTAAAATAAGGTTTCCAAAATTTCATTCTTGGGTATGCAGTTACTGTAACATTTAGCAATCTTTGTTTTCAGTACCATTATTTTGTTAGTATTTTTATTTATATCAGCTTTAAACCTACGTTCCTTTTGTTCTTAGCCTCGTCACAGCTAGATTGCCTCTGAAGTCGTCGTTTTATACAACCTAGTATCTCAGTTTTCCAAATATATTGACATGGTTAAGAAGGACATTTGTGGCCACATAAACTTCAGAATCATTATATCTAGCTCTGCTCTGTCACTTGGCTGTTCGTGGTAAAAGAGAGAGAAGTGTCTTATGATATATAGTGAAGTGATTTGACCTTCACTTTAACTCAACCAAAGATGTAGTGAGCTGCTTTGAAAGGGAATATTATTTGTTTCTTCAAAGTCCACGTTCGTGATCTACTGATAAGGACCAGGTATTTTGGGTGGCCATAGAAAGTTGAAAGAATATTACCAACAACTGTACTTATTTGTTGTATATGCTTTGGAAAATAACTGAAGTTCTCCAAGTGGCAGTGTTCGTATTTGTAAAAATTATCTCTACCTGTGCCACAAGGAGTCACATAAGATCATATTAAAAAAAAAAAAAAAGAACGCTAGATTATCTTACTTTGTAACACTTTACAGCTGTCAGGTAGTTTTTTCTTTTTAATGAGCAAAAATGAATCAAAATTCAAATAGAAAGCAGGGACTCAGATACTTTTACACCTATGATGTTAGCAGCATTATTGAGAATGGCCAAAAGGTAAAACCAGCCCACATGTTCAACAGATGAATGGGTAACCAAAATGTAATATATCCATATAATGAAATATTATCGAACCTTAACAAGGAATGGACTTCTGATATGTGCTGTAACATGGATGGACCTTGAAAACGTGCTGGTGAAATCTGTCACACAAAAGGGTATTTTTATGTATTTATGTATGTATGTATGTATTTATGGCTGCTTTCGGTCTTCCTTGCTGCATGCTTTCTCTAGTTGCAGCGAGCAGTGGCTACTCTTCGTTGCAGTGCGCGGGCTTCTCATTGCGGTGGCTTCTCTTGTTGCGGAGCACGGGCCCTAGGCGCGCGGGCCCCGTAGTTGTGACTCACGGTCTCTAGAGCTCAGGCTCAGTAGTCGTGGCGCATGGGCTTTGTTGCTCCGCGTCATGTGGGATCTTCCCAGACCAGGGCTTGAACCCTTGTCCCCTGCATGGACAAGTAGATTCCTAACCACTGTGCAACCAGGGAAGTCCCACAAAAGGGTACATTTTGATAGAAAATTCCACTTATCTGAGGTTCTAAAATTGACAAATTCATAGCAACAGAAAGTAGAATAGAGGTTACCAGGGACTGAGGAGTGATTGTTTAATGAGTATAACATTTCTTTTAGGGATGATGAAGAAGTTCTAGAGATGGATAGTGGTGATGTTTGCACAACATTGTGAATGTAACTTAATGCCACTGACTCATACATTGAAAAATAGTTAAAGTGGCAAATTTTACTTTAAATTTATTTTACCACATTAAATATATATTTTAAAATGAAAAACCAAATTGAGATCCTAAGATACTGAAAATCTAAATGCCTGAAACATGCTACCAGCAATGTCTATTTTTAACTGAGGTACTGTGTTTATGTAATGTTGTAAATGGATCAGAGCTTTAAAATGGAGAAAAATTTGAGGTCTCCGATTAGTGGATTTCAGATTAATGGAATACTGCAGGGTTACCAAAATTCACTCTCCTAAGCGCCCTAGCTCATTCTGGCTGCTGTCATATGGGCCCAAAATTGCCATCTCACTGGCACAGAGCCTCAGCTTGATAAGCAAAGGTATTTTTCGTGCCTGAGCTGTCTTGCCTCGGAGGGAGTGATCTGGATTGACTGTCAATAGCAGCAGACACATACCTGAAGAATCAATCTCTTCCATGTTAATTTCATAGACATGGACTGCTGGAACAATGATGATTACAGGATGAAGAGTCCTATAGGAATGCTGGCTGGGGTAACAAAATCAAGCCCCGTTAGCCTGTCTCTGGGGCACAGACTGTAAATGACAAGGAGAGAGAAGGACAGCCAGGAGAGGATTTTGAAATGGATGGAAACTGTGGGATCTGGGAGAACATATTTGCATGCCGTGGTCTCCTGGAGGTTCATGGAAGCTGGCAAACAAAAGCTCAGAGTTTTCCCATGAAGCGTCATTCTGCTTCAAGTTATATTAAGCTGTGTGTGTAGACTTTTAGATGTCTCTTTTTCTTCCATTTCTCAGAGCTCCTCGGTAGTGATGATCACCCATTCTTTTTGTTGTCAGAGTGTGCCTCAAACCAAATGAACATGTTTTGAAGCTAAATAAATAGTCCATCCATTAAGTTAAGTTTCTTTGATGCTTTATTTTATTTTTTGTCCTGGCACATTGTGGTCAAAGTAACTGTGGCATTGACACCCTGATTTGAATAAGCAAGCACATATACACTCATGTATCTGTGTATACTCCCGTTAGTGCATTGACTCGAATTAGAATAGTTTGAACAATATAGTATGAATACAAACAGCTTCGGGAAATAGTAAAGTTTAATACCGGGCTTAATAATATTGTCTGGGTGTTTGTAGAAATTTAGGTAGTAAACTGGCAATTCAGAGAGTGCTAGCCTAGAAAAACAGAAATTCTCAAACCAAGGTTATTTCCTTGAGATGAACTTCTCAGCGTTAGCACTGTTGACATTTTGGACTGGATAATTTTTTGTTCTGGGGACCTGTCGTGTTCAACATAGGATATTTTGCTGCATCCCTGGGCTCTATCCACTAGATGCCAGTAACACCCCCTCCACGAGTCATGACAATCAAAAATGTCTCTAGACACTGTCCATTGTCCTCTGGTAGGGAAAGGACAATATTGTGCTGAGTTGAGAAGCACTGTGTAGAGTATGGTGTAGAGTTCCAGGGCCTCAGTTTTGGCCTGGCTCAGAAAGCTTAAGTTTTTGGAACAGAAGGTGGGGGCAGAGGAGAGGAATGATGGAGAAAATAGACAATGTATCTGTAGTATTTTTCTCCTAAGACACACACACACACACACACACACACACACACACACACACACACACACACACACACACACACAGACACACACAGACACACTGTACTTCACCAGATGTACGTATTCTCTGTGACATGAACTTTATCAGAACTTTCCCATTTTCTACTCCAGAAGCATAAGACACTAACTTAAGTTGCGCCTTTCTCTATTTCGGCCAGGAGTGTGTTTTCTTCCAGATACTGTCTTTTGCCTTCAGTTTTAATTGTATAATTGACATTCCCTGGATTCAGTTTAGGCATAGTTGAATCCAGGGGTTCACGCTGTGCTCTCAGTAGGTGTCTCTCTGTGTGTCCCACCTCTGCTTCTCTCAGGCTGGTGCCAGGACAGAGGTAGGTGGCTCCTGAGAACCTCGAGCCTGCCCTCAAAAGTCCATAGATTAAACTCAGGGAAAAAAGTGTTTGGATCTGCTTGCGTCTTACGTGTTCTCTGGACCCAGGTGCTTTTCCAGGGGGATGAACCAGCCTGCGTTACCCAATCCCTACCCACTCCTCTCAGCCCACGCTCACTGATCCCCCAACCCTGAAAACAATCACAAAGAGTGATTCCCCTGCAGAGCAGAGATCTTTTATTTACTCTGTAGGAGAGAAAATTAAGCTGAAGTCGTTTTATGAAAACCTCCACCCCCCCCCCCGAATTTTGCTCATACATGTTTTCTTATTCTTTCTTTTTTCTTCTTTTTTTCTTTTTTTTTTGCGGTACGCGGGCCTCTCACTGTTGTGGCCTCTCCCGTTGCGGAGCACAGGCTCCGGACGCACAGTCTCAGCGGCCATGGCTCACGGGCCTAGCTGCTCCGCGGCATGTGGGATCCTCCCAGACCAGGGCACGAACCCGTGTCCCCTGCATCGGCAGGTGGACCCTCAACCACCGCGCCACCAGGGAAGCCCTTTATTCTTTCTTTTTATCTCTCTGTTTAAGTGAGGTGTTGCTTCTCTCTGCTTCCAAGGCAACCTCTTACAGTAGTTCTCAAAGTCTGATCCAGGGAACCCTGGTCAGGGTGATAACCAAGATTTTCGGGTGGCCGGTCAGATCCAAGCTATTTTTATTATAATACTAAGATGGTATTTACCTGTCACTCTCAGTCTTTCACAGGTGTACAGTAGAGTTTTTCAGAGGCTGCCTGGCATGTGATAACACGTAAATAATCCTGAATGCAGAGACAAATAGGAGAATTCAGTTAATCTGCTATTGAGTCTGACATTAACACAATTTGTGAAAATGTACCAACATGCCACTCTTCTCACTATGTCTTCAGATAATATAGTTATTTTTCCATAAGACATGTTGTTTATGTTAGTGTGTAATATACTGATTATTAAAGGAATTACTACTTTTAGAAGTTTCCGTTTTAATTTCTAATATGGTAAGTATGATATACATAACCCATACAAATAAAAGCTCTTTGAGGTTCTCAGTAAATTTAAGAGTGTAACTTTTTAGGGTCTCAGTTGAATACCTGGGGTGTTCATCAAGTTTTTTCTACTCTGGCTTCTGGATCTTCAACATCTCCAGCCCTGGGAGAAAGATGGTATATGTTCATCTCAAGCTGCCCCAGTGTCTGTTCTCTGCCAGGCCTTGTGGAATCTTGCCCTTGGCATGTGCATTTTAGTTTTTAGCTGACAGCTCAAGATGTCAACAGATCCTTCTCTGTGCAGCTCCCTCCTTTTCATTACCTACCCTGGAAATTCTAAATTCCAAATAGCCCCAAAGTCCAGTCTCTACTTTACCCAGCGAGACCACATTTCCAGTGTGGGCATCACTTCCCTTTGCTGTGGTTGGGAAGGTGCCCACAGAAGTCATGTCAGGATGCATGAAGAGCTGATATCATGTGCTTCTTTTCTCTCAAAGATCAGCCTTGTGCCGTCTGTTGTCCAACACATGGAAACAGTTTCCTCAGTATTTTGTTCACTTTTATAGCAGTTTACAAGAGTAAAGTAAGTGTGGTGCTCATTACTCTGAACTGGCCAAAATTGGAAGCCTTTAATTGTTCCTGTATTTAGGTGTTTCTTTACAACAAGGGACTTACCAGTGGTCAGATGCATGCTGGATGATAGCCAAATACAGTTACTTGTCCTTTGGGGTCTTTAGGGAATCGGTTCTAGGACCTGTCCCAGATACCGAAATCTGTGGATGCTCAAGTCCCATAGTCAGCCTTCTATATCCACTAATTCCACATCCACAGTGATACAGGGCGAACTATATGTTTATTGAAAAAAAATCTGTATATTAAGTGGGCCAACACAGTTCAAACCTGTATTGTTCAAGGGTCAACTGTATATCCATATGAGGGTGGGAAAATAAGAGAACTTCTATTTATGTATTTTACATCATTTAAGATAGTGTTTAAATGTCATATATATAATTTAATAGTACAATCACATACTTTAGAGATAAAAATACATCATTAGAAGTATTATTTTTGTGCGTTTTTCCTAACAGAAGCATGCTATCAAAAAAACATGGAATTTCTCCTACAGTATTTGAACTTTTTTTTTTTTAGAAAATTATAACATGGGTACAGAGTGAAAAGGTCAAATAATTGGGGATTAAGAAAACCATCAAGGAAATATACTTTAGCATATAGCAACTATGAGGGGAAATTGAGCCCTAACTTGGATAACCTTCTCAGTCTGAGAACTCATTCAGGTGACTTGGTCTCTTTCCAAGGACAGAACAAGGGAATAGGGTCTCACTTGAAGCAAGGATAGGAGTGACTGCCACTATCTTTGAATTAATACCATGTGCTGGGCGCTGAGCCGTTATTATGGCCTTTGTTTTACAAATGTAGAAATCGAAGCTAAGAGAGACTCCTTTGCCTCTGGTTATACAGGAGTAAACGAGATGGCTAGGTTTGAACCAGTGTCTCTAACTCAGAAGCCTGTTCTCTTACTAGTTCACTAAGCTTTCTTGGACCTGGACTATATATAAAGCTTTTATCTATCTACAAAAATGTAGGACACCAAGATAATTTTTTCAAATGGTTTCAACTGTAGCAGTGCCTACCCTTAGTTAAGTCATAACTGATTTATAGTGACCTGGGGAAATTTCAAGTTGGTATGATTTACACAATCCTTACAGTCAAAGTGTGCATGTCTATGTGTGTAGAGTGCTAAGTTTCTTTTCAAGAAAGCTAAAGAAATTTGCCACTGACTAGGAAAATGTTTGCATTCTTCACACACTTGTGCATGGATTTCCAGATTCATGGCTATTTGCTTCAAAAGTAGACAGAGAATCAATCCTGGAAATTATTGTATGTGTAACTCAATTTAGTAAGTTGTAAAATATTACTTCTTTCATCCCCTTTGTGCTGTTTAGTTACTATTTCATTCTTCATGGTAATAACAAAATATTTGATGATATTGTAAATACATACTGAGCTTTAAGATTCACTTTAGAGTTCAGTAGCCCTTTGTTGAGATGACACTGGTCTTTTTGCATCAGCAAGTCTCTCCCTCTTTAAGGAAGAAAAACAAGTCATTCTTTGTACTTTACCTTTTGTTCTGGATGCCTTTCCCTTTCAAGATACGGTGTTGTGCAATTACTGCTTCTGTCTTTAAAAAGAACCATAACATAGATCTCTTTCTGGACCACGAACAGCAAGAGATATGGAAAAGAACACACATTCTCAAGTGTACTGGTGGGAAGTAGTACTCTTCCTTCAGAAACCCAGAATAAATCGATGTTCCTAGTGACAAGCAGGGTAATATTTGAAACCCTCCTTATTCTAGGCTCATAGATCTAATTATTCAAATAGAATTTCCCTTTTCAAGTATGAGTATTCCCCACATTTTGGACAGTTATGTACCAGGGTCATATTTCTTACCATAGCTGCATACCATCTCTACTATTGTCTACTTAACATTTTCTATAAATTTAATGGATTTTTAACTAATTGTGGATCTGAAGAATGCTTATATCAGTAATACAAATAGATGAAAACTTGGCATTAATGGAAAATAAACATACAAACAAATATATAAATATTTACACAAACATAAAATAAATACACATAGATTTACATTAAAATGTTCAGAAAATAAAAATAATGGTGTGTACCCCTAGAAGTCCTATGACCATATTTTTGAAAACTGAGATCCCCTATAATCCTTATTTATCAAGGTTCTGAAATTGGAGTTCAGAGCCCTTACCGTGGTTTCCATTATATACAAGCCGCTTATGGCTATGAACAAATTTTCTGCCTGGAGGGACCAGATTGTGAGACTCTCAGGCCTCCAAACTGTTTCCTTCACCCCACTCTCCATTATGTCATCCGTCATGTATACTTGTGTGCCGTGTACTTGGTGTGTGCTCAGGGAGTTGAGATCTCACACAGCAATCACACAGCACACTGAGGTCCATGCAGCTATGAGAACAGGGCAGTGCTGCGCAAACTCAAGGAAAGAGTGAATCTGGGAAAAGTTACTTAACACTCATAGAGCTTACGTTACTTCTCAGGTAAAATGGGATAATACACTCTGCCTATCGAGCTGTTTCTTTTTATTTAAAAAAAAAGAAAAAAAAAGGAGGTCATAGCCTTTACTGTGTATCAGGAGGGATTCTAAAAACTTTCTAAATATTTATATAATCATCATAGCAGCCTTATGAAGCAAATAGGAATAATACCTTTGTTTAATACACAAGGAGAGTAAGGCACAGAGAGTTTAAGTAACGTGCTGAAGGTCACTCAGCTAGACAGTGGAGATCTGAATTCTGAAAGCCCGATTCTGCACTCTCAACCATTATTCCGTGCTGTATTTCATCTTAAAGTTTATGAAGTTATCCATGTGAAAATATTTGGACTCTAACATCTATAGTTACTTTCTGCAATTTTTGCTTCATTTCATTTGTCTTCCATTTCTTGGACAGAAATATAGGTATTTTATTCCCCCTGTGGTGGTAAAACTGAGATAAGTAGCATGCACTTATAGGAAATATAAAATTCCAAGTGTCCAATATATTTTAATATCACATCACATAATGTGATGTGGTGGAATGTCAAGCATTGGAGTTATATATGACTTGGGAATGCAGAGTGACAAGTTGTCATTACAACTGTGCCAAATTTTTGTGATAATGATGAACCCTTGCAAATTTCATTTTCTGGTTTTGCAGATTGCCAACCCATTGACTCTACCCCTATGGTTTCCCAAGGGGAAAGACAATGGGATTTAGCCAAACTGATAATTATTCTTAATGGAAATTTAAAGGGCTAAAAAGCCTGCATTTGGATATGGACTTCAATCATTTGAAGAGAATTATTTTCCATCTCTATTCCTAGGATGTTGAGGCTGATGAGGTAGTTTTTCACAGCACTGAATTGTAGATGTGGGTGCCTCATGAGATAAGTCATTCAAATTATGAGTTAAGTGATAATAGTAAGTGTCTGTATTTAAAGAAGACAGGAAACAGGGTCCTGTGCATCGTGGGAGGTCTGGCAATATCCATGTCATCCACCTCCTAGATGCCAGAGCAAACCACCCTCCCCCTCCCCCAATTATGACGATCAAAACTATCTCCATACTTTGCTGAAACATTGCCTCTGTTTGATAATCACTGATTTAGAGCAATAGAATTTTTGGCTCTTTTGTGCTGTAAACTCCTAAAATCAGTAACACCTTTGCACATGTTTTAAGACTTTAGATGTTTTGAGGATCGTATCTTAGGGGCCAAAATGCCAAGCTTACAGTTCCAAACATATTACAATAAAATAATTATTAATATTATGTATTCTCTACTAGTATTATCTCATAAAAATAAATTTAGGTCACATCACTGGCAGAACTTTTGAGAAATTATGTATTCTCACCCCATTTTTAATATTTATGTAATTAATCTCTCCAAATCATATCTGACAAATATAAGTTGTTATATAATTACAGAGTACTTTCGAACTCAATATTTTCTTTACTTTTCCCAGTAACTCTGAGGAGGCCTTTTTAAAAAACCCATTTTATTGATTAGTAAATGGAGACTCAAGAGTATTTCTTGTGAGTTAGGGAGACCGGAAAATACCACCGTTTCGAGTAATTTTTTTTTTTTTTTTTTTGCGGTACGCGGGCCTCTCACTGTTGTGGTCTCTCCTGTTGCGGAGCACAGGCTCCAGGCGCTCAGGCTCAGCGGCCATGGCTCACGGGCCCAGCCGCTCCGCGGCATGTGGGATCTTCCTGGACCGGGGCACGAACCCGTGTCCCCTGCATTGGCAGGTGGACTCTCAACCACTGCGCCACCAGGGAAGCCCATTCTGAGTAATTTTAGGTGAATAGAGTTTTCTTGCTGATTAGAACCCTCAAGTAAAGCTCTATCTTGTGTATGAACTTTTTTCCATCCTTGAGAGTAGTGCTAAAGACTCATGCCTGTGTCTTTTTCCTACTGTCCTAATTCTAAATCCACTTGCCACCATTCCCTTCTTCGATGTCACTGGTTGTTTGTCCTGGGACTTCCTGGAGGCTGGAACATATGTCTTTAGTCCCTCAGGTGAGCTGGCCTAATTATGTTTCATCAGGACAACTTGAGAAACTCAGAATCTCAAGTCCCTAACCTTACAACTGATAAGCCATATAAGCCATTCCCATTGCTCTTCACAGTCCCTTTTCTGTCTTAAATAGATTTATAGATCTCTAGGCCTCTCTCTTAAGCATCTCCCAGCCCTGTTTATCTTGTCGACAAGACCCTAGAAATTAGGCTTCCAGAAAATGGCTCTTCAAGCCAGACTCTTGAAGGTGATGGTGCCTGTGTAACCTTGATATGAAGCCTCCTACACTGTGTAATATTGTCATCTCAGGGAGAGCCACTCCTTGTTAGCTTAAGTTGTCAGCTTCATGTTTCGGTAAAATAAATGCACATTTTCCCTACAGTAATGACTTTTCTTCTCACTTTGTGAAAACTGCAAGTACCCTTGTTATCGAGAGATAATCGTGTTTTAGCAGTGCCACTTACTGTGCCCAGTGAAAGTCCCAAGGATGTGATTATCTCTTAATAACTCTAAAACCTGTTATGTATCATGTTGTATTGTTGTTTACATTGAGTGTGTGTGGGGGAACCCATTAGTGATCTCTGTGGTCGATATTATATGTCATGATAATGACAAAAGAATCAAATGACCATTTGTTTGCTTGTAGTTAGACAGCACGATTAGAAATGCATCCCACTTCCCACTGGAAAATGCATTTAAATGTAATCTCTTTCTTAGTATTAGTTTTATAACCCGGATATTAGTACTAAATTATGTCAAGCCAAACTAATGGAAATTCTGGAAATAAACATGGGTAATTTAATGTCTACATGACCTTTACCTCTCACAGAAAGGTCAGGCTGGGTTTTAAGTACCTGAGAAGGAAGTAAACACCCATGAGAAATACCTGCTGATTCAGTGATAGAAAATGCCATCGATAACTGAAGTAAAATAGAATATGTGTAAGGAGAAACACCTTAAACGTAATGGCCTTTGAGAATATGGACAGCCATTGAACGGCATCTCTTTCACCTCATGCTATCTTTTCATGTTCAAACAAAGCAGTAAAAACAGACATCATTTACTGAATACCTGCTGTATGCCTGATCGCTTTCATACGTTCTATCGTTTTATCTTCACAAGAACCTTGCAAGGTAGTTAATGTTCCTCATTTACAACTGAGGAAACGGACGTGGTAGGGGTTAAATGACTTGCATGAGTTCACATAGCAGGAAAGTGGTGAAGCTTAGATTCTGACCTGAGAGCCCATGTGTTTGTTTTCCACTGATTAGGTAAAGGCATACTGCACAGGAGGCTTCAGTGCAATCGTAGACTTGTAACCGCCGTGATCGTATACATGTTTATTATTAGATACAGACCTGTGTGAGCCCAGTGAAGGTGAAAGAGCCCACTGAGTGGAAAGATTCTTGTTTCTCCCTTCTAATTTTGCATCCTACATCTGTGAGAACTGAAACAATTAGAGATGTCTCTTCGGGTTTTTTTGAACATTTTCATGAGTCTTATTTTCATTCCTTTACCTGTCACTTGGGAAGGATTGTTTTGTCCTGAATAAATTACCAACACACCATTTAGTTCTGAAGTATTGGGAAAGGTATAGATCAGGACATTTTGTTCTCTAGAGTAAAATGATCCTTTTTGACCCAGGCTTTACCAGCTGCTGCCTCTTTAGCGTTGCTTTTTGCCAGGAAGGTCTATGGTCATTCATGGATTTCTGGTTCTTTTGTATTGTGATATAGCCAGTGCATTTGTGTTGATACCAGCTCATTTGTTCAGAACTCTGATTTGTCCAATCTTTCTTTTAGCTGAGGGAGATTCATCCATTTATTAATTTGTTCGTGTATTAATGTCCTCTCTATTCTCACATGTGCTTTTTTATAATAAAAACCATCATTAAAATTTAAACATAACTTAAAATTATTACAACAGCAGCTAAATGACATGGATGGTAATATTGGAAAATATAAATTTTCAGTGATTTTAAAAATTAAATATTTTGTGCATATTATGAGCTGGACACTGTACATAGATTATCTCATTCTGCCCTTATAAAAACAGTGTAAGGTGGGAATATAATTATTATGCTCATTTTATGCATAAGGAAGCTGAACTTAAAGAAGATGAATGGAATGAAAACGTTTCCTCATGTTCTTGTCCAGGGAGAAGCTATTATACAATCAGTGCATAGACGCATGGTTTCTTTGCTTGTGTAAAGCAGCACAAAGGTGGTATGGAATAATTCCTGTATTTTTATCCCATTTCAAGGAATGGACTTGGATGTCTATCTACCTGATTTATCTCTGTGTATGCTGGCACATCTGAAGGGAAGTTTTAACTAAGTCACTTTACCCCTGATAAGAATATGGCTAGTCAACTTTTCTTCCAATACGGACTGAAAAAACATTTCCTAATTATTAAATCGAAAACTTCTCAATATCTACCTAGGCATCAATAGAAATATCTTTTTAAGACCAGCCATGAAAATACACTATGGAAATTGAACTTATTTTTAGTGTGCATCCCTTATTATAACTTAGTTTTTAAGTTGGATTCATTCATTCAGTCAGCACACATTTAAAGAGCACATGTTTTAGACCAGGTTGTACTAGGCTCTGCAGCTGCAATTTGAAGAAGACGACAAATTAAGACAGGTAACTGTTTCCCCACAATAAATGATGTGTGTTTGTGTGTGGTGTGGGTGATAAATATATTGTGATTGTTGTCATGCTGAATATAACAGGAGCACGAGATCCAGTTTGGAAATACTATGGTTTTGTTAAAAGGGTTATTTCAAAAACATTAATCTATTACTCTGTTACATTTATTTAAATGATTTTTGTTTGTTTTTTTGGGGGGTGGTAGAGTAGTAAATTAATGACGACAGCAAACCCTATGATGTAAGGGACCTTGTTGTGTTTCTTCTCCTAGTAATATTTTTGATTAAATGAATAAATGCAAACGTAAAAACTCTTGGCCTATAATAGTAAAGAATAGCTGACTATGATTCATATTCAGGAGCCAGGAAAATTTGTGTATGGGGATTTCCTTGTAAATAAATGGATAGCATGATGGTCTGATTTTTGTTTGTTTCTATCTATTTTTCACCTGTATGTTTCCCTTAGTTTCTTTAGACACAAAGATGAGACTTGATATTATTCATGGAAAGCTTGCCTTCAGTGGGCTTATTTCTTGACAAGCAATTGTTTAGTTAAGATGCAGAAACCTGCTCTAGCTGACAGAAATAGAAGCGCTATTGAAACCACATGCCAGGCAAAACAATGGCCCTCTCAGAACAGAAAACTAGATAAAACCTGACCTCATGCGGACATGACTTGAAAGGTGGAGAGATGTGGCTACTTCTCACCCCTTTTACCTTATTTTCATTCCCTTATTTGAGGTATAAGGGTATATGTTATCTCAACTCTCTCTTTTCTCAGAATATTTGATTCATTCCCCAATTCTCTCCACAGACTGGCTTCTTTGCCAGTTATTCCACCTTTACGTGCTTGGACCTCTTGTTGCAATTCAATGTCTCTGAGAGACTCTTACCGGCTTAATATGGGTTGAGTGTTCATGAGCAGTTCAAAGCTGTAGGCAATTAGGGTGAATCACATAGTGCGTGTGGCTTTCCTTTTTAGGAACTATGGGTAGGGCAAGTTCTTTCAGAAACAGACGTCCGTTCAGAGGCCTTCATGGGTAAATCTCAGATATTCCTCCTTACTTTTCCAACCTTCCCATCCTGCTTTCCATTCTCTGTGGCATCATTCTTTGTTTAGTGGCACCTAACAAATCTGATAAAGGTATTCATGATGTTAGCCCATCCAACAGGTAAATTCTTTTGACTAAGTTTCCCTCAGGAAGCAATTCCTAAAATCAAAGGGGTGGGATTAGTGCTAAGTGTTCTACACAATGGGGAAATTCTTTGAAGTATGTACTCATTTGTCATGAGACTATTCATAATGGATGAGAAACTCTTAACATTAATATCAAGTTACTGGTTACCATATGCCAAGTAGTAGACTGAATACTAATTGCATTATGTTACTTACTTTTCAGTTGTTTTTTGAGGCTGAATAACATTATCCTCCCCATCTTATAGGTGAAATTGAGGCTTCCCATGGGTAGTAAATAATTGAACCAATATCCCGTCCCAGGCAGCTTTCTCAGAGATTGTGCTTTTAAACAAGTGGAACATAATTATAATTTAATGAATAAAGTTACAGTCTGTTTTCATTTCAAGTCTGTGTCATTCCAGTGGATAAATGTAATCCTTACTTTCATTCTGTGAGGAAAAATAATAATAATAATAAATATATATATGTATATATGTATATGCCAAGATTGTAGTAATAATTGAAAAGAAAGAATGAAACCTTGACCAAAGTTTTTTCAGTTTTATTTTTAGGATAATTCTCATTTTAGCTGTTGTTTCTGATATGTAAGCTGGAGTTGCAAATGGTGTCAACAGCTATAAACAGAGCTTTACCTTCTTACCAGTGGGTATCCTTAGTGTAAGAAAATAGTCAGGCTTTGAGGCACATACACCTATATACGGCTGGTGACCAACCATATTAAAATAAAGCAAATAGTGATATAGTTATGATTCATGGTGAAGTTGATAGCATTTTTTTCTATTTCATAGGAAGCACCTCCTTAGATTTGTTCGAATAATTTGTGGCACTTTATTTTTGGAGAATATGTAAGAAAGGAAAGAAAAAAAATTACATTCTTAATATATGAACAATATAAAGAACACATGTGTGGTTCTTACCTTCCAGACATTATTGATACTAACCTGAAAGTAAAGGTAGTTAGGTACTTAATAAAGTGATGAACTATTATGGTACCCAGCAGGGGATAGCATAAGATTAAGAAGTGATAAGGTATTTATGGCTAGTCAAGAAAATACTATATTTCTATCCCAGTCAAATATGCTATGTTTCAATGTAAATTAGATGAGAATATTATAGTTAAATATATTTTTGAGTGGCTAATTTATATATATATGTATACATAAAATGATATTTTCAGTTATAAAATATTAAAAGACAATCATTTTACGCAGAAGTAAGGTTAACCACAGTAGAAGCTTGGTTAGCAGTTACACACATATACATAAACATGAAGCTACGAGTATATACATTTACTCTTAGTAATATCATGTATATATTTTCCTTAGAAAAAGTATTACTTCAAGGAAGAGTACTCCCAGGTAGAAAATTATTTTGCAATTAAAGTTTAACTTGGTGGATTTAAGAGAAGATATAATGCCATATTTATTGGAAGAGTTTTTTGTTTTTGTTACCTTCATTTTACATATTTATAAAACTAACAAAAACAATAGGATGCCTTCTAGTTCATTGCTTACCTTTTCGTTATTTAAATCAGTTTGTAACATATTTTGTTAGGAAATGGTCGCTCTTAGTGAATTTGAATACCATAGAATGTCACAGGCTCCAAGAGCTGGTAAACTAACAAAGAAGGGATAGAGTGGTGAACTGACTTGTCAGTAGTCACATGGCAAGTCACACAGCTAGTTTGATTTGGTTTGTTCATTTACTTTGTTTCTCTTGGTTATTAGTTTTTTATATCCTATATGTAAAGTATGAGAGAAGTCATACAGTATTTGTCTTCCTCCCTCTAACTCATTTCACTTAGCATAGGACCCTCCAGGTCCATCCATGTTATTGCAGGTGGCAAGATTTCACCTTTTGTAATGGCTGAGTAGTATTTCATTGTATGTGAATCTTTTTTTATCCATTTATCTGTTCATGGGCACTTAAGTTGTTTGCATATCTTGGCCATTTAAAATAATGCCGCAATGAACATAGGGGCGCATGTGTCTTTTTAAGTTGGTTACCAGATGGGAAGGGGGACATGGGGAGGGCAGAATGATTAAAGGGTGACAGATGGGAAATAAACTTTTGTTGGTGAGCACACTTTTTTGGTAGGGTATACAAAAGTAGAAATATAATGTACATATGAAACATATAATGTTAATAATTAAGGTTACTTCAATAAAAATAAATTTAAAAATTTTAAAAATATATGAGGTAAAAAAACAAACAAACAAACAAAAAACCCAGAAAGTGCACACAGCTAGTGAGACACAAAGCAAAGAAAAAAACCCAACCTCCTAATCTATGCTCCTAATCTAGGCGATTTTACCAAGCTGGAAATCCACACCAACTGTATTTAATTTTTATTTCCTTCTAGTTTAAGTTTAGAATGGGAATAATTAAGCATCAGCTACGTATAAGAATATTGATCCTTGAAAAATGTATTTATTTGTATATTTTTTGTTTTTTTTATTCTAGGAATTGTTGACATATAGTAACTCCACAGCATGTGGCCCCAGGAACTACCCTAAATGGTAAGCTTCCCACAGGGAAGATTTTTTCTTACATTCATTTCACCTTTGATTAGCATCCTTAGTTACTATGGAAACATTGAGATCCTTTCCTTAGAGAGTGATAGCATGAGATCATTTTTGATGTTTTTCCTAGGGTTGAAGTTAATGAAGGTAGTGAAGTCATATAAATTTAAGCCTTGAAAATAGGAAGTCGAGACCTTTCTGGGTCCTTTCTGGAGAAGATACTTGAGGCAGATTTTTGGTGGTTCAGATTAATTTGATAATTCAAAAACTTCAGAGAGAAGTTTGGAGAGAGTCCTGGGAATAAAATGAAGGTTGTTGCATTTTTGCCCATGGTTTACAGATAAGACGTTTTCAGTTAAATCTTCAAAATACTAAGTTAACTAGATCCTAAAATTGAAGTCTTTTAGGGGTAAAACATGACTGTTGTAACTTACTGTCTATAGTGCACGCAATTTTTTCGTTTATGAAACATACAGGTCTAAAAAAATAAAACTGTTACTGTTTTAGTTTCCTAAGACTCCTGTAACAAAGTACCATGAACTGGGTGAGTTAAAACAATGGAAATATATTTTCTTATGTTGAGTAGGGAAGAAGTCTGAAATCAAAGGGTAGGCTGGGCTGTAGTTTCTCTGAGAGCTCTATAGGAGAAATCCTTCCTTGCTTCTTCCATCTTCTGGAAGTTGCCAACAATTTTTCGTGTTCCCTGGGTTGTAGTTGCATCACTCAAATAAATCTCTGTCTTCACATGGCCTCCTCCCCTGTGTGTGTCTGTGTCCAAATTTCCCTCTTCTTGTAAGGACACCAGTCCTTACATCAAGGCCCACCCTAGTCCAATATGACCTCATCTTAACTTGATTATATCTGCGAAGACCCTTTTTCCAAATAAGGTCACATTCACTGTTATGGGGTTTAGGATTTCAGCATATGTTTTTGGGGGACATAGTTCATCCATAATAGTACCTGGCCCTTAAAAGAAACAAGAGTGATCGTGAAGTTAACTATGGTTAACTAGACATAAATGGGGAAAAATACTAACCTGGAGGGTGGTGGTAGAGGAAGATCTCATTGCATTGTTATACACAAAATAAAATGCTCACTTACTTTAAAAGATGCAATAATTATCTCCAGATGGCCCAGTTGTCTCCCAAACAATATAATCAAAATATTCAGCCATTCACCATAAGGATTGATGGCAATGCGTAAATATCAGTGCATGCTTTTGACTCTCAGGGAATTTTCTTAACACCCTCTATTGAAAAAATATGTCGAAAAAATTTTATTTCACTTGATTTCTCAGATGATTTTCATAAGCCAAGTTGGAGTAAGGTATCCTTTAACAATTAGCTATTAATCCATAAAAAACCACCCAAAAATTCAGTGGCTAAAACAGTAACTATTTATTATTTCTCACAAGTCTGTCAGGTCAGCTACTTAGGTCTTCTGATCCGAAACAAGATTCCCCCAGTCTTGCTGGGTGCGTTTGTGTGTCCTGGATCAGTCTGTAGGTTAGTTGGGGGAGACTTGCTCTCTATGGTCGCCAATCCTCCAGTAGGAGCCAGGCTTCTTCTCATGGTGCTGGCTTTATTCCAAGATATTCTGAGTGTTTTCAAACTTGCTGTGAACTTCTGTCTTTACCTCCTCAGACTTGTTAAGCTATAATCCATCCCACACAAGGCAATAGGATTGATCTTCTTAAGTCACAATTCTAAAGCTAATCCAACTACCAAAACCACCTGTAAATCTGCCACTGTTCCCTATTTTCCTTGGTTCAATTCCAGCCATTTAACATGGTTTCAAAAGATTCTACATTATTAGGCTCTTGCTTACCTCTCTACCTTTCTTTCTTTCCCCCACCCCACGCTTTCCAAAATAGGTTCTGAATTTCTTTAAATTGTTAAAATATGCCATCTTTTCTCTTGCTTTTGCTCATTCTGTCCCTTCTTCCAGGAATAGTCGATTTTCCTCCTCCTGCTTACTTCTCCTATCTTTGTGTGATCAACTCCTTCTTCCAGGAAGGCTTCTATGTTTTCCTTTGCCTGAATTAGGCTTCCCTCTGCTGCTAACATTGATGTAAACAATATGATAATCACAGTGTACTGCAATTACTTGCCTGATTATCTTACTCTCCCACCGTAGACTCTGAAGCCAGTGATTACATCTTCTTGTACAGTATGGTATTCCTAGAACCTAGCAGTACATGCAGAAAGAATGTCATTAGTAATTATTAATGGAAAGAATGAAGGATTCTTTTCTGGACATCTTTTCTGCTCCAGTTCTTCTGTCTTTAAAGGTTTAATTTGTTGGACATTTTTGGAATTAATATTGAAAGGCAGGAGGTCACCTTCACTCAAATTTTCCTGATCCTCCTTTGGCCCCGTCTTAAGGAGGGCTCTGACACCCTCCGGTGCCCTGGCTTTTTTGTTTTCTGTAAAAGCAGTAGCCTGTGGAACAGAACAGCCGCAAAACAGGGTTATTTTGGTTCACGCGTTTGCTCTTTTTTTCTTTTGATTTGAAAAAGAAAAAGTTTAATTTGTTGCTAACCCTTGAAAATTAGATTTCACATGAAATGATGGTTTCTAGATTCTCTTAGAAGGAATCAGATTATCTTTCTACCCTGAGCCTGCATTCTCAGATGCCAGGGGGCTTACCTGAGCAGCAGGTGCCTTCCTCTACCTTCAGTTCATCATGCCCCATCATTTACTACCTATATGGCCCTGGCAGGCACTTGAGTTCAATGTCCTCACCTACACAGACACCTGAATTGATGGTATGTGGTAGCTTAACTTGGCTTCTAAGAGTTTGTCTCTCATGAACGAAAGATCGTAGGTTCGGTGGCTGGATGAGCCATTTAGTTCTTGCTGACATATATCTATCAACTATGTGAAAGTAATTTTGGCTTCGTGTCCAGAAGTCTGTGCTTAATCTCCTTCTCAAATGCTTGAACAGATAAACTAATCTATCCAAGACTCTTTCTTCGCATCTGTAAAATGGAGAAATAGAGACTGTGATACTGTGTATGGACTTGTATCATGTAAAGTTGCTTTGTAAAAACCACAAAATTCCACCTAACCTATACACACAGAGAAAAAGGAAGAAGATTGTTAGTTCTTTTTTTCTGGATTGGTCCAAAGAATTTTCATCTTTTGTTAGGTGATGTTAATTAAAATAGATAAGGGAAATTAAGTATCCATACATACTACAACGTGGATGAACCTTGAAAATGTTATGCTAGGTAAATAAGCCAGACACAACAGGCTACGTACTGTATGATTCCATGTATATGAAATGTCCAGAATAGGAAAAACAATAGGCACAGAAAGCATTTTAGTGGTTTCCAGGAACTAAGGGCAGAGAATAATGTGAAGTGGCTGCTAATGGGTCCACAGGGTCCTTTCTGGGGTGATGAATATGTTCTGGAATCAGATAGTTACAAGATCTTGTGAATATACTAAAAAACACTGAATTGTGCAGTGAATGGTGTGTTTTATGGTACATGAATTATATCTCAATAAAGTAATAGAATATGAAATTCATGTTTTAGGATGACAAAATTTCTGTTTCAGATATGGCGACTAGGGAGTGTAACAAAATAAGCAGGTTCCTTGGGTTGTCACTCAAATCAATATACAGTGTCTTCCTAAAAGTCCTGCTGTGTCCTCCAAAGCCAAAGACCATGTCACATTTCTAATTGTAAGAATTGATCATTTAATACAATGGTTATGAATGATGGGGTCAGACAGAGATGGGTTCATTTTTAAAATTTATCAATTACGACTTCTCTAAGCCACACATTCTTCAAATGATAAAGGTACTAATAGCCATTTTGTTGGGTTATTGTAAGAGTTAGGAAGAACAAATGTCAAGTTTTTACCATGGTGCCAGTTACAAAACAGCTCCTCTATAATTTATATCTATATACACACATATATATATAGATATTTAAAAATATATATATTTGAATTGAAGTATAGTTGATTTATAATATTATGTAATTGATGTATTTTAATTAGTGTTATTTGCTTGTAAGTATTAGGCTATAGATTTTTTGACGACTCAACTAGATTTTTGGCGAGTCAACTGTTCCAAAGTTGGCTTTTTTTGGGGGGGGGCGGCGGCGGGCATCTGGGCCAGAAAGAAAAGAACAGCTAGAATATCTGCTAGTGCTTAATGAATTTAATCAGCCCCGCACGGACTTTTGATATAGCAGGGAAATATTTAACAGAGAAACATGATTTTTATGCTTCCTGTGCCCCTCTTGGTAGTCGGCAGATCCTTCCCTGGCAGAGGTAACATTACCTGTGCTGAGAGAGGAGCATTAACATACTGTGAAGGTGATGTTAGAACTAAGAACACATCCCTGTGCCCTTATATTAAAATCCGTCTGTGCATGTGCTTCTGAATGCAAGTCAGGCTGTTGCCAATAAGAAGATAAACTGCTGCCTTAAAATGTATGATTCAATTGTCCATCATTTTTATTATTTATGATTTTTTCCCTTTAGAACACGGTAGAGATGCTTTTACCTTTGGCTTTGGCTTTGGAAATTGAAATTAAAATCATACTGTGGGAATATAGAAGATAATTGAGTTATTCAGTGAAGTATACTATAAATTGTAACATTAAGCAGAATTGTTTAATCTTCATTATGAAAAAAATGACTGTATGAATTGCTCCATTTGATCCAGTGGCTGATTTATGCTTTCCCTTATGGATAATGGAAAGGATTATGCTATGGTGAGTGGTCAGAATAGCCTGAGACTGCATCATTTGTTCTCAGAGCAAGTATGTACACCAGCATCTTCCTTAGGACCTGGCAATATGGTGACAAAATAGACATGTAGCCTCAAATTCTGGGTTTGATACCTAATAGGCGTGGCAGGTAATAAACAAGTAAAAAAGTACTAATTGTGTTAGGTGCTATGAGGAAAGGAAGAGGATACAACAATAAAGAAGCACAGCTGATAGCTCTGCATCAAGACTAGCTTGTTATGTGACCCTGGGTAGGCTGCTTCTCACCAAAGGGCATCAGACTTCTTTTCACATAATGAATTGACCCTTTGATATTAGGGTATGATCCTCTTTCTGTTCAGAGTAATGCTTTTTGACATCATATTTATTTCATATCATGTTCAGATTACTATTCCTCCCTTATTTAAGTTGATTTTTGCCAGGGGTTCCTTTTCTACTTTGTTTTCAGTCCTTATATGTCATTTTAGGTGTGTCTCCTTTTAGTAGCATATAGCTGTATTTTTTCCATCTAATATTTTTTTCTCATTTATCAAGAGAGTTGAAAAGTTCACGCTTATTTTGAATCTTGAACTATTTTTACATTCTTCCTACCACCTTATTTTGTGTTGGCATATTTTGTGTGTTTTTTTTTTTGTTTCTGCATATTTCTTCTTTACTGTATTCTAATAGACCAACTGATTTTTCTTTTAGTCTACTGTTCCTTCCCATTATTTCAGATTTCTTACTCTATTTCTGCTGGTAGGAGGCTCCCTTAATTTTAAACTTAACAATGCCAAATTTAACAATATTCTCAAATAAAACCTAAAATTCTCTAACTCTAATTGTACCACTCAAAGTTCCAAGTTTTTGTTGTACACATAGTATTTTAGTTCAACTTGATTTTTCTCTCAGTTAGTGATTCTAATTGTTATATTTAATATAGTTAAGGCTTCATTTACATAGATTTCCCTATATATTTCCCTATTTATTTTTTCATCATTGTTTCCAGCATCCTGCTCTTTTGTGTTCAAGTTCCTTTTACTTAACACACCCACAAAAGATTTCTTTTAGCAAGTTCTTTTAGTGGTAAATTCTTTATCATTAAATGTCATTCTTTTACCATTATTTTTGAGTAATATTAAACTAGGTTGGGAATTCCTAGTTGACAAATTTTTCCCCTCAGTACTTTGAAAATATTGTTCTGTTGTTTTCTACTCTTTATTTACTGCAGATTTTGAAGTCGTCTGTTAGTCAAATTGATAATCTTGTATATGTGATCTTTTTCTTTCTGTTTCCTTTTAAGATTTTCTCTGTTTGGAGTTCTGAAGTTTCATAGTGATTTGTCCAGTTATGCATTTATTTTTAGTTTTTCTCATGTGATGTCTTACTTTCAATCTGAAGGCATGTTCTTTTTTTCAATTTTGGAAAATTCTCATTCAGCATTTATTTGAATATTGACACTCTTAACATTTTGTTTTCTATTGTCCTTTTGTACATATCTAAGTAGACATACTTTGGACCATTTATTTCTCCTATCTACAATGCCTAGCTGTCCTTTTAAATGTTCTACTTCTTTACATTTCCATTTTGGTTTTTGAGAAAATCCCTCAGATTTCCTCCTCCAAGTTTTAAACCCTTTCTTCATCATTGTCTACTCTGTTATTTAACATTTTATATCAGTCAAAATAGCAAGTTGATGCTGCACTAGCAAACAACTCTCAAGTCCTATGGGCTGAAGCAGCAGAAGTTTATTTCTCCCTCAGGTTACATACCCAGTGCAAGTTAACATGGGGGCTCTGCTCATTTTATTTACTCAGGGACCCATGTTCATTTAGTCATTGTCAGGAAATGATTCCATAAATGCTGAGGCAACATACAGAGAACCTGTGGGATCATGAGCTAAGCCTGAAAGCTTTTTCCCAGGATGGACACATGTCACTTTTGTTTACATTTCATTGGCAAAAGAAGTCACAAGGCCATGGATGACTACAAAGAGGGTAACATTTGCTTGGAAATAAAGGACAGTACTTGTGAAAAGCATTTAATTGCAATACCAAATGTCTGTTGGCTTTTAAATTTTCAATTATTTTTTTTTTCCTTGAACTTCTATTTGGTTTATCTCGTTTATCTTCTGTGTATCTTTTATAATGTTCTGCTGTTTTATTATGGGTTCAATTCCTTTTTATCACTTTCCAAACTCTTATTTTCTATTCATGTTCATGATCTTTTATTATTCCTAGTGCTTACATTGCATTTTTTTTTTTTTTTTACTGTGCTAGCGGATTCATTTTTGTGATAGCTTTTTCTTTCTCGCATATAGTTTGTCATTTTGTATTGTGAACTCACATTAGGTATGTTTTTTTTCTGTGGGAATGCTGTGGACCCTGTGTTGTGAAAACTTACCCCTGAACTAGTTTTGCTTTTGCTTTTACCAAGGTCCTGGGATGTAAAGTGTCCCAGACCAGTGTTAATTTCCTACACCTCATGAGTAGTATACATTTAGATCATATACTTAAGCTTGGCAAAGGCTTGGAGTTTCATTTTCTTCCAGGGGGCACATTGAACCTGTTGCAGACAGCAAAATTCCAGACTGTGTCTTGAGGTGGCTTGAGATCACATAAATGGCTCTCAGCAGTGACTTTGTCTCCAAAGAGCGTCCCATCTGGTACCTGCCTCTCGGGCAGATGCTTCAAGATTAGTAAGTGGGTTCCTTTCACCTACCGCCCAAGCACTTTTCAATCCAGTGTTTTTGTGCTGGTTTTCGTGTTTAGTGATTCTGCACACGAGCCTTTTATAAAGCAGGTTTTCCGTTCCCTGCAGCTTTTTAGTTTTCGTGAGCATATGCCCCTTTGGTTTTAAAACCCAGAGGTTTTGGGGACTCGTCTCTGTTGTGCAGGATCTAGCCATTGGGGTGTTTGATGTGGAGCTCGAATCTCTCACTCTCCAAGGAAAATAACCCCACCTTTGTAATCCCTCCTGTCTGTGGATTGCTGTGGCTGGCATGTGAGTTTTTCCTTGGTGAGCCCATATGGCTTCCTCTTCTACCTGTCTCAGTGCTGTCCTTTTACCTTTTGTTGTGGAGACGTTCTTCATCTAGCTTTCAGGTCTCTTTCTGAGGGAATTATTCCATTTGTAGCTGGTGATTCCTTGTGTCTGTGGAAGAAGGTTAGTTTAGGATCTTCCTATGCCACCATCTTGAACTCTCTAGATGGTAAAATACTTTGCCTGTAATAAGTTAATGGAAACTCCTCTCCCACTCCCTTTCCCAATAGCTGGAAATGGATTAAACAATAGAAAATGGAAACCCTGAATCTTCTATTGAATTTTCTTTTATACAGGATTAGCAGTCAAGAAGCACTAAGTGAAACAAGGTAAAAAACATACAGGCAACTGCTGATGGGAGTTTTAGAAGGCAGGGAAGAAGTGGCTGCCCTGGTGTTAAGTGCTCATATTATACAGTAACAAGGGATAAGCCCCATCCTTGCTATAATTTGAGTCAGATCAGAACTGAACATTCAAAGCAATCTGCTGAATACAAAAGAAATCTTTGGGTTGTCTGCTGAGTATGCAGCCCTTTCGCTTAGAAATATCCAAGTGCCACAGCACAGGCTGAAAGGATGTCCGGGTGTTTCCTTGTACCACAAACTGATAGGAGCAGGAGATTTTTCTCTTTGAGGACTTTGATGAGGACACAGAGACTAGATGAGACCTGAGCAAGGGAACCAGTGGGTCATGCTAATCTTGGGCTATTTAAACTGACTATGACTACATACTAACACAGAAAGAAGGATGTGAAAAGAGAAAATAAAACAACATGGCAGAGAGAGAGAGAGAGAGAGCGAGCTGAGTGACCACATGGTCCCAGAAATAGAGAAAGGGTAGCACCTTTGCACCTGCCCTGTTGGTTGTGATTTTGGTCTAGCTGTACTTTGTAGCAGTAGGTTTTCCGAGATTCCTTGTATTCTTCCAGTAAACTTTTTGCTTGGTCTGCTTTAAGGGGTTCTCTTCTTTCTTAAAACTGAGATTTCTTGGCCTGGACATTGACCACATGAGCCCTATGACAACAAATGGATACTGTCTCTTTTTAAAAACCAAGACTCCTTGAAATCAACATCGTAGTTTTAAGTCATTGACTGAATAACTGGGAGATATTAGGCAAAACTTCTCTAATTCTTTTTATTTCTGTATTCCTACCATTACACATAGATAAAATTCCATTATGATGGAATTCCAGACTCACAGGTTAGAAGTTAGGACAAATGCTAAAGCTACTTGAGAAACGGACAAACTGTGCATAATTCAAGGATGTTGCTAAGCAGATGCTAGTTTGAGGGCATTAAGATCAGTGCTGGCACCTTTAAATAGCTAATACACCTTTCTTCCGAGGCGGCCCAACTACTGACACAGTATGGTTTATCCACTGGGAGGCTGTGACTCACTTATTCTCCCAATTCCCCTATGTAATCTGACACAGTGTATCCCCAAGACACTTCCTGCTGCTAATGCTTCTGTTTCTATCTTGGAGCCTTTTAATTTGTATTATCCCCAAATGGCTTATGTCTGCTTGTCAAGTGGGGTTCTCACCTCACTTGGAACTCCTGGCTCTTTGATAAGGAATAGCAGGCTGGCAAGAGGAACTGGCATGCCACAGAAACCGTGTAAGCAATCAACAGCTTCTTTACAGCCAAGTGTGATCTGTCTGCAGCGCTGCGCAAAAGCAGCTCAGCACAACTGTCTCCTCCTCATGGCAGATTCTCATACACAAAGTTCCGGTTAGTATTTTACCACCGTGTGGAAGGTAAGAGTTTGGGTGCAACAAACTGCTCTGACATCACCCTGGTGGCTGCCTTTCTTCAATCCTATGCGCGTAACTCCTTAATTCGCACTTGAAGTTCAGGAACGTTCAGTACCTGTTACCTGCAGACCTATGAACAGTGATTATGAATCTTGGTCCTGGAATCAAGAAGGATCTGAGTTTGAATCCCAATTCTGCCACAGATTTACTGTAAAATATTGGGAAACTTATTTAACCTCTCCAAACTTAAGATTATTTATTTTAAAAAATGAAGAAAATGTTAGAACCTACTTTTGGGTTAGATTTTTAAATTTTGAAGATGAAAATGTGTTCATAAAGATTAGGAAAGTGCCTGGCACATCACATGTGCTCAAAATAGATTAGCCGTTATCATCATCATCAAGTGAGGACCCTGTGTTCTCCCATTTCTGTTGAGCACAACTAAATGTCATTCAGTTCTTTAGGGGAAGTAAGATCATCCTCCTTCACTTGAGGGAGGGAAAAAAAAAACTTTGGGGAAAGTAAATTCTCACCATTGACACGAGGAAGACTCGCCATCATTGTGGACAAAGCACAACTCTGAACTTCAGGACTGCTGTTTGGTGTGAGTGTGAATCTGGACAAGTCATTAACAATTCTGAGCCTAAGTTTTCTCAACTGTAAAATGAAAGTTCTGGCCTGGATGTTACCTGGGACTCTTTTTTACTTACTATGCTCTAGGAGTTTCCTCTTCCTACTTTGAAGGTTAAATGATCTCACATTCATGGTAGGAGTGATGCTATACAGTTCTCCAACTATGCAATAAACAGAACTTGAGCTTCAATAGTCAATATGTTTCAGGTAAACTCAATATAGGGACTTTTAAAAATAAAGAATTACTAAGACATAGAACCATTACATTACACCGAAACAATTTTTATTTCATGCTTTGTGGGGAGCAGGGGCTGTGTTGATCAGGATTACTTAGGCTCTACTATAATAATCAGGAATATTAGTTGCTTAATATAGTAAAGTTATATATCTCTCACAAAGTCTGGTGCCTGTTGCCTGCTTTGCTTCTCATTTTCCTTTGTTGCATTGGCTTTGCTTAAATTTTCCTTGGATAGTGAGACATCTAGATTAGTTCCTGATTAAATTTAATTTATAAGCATCAATTAAATATTGACTGAGAGCTATTCATTTCTAGCTATTTCCTGGGCAAAAAAATTAATAAAGAGACATTAAGAGGGATTTAGACCCTCAGTGAATAATAGCTTTAGATGTCCCTTGAAGACAGGACCACCCCTAGAATCCTACATCCTACTCTGTTGTATCTTTTTTTTTTTTTTTTGCGGTACGCAGGCCTCTCACTGCTGTGGCCTCTCCCGTTGTGGAGCACAGGCTCCGGACGCGCAGGCTCAGCGGCCATGGCTCACGGGCCCAGCCGCTCCGTGGCATGTGGGATCCTCCCGGACCGGGGCACGAACCCGTGTCCCCTGCATTGGCAGGCGGACTCTCAACCACTGCGCCACCAGGGAAGCCCTGTTGTATCTTTTATGTAACCATACTTATTACATCTTTATCTTATACTTGTACACAGCTCTCTACAGCAACTGCCTGTGTCTTTTTTTTCAAAATTATTAGCATTAGGACAAATTTGCCCTTGTATACTTTTGATGCTCCTTCTATTTCACTGCCATCAACCACTTGGTGGAGGTTTTTATTTTCCTGCTATTTTTCTTCCTGTGGAATACAGATGAGGTTAAGAGGATTATTCAGCAGCTGTGTCCAACCACCTGCTCTCCAAATCCTTGGTTTTCAAGCTCTTAAGAACACTGCTGGGGATACCTTAGGTTCTGTTCTTACCAATGCGGTTAATCCTGCACGTCCCTAAAATTCGGCATCCACCTACCTTGAAGGCAGCTGTAATTACGGCTTCCTTTAAAAAGCTTCATTCTTCCAGCAAGGATCCAGTTAGCTTTCATTTTATCTCTAATCTCTTATTTCAAAGGTGGATTAAAAGGTAAAATAACCACAACCACGTCTATAGGGCACATTCAGTTGTTGACCTTTGAGACAAGTGCCTGTCTCACTTCAGAATAGATCTCAGTGGGGACAGTAGATTGCTCTGACTGTTCCATGCCCTGCCCTCAACAGACTCACCAGAGATACGTTAACATCCTCCTGTTGTATGATATTTCATCCTTTTCAGATAAAGTTGGCTGTTGTTTCCTTTCATTTTCCCTGCACTGATCCCCAAGTTTAAGCTGCTCATATTACTCTGGCTTGTTTCTGGTTGTTTGCTTCAATGTACTCAGTTCAGAATATTGGTCCATCAGCACTCTGAGATCTTATTCCACTTTGTACTTGAATATCTCCACTGGGGTAACATTATCCAAGTCGTGTGCTTGCAAAATCAGAGCTATGCTAATAGTTTGCATATAGTCCATCGGTCTCCTGAAGCCTGGATTTTTAATAAATTTTCTGTACAATCTTCAGGCAGATATATCTTTATTTTTTCCTTAAAATATATGTGCTTAAGACAGAACTGACAGCAAATCATTAGCTTTTGGGTAATATCTGTTAGGATATCTTCGACTTCTATGTTCAAATCCTGGGAGTGGTTTGGACATGACTTTTAAAGAGGATACTCTAAAGGGAATTACACTGTGTTTTGGGTGGTCTATGAAGTTTACATTCTTTGATTACACATGTAGTTAGAAGGGTGATTCTGCACTGAATATACTAAATTCAAGACTTTGTTTTGAAATTTTGACAAGCTACCATATGTCTTATTTTAAACATGACTAGCTAAAAATGTACCCCAATTCTTTTTTCCATATGATGAAATAATAAGGCATGCTACTTCAGAAGGCCTCTTGAAAAAGTGTCTTATGACAATCAACAAACACTTTATATTCATATTACCTCTTGAGACCCTTATAATAGCAATTGTAATTTCATTCAATCCATAGGTTTAAAAAGTCATGATGGTTCTTCACACACGTATAAAGTATCACAAACCAAGTGGGCTTAAGATGTAATCTTTTCAGTAATGTATGTTAAAAAATTCTATTAGAAATAATTGAATAATTAAATGTTAGAATATTGGGAATGAAGTAGGGTCTTTCCAAAAAACTTGCCAGTTCTAAAGTTGCTTATTGTAAAGAAGAGGATCCATTTACTTGAGGCATTGATTCCCAACTTCTAACTTTATAGATTGGGAAACTTAAGCCCAACAATATTTAATGATTTCTCTAACATCACACAATTGGTTAATAACAAAGTGGAAAAAAGACAGGAGACTGGTCTTTTCAGTCTAGTTCTTCTTCCCAGTAATTCATAGAGAGATATGTCATAGAGTTGTGAGATCATTGTGGATAATATAGTTAGAGCACCATTTCTAACAGATTAGAAAGTTGATGCTACAGACTTCCAGTTTTGAAAACATCATGGACTTGGCTACTGTAGACCAATGCCCACCTACAAACACAAAGAAATAATGAATAAAATCATGTGCATGGATTATGTGTAAAAGGGACCCACCTACTAATCTTGAAGCATCTGCCAGGGAGGAAGGAACCAGGTGCAATACTCTTTGGGGACACAGTCACTGCTGGGAGCCATTTATGTGGTCTCGAATTACCTTGTTAATACCAATGCTGGTGGGTGCCATTTTGGAATGGCATTTTGGAAAAGATAAACAAAATTGACAAACCTTTATCTAGACTAACTAATAGTAATGAGAAAATTAGAGATGAAAGGAGAGGTTAAAAGTGTTACTACAGAAATACAAAGACTCACAAGAGACTACTATGAATAATTATACCCCAACAAATTGGACAACCTAGAAGAACCGAATTAATTCCTTGAAATGTACAATCTTCCAAGACTGAATCATGAAGAAATAGAAAATCTGAATAGACTGATTACTAGTAAGGAGATTGAAACAGTAATAAAAGTCTCCCAAAAACAAAAGCCCAGGGCCAGACGGCTTTATTGGCAAATTCTACGAAACATTCAAGGAAGATTTAATACCTATACTTCTCAAACTCTTCCAAAAAATTAAAAAGGGGGAAAGCCTACCAAACACATTTTATGGAGCCAGCATTACGCCAATACCAAAACCAGACAAGGACACCGTAAAAGAAGAGAAAATTACAGGCCAGTATTCTTGATGAACATAGATGCAGAAATCCTCACAGAAGTATTAGCAAACAAATCCAACAACACATTAAAAGAATAATATAGCATGATCAAGTGGGATTTATTCCAGGGATGCAAGCATGGTTCACCACTCACGAATCAATAAATGTGATGCATCACCTTAACAAAACAAAGGGTAAAAATCATATGATCATCTCAGTAAATGCAGGAAAAACATCTGTCACAATTCAGCATCCATTTATGATAAATACTCAAGAAAGTGTGTATAGAGGGAGTACCTCAACATAATAAAGCCTGTATATGAAAAACCTACAGCCAACATCATTCTCAGTGGTGAAAAACTGAAAGCTCTTCCTTTGTGATAAGGAACAAGACAAGGATATTCTCACTACATTTATTCAACATAGTATTGGACGTCTCAGCCACAGCAGTTAGGGGAGGTTGTAGATCCTGTCCTTGGGTTGAGAGGTCTTTTTTGTGATATCTAGCTGTTAAAATCTGAAGAGTTAATTTCTACAAGAGATATTTTAGTACCCTCAATGATTTTCACATTTGTACTAAAAATTCCAACACAATCAACACAATCAGATTTATGTAGACTAGATGACATGGTGCCTGTTTATTATTACAACTTGATGTCTAGACCAGTACGTTTCAAACTAAAATGTGCCTACAGATCACTTTGGAATCTTGTTAAAAATGCAGATGCTTTTCCAGTAAGCCTGGGTAGGGCCTGAAACTAATTTCTACCAAATTCCCAGGTGATCTAGATACTGCTGGTCTAGGGATCATGCTTCAAGTAACAAAAACATTAGGATATATATATATATATATATATATATATATATATATATATATATATATATATTGCATCCACAATTGGTGGATTTTTCAGAATGTAAGAGAATATCCTAAGTTCTTATTTGAGACCTGAACAAAACAAACCTCAGTGTAGTGAGACAACTTGCATAAGGACGCTCTGGTTTGTAGCAGTGCTGGAATTAAAAACTAATTTCTGTTGATTCTAACAACTTCAGGGACTCTCATATTTATTATGTTGAGCCCGTGCTCTTTTGTTCACTTAGTAAAAGTGCTGCATTCATAGCCCTAATTCATTGTCACTGTCTGGTTTTCAGCTCAAGCAGGTACTGGAAATATAAACATGCACACAGAAAGACAGATTTATCTGTTTATCAGCCAAGCTTTTTCAAAGCAAAGCCCAGGATACAGAGAGATGGTTGATAGATACTAAAATTTTGACACCTGGGAGTATATTTTCAGCAAAAAGATGAGTAACTTGGGCTGAAGGGGACCGATGAGAATAAAGCTCAGATTTATTAAGGACCTTTCCAGTGAGTGGGTTGTATCCTTTCTCAAAGCAAAAATAAATCGTCTATAATTCCAATTATATGATTCTGCAACATGTAGTTTAGCTTTGATTAACTGCTATAAATAGCCATCATCTTCTTAATCCTGTATATATTTGGTATCATGCTTTAACATCTGTAAATTTAAAACACTGTGGTAGTCAATATATTTCTGAAAGAATACTCTCAGAATATACCATATTTCAGTTAGAGGTTTTTAAAATAACTCCAGCGACTGTCTTTTGTGCAATAAAATGCATGATTTCTGCACTTTGCATTTGATTATTAAACCTACTGTGTAGCAGAATCAGTGGTCTGGGAACATCTATTTACCCCCCATGCAACATTCTTATTTAGTGTGGATGAGAGAAAGTCTGCTGGGGCAAATCTTTTCGTTGGGTTTCTACCAGTTTTATCTTTGGATAAAAAGATACACAAAAAGGATACAATATTTCTTTCTATTCAAGATGGATATCACAGTCCCCTTAGCAGTTTGAGTAATAACATGTTTTGGTCATTGTGTGACTTTGGGTAAGCTTAGCATTTTGAGCCTCAGTTTTTGCATTTATGACATGAAGATAGTAATATCTATCTTACAGGGTAATGTGGGTAAAATGACAGCATATTAAAAAGCATTTAACCAGCACTTGGCATGCTAAGCTCTCAGGAAATACTCTTTTCTTCTTATTCCCTGAAGCATTTAATATCTCCAGGAGCAAGCTGTAGCAAAATGATAATTCTCTTTATTTATTTACCTCAGGCACCTAGAATACTCTTGGATACGTGAATAAGTTTTAATTGTAACTGGACAATTAATAGTGTAAACTTACTGTGGGAAAAGTAAAGGAAGCATGCTTTCCAGAACCAGTTAAAAATGAGTTTTGATAATCTGTTATTTCATATGCCCCAAATTGCTTCACCTATTAGCATGTGTAAATGAGAGTTAATGATAAATAATAGCAACCCAAATCTGCACTAATGTACGTAGACATTTTTCATCATGTAGCTATAATGGTATTATTAGTATCAATTTCTTGGGTATACATTGGAGGGGTATTGGAGGGGGAGTTTTGAATTTTGTAAAAATCATATTTTTGTCCCTATATAGGTACTTAATCGAGGAGAGTAAGTCCCTTTTAAAACCAGAATATATGGTGAATGAACAAATATGGCTGGTCCAGACATAGGGTGTGTGTCCAAAAGCATGCATTTTTCTCTCTTGTACTTCCATGAGCTTCTAAGAAGAGGTACTTTCCCCTTCCTTCTAGTTGCTGGTAGGTACTACTGGTGGGTTTATGATTATGTCATATTTGTATCAAGTCATCTGATTATTCTGGGCCTTTTCACCCCATCCAAGTAAAATCATCATCTTCTTTGACAGAATTGTGATAAATATTTATTTGCGGGTTTTAAACAACCAATGGCAGCCCTGTGACATAATCAAACAATGACTTTATATGATTTGATGCCACACAGATACATCAGTCAGGTCTGCACCATTTAATTAGCTGGACGTGAGTTTACAGATAGAGTTGACTCAGTTATAGCTGGTCTCATTGTCTGGTTGGAGTGGAGTGAATACAATTATGTAATTATTATGATGTATAATGTACACTGAAATGCATTATAATGTGTGATACCCGCACGTTCACTTTGCAGCTCCTCTCTGGGATTGCAGGAATGTCTGTTACTAAGAGCTTAGGTGCTACGTTTCAAGAAAGAAGTTACACAAACATCAAGGGAGTTTAATCATTATGATCTATAACAAATCATCATCCTCCAGTTAAGTCTGAGGCATACCCAAACTAGCATGTGCTTAACATAAACCGTGTATATCTCATTGCTCATTTTCTCATTCATTCACTTGTTACACAGATATTTTGGAGTTCCTCTGAAATTCTCAATACTGTGCAATATAGTTATAAACACAGGCCTTGCCTGAAGGGATTTACCAGAGCAGAGTGAAAACTAGGTGAACAGATATTCACTCTACCTTCTGACTAGGCCTGTCCTCTTTGGAGCACAGAGTATATGGAAAAGTTCACAGGGGAGGTGACATTGGAACAGGATGGTGAACAGTAAGTAGGAGAGAAGACACAGCCCTTCTAACAGAAAGTCATTTAGAGCAAGAACTAATGATTACTTTGTATTGCATTTTTTTTTTTTTTTTTTTTGCGGTACGCGGGCCTCTCACTGTTGTGGCGTCTCTCGTTGCGGAGCACAGGCTCCGGACGTGCAAGCTCAGCGGCCATGGCTCATGGGCCTAGCCGCTCCGCAGCATGTGGGATCCTCCCGGACCGGTGCACGAACCCGTGTCCCCTGCATCTGCAGGCGAACTCTCAACCACTGTGCCACCAGGGAAGCCCCAACATACTGATTTTGATTTTTTTTTGTGTGTGTGTGGTACTCGGGCCTCTCACTGTTGTGGCGTCTCATTGCGGAGCACAGGCTCCGGACGTGCAAGCTCAGCGGCCATGGCTCATGGGCCCAGCCTCTCCGCGGCATGTGGGATCTTCCCGGACCGGGGCACGAACCCGTGTCCCCTGCATCGGCAAGCGGACTCTCAACCACTGCGCCACCAGGGAAGCCCTGTATTGCAATTTTTAGCAGTAAAAACTGTTTTACTCTTCAGGTCAATAATGTTTCTAGAATCTTTAGAATTTTCTTCCCCTCCAAAAAAAAAAAACAATTCTATTTCATCTTTCATTGATCTGAAAAGACTGAAAAACTATAATTTCCCCAGTGTTTCAGTCTTCTGTGTTTGCCCAATGAAATGTGAACACAGTCTTGCATAATGCTGAAAGTTTACTCTAAACCTTTTCTGAATGCTCGACACTTGCTTCTCCTGAAAGCCTGCTGTGGTGTTCACTTTTTCTTCTGGCATAATAATAATCAAAGTGCTGATGGTTGTGAATGTTCCCCAGGGCTCTGTGGTGGGGTACTGTGCAAGGTATTACTGCTTTTATTAAGCAGTTTATAATGTTGATTAAGAATTGACATAGCCATGGTAAATTAGCGTGAGATAATACATAATGAAATGCTAACTCCTTGGAAAAGGAGAGATTCTTTTTTAAGTCTAATAGCATTTTTTTATGTGTCTCAGTTATTCTTGTATGCCTGTATTAACACCACCCACATAGGTTTGCAACTCATCAGAGCAAAGACTGTGTTTTAATACAGATACTCTGCATCAGTGGTACTCAACCAGGGGATAATTTTGTTCTCAAGGAAATAATTGGCAATATCTAGAGATACTTTTAGTTCTTACAGCTGGGGAGTAGGTGCTATTGGTATCTGATAGGTAGAAACCAGGAATGCTACACTGTACATGATGCATTGTACATTGTACATGATAGCCTCCTCAACAAAAAATTATGTGGCCCGAATATCAGTAGCATTAAGGCAGAGCAACCCTGCTCTACACTATAGCTAAGGTCATTCTGTGACTTAGATGTTAGCTTACAGGTTTATGCCTCAGTATAAAAGGGAAATTAATTAACCAGTGTGTGTATGCAACTATATTGGAATAAGAGCTGAATAATTAGGCTGGAAATTACATGCTCTGCTATAAAACAGAACTAAATCTTTTCTTTTATAGAATAAAAACATTTTCACATACAATAGCTGAAGAAACAGCTCCTTGATTAACATTGTGTGACCGTAACATTAGTGTCTTTGTTCTGTGAGTGTACACTTGAGCACTGATTGCAACAATAGACACAGGCATTGCTCTCATTAGGTCTGTAATTTCATGGGCTCAAGAGAGATGCTAAACAAATAATTATAGAAATGCCTATTAGATTAAAATTTAGATGAGTGTTTTATGATACACGGGGTTATCTGAGAACTGTAGGAGGACCTGAGTTAGAAAGGTCTGACAAAAGTTCCCATTTAAGTAGAAAAAAGGAGTGAGAGTTGACAAGGCCAAGTAAGAACCCCAGGCAGAGGGAACAGTACAGGCAAAGGGGGAGGTAGGAAAGGGCTCGAACAGTCAGGGGTCAAGTAGGACTAAGCGTAGCAGTTAAGGAGAGTGTCTTGAGAATTAGGCAAGACGTACATCAACCTAGGTACTGTAAGGCCATGTAAAGAATTTTTAACTTTATTCTAAAAATAAGATTCGACTTTTAAGACTTTCAAGCAAGAGAGTGACTATGTTAAGATTCACATTTAACGCCTAATATAGACATTTAGAAAACATTATATTCTAAGTTTCTACAGGAGCCTCTCTTATAATACTCTAATGATGGAAGGGCCGTGGGTGTCCGTATCTGAACCAGTCAAGGCCTGGTGGATTCTCTCATCTATAGATATCCAAGTCTCCCCTATTCTATGCTTCTCCCTTAGTGAACCTGTTTTTTAATCAATTTGTGGTAAATTGATCACATCACGTTACACACGGTGATGTGTGGTATCACATCACTTATGTGATACCAAAAGGAAGCCAGCATCTTTCAAGTGCCTCTTGTGTAACAGGGAAGGGAACTAACATTTATTGGTTATTTACCAAGTGTCAGTACTCAGCTAAGATGCCACAGCTATCCTTCCTCTAAGGCAAGTGCCATTTTTAGCATAAAAATCAGAAAATCAGGTCTCAGATCTTAAGGGGCCCTACTAGTTTGAGATCCCACAGCCAGTAACTGGTAAAGATGTGATGAAAGTTAACCTCTCTGATTCCCCAAACTCTACTTTTCTCTGTATATACTACAGGAGATAGGTGATTTTTATGTCTTGTTTTTGAGCTTATAATAACCACGTGAAGCAGATATGATTTTGCCTCTTTTTTTTTTTTTTTTTAGATGGGAAAATTCTGTCCAGGGTATCTTTGTTAACAACTCCTGGGAGGCGCAGTTTAGATCCACATGGGTCTGACTCCAAAACCGTATATTCTTTTCACTGCACCTTTATGCTGTCACCAAAAATTACCAAAGTCTAACATCTTCCCTCTTTTTATAGACTTCTGTGCAGATGCAAAAAACTGGTCAGCATTCTCTTCAGAGTAGCTTTCTATATAATTTAAAGTCCTCTTCAAGGTGGTATTGACAGCAAGCTTCATAAAGGGTGGAATATAGTAATTCTGCTGAAGACTGAAACAATAAATAGTAAGGGAACACATAATCTATAGCTTTAATGTAGGTGATTTCCTACAAATTGAAAATAAATAATGCGTATTTATTTGAAAATAAATATGCGTAATGAATATTTCCAATTATATGATCGCTTCTTAATGATCACTGAATAATGGAACATTTATAACAGACTAGGCAGATTTATGTTCCGGCCGTCTCAGGACCAGAGCTTTGCTTGGATATGGTGCTATCCTATTTCAGTGCTACTCCTTAATCTTGTGTTTTGTGGGCAACATGGAAGAGTTCTACTAAATTAAGTTAGGAAATCAGGTAGCCCTGGGTTTGAACTCTAGTGCTGAAACCAGCTGGCAGTATAACTTTAACTTTTTGATTCTCTGAGCCATCTTCTATAAAATGGAAGTATTTCTCTCAGAGGAATTGTCAGAATATTTTTATAGTGCCTAGAACAGGATCAGATAGAAACCCAGTAAACTATCATAGTTTCTACACTTGCTGTTTCCAAGAACCACTAAGTGTTGACATGTCAGAGGAGGAAGGGGTGTTACTGCAATCTTTGAAAGTGATGACAATAAAATTTCCATTTTCCAAAGTGTCAGATGTTAGCCTGAGTTACATCATTTCTGGCATTCTTCAATACTACAGCCATTCTAGATCTCTTAATTTAGTTGAATCCCCGAAGAACAGTTAAATTGTTATATAATGCAGCTTTGCTTAAGAAGCAAATGATGTCAATGGAGAGTGTATTGCATTTTGTTTTGGAAGTTGCAAGGAAAAGGAAAAATTATGCAGAATCTGATTTTATGAATCTTGGTTTCCTGTTAATTGAAAGCATCTATTAATGATTCCAACAAAGTTAAAAAAAATTGTTACTATTTTTAAGAGAGACAACTCTGTGGTGAATCTAGGCCATTGCCATGACAATACCAAGCCCTGCAATTTCTTTCTTCCTTTTTTTCCTCTGTGTGTGTGTGTGTGTGTACTTTATTCTGCTTCAAATATACTGTTTTTATAGTCCACAAAATACTCTTAATAATGCTGCAATTTAACTTTGTAGTGGAGACCTTTTTCAAACCATTTATTTATCCTTCGGGGATATGGAAGTTACAATATTTTATTTTCTTATTATTTTTTTAATTGAACACGGTGACTTTCTTTTGATTTCCTAGATTTTGCAGGTAAATGTTCTTTATTTTTTTTATTTGTTTTTTGGGTGTGTTAGTTTCTGCTTTATAACAAAGTGAATCAGTTATACATACACATGTATCCCCATATCTCTTCCCTCTTGCGTCTCCCTCCCTCCCACCCTCCCTATCCCACCCCTCTAGGTGGTCACAGAGCACCGAGCTGATCTCCCTGTGCTATGTGGCTGCTTCCCACTAGCTATCTATTTTACGTTTGGTAGTGTATATATGTCCATGCCACTCTCTCACTTTGTCCCAACTTACCCTTCCCCCTCCCCATGTCCTAAGTCCATTCTCTAGTAGGTCTGCGAATTGTGTGTATTTCACCTGGTGACTTAAGCACTTTTCTAAATATCTAATTTTGAGAGATCCTGTGGTAGTTATTTAGTTTAGTATTATTATTTTATCATGGGAGAAAAGATCACAAAGGGATTTGAAACAGTTGTAGTAAGTACAGGTAATAATTTATCCAACATTTCTTCTCATCAGCACAGAGTGACCATATTTGGTTTAGTCTCACATTTTCTTTGGTTTGTATTTCATTATCTGTTTCTGAAGATTCATCTGCCTCTGGATCCTTATGTGGATAAAAATTCCCGCCATTATCTGTGCAATAGAGAGTCACATCTTGCCGTTCACTGTTCTCCATCATCTGTGCTAAATATGCTGTTGTCATCTCTGTTCTGATCATGTTTTCCACTATTTCTCAGGCCTAGTCATATTAATCTTATTGATGTGTAATTAGGTTAGACACAAATTAGTCTTTTCAAATTCTACTCTACTGGTTAATAATAAAGGAACAAGGAAAAGAGGGGATGGAAGGAGAGAAAAAGTAAAAAAGAGAGAGATGGTAGAGTGCAGACATTTGCTTTTTACCTTCCACGAGTGAGTGATGCTTTTTGCCGAAGTGAGATTGATATGAGATGAGATTCTGCTCTTCTAGTTCCCATGTGACCATCTTGCCAGGTCCAGTGTGATTCTAGAGTGTAAATATTAATAATTGTTAGGGAATGTGACCCCTAAATGCCAGTCAGAAGTCAACCAGGTATAGTGTTCTGTGAAGAAACAGTGATCTGTTCCAATGCTAGGGTAAAATAAAACAAAAACATAAAAATCTTTCCATGTTGGGCCTATTGAGAGAAGGTAAATTACTTCCATCCCCAACAGGGCGACTCCTTAATGAATGAGATTAATTTTGAATATATGATATTTTCAACTTATTCTTTGAGTCTTAACTCTCAATTCTATTCTTCTGCTTTCTGTACTGATTTCTCTCTGTCTTTGGGAAGCAAATTCCTTTCTTGACTATATCCTTTCCTGAGAAGTGAATCTGTACATCTTCACATTTTGTAATTAAGTGAAAGCCCAGGAAACTAAATTCATCAAATCAAATTTGTCAGTTTGCATCCAAATAATTTTTTTTTAAATAAGTGATCCATAAGAGAATAAAATTCAGGACCTAAATTCTGGGCTTCTGACATAAATTCCATACCTCTTTTCATTCTTAACATACTTTTTTTTTCTTTTTAAAATTTATTTTATTATTTTAGATAGCAGGTTCTTATTAGTCATCCATTTTATACACATCAGTGTATACATGTCAATCCCAATCGCCCTATTCATCACACCACCACCACCCTCTGCTGCTTTCTCCCCTTGGTGTCCATATGTTTTTCTCTACGTCTGTGTCTCAATTTCTGCCCTGCAAACTGGTTCATCTGTACCATTTTCTAGATTCCACATATATGCATTAATATATGATATTTGTTTTTCTCTTTCTGACTTACTTCACGCTGTATGAGAGTCTCTAGATACATCCACGTCTCCAAAAATGACCCAACTTTGTTCCTTTTTATGGCTGAGTAATATTCCATTGTATATATGTACCACATCTTCTTTATCCATTCATCTGTCAATGGGCATTTAGGCTGCTTCCATGACCTGGCTATTGTAAATAGTGCTGCAATGGACATTGGGGTGCATGTGTCTTTTTGAATTATGGTTTTCTCTGGGTATATGCCCAGTAGTGGGATTGCTGGGTCATATGGTAATTCTATTTTTAGTTTTTTAAGGAACCTCCATGCTGTTCTCCATAGTGGCTGTATCAATTTACATTCCCACCAACAGTGCAAGAGGGTTCCCTTTTCTCCACACCCTCTCCAGCATTTGTTGTTTGTAGATTTTCTGATGATGCCCATTCTAACTTGTGTGAGGTGATACTTCATTGTAATTTTGATTTGCATTTCTCTACTAATAAGTGATGTTGAGCAGCTTTTCATGTGCTTCAGGTGGCCACCTGTGTGTCTTCTTTGCAGAAATGTCTATTTAGGCCTTCTGCCCATTTTTAGATTGGGTTGTTTGTTTTTTTAATATTGAGCTGCATCAGCTGTTTATATATTTTGGAGATTAATCTTTTGTCTGATGATTCGTTTGCAAATATTTTCTCCCATTCTGAGGGTTGTCTTTTTGTCTTGTTTATGGTTTCCTTTGCTGTGCAAAAGCTTTGAAGTTTCATTAGGTCCCATTTGTTTATTTTTGTTTTTATTTCCATTACTCTAGGAGGTGGATCAAAAAAGAATTTGCTGTGATTTATGTCAAAGAGTGTTCTTCCCATGTTTTCCTTTAAGAGTTTTATAGTGTCTGGTCTTACATTTAGGTCTCTGATCAACTTTGAGTTTATTTTTGGGTATGGTGTTAGAGAGTGTTCTAATTTCTTTCTTTTTTATGTAGCTGTCCAGTTTTCCCAGCACCACTTATTGAAGAGACTGTCTTTTCTCCACTGTATATCCTTGCCTCCTTTGTCATAGATTAGTTGGCCATAGGTGCGTGGGTTTATCTCTGGGCTTTCTATTCCGTTCCATTGATCTATATTTCTGTTTTTGTGCCAGTACCATATTGTCTTGATTACTGTAGCTTTGTAGTATAGTCTGAAGTCAGGGAGGCTGATTCCTCCAGCTGCGTTTTTTTCCCTCAAGACTGCTTTGGCTTTTCGGGGTCTTTTGTGTCTCCATACAAATTTTAAGATTTTTTTGTTCTAGTTCTGTAAAATATGCCATTGGTAATTTGATAGGGATTGCATTGAATCTATAGATTGCTTTGGGTAGTATAGTCATTTTCACAGTATTGATTCTTCCAATCCCAAGAACATGGTATATCTCTCCATCTGTTGGTTTCATGTTTAATTTCTTTCATCAGGGTCTTATAGTTTTCTGCATACAGGTCTTTTGTCTCCCTAGGTAGGTTTATTATCATGTATTTTATTATTTTTGTTGCAATGGTAAATGGGAGTGTTTCCTTAATTACTCTTTCAGCTTTTTTATCATTAGCGTATAGGAATGTAAGAGATTTCTGTGCATTAATTTTGTGTCCTGCAAATTTACCAAATTCATTGATTAGCTCTAGTAGTTTTCTGGTGGCATCTTTAGGGTTCTCTGTGTATAGTATCATGTCATCTGCAAACAGTGACAGTTTTATTTTTCTTTTCCAGTTTGTATTCCTTTTATTTCTTTTTCTTCTCTGATTGCCATGGCTAGAACTTCCAAAACTATGTTGAGTAATAGTGGCAAGAGTGGACATCCTTGTCTCGTTCCTGAACTTAGAGGAAATGCTTTCAGTTTTTTTACCATTGAGAATGATGTTTGCTGTGGGTGTGTCGTATATGGCCTTTATTTTGTTGAAGTAGTTTCCCTCTTTGCCCACTTTCTGGAGAGTTTTTATCATAAATGGGTGTTGAATTTTGTCAAAAGCTTTTTCTGCGTTTATTGAGATGATCTTATGGTTTTTATTCTTCAATTTGTTAATATGGTGTATCGCATTGATTTGATATGCGTATATTGAAGAATCCTTGCATCTCTGGGATAAATCCCACTTGATCATGGTGTATGGTCCTTTTAATGTGTTGTTGGATTCTGTTTGCTAGTGTGTTGTTGAGGATTTTTGCATTTATATTCATCAGTGATATTGGTCTGTAATTTTCTTTTTTTGTAGTATCTTTGTCTGGTTATGGTATCAGGGTGATGGTGGCCTTATATCATGAGTTTGGGAGTTTTCCTTCCTCTGCAAATTTGGGAAGATTTTGAGAAGGATGTGTGTTACCTCTTCTCTAAATGTTTGATAGAATTCACCTGTGAAGCCATGTGGTCCTGGGTTCTGTTTGTTGGAAGATTTTTAATCACAGTCTCAATTTCATTACTTGTGATTGGTCTGTCCATATTTTCCATTTCTTCCTGGTTCAGTCTTGGAGGGTTATACCTTTCTAAGAATTTGTCCAATTCTTCCTACCTGGGCTCTTTGGTGGGGCTAATGGCGGACTTTGGGAGGGCTCACGCCAAGGAGTACTTCCCAGAACTTCTGCTGCCAGTGTCCTTGTCCTCATGGTGAGGCATAGCCACACCCCGCCTCTGCAGGACACCCTCTAACACCAGGAGGTAGATAGGTCTGGTTCAGTCTCCTATGGGGTCATTGCTCCTTCCCCTGGGTCCCAATGCACACACTGCTTTGTGTGTGCCCTCCAAGAGTGGAGTCTCTGTTTCCCCCAGTCCTGTCGAAGTCCTGCAGTCAAATCCCAGTGGCCTTCAAAGTCTGATTCTCTAGGAATTCCTCCTCCCATTGCCGGACCCCCAGGTTCGGAAGCCTGACGTGGGGCTCAGAACCTTCACTCCAGTGGGTGGACTTCTGTGGTACAAATGTTCTCCAGTTTGTGAGTCACCCACACAGCAGTTATGGGATTTGATTTAATTGTGATTGCAGCCCTCCTGCCATGTCATTGTGGCGTCTCCTTTGCCTTTGGATGTGGGCTGTCTTTTTAGGTGAGTTCCAGTATCTTCCTGTCGATGATTGTTCAGCAGTTAGTTGTGATTCTGGTGTTCTAGAAAGAGAGAGTGAGAGCATGTCCTTCTACTCCACCATCTTGTCTTTCCTGAGGTATCAGGTATTTCTTGGTAGACTTGACCATTAGGTTGAAACTAATAGTATGAATTTTAATGTGGAAAATTCGAAGTTCTGCAAATATTGACCACATAGATACAAAGATGAGAGACCAGTTCTTATAAAGGAATTTTGCTGAGCCTCATCTTCTGATGTATAAAACTGGATATTAAGTTTGAATGCTCTGTTAGTCCCCAAGCTGCTCCCTTTGGAGAAGAAGGAGACATTTTCAGTAGAAACACAAATTCTTAATCTTTGGGGCTCAACATGTAGTGCAATAAACAGCCTTTTGTTTCCTAGGCAGTTTCAGAGTGGCAGTGAAACCTTCATTCTTAACATACTTTTTGGTGTTATAATTTCCCTCTGTAAAAAAATGAAAGGAAAGGGGACAAAGTCTACCTTGACAAGGTCTGTGTCTCTTCTTAAAACTTGACTTCAGAGCCATGTCTTCCTGAGATTTATTGTCAGCACTCTTTTTTTGATTATGTTTGCATAATTTCTTTAATGGCTAAAGAAGGTCATGTTTAATAATTTGTATCCCAACATGTTAAATTTAAAATACTCATGCTAAGCTGTAGTTTGTTAAATACTCATGCTAAGCTGTAGTTTGTATTATCCAAATAATAAGGATAAATGCACTTTGTGTGATGTTCAGTCAAACTTAATATATGTGACCTCTTTGATTTGGCTTTATTTAACTTTTTTTTTCTAATAATGTTTGTTAAGCATCTGTGTGTGTGTGTGTGTGTATGTGTATGTGTATGTGTGTGTATAGGAGTGTCCTGATAGAAGACCAAATGGTATATAAGAAGAGTAGTTTTTAGCATAAAAAACAAAAAACAAACAAAAAAATCATGGAAAATACATAGATCTGTAGAAGAAAAGTTACTGGATTTCTAGATGTCACATTTTATTATTTTTGGAGAAAACCTCTTGGATGGCACATGTAAAATGTGTAAGTTGCTTTTCCAGATTTTTCATTAAAATAAAGGCACATTACTAAAGCTGTATTGAAAGCTTAAATTATCCTCCTCTCCCTCATGTTTTTAGATTAGTTTCAAGAAAATAAAGAAACAAACTATCCTTGAAAATGTAACAATCTTAATTACAGTTACATGGATAAGTGGGAAGAGAATATCCTTCCACTGGTAGAATAATCTCACTTGGCTTTAGCTGAGTCTTTCCCTTTTTTAACATATGGATAGGACCCATTGAAACTGTTTTATCTGAAACTCCTAAAATGACTCAAAATTTGAACCTTTAACCCTCTTGGCTGTACTTGGTATTCTTAAATTCACCTTAGAATTCATAAGTACTGTTGTGATATTGAAGTGTAAGGTTGTGTCTAAAAAATAAGGAAACAGATTTTCTTCTCCGGTTAACTCATGGTCATACCTCAAACATTATAAAGAAGCAAATAGGGGCTTCCCTGGTGGCGCAGTGGTTGAGAGTCCACCTGCCAATGCAGGGGACGCGGGTTCGTGCCCCGGTCCGGGAAGATCCCGCATGCCGCGGAGCGGCTGGGCCCGTGAGCCTTGACCACTGAGCCTGTGCTCCGCAACGGGAGAGGCCACAACAGTGAGAGGCCCACGTACCGCAAAAAAAAAAAAAAAAAAAAAAAAAAGAAGCAAATAGGAAAATGCTAATGTAAAATTGGAGGGTGAATTAAACTTTCCTCTGTGTGTTGAGCTAAGCATCAGGTCAAAGTATGGAAATATGTCAGTAAAAGTAGTGATTTGCTGATTTTAAAACATAAGTATCCCCATTTCTTTTGAGTTTTGGAAAGCTAGCATCTTAAATCCTATTCATAAGGCAGGTAAGAAGAATTTCACTCGCTCCTCTTGGTCTTTCAGTTATACAGTTACTCTTGTTCTTGCATTAATTAAAATGAAAAATCAGAGCCATTATTATTTAGCAACCTACATTTTTCCCTCTAAGTATCAAATGGCAGGTTCTGACATGAAGAGCAAGAAGTTCTCCAAGGAAGTCTCCTTTGAACAGAGACTATCATGAAGTTGAAGCAATTAGAAAAGTTACCGGAAATCACAAATGTTCTTAATTTTAGACAGAATATAATGGCCCGTGTTACACATAACGGCTTTAACCTCAGGATGTGAACCTATGCATCAGAATGTCCAGGCTATATTAGAAACTAGATGCTTCCTTTCTCTTGCTTGGAAATTAGAAAGATATTTACATTTTCAGAAAAGCACAGGTTCCCTCTCTGAGGTAGAGCCCTGTCTAGCATCTAATGGTGGAAACTACAATGCTTGTCACAGATGTTAAGGAAAGAAAGAGAAAAAAATTGCATTGATTTGGAACTAGCTTCTTTTCTTTTATCCACCATAATAGAGTGGTGATTTAATCGTTTCTCCTAAGTAAAATGTTTCCCTCTTGAGAATGTCTGGGTCTATTTATACTGTGACCACTGTTTTGATACAGAGTGTAACTGTCCATATTGGTAGTCTCTTTTCATACTAAATTTCCTATAGAGACTGTGAACTCATTGAGATTGTAGCCACCTAGCCCCAATATACAGCCTTACTGGCAAAGTGCCCAGCCCTGGGTAACTGAGTAGAGACATCACCTTTAATTCTAGAACATAGGAATGAGTTGTTGTTTGTTTGTTTTTAGTCTTTGCGTTCTCTCTGCTCTCTTTAATACACACAACTGGATTTACAGCCTAAAGCCAGAAAAGAGGTTAGTTACCCACATCTAAAGACCTGATATTAGAAAATACATTTGTGATATTTAATATCTTTAAAAGCACTTATACAGGACCAATGTTATCCTGTGGTATGCTTAAATCCATTACCTTTTTTTTTTTAAAGCTCACTAATAATATTATATTGAAGAGAACTCTTTCATAACTCTGGTGCTTTGTTTTGGTCCGCCTGAAATCATAAAATGGTCATAAAAATGACTTACAGAAAAACTGGGTTAGAGTGTACTAGAGTCAAGTTCAGTGACATCCAGAAGAATGAAATGAGCACAGATAAAGGAGGGTAAGGTGACAAAGTGATGAAATGCCCCCTACTGCTTCTATTCCTGTTTGATCTGACAATATTGGAAGGATAACTACTTAATGAGACTATTTGATTCAAGACTATTTGCATATTTTTTAACAGAGAAAGTGGTTCTGTAGTTTACGGAATAGTTCTTTTATTCTGAGTATGGTGGTGATCTCAAAGACAGCTCTCCTCTGACTTTTTATAAGTGAATGGGTTATCTGATTTATTGCTTACCAGTGTCGATGTGTTTTTGTCATAGATTCCTAGAGTTTTAGCATTCTAGATGTTTATCCCAGTGTTTCTCAACTCGGAGGTGGATGTAGACCAGTTTTTCAAATTACGTGCTGGGTTCCACATCCACCTTTTTCTATGAAAGAAGCTCAGGCAGACGTTTGTGAAGACCCCACCTCCCCAAAGGAGTGATAAGCTTCACTCTCCTGAAAAGTATGATTTGAAAGTAACAAACCGAGTTATAGGGAAAGTTATGGCATTTCTTGGGGTTTTCCTGATTTCATATTTATATCGAGCGAGAATTCAAATCTAACTTCCTTATTTGTGTTTGGGTATAATTTAGAGGTGGGAATGGGAGCCTGTGTAGAGTGGTTTCTGATCCCTTCAGTATTCTGGATGCCACAGTTGTAGACAAAAGGACTGACAGCTGAGGACTTTACTTCTTATACTTTCCCCTCTTTGCTAACTCAGTAAATAATCCCACCATCCATTTTATCAAAGGAGTCAGAAATTTGAGCCATCCATGATGACTCAAATTTTCCATAAAGTTCGCTTCCCACCACACTTGGCATAAACACCACACCCTTTTCATGGCTCACACATCCCTGCCTGACTTTCAAGCCTCTGTTCTGTAATAGTTTTTCAAGGCATTTAATACCTTTTAAAAGTCTCCTTAATGGTCACCTTTCAGTAAAACTCATCCTTAACATGCTTTTTAATATTACAACTCCCAGCTCCAATGCTCTGAATCCTCTTTCCTCCTCCACTTTTTCTTCTTTTTCTCCAGCAGTTGTCATGGCATCTGCCTCTGCATCCTGGAAGATGCCTGCAAAGAGGGCACTGATTTTTGTCTGATCACTGATGTAACCCAAATGTCTAGAAATAATGCCTTCCACATTGTAGGCTCTCAATAAATATTTGTTGAGTGAATGAATATTTAGTCAGGAAAAGTTTTTGTGTTTTATTTTCTTTTAATTAATTAATTAATTAATTTTGGGCTGCATTGGGTCTTCGTTGCTGCACGTGGGCTTTCTCTAGTGCAGCGAGCAGGGGCTACTCTTTGTTGCCGTACACGGGCTTCTCATAGCGGTGACTTCTCTTGTTGCAGAGCACGGGCTCTAGGCTCATGGGCTTCACTAGTTGTGGCTCACGGGCTCAGTAGTTGTGGCTCACGGGCTTAGTTGTTCCACGGCATGTGGGGTCTTCCCGGACCAGGGCTCGGACCCATGTCCCCTGCATTAGCAGGCAGATTCTTAACCACTGCGCCACCAGGGAAGTGCCAGTTTTTGTGTTGTTTAATCATTATTTTTTGCTCCCCCAGTAGACTAAGATTCATGAAGATAGAGAAATGGTATGTTTGCTTTTTGTACTAAGGATTGTATCCCCAGTGCATTGCCCATGATAGTCATGTAACATATATTTTTGAATGAATGAAGGAAGGAACTAAAAAAGGACTTGGACACATTGTAATATTCATGTCTGTTAAAATCTTCCCTGCAGTCCTCACAGAAGCTCAAAGCTAATGTGATGCTGATTTCTATTAAATAATTTCCTTTGGCAGGTGATGATTGGGAAACATGCTAAATAATCAAGTGCTTGTAGTTGTAATATTTATAATACAGCAGTTGGCCAAGTCCTGTAAGTATACAAATAATGTTTTCAGTGGAGGAATTAAAACCAGATTAAATCCAGCATCTGATTACTTTGTGCTGTTTGGTTTAGAGAAGAACAATTTCATTTCATTTAAATAAACAGTCATCATGTTTTTACGTATAAACGATGATACAGGCTCTGGTAATAAAGGTTTATATTTCTGCTTAGAGTAGGAAAGTTGCATAAACGTGATCATTCTCATTATAATCTTTTGTTAAACCCTCAGTGGAGTTATGACTAGCCCTTGCAGTAGCCTTATGTATGTATGTATGCATGTATGCATGTATGTTGAAGACATATACTTCAGAGGCTTAAGACTTGCAAGACTGAAGCGGTGATATGAAGGAGGCATAAATCATGTTTAATGCTTGCTGAATACCCAGAACTATAATAATTGTGTGTTGAGTTTTGAAAATAATGGTTTTATGTGATTGATCAACTAAAAGACCGATGAACATTCTGGCTGGAAATATATGATAGGATATAGAATATAAAAGGCAGCAAACGGGGCTTCCCTGGTGGCGCAGTGGTTGAGAGTCCGCCTGCTGATGCAGGGGACACTGGTTTGTGTCCCGGTCTGGGAAGATCCCACATGCCGCGGAGCGGCTGGGCCTGTGAGCCATGGCCGCTGGGCCTGCGCTTCCGGAGCCTGTGCTCCGCAACGGGAGAGGCCACAACAGTGAGAGGCCCGCGTACTGCAAAAGAAAAAAAAAAAAAAAAAAGATAGCAAACGGTATGACTAATTTGTACATTCTTCCCTGTTCATTAAAGTATGTGACACGTGCCATGCTGAAAGGTCCATAGAAGAAGTGTACTAGTACTTCAGAAACTTGCAATGAGAAACAGAGTTGAAATTTGACATCTGGTTCCAATCCTTAGTGTCTTGTAAAGCACATGTTTAGAAAGAAAAGAAATGTTTCCAAAGACAATTCCATTACCTTTCAGAACTGGCTAGCTGGCATTCAGAGTCTGACTGGAATGTTTTTATCTATTCAGTTCTTGAAAAGGAGAAAACAGGCAGGAGATGATAGAACAATTGAATGGGAGTCAGGAGATCTGGAGTCTAGTGTCAGGCGGGCTCTAATAAATTGTTTGACGTTGGGAAAATCACTTTATTTCTAATCCTTCCCAACACCCAATTTAAGATAGGATGGAACACTGAGGTTAGAGGACTTAATCTCGAAGGTTCATCCAGTAATTACAGATATGGGAAGCAATGTTGATCTTTCGTGAACATCAGAAAAGCTGTGTTAGGCCCTGAATGGCTGAGGCAGACTCTTACTCCTTGAGGGTACTGGATGATGAAATAAATATTGCTACTTAGATATGAATGAAATTTCTCTCCCTGAACCTATTTCCTCATCTTTAAAATAGAAGACTCTTCTGTACTTCCCAGGAATGATGTACTTTTCAAAAGGATTCAAGTAGGTAGAAATGTTTTATTAACACTGAAAACCAAAGTAAGAATTAGAGAAGTATGGATGTCATGATTATATGCTAAACACTTCCAAATGGATCCACTGCTTAGAAGATGTTAGGGAAAAACCCGAACGAACTTTTTGGCCAACCCCATATTTGCTTGGTATCTTGAAGCAAGTTTTGTTTTTTGTTTAACCCACCCCCACCCCAAGAACACAATTTTTAGCATTTAGGCCAATTCTAAACTAGTATAAGCAAGTATTAAAATTTTAAATCTCTTAATGGCTTCTAAACAGAACTCTGATGTTTGACAGAAGTGACAAAAGTAATAATTGTTGTCTAGAACAAATATTAAATTGTGATTTTAAAGCTTTTATAATTATATTTGGGTAGATAGATTGCATGTGAATAGTAGCATGCCAAAGCATTTTAAAGGATTTCAGTTCTAGAAAAGCTCTTTAAAGGTCAACCTGATTAAGGCAATGTTTTTGAACCACTATAAAGCAGACACTATTATTGGAAATTCGTTGCAGTAGCACGGAATGGCATTTTACTTACAGTTTAAACTTTTTAGGTGTAATTTGGAAAGCAAAAATGATCTTTTTGGGGGTTTCTGATCTCTCACTGAAATGACATTTTAATCAATAATAATGATTTATTTCCTATGATTGGGAGGACTTTTGTTCTCCAGGGTGCATGGTATGCATAATTAAGCAGCTCTATTTTAGAACCCCTGAGGGAAAGGGTTCTTTTAGAAGGTAAGTGTCTAATTCAGCAAAGGAAAATGGGCTCCTGAGGTAGAAGGTGATATTCAGGAACATTCATTTACAACCTTCTATCTATAGGTCATGGAGTAAATTGGCCTGGGAGGGACATCCAGGATTTCCCATCCCTGGCTCACAGATAGAGCTCCATGGAGTACAAACAGGCTGTGCAGGGAATGCTCTCTTCAAATCCTTCTGTAGTGAAGTTGACTCCATGCTTCTTGATGCAGTTTTAACTCTAATAATATCTAGAAAGAAGAGTTGTTCTTTTCCCTTTTGATGTCATATCAGCTGTTGATATTAAAGCGTTTAACGTAGGGACTTCCCTGGTGGCCCAGTGGTTAAGACTTCACCTTCCAATGCAGGGCGTGCGGTCCTTGGTGGGGGAGTTAAGATCCCACATGCCTCGCGGCCAAAAAACCAAAACATAAAAAACAGAAACAATATTGTCACAAATTCAATAAAGACTTTAAAAAAAAGAGTTTAATTTTTAAGTGTTACTGGTGAATATCTACCCAGTATTCTTCATAGAGTAGGTATTTTGGAGTCTGTTGCACTATCAAGTAACTAGAAATCCCCAGAGCTGTTGCTCACTTGTCTCTTATCTGTGTGTACAGAAGGACATCATACATTCCTGATGGACCATTCTAAAGTGCCAAGGCTTCTTTGAAAAAAAAAAAAAAAGGCTATGTTTCTAATGAGAAATAATTATTAGAAGCAATAAAATATTTATGCTTTAGTCATTAAACATGATTGACCATGAGAAAATTAAAAAGTCTCAAAAGCCAAAACTCTCATAAATACAGAAAATATAAATGAATGTTTAAATTGTTATCTAACGATGACATAAATAAAAGATCATATTCTTTGAGCTCTGATACTAATCAAGTGTCACTGGTTGAAATATTGATAAAATAAATAAGAAGACAAATGACTTTTCTAAAATGCTAGACCTATATATATAGACATAGGATAGCATTTTATGCCAAAGTCTGTTACTTATTTGAGCAAATTCAAAATGCAGTGATTATTGTTAAATTGAGTGATATATTTTTTAAAATGTAAATCTATCTGACAATATACATATAATGTGTTATCTTAAAAAGTCATGGTGCAAATCTTCTCCAGTCACAACAGTTTTACTGAGACTGCATATTGTTTGAAATTAATCAACAAGTTGATGACAGTAGACAGTTTCTAGTGTTTCTAAATATATGGCATATCTCTGCCACAAAATAGAAATTGCTACCGTAGGGGCATTATTTTTCGTACAGAGAATATCTGTAAGACAAATGATTTATAAACAAGCTTCATCTTTGCCAAAATGTTATGCTGTTTCTATTTTCCTTGGTATGCCCAAAGTCTTTGTACCTTTTCCCCCCTCACTTTTTTGCTTTTGCCTTTTTTCTTACCTTTTTTTTTTTGGCCAAAAGCGAAGGATATGGGTCATTTTGAAGATAGAAAGTTTATTACAGTGGCCTTGTTTTCTTCAGGGCTTTTCAGTACTCAGTAATATGACTGCTCAGCTTCTCTAGTGAAAAAGGCCACACAAGTATATCAGTTAAGTCCCAGATGCTTTTCCTCTTTTGCTAGAGATAGAGGAAGGCCATGATTGCTTAAACACAAAGCTTCTGTCCAGTGCTGAAAGGTGCTCTGGCTGGAACAGAATTCAACTCATCTTCCCAGGGACCTGCTCTGTTTGGAACACCTCCAAACAAAAATGATTCTTTTTTTCTTTCTTGTCAGTCTTCAGTCACTGTTTTTATGTCATGAAGTGTCACCAGGTTTATGTGCCTGTTCACGTTTCATAAGGTAGAGAGGATACATGATAAAAATCTCAGAATAGCATCATAAATCATCCATGCCTGTGAATTGCTTGGAAATGTTAAACACCTTGGTTTCGGTCCAGATGTTCAACTTGCCCCTTTTATACCAGCCTGACATACATCAATTGGAAAAAAAAAAAGCAAAAAACAAAACACAGATGGTTCTACAAAACCTCACTTGTTCACTTGCAGCTTAATATTTTGTGTATTTTCCTTTTTCTTCTTACTTTGCTATTTATTGAAGCATAGAAGGGAGCCCCACCTTCCAGGAAAGCTGTGTTCTACAACTCACGAAAGCTAAGGAAATGTGAGATAACTACCTACTGTTCTGTTCCTGGGTGACAGTAGAGTGTTAGTAGTTGAATAAAGGCATGTAGTCCCAGGACTTCTTTAGGGCCTCCACTCTAAATTTGAAGTTATCAGTAATCCATGCATCAGATAGAAATTGATACTCCGTTTCGCACTATTCTTCTAACTGTTCCTATTGGACTATTTAATTGAAACAATAATTCTTATTATATATTCTCTAATCCAAACCAGAACATTTGCCTGTTTCTATGTTCCTAGTAATTGCCCAATGTGTATTAGTGGTGACGATGTGACTGATGATTTATCTTATGAGGAGAACCAGGAATATTGGGAGCACACGAAAGGCAGATTACCTTTCTGTTTTTGGACAGGGGAAGATAGGAGCAAGTCAGGAAAGGCTTCAAAGAGATGGTGATGTTTGAATTGGGCTTTGAAGCATAGGTACTTGTGTATCACCAGGCAGTCTCTGAGATAAAGGTGTTTTTAAGCACAGTCCACAGAGTTGTCACTGTTTTTTAGGTCTTTTTACCGCAAGAATTCTTATTTCTCAATTTTCACGTTTTCTTAATTTCTCTATAGTTTTATGGAAGGAGGCATTCATATGTAAAAATTGTATGCCTAACATTTACTATGCTGTAATATTCCAACTTTTGGAGTCTGCTTTCTGCTCTCACCTTGCTTGTCTGCTGACCACGTGTTGACTCATTATCAACAGTGTACAGGTCTGAGATGGTTTTAAGGCACCAGCTGTATTAACACAAAAAGAAAATGACCTAGAGCTCTTCTCATATCAGTTTCCAGGTACAATATTCAGTCTTTTTTTTTTTTTTTTTTAACATTAAGGTGTTATTAGTGTTTCTGATCGCTCCACTCTGGGATAGGATGCAAATAGCATGCGTAACACACTGTCTTTAATATAGATGCCACCTTGAACTGTGCTTCATTATACAGAGTATTAATAGAATGATGGGCTGTACCTGCAAGGCACAATCTTCCTCTCTATCTCCTTCACCCACACACAGTTCGTTAAGTCACCGAGAGATGTGTTGTCCCTGGGCACTAGTAAAGCTTTCCTCTCTGTAGACGTGACACCTTCACGGGAAAGGACAGGCAGCTTTCACTGTCTGTGTACACTAACACACTAATTTTATATTTGAGGTTTTTTTTTTTTTTTTTTTTTGGAAAAAGAGCTCCATTATAGCTAAGAAGACAGTAAAACTGAAGCTGCCCAGAATATTTATAATATATATGTTGGCATAAAATATTTTTAATAAACAAAATGTCAATGCAAAGGTTTCTTTTTCTAAAGGAAAGTGTTAGTAAAAGGTTGAGCTCCCACCAGCTGTTGTGGTCACGTCATGGTTTTGTGTGTCGTGTGTATGAAAGGGAGCAGTTGCAAGCTCTTTCATTATTTGGAATATATATATTGTGTAAAACCTAGATGCCAAAATGTGACTTGGGGCTTGAGTTCTGTGATTACCCATTGCATTAATTTAGGTAGGAGAAAGAGATGCAACAAATGGACCCAAATTTCATTGAGTTAATAAAATGGAATATTAGTTCTCAAGTTCAAAAACCTAGGGTGGTTCCATGTCCAGGAGCTGGGGAGGTTGGTGTCATCTTACCTACGTCGTTGTTCAGGGATCCAGGCAGACGAGGGTTCTGCCTCTTCAGCATGTGCCTTCAGGATGGTTCTGGGCCTCACGTTTCCAGTCAGCAGGATGAAGAAAAGAACTTGGAGCAGCTAGTGAGAGGCTTTATAGGACAGGCCCTGAATTCCATTCATTCACCTTGGTTGAACTTCAGTCACATGGCCTTCTTCTGCTATGTATGGGAAGCTGGGAAACAGCGTCTAGAATAGCATCCTGGAAAAAGAGGTAAATGGATCTTGGTGGACAGACAGCAGTCTTTACTACACTCCCTCATTTATTCTTTCATTCAGTATGTTTTGGGAACAACCTGTTTGCTAGGCATTGGGCTGGGGACTGTATTAGTTCATCTGCCCATTGGCCTCACAGTGCATCAGAGAAAACGGCTAATTTGATTTATGTCTTGTATAAGAGAAATAAGGCTGAAAATTCAGATAAAGCATGTGGGAACTTGAGAGGTCAGGCTCAGCTTCTTTTTCTTTTTGAGAAGGGAAGGATTACAAATAATTTTGGTAATGGCATTAATTTTTCTTTTCCTGCCCTTTGTATTCACCTTAGTAAGAGGAGAATCTGCATTATTTTTATTAGTGTTCCGTAAGAGTGCTGCCCTTTTATTATTGATACTAGAGGAATGGAAATGTTACACTACAGTTCCATAAAATTTTCACTCTAAGGTGCTTTATTCAATCTCCATTACTCTCCATACATTAACAGTTTTTCTTTCCATTGTCATGTAGGTTAAATGAGGGCAGATAAATCGCTTGTTCTTCTTGTACTTCCCATCCATTGCCAAGCATATTTTCTTATACAATAGGGGTATGATATTTGATCATTCAAATGAGATCACGGAATAATAGCCAAAGTACCATAAAGGAGTCAGGCTTTTTCTAACAATCAGACCATATAGCCCTTTTTTTTTCTTTTACTTCCCTTTCTTTTTCCTTCCTTCCTTCCTTCCTTCCTTCCTTCCTTCCTTCCTTCCTTCCTTCCTTCCTTCCTTCCTCCCTCCCTCCCTCCCTCCCTCCGTCCCTCCCTTCCTTCCTTCCTTCCTTCCCCTCCCTCGTTTCTTCCCTCCCTCCCTCCCTCCCTCCCTCCCTTCCTTCTTTCCAAATGGTTATCATTGTGGGTAAAATTCTTCAAGAAACCTGCAGCTCTGCCTATTGTAGAGGGGAAAATAGTAAGGTTACAAGTTGTGGGTTCTGTTGCCACTCTTGCTACTAACTTCTGATAGTACCTAATTTTATTAATGTGGTTGACCTCAGTATCCTTATCTAAAAAATGAGGACACTGTAGCAAGATTGTCACAGGCCTCTTTTAGTTTTGTTACCTAATTGCTGTGTTGGTATAAATTGTTGGTTAAGGACATGAAGTAGATGTTTATAAAAGAAAACACTGGGGAGGGAGCATTTATTTATTGTTAAAATCTGACCTTTGAAATCAGACTGCTGGGGTTTGAATCTGTTGTTACCACTTGATTTAGCCACATGACCTTGGGAACAATGTGTAACTTCTCTGAGGTATGGTTTCCTCGTTAGCTTAAAAAATTGTGGATTATAAGAGTATCAGCTTCATAGGGTTTGGTGAGAATTTAATGTTATCCATCTTATAAGCCCTCAAAGAAATGTTGATCAACTTAAAAAAACAAAGTCATTCCCTTTCCTCAGTCCATTGTGTTTTTATAGAAGTTAGGGAAGATAGGGTGAAACTTTTCCAAAGCACCCTTTCATTTTTTTTTATGTGAAGTTTGGATATTGCCTATATATCTCAGCCTTGGGGATGACACTGGGGGTTGCATTGGTGTTTCTCACTTTCAGGGATCTGTTTTTTCTCTTTTGATTCTTTAAGGCATTTTGTTAAATATTAAAGAGCCCTAAGATCAGATGTTGAAGATTGGAGGCAGGAAATAGATGAAGAAAATGAAACGAGTCTATTTTACATTTATATAGCTTTGTGGAACAGGGGAGATTTGGCATTAATTTGAATAGTAACGATGCTTACCACTCTTGGAGCATCCTATATTTGCAGAACAGTTTGAAAACTTTAATTAGTTTATTTGAGCATCACTTGTATGGGCTAAGTAAATATTCTCACTTTACCCCTGTGGACATCTAGCAGAATGGCCAATTTACCTGATTCATATACTGTACTGACTATTACTAGATTAAGCATACCCTGATTTCACGTGCTGATCATGCATGCTTTATGTTGTTTGTTTTTTTTCTCTCTTTTTATCTTATTTGACGTTAGACTAAATAAATAACTCTCTAGAGTTTAGTAGCCCCATCTGCAAAATGGGAAACCTAAAAGACAGAAGGGCAGATTAAATAGACATTTGTTTGTAGCTTCAAAGACTACCAGCAATTCTGTGATTCTGGATCAGTGATTTATAATTGACCTGCTCCCATGTGTTTTGTATGTGTTGTCTGTCTTCTCAATTCAATGCTGTTGTGGTCTGGTGTCCCAAGTACCAAGTATGTCAGAATTTTTAAACCTTGGCCTTCTTTTTCCTTTCCAGGGAGAGAGGGTGCCCGATATTTGCTTTAGTATAGTATGTTTCTTGGTTAGACTTAGACTCAGAAGATCTGGCTGACCCTTTTCATTTAGGTCTCTTCAGTAGATCCCACCCACTAGTCGGGAGAACCTGGAGAACAATGTAAATGTTTTGAGCTATACTGTTCTCTTGTATAATGTGAAACTATATGGATCATGTGGGAATTACATGACAAAAATGTGTTAAAGTGCTTAGGAGAGTATCTGGTACATAACACATAATAGTCATTTCCTTCAAGGTCTGTAGGTTAGGTTGGAAATTTAAAGAATTTGAGATTTGTTATATCGAAGTTAAAATTAGTACTTGTAAATGATTTGTAGACTGTCTCCATTCTTTAACAAAGGCTTAACTATAGTAATATTTTGATTATATAACTCAAGAAATGATCCACTTCTTGTAAAATATGGCATATTTGGAAAACATATTTAGCTCATAGGAAATATTTAGAAAACATGATATAGTATGATTTTTATTTTTTGCCAGTAGTTTGAAATTTTCCTAGCAAGGTAGCTGTGTAACATTTACAAGGTATAATTTCAAACTGTCAAGAAAGCATATTGTTCTTTTTGAATCTTGTGGCAAAGACAGTGCACACAAGGGAGCAAAGCGAGTTTCACACACATAATAATTTTGATTTGCTTATGAAGATGGTACATATATGACTCTGTGATTTCAGCTAAAGGTATGTTAAACCTAGATCACTGTACGACTTTACTTTAAAAGCCCAGTATATACTTTATTGACAGTGGCTTAACTTTCTTCTGTCACACTTTTTGTGTTACGTTTAGGTTTCTTACCCCAGATATTCTTCCATCTAAACCATAACCAGTATAACAGGAACACTGTCTAAGAAATGCTCCCTATTCTCTAAAAGGCTTATTTTGCACCTCAGTTCTGCTCTTTTAAGTGATGGTTATTTGATTTTGAATTACTGGTGAGTTAGAACCAAAAATAAGGAACACTTCTCTTTGGCTCCAGATTAGGCACTTTATATAATATGTGTAAAGTAACACCAACGTTGTGAGTTCTACTCAAGTGTAAAGTCAATGAAGGGTCATACAGTCTAACAGAGCTCAGAAATTCTGAGTTAAAAGCAAGAGAAATAGCTTCATTGACCTTTGAAACTCTTGATAAACCTGACATTACTTTTGAAATTGCAGGAAGGAAATTATATCATGTAGCATTTCCCAGACTTACATGATCACAGATCCTAACTTGCAGGATAATGATTATCTTACCCAATTACCTATTCAGCCTGTGAATCCTTTTTATAATGCCCCTGCTGTGTATTTGTCCAACTCCTTTTTAAATATCTGCAGTAACGAGTAACTACTTATGATGATGATGATGATATTGACGAAAATGATAACACTAGCTACGTAGTACTTTCTACCTGCTTTCTATGCATGGTTTCATATAGTAACTCTTAATCCTCCCATCGCCCTTCAAAGTACCTACTATTTATTTTCCCCATTTTACATTCTGAGGTCTATAGGGATGAGGAAAATTGTCCCAGGTAACACAACAGAGATGGACTTGGATTTGAATTTTGATCCTGCAAAATCTTGTCAAGAGCCCGTAAACTTATTTTATTTTCTCTCTCCTCTCTCCTTCCTCCCTCTCCTCGTCTCTCTCTCTCTCTCTCTCTCTCTCTCTCTCTCTCTCTCTCTCCCCCCCTTCCTCCTACTCCCTCCCCCCTCCCTCTCTTTTATCTCTCTGTCCACACACACACACACACACACACGTACACAAATGTGTTATAGACATTTGGTACCTATGATTGACTGTAATAACCTAATGATTAAAAGTACATTCAAATCCTTAGTTCACCGCTTGGAAAAGTTATTTATCTTTCCTGAGGTATGGTTTCCCTATCAATAGAATGAGAATAAGATTATGGCCTACTTATTGGTTTGCTGGGTAGATCAAATAAGATAATGCAGTGAGTTTATAGTATGGAGCCTGGCACATGATAAGGGCTCAATAAACATTAGCCACGATTATTATTGTTAGCATCATTATTGAACCAGACAAGCCTAAACAGACGCCTCAGCCTCGGTGTACTGACTGACTGTTATGTAAGTTCATCATTCTGACCAAGTGGAGGGTAGGTACTGTGAACCCTGAGTTCAGTTGCTCTAGTCCAGTGGAGGTATGTTTCCATCTAAGTTCTTTTCTTGCCTTTTCCAAAGTCATGTCCACATAAATCCATCTGCTAGATTACATTGGGAGAAAAAAAGCAGGGAAATTTTCTTACAGTTTAGATTTAATGTCAGAGAATGCCAAGGAGAGATATATTTATTATGCTTATTTTAATGGTTTTAAAAAACAGATTGGGAAATAGTAACTTTGTCAGAAAACAAACCCTAAGTCAAAGTAAACTACAAATGCCCAGATAAATCAGAATTCAGGGGCAGTCACTTTGTGAAGTCTCTTTTTCTGCTTTGAGGTACTCAAATAGGATGCTCACATCTGCCTGGTTTTTAGCCCAGCATTTCAGGCAGCTCTCTCATCTAGATTTCTCTCTGGCTCCCACACTAGGAGCGACCCAGCATGTCTGTGTACATGTGTGTCGGTGTCATCTCTACATTATTCATTTCTAAATGGAAGGACTAAATTTTACTTATCATTTAATCTATTTTTGAGGGGTTTTGTTGTTGTTGTCTTTTACTAGCACCATTGCCTTAAACAATAGTCTAAAAATTAATAAAGAAAATTGGTTACCCATAGCCTCTTCTCTGTAGCTCTAAGTTTGAAATCAATTTGACTTGAAAGTCCTTGCTGTGACCACCACCATCACTCAGATCCTCATTTTATCTCTTGCTTGTCCTATAACTATAGCTTCCAAACTGGTCTCTCTCCTTCTGCTAGTGCCCAGATCAAATTGATTATCTTGCTAGCAGAGTGACCTGCTGAAAGTATAAGCATATCACTATTTCCCTAACTTCAACCATAAATCATACTGTTATTAACAGGATTAAACCCACACTCTTCACAAATACAAAGAAGAGTTTTTAGGATCTGGGCCTGCCTTCCTCTCCAGCCTCATCATCCCACTTTTTTCTACAGTAATATCAAATCACGTCCAGCTCTCCCAGTAAACAACACCTGTTCATAACTTGTGGTTTGTTTATATTATTGCCCAGGACAACCTATTAGCATCTTGAGTCTTTGTTCTTTTCACTACCATTTCCTGAGTAATACTCTTCACGTGTTGTCCATAGTAGATGCTTGTATTAGTTTCCTAGGGCTTTTGTAACACAGCGCCACACACTGAGTACTTAAACAACAGAAATCTATTCTCTCACAGTTGGGAGGCTAGAATTCCAAAATCAGGGTGTTGGAGATTGGATCAAGATGGCGGAGTAGAAGGAAGTGTGCTCACTCCCTCTTGCGAGAGCACTGGAATCACAGCTAAGTGCTAAACAGTCATTGACAGGAAGACACTGGAACTCACCAAAAAGATACCCCACATCCAAAGACAAAGGAGAAGCTGCAGTGAGACTGTTGGAGGGGTGAAATCACAATAAAATAAAATTCCATAACTGCTGTGTGGGTGACTCAGAAACTGGAGAACAGTTATACCACAGAAGTCCACCCACTGACGTGAAGGTTCTGAGCCCCAGGTCAGGCTTCTCAACCTGGGGGTCCGGCAATGGGAGGAGGAATTCCTAGAGAATCAGACTTTGAGGGATAGCAGGATTTGGTTGCAGGACTTTGACAGGACTGGGGGAAACAGAGACTACACTCTTGGAGGGCACACACAAAGTAGTGTGCACATCAGGACCCGGGAGAAGGAGCAGTGACCCCATAGGAGACTGAACCAAACCTTCCTGCTAGCGTTGGAGGGTTTCCTGCAGAGGCTGGGGGTGGCTGTGGCTCACCGTTGGGACAAGGACACTGGCAGCAGAAGTTCTGGGAAGTACTCCTTGGCGTGAGCCTTCCCAGAGTCCACCATTAGCCCCACCAAAGAGCCTGCTGGGTCGCCTTAGGCCAGACAACCAACAGAGAGGGAACTCAGTCCCACCCATCAGCAGACAAGTGGATTAAAGTTTTACTGAGCTCTGCCCACCAGAGCAACACCCAGCTCTACCCACCACCAGTCCCTCCCATCAGGAAGCTGCACAAGCCTCTTAGATAGCCTTATCCACCAGAGGGCACACAGCAGAAGCAAGAAGAACTACAGTGCTGCAGGCTATGGAATGAAGACCACATTCACAGAAAGACAAAGTGAAAAGGCAGAGGACTATGTACCAGATGAAGGAAGAAGACAAAACCCCAGAAAAACAACTAAAGGAAGTGGAGACAGGCAACCTTCCAGGAAAAGAATTCAGAATAATGACAGTGAAGATGATCTAGGACCTCGGAAGAAGAATGGAGGCAAAGATTGAAAAGATGCAAGAAATGTTTAACAAAGATCTAGAAGAATTAACAAACACCTGGAAGAATTAAAGAAAAAACAAACAGATGGACAATGTAATAACTGAAATGAAAAATACACTAGAAGGACCCAATAGCAGAATAACTGAGGCAAAAGAATGGATAAGTGACCTGGAAGACAGAATGGTGGAACTCACTGCCGCAGAACAGAATAAAGATAAAAGAATGAAAAGAAATGAAGACAGCCTAAGAGACCTCAGGGACAACATTAAACACACCAACATTTGCATTATAAGGGCCCCAGAAAGAGAAGAGAGAAAAAGGACTGGAGAATATATTTGAAGAGGCTATAGTTGAAAACTTCCCTAACAGGGGAAAGGAAATAGCCACCCAAGTCCAGGAAGCACAGAGAGTCCCAGGCAGGATAAACCCAAGGAGAAACATGCCGAGACACATAGTAATCAAATTGACAAAAATTAAAGACAAAGAAAAATTATTAAAAGCAACAAGGGAAAAACAACAAATAGCATACAAGGGGACTCCCATAAGGTTAACAGCTGATTTCTCATCAGAAACTCTACAAGCCAGAAGGGAGTGGCATGATATACTTAAAGTGATGAAAAGGAAGAACCTACAACCAAGATTACTCTACCCAGCAAGGATCTCATGCAGATGTGATGGAGAAATCAAAAGCTTTACAGGCAAACAAAAGCTAAGAGAATTTAGCACCACCAAACAAGCTCTACAACAAATGCTAAAGGAACTTCTCTAAGTGGGAAACACAAGAGAAGAAAATAACCTACAGGAACAATCACAAAACAATTAAGAAAATGCTAATAGGACCATACATATCAATAAACCTTAATTATGAATGGATTAATTGCTCCAACCAAAAGACACAGGCTGTCTGATTGGATATAAAAACAAGACCCATATATATGCTGTCTACAGGAGACCCACTTCAGACCTGGGGACACATACAGACTGAAAGTGAGGGGATAGAAAAAGATATTCCATGCAAATGGAAATCAAAAGAAAGCTGGAGTAGCAATACACATATCAGATAAAATAGACTTTAAAATAAAGACTATTACAAGAGACAAAGAAGGACACTACACAATGATCAAGGGATCAATCCAAGAAGAAGATATAACAATTATAAATATATATGCACCCAATATAGGAGCACCTCAATACATAAGGCAAATGCTAAGAGCAATAAAAGAGGAAATCTACAGTAACAATAGTGGGGGACTTTAACACCTCACTTACACCAGTGGACAGATCATCTACACATAAAATTAATAAGGAAACACAAGCTTTAAATGAAAAAACAGACTAGATAGATTTAATTGATCTTTATAGGACATTCCATATGAAAACGGCAGATTACACTTTCTCCACAAGTGCACACAGAACATTCTCCAGGATAGATCACATCTTGGGTCAGATCAAGCCTCAGTAAATTTAAGAAAATTGAAATCATATCAAGCATCTTTTCCAAGCATGATGCTATGAAATTAGAAAACAATTACAGGGAAAAAATCATAAAAAACACAAACACACAGAGGCTAAACAATATGTTACTAAATAACCAAGAGATCACTGAAGAAATCAAAGAGGAAATCAAAAAATACCTGTTGACAAATGACAACAAAATCATGACGATCCAAAACCTAGGGGATGCAGCAAAAGCAGTTCTAAGAGAGAAGATTATAGCAAAACAATCCTACCTCAAGAAACAAGAATAATCTCAAATAAGCAATCTAACCTTACACCGAAAGGAACTAGAGAAAGAAAAACAAGCAAAACCCAATGTAAGTAGAAGGAAAGAAACCATAAATATCAGAGCAGAAATAAATGAAATAGAAACAAAGAAAACAATAGCAAAGATCAAGAAAACTAAAAGCTGGTTCTTTGAGAAGATAAACAAAATTGATAAACCTTTAGCCAGACTCATCAAGAAAAGGACAGAGAGGACTCAAATCAATAAAATTGGAAATGAAAAAGGAGAAATTAAAATGGATACCGCAGAAATACAAAGCATCATGAGATTACTACAAGCAACTCTATGCCAATAAAATGGACAACCCGGAAGAAGTGGACAAATTCTTAGAAATGTATAACCTTCCAAGACTGAACCAGGGAGAAATAGAAAATATGAACAGACCAATCACAAGTGATGAAATTGAAATTGTGATTAAAAATCTTCCAGCAAACAAAGGTCCAGGACCAGATGGCTTCAGAGATGAATTCTATCAAACATTTAGAGAAGAGCTAACAGCCATCCTTCTCAAAGTCTTCCAAAAAATTGCAGAGGAAGGACCACTCCCAAACTCATTCTAAAATGCCACCATCACTGTGATACCAAAACCAGACAAAGATACTACAAAAAAATAAAATTACACACCAATATCACTGATGAATACAGATGCAAAAATCTGCAGCAAAATATTAGCAAACAGAATCCAATAACACATTAAAAGGATCATACACCATGATAAAGTGGAATTTATCCCAGGGCTGCAAGGATTCTTCAATACATGCAAATCAATCAATATGATACACCATATTAACAAATTGAAGAATAAAAAGCATATGATCATCTCAATAGATGCAGAAAAAGCTTTTGACCAAATTCAACACCCATTTATGATAAAAACTGTCCAAAAAGTGGGCATAGAGAGAACTTACCTCAACATAATAAAGGCCATATATGACAAACCCACAGCAAACATCGTTCTCAATGGTGAAAGACTGAAAGCATTTCCTCTAAGGTCAGGAACAAGGCAAGGCTGTCCACTGTCGCCACTGTTATTCAACATAGTTTTGAAAGTCCTAGCCATGGCAGTCAGAGAAGCAAAAGAAATAAAACGAATACAAATTGGAAAGAAGAAGTAAAACTGTCACTGTTTGCAGGTGACATGAAAATATACACAGAGAACCCTAAAGATACCACCAGAAAGCTACTAGAGCTAATCAATGAATTTGGTAAGGTTGCAGGATACATAATCAATGCACAGAAATCTCTTGCATTCCTATACACTAACAACGAAGGATCAGAAAGGCAAATTAAGGAAACAATCCCATTCACCATTGCAACAAAAAGAATAAAATACTTAGGAATAAACCTACCTAAGGAGATAAATAACCTGTATGCAGAAAACTATAAGACACTGATGAAAGAAATCAAAGATGACACAAACCGATGGAGAGATCAACTATGTTCTTGGATGGGAAGAGTCAACATTGTGAAAATGACTATACTACCCAAAGCAATCTACAGATTCAGTGCAATCTCTATCAAATTACCAACGGCATATTTTACAGAACTAGAGCAAAGAATCTTAAAATATGTATGCAGACACAAAAGACCCTGAATAGCCAAAGCAATCTTGAGGGAAAAAAACGGAGCTGGAGGAATCAGACTCCCTGACTTCAGACTATACTAGAAAGCTACAGTAATCAAGACAATATGGTACTGGCACAAAAATAGAAACATAGATCAATGGAACAGGGTAGAAAGCCCAATGGTAAACCTGTGCACCTATGGTCAACTAATCTATGACAAAGAAGGCAAGGATATACAATGGAGAAAAGACAGTCTCTTCAATAAGTGGTGCTGGGAAAACTGGGCAGCTACATATAAAAGAATGAAACTAGAACACTCCCTAACACCATACACAAAAATAAACTCAAAATGATTAAAGACCTAAATGTCAGACCAGAGACTATAAAACTCTTAGAGGAAAACATAGGAAGAACACTGTTTGACATAAATCACAGCAAGACCTTTTTTGACCACCTCCCAGAGTAATGGAAATAAAAACAAAAAATAAACAAATGGACCTAATGTAACTTAAAAGCTTTTGCAAAGCAAAGGAAACCACAAACAAGATGAAAAGACAACCCTCAGAATGGGAGAAAATATTTGCAAACGAATCAACGGACAAAGGAGTTATCTCCAAAATATATAAACAGCTCATGTAGCTCAATATTAAAGAAACAACCCAATCCAAAAGTGGGCAGAAGACCTAAATAGACATTTATCCAAAGAAAATGTACAGATATCCAAGAGGCACATGAAAAACTGTTCAACATCTGTAATTATTAGAGAAGTGTAGATCAAAACTACAATGAGGTATCACCTCACATCAGTTAGAATGGGCATCATCAGAAAATCTACAAACAACAAACGCTGGAGAGGGTGTGGAGAAAAGGGAACCCTCTTGCACTGTTGGTGGGAATGTAAATTGATACAGTCACTATGGAGAACAGCATGGAGATTTCTTAAAAAACTAACCACAGAATTACTGTATGACCCAGCAATCCCATTACTGGGCATATACTCAGAGAAAACCATAATTCAAAAAGACATATGCACCCCAATGTTCATTGCAGCACTATTTACAATAGCCAGGTCATGGAAACAACCTAAATGCCCATCGACAAAGGAATGGAGAAAGAAGATATGGTACATATATACAATGGAATATTACTCAGCCATAAAAAGGAACAAAATTGGGTCATTTGTAGAGACGTGGATGGATCTAGAGACTCTCGTACAGAGTGAAGTAAGTCAGAAAGAGAAAAACAAATATCGTATATTAACGTATATATGTGGAATCTAGAAAAAATGGTACAGATGAACCAGTTTGCAAGGCAGAAGTAGAGACACAGATGTAGAGGACAAATGTATGGACACCAAGGGAGGAAAGTGGGGGAGCGGGGGTGGTGGGATGAACTGGGCGATTGGGATTGACATATATACACTGATGTGTGTAAAATAGATTACTAATAAGAACCTGCTGTATAAAAAAAAAGAAAAAAATCAAGGTGTTGACAGGACCAGATTGCTCTGAAACTTTTAGGAGGTGACCCTTCCATTCCTCTTCTAGTTTGTGGTAACCCCAGCCATTCTGTGGCTTGTGAGAGCAGAACTCTAGTCTCTGCCTCTGCCTTCAGTAGAACATATTGCCTCTGTGTCTGTATGTATGTCCTAATTTTCCTTCTCTTATGAGGGCACTGCTTGTAGTAGATTATGGCTCACCCTAATGACCTCATCTTAACTTGATTATGCCTGTGAAGACCTTATTTCTAAATTGGTCACATTCACAGGTAGCAGACATGAACATCTGTTTTGGGGAACCCAATTTAACGCATAATAATGCTTCATCAGTATTTGATAAGTGGATGCATAAATGCATGTGTGCTCAGCTACCACTTCTGAAAAACCTTCTTTTATGCTCAAAAGAGAGGTAATCACCTCACCTCCATATTACAGTAATTATGTGTTAATATACTTTGCACATGTTGTTTATTAATTGGCCTGTCACAATGCATTTGTTCATATATATGTATCTTTATATGACCATGAATTCCTCAGGGAAGGGCCTATGTACTATTCATCTTCATATCTCATTGCCTAGCACGGTCCCTGGAAGGGAAGAACAAATGTTTATATAATTAAGTTTCTCCTTTCTTTATGACTGGATTATTTCCCTTATTTTCCCCCAAATTACATTGCTCCTGCTCAACCTTTGTGTGGTGGCAGCAGATTGGCCAGGTGGTAAGTTTGTAACATTGAGATATACAATTCATAGTCTTTCTGTGGGGCTAGTTTACTGTAACCACTTAAGACAGTAAAGAATGCTGTGACCATCTGTGGCCAGCTTACATCACCAGCAATATCCCAGAATACTATATAATAGAATGGTTTGTGGAAATTAGTTTTAATCAGTGCTTGCAAAGTATGTTTACGTTGCATTTAAAATATTTGTTGGAAAAGATGTTTGCATTTTGGGCAATAATTTTTGGAAAACTTTATGTAAAGAGGAATAATTTTCTAGCTTCACATGCTTGAAGCTAGAAAGTTTCTGAGATATGTGAAAGTTGCAAAGATATTTCTGTTTGTAGCCTTTAGCTAAAAAACTGATGGCTAAGCGTATATTTTCCTCTTTAGATACAAAAGGGGAGCTTATCTTATTCTTTGGGGTGGGTTCTAACTAAAATATATGAATAGGATAAAGATAAATTGATAATTTAAAGATTACCTTGAGCATAGGAGATAATTATCACAACAAATTGAGGTAAGATATAGCTGCAACTGAGTGTTTAACTTAAAGATTACCTATTTACAGGTGGTTGGTAAAGGAGATGGATAAAAGTTATAGAAGTCATATATGTAACAAATCCATGAATATCTGGCTTTTGCTTTTTTCTCCATCTCCTGGCTTTGCATCCTTATTTCAGGAAGCTACATACAGGGGAGGAGATATCTTTTAGAGTTTTGAACTTGCTAATGTTATGTTATGCAGTGACTTCTAATGTCAGTTATTACATTCTGCTATGGTAACAGATGTTCATTTTACATGTCATCTTGAGTTATTCAAAGTCATAAAACCTATCCTTACATTAAATAAACATTAGGTTAACTAAATATTTTTAAAATATGAATAATTATAATAAAAATTACTTAGTTGTGACTCAGTCAATTCTTTTGCTATTTGTCTCTTAAAAATGCTATTGATAATCCAGGAATTGCGGTTCTACCAGACAGTGGAAGTAATGTCTTTACAAACGGTTTGTTAGTCACTTTTAATATATGTTAATCTGGTGGGTTATTTCTACTATTCTCAAGGCAAATATTTATTAATAGTAAAAAGAAAAACATTTAAAAATAAAATTGGCTTAGAGTTTCGATGCTCCTGTGAATTTATTTTTTATCAAAGGAAATATAATTTCTGTGTTTTATTTTGACTACAATGTCGAAATAAATAAATGAATAAATAATAAAGATACCCTCTTCCATTTTAAGTAGTTTTATTATTGACTAAGAACTCTATTTGATTAATACATGGAAGAATATTTAAAGGACAAATTTGAAAATTATAAAAATTATAAGGAATTTAATTATCATAAACCTAAAGATAGCTAGCTGGATGAATTTCACTTTTTATTTCCAAGCTCTTATCCAAAAAGCCAATTTTCAGAGATTTTCTTGTTTTGCTTTTCTGTTCTTCCTGCAAGATTTGCGATGCTAGTTTTAAGGGATACACTTCCATTATTCCTCATTAATGGAATTAATTATTTGTGATGTTCCACCCATTATACCTGAAGTATGTGTATCACCAGAAGACTGACAACTAAGACTTGGTCTTCCCAAGAACAAAGTGTGAACCAAATTGATTTTAAAATTGCACTGCTCCACGCAAGCTCTGAGGTTCTAGAGGAGTACCATCAGCTTTTCTGAAAACATGGTTAAAACAATAGTTAGGTCCATCATTTTTGGTTTCCATATAATGACTTAATTAAGTGTGGTTATTAGGATTTTGGCAAAGGCTTTCATTCCAAATTTAGTCGAGAAAATTTTTAAATATAAGAAGTTAAACAATATATGTTTTTGGAAAACATTAAAAAAATTTTCTCTCTGCAAAAGGTACTTAAAATGGAGAGTTAAATGCTGGAAATATTTCTGATGAGTTGTAGATACGTTCAGTTGAAAGTTTCCAGGTATTATTACCACCATAATCACTACATACATTTAGTTAATCTGTCTTTCATCATTGAATTTTCTGGGTACAAAAATGCATAGAAAGAAGGTATGTGAGAACTGTTTTCTCTTGCAACCAATGCAGTGACACTCTCAGTGGATGAAAAACTTGGGACCCAATGTTGCAAACAGATGAGCCCATACTGGCCTCTCTTCCTCTCCTCTTATAACTCTGTACACTTCATTATCCAAGGAAAACATGCATTATTTCACTCCTTGGCTTGCTCTCAGAATAAAATCCAAACTCCATGCTACCTCCTGCATAGTCTCAACGTGATTGGAAATCTGCCTAAGCAATCTGATTTTAACTCTTGCCCCTCATTTCTGTCTGTTGAATTTCCTGTTTTCGGTCAGGAATACTCTTCCCCCTTGATAGACCTTCACATGGCTGGAGCCCCTTCACTATTTTGTTCACTGAGGAAATGTTTACTTCCTCAGGGAGACTTTGCATCAACTCTCTTCTAACTGTCCCTATTCTAAAACTCCTACCCTTATTCTAATTTTCACCTAGCATTTACTGCTCCTGGAATTTATCTCTTGCTTGTTTGTTCTTTCTTCCTCTCCTCCTTCACTGTCTTTCTCTTTTCTTTCCTTTCTCCCTCCCTTACTTTCTTTCTTTCTTTTTTTTTTTTTTTCTTGCGATACACGTACCTCTCACTGCTGTGGCCTCTGCCATTGCGGAGCACAGGCTCCGGACGCACAGGGTCAGCGGCCATGGCTTATGGGCCCAGCCGCTCCGCGGCATGTGGGATCTTCCCGGACCGGGGCGCGAACCCGTGTCCCCTGCATCGGCAGGCAAACTCTCAACCACTGTGCCACCAGGGAAGGCCCCTCCCTTACTTTCTTTTCGTTTTATTACAGTCTACATCCCTTGATAAAATGTACATTCCATGAGAGAATGGGCCTTACGCATTTTCTTTGTTGACATATGCTATTGCCTAGAAGGGGAAAAATAGAAACTTTATGGTGGAGAAATCTGTCATTCACCATCTTAATCCCATGATCAGAGTTAGCATGATCAGTGATGAGACAGATCAATATCATGTGCCTCTTAACACGTTACACTGAGGAGAATACAAAAAAAAATTCACCGAAGAATCTAATCATGAGGAAACGTCAGACAGAACCACATTATATAATTGCCCATGACATTCAAAATTTCAAGGGCATGAAAAACAAAGTAAGATTGAGGAGTTGTTCCATTTTAACTGAGACTAAAGAGACCCATCAAGGGACTACCCTGGGACTCAGTGGTTAAGAATCTGCCTGCCAATGCAGAGGACACAGATTCGAGCACTGGTCTGGGATGATCCCACATACGGCAGAGCAACTAAGCCCTTGAGTCACAACTATTGATCCTGCACTGTAGAGCCCACGAGCCACAACTACTGAGCCCTTGTGCCACAACTACTGAAGCACGCAAACCTAGAGCCTGTGCTCTGCAACAAGAGAAGCCACTACAATAAGCCTCCTTGAGTCACAACTATTGATCCTGCGCTGTAGGGCCTTCGAGCCACAACTACTGAGCTCTTGTGCCACAACTGTTGAAGCACACACACCTAGAGCCTGTGCACTGCAACAAGAGAAGCCACTACAATAAGCCTGCGCACCGCAACAAAGAGTAGGCCCCGCTTGCCACAACCAGAGAAAGCCTGCATGCAGCAATGAAGACCCAACACAGCCATAAATAAATAAATAAATAAACAAACAGACAGACAGACAGACAGAGAGAGAGAGAGAGAGAGACCCGTCAAGCGGAGTATACGATCTGAGATTTGCTTTTGCTCTAAAAGGTATTATGGGTACAATTAGAAAAATTTGAGTAAGATATTTATGTTAGGTAATACTACTATATAATTGTTAATTTCCAGATTTTGATACTTTTATTGTGGTTATGTAAGAGAATGTCCTTACTTGTAAGAAATGTATACTAAATTATTTACAGTTAAATAATTGTTATGTCTGCAACTTACTGTCAGTGGTTTCAGGAAAAACGTGTGTGTATGTGTGTGTGTTTATAGAGTGTGACAGACAAAGACAGAGAATAGAAGTGATAGAGAAAATATGGTAAAATATTAAAATTTGGCCAATCTTGGGGGATTTGAGCATACAGTAATTCTTTATACTATTATTGAAACTATCTTTAAGTTTGAAATTATCAAAATTAAAACAAGAAATCTGCATCCAAAGTTTAACAAAATAACTACAAACAATTTCAATTACTAATTCACTCTAATTAAAACCTTAAATATCCTTAAGAAAAACACATGTTCTAATTGTTTATAAACTAAACTGATGTGAAAACCAAAGATTTGTATTTATCCTATTGAGATCATTGTAGGTCAGCTAAAGAGTTTATGGGTTCTACTTTGAGAGTAACAAACAAGTTAACTCCACGCAGTTGGTGATTAAAGAATAACCTAAATAGGATTCAGAGATTTTATTTCTACCTTACTTTTTCGGTGTAAATTAGTATTTGTAGACTGAGAATAGTTTTACAAAAAATAATGCTGGACACATAACTGAGACTTCATCAAGCCTCATTAATTTCTAAATAATGATGTTTTATTTATTTCTTACCCTGGGGAATTTTGCTCAGAGAGTTGCTAAACCCAAGCTTTTACTTGAATGCCTTTTAAATAGTGCAGATTCTGAAAAGGCATTTCCTTCTTCCAGAAGATAGTTTGTTCTTTAAGTACATTTTTTAGGTTATAAAATAAAAGATGCAAAGGAGAGTTCATAATGGTTAATATCTGGCTTAAAATTCTATTTACGGGTGTTCCTCACAGATTCTGAATGGCTGGACTGTAATACAGGAGCCAGGTTTAGTTTGTAATGGCCTCAGTATTGACCTTCCCTGCCATACAACCTGTGGGTGTCAGGCTAACATGACAAAATGGCTACTATCCAAGGAGTACCTTTGTTCATGGGGTTGGATACCTTCCATATCTTCGAACATAATAACAAGCATCTAATCCAAAATTACTGAAGCAGATAAGTGAAACAGAGTACATAATAAGAGTATGTTAGGGTCATTTAGTGCATGCTTATTTTAAGCTCATCTGACTCCTTGTTTCCTGATTAAATCCATGCTAGGCCCTTTTATGACCATTTTTACAATTGCATTATCTCAGCCCTACATGGCTGAGAGTCATTATCAAGTTCAGTAGATGAAACCATGACAAATCCTAAGAAAAATGGAAAAGCTGTAATGTTCAGTGAAGAATACAGTGAAGTAACTGGCCACTGTTAGAGAGCAAGAGGAAAGCAAAACCAAGGCAAACTCTGCTTTCTAACCTCTGTTCCTTTCTACACCTGAAAATTCTACCAACATGGCCCCTCCAAAAATAGGTATATCAGAGAAAATTGAGCTTTACTTTGTTGGATAGTATCATGCATGAATCAAGGCTGGAGCACAAAGGACGTTTACATGTGATGCCTTCATAGATTGAGAAAGATAACTGGATGCACATCATTGTACATACTGGTCATCTGTATGACCCCAGCCCGATGACTGGGCTGGGGTCATGCAGATTTTGAGCTTGGAACTGCTTCTCCCATAAACCAGTAGTTGAGAATCAAAGATCATTTATGATCATAAAAACTTTACTGGTTAGCTTTTTTTTATTGAGTTTGTGACCCATGAGAGCTTATTGTAAAACCGGAATGACCCACCAGTTTTGGAAAAGTGGAGTTACGCCCCTTACGCAGGTGTTCTCAGTCTGCTGGTTCAGTGGGTCAAGTTAGGACAACAGCATTAAGTAGTTGGAGTGAGTTTTTATTCAACTTGTTTCAGTTAAGATGTTAGAGTTTTTGTGGCTGTTCTTAGGGAGCTCAGAACAGAGCTGAACCTCTTCCACACTGCACCCTGCTAGTCAGGTCGAGCCAAGAAAAATGCTACTCCATGACCCCAGATCAGAAGGTTAAATCAAATTCTACCAGTCTGTTTCTCAGCCTTTCCAGATACATTTGGCTACCTTGTCAAAGGACAAGTTAGTATCAAAGAAATAAAAACAAGTGTCACTTTGTCCCTGTATGAAGATTCCTCTTCAGGAAGTCCATAACCAGCTCTCTCCTGGTAGAGATTTGGTGATTTGATATGACTTAGCTCCTTCTCCTTCCCCTTTATTACCTCCGACACCTCCTTTGGAAACTCTACTCTGTACCCTCATGTCAACAAATCCTAGTCATTAAGTATCTCCTGTTGCTTTACTAGTAATTATGCCTGTTAACCTCACAGTAGAAATAAATGCAAGGTCTTCATGACCGAGGAGACATGACATCGATTCTCCCATAGCCTCTCGTTCTGCAACTCTTGACTTACCCATTGCTAGGGCTGCTGTAACAAAGTACTGCAAACTGGGTGGCTTAAAACACAGAAATGTATTGTCTTATGTTTCTCAGGTCTAGAAAGCCTAGATCAAGGTTTTGGCAGGGCTGGTTCTTTCTGAGGGCTGTGAGTGAACCTCTTCCATATCATTCTGCTACCTTCTGGTGGTTGGCTTGTACCTTTGGAGTTTTTGCTTTGGCAATCTCTGCCTTTATTGTCACACTGACTTTCTTCATGTGTGTTTGTCTCCACATTTCCCCCTCTGTAAGGACACCAGTCATATTGGATTAAGGCCCACACTAATGACATTATCTTAATTTAACTAATTACATCGGCAGCAACTCTGTGTCCAAATAAGGTCACATTCTGAGGTGCTGGGACTTAGGACTTAAGCAGATGAATTGGTATGTGGGGTTGGGTGGGGGGCACAGCTGAACCTGTAAGATACGTCATTTTCCCGCACACTCTTGAGGCTCTCTTTCATCCTGATGATAGTGTATGAGAAATAGAAATCAGCCATTACTTTTGGTACATTTTTTTTCATAGAGTTATATGGATTATACTCCTTTTTGTCTATTTTACTATACTTTTGTAGGTAGAGAAAAATAGTTACCTTTACTCTGTCAGCAAATATGCACTTAATTAAATAATCAAAACTTTTGTGCATGCATCTGACTTACTCTGTGACACTATATCAAGTGCAATAATAGTGAAGATTTCGCATCACGTTACCTTCTTTTTTCCATTATCTTTATAAACTATAAATAATTGTTAAGTATTATCATCATCATCACTGAAGCTTACAGATAATAAATTATATGCCTGAAGAGAACAAGTGAAATACAGGAAAGAATCACCATAAATCCACTAGTTCACTCAAAAGAATTATCAGTATGAATTGAGATCACCTGCAGATTGGGTAGCAGGTGTCATAACTACTACCACCTCCTTACCTCTGCTGCTATCGAGGGGTCCAGCTACGTCAGGTACCAGTTGTCTATTTTAATCGTCATAACAACCCTAAGAGAAAGCTATTATTCTCATTTTACAAGTAAGAAAAGAAAGAATCAAGACATGAGTTTTGGTCAGGGTTACCTATGGATGTTCAAATACCAGTCTATCTTAGTCCAACATCCAAAAGTGGACACTAAACTTTTAGGTATGCTAATGGGCAGAAGTTTGCAAAGAGTGTCAATTTATAAACAGTGGAACTTATTTTTAAATATTGAGAATGAAAAAATGACCAAAAGACGTAGCATCATCAAATCAAAATAAAAGGAGTAGTAGGGAATGAGTAGGTGTAGGGCTTAGGGTTTCCGTGTTAACAGGAACAGTATCAGCTCACAGGGGCAGGGGCTACACCTAGCTGAATGGAAAGACAGTGTTTCATTAGATGCACTGATTCAAAGACAATTAAGTCTTAGGCCTATGTGGAAATTCTCTTCTGGATCTATCACTAACTCAAAACCCACTTTATTAACAGTTAGTGAAGACTGAACCTATTACCAATAAGCTCATGAAAAAAGTGCTCAACATCATAAGTCGTTGGAGAAATGAGACCATATGGCCACTAAATACTCACTAAATGGCTAAAATGAAGGCAATTGACAGCCACAAACATTGGTGAGGGTGAGAAGCAGCTAGCACTTTTCTACATGATAGGTGGCAATGTGACATGATGCAGTTACTTTGGACACTTCAGACAGTCAGACAGTTTCATAAAAAGTTAAAGTGAATATACCCTGTGACCTAGCAATTATGTTTATATGCAAAGAAATTTATCCAAGAGAAATGAAAACACGTCTACAAAGAGCCTTGTATCCGAACGTTCATAGCAGCTTGATTTGTAATCACAAAAAACTGGGAACAGTCTATCAACAGAAGGAAGGGGTAAGCAAATGGTGGCATATTCAGACAGTGGACTACTATTCAGCAGAAACAAGCAGCAACATGAATGAATCTCAAAACTTGATGAGTGAAAGATACCAGAAAGAAATACATACTGTAGGTTTTCATTTATGTAGAACACTAGAGTAGGTGACGTAGTCTCTAGTGAAAGAAGTCAGTTCCTTTGAGGGCAGGATGTTGACTGGGAAAAAATATAAGGGAGCTTCAGGAGTGGTGAAAATATTCTGTGTCTTCATAGGACTATGGATTGAACTGTACACTTCAGATCTGTACAGTTTAGAATATGTAAGTTACTCCTTGATACAACTCTTCTTTGAAATTATTAAGCCTTACAGATTATGGATCGCTCAGGCATTGAAGGAATTGCTTGTATGAATGACTGTATAGCCAAATGTTCATAGGGGAATGAGCACAAAAAAACACAGTTACACATAGCATATGAATGGTGACTGTGTCCCTGACTGATCTGTTTTCAGGAGTGACGGGTAATGAGAAAGAGGGTACCTTTGAACCTGAAATGTCTTCTCAGAAATCCTGTCAAAGGTTACTTTTTAGGAACACCGGGTGAAATCTTCCCCTTTTTCGGTACAAAGTGCCCTCAAATTGAATTTACTGACTGCTCCCCCAACTTCCTGCATCCCTTACTTTTCTCTGGACATCCTCAGTAGCCAGATGGTCATTTAAAATGATATGATTATCCCTTTGAATTGACTGTGCTCAGAGAGGTGGAACTCCCATGATGCCACAACAAACCCAGCTTGTGCAAAGGCAGGAGTAATTTTAAAAACTCAAGTGTTATGTCTGGGATTTTTTTTTTTTTATTAACCTCTCCTAGAACTCTTCTCTGCTGTCATACATAAATCAGAGGATTATGAAAGAACTAGTCAAAGAGGCTGTTTCCTTCTAAGGCTGTAATTTGGCTCCATGAATTATTAATTATTGAACCGGTATGGAATCAGCTCCTCAGAACCTAATATAAATGTAAAAGGCTCACCTTATCAGTTATAATCTAAGGAGCTGCAGTAATGTGATTCTTACCATTTAGTGCTCTGTGGTATGTTAAAGGGAGGTGGACTACTCAACCCATCAAACTTTCTGAAATAAAATATGAAGCAAGGAGGAGGATTTTTTCTTTGCAAGTAGATTTGAAATTCAGTATAAGGAAGCAGATGTGGATTGCTTCAAGGGTTTTGATTATCGTGAAGGATGGAGTTGTTTCATAGATGCTGAAGCAAATAACAGGACATGTGAAAGAGTGTGGTTCAAGAAAACTGTCTGAAAGCAAAGCTTTGGAACATCTTGCATCTCTGCTGCTGTTAAGGAGGAAATAAATAATGCACCAAAGATTGAAGTTGTGCTAAAGATAAGTTCAGTATTTGCTGAAAGCAGACATCTGACCTAGTAAGTACAGTGTTTTTCATGTACGAATTATAGCTCTTCTAAGAAGCAAGAACTAACATTGCATGATCCTTTTTGTTTTTTTGCTGGGATACTTAGCTTTAATACTTGATGAAGCCTCCCAGACTTCTTTGGTTCTCTCTTTAATATGTAATGTTTTATTTTTAAAACTTCTACAGAAAAATAAATGAGCTTAAAATCTGTTCTTTTTTTTTTTTTTTGCAAACATTAGTCTCATTTTACATGCAGGTTTTTTTTGGTTTTTTTTTTAGCAATTTCTGAATATTTCAGAAGTGTGCTCTCCAAGTATACATACAACTGACTCTATCAAATTCAGACAACAGCAGTCCTAACTGATATTACATTTTCACAACTGTTCAACATTACAATTTAAAGAAGGAAATTACACCAAAGCTCTGATGTAGCCAATGATTGTAAATTGGTGGTTTTATCAATATAAATTTTAATAAGGTAGAAATATATGTTTTGGTTAGCTATGCTAAAATAAATGTGTTATGTGTCTCTAGCTCAGCCAGTATAAGATATTATTTTAGAAATAATGATTTTGCTAAACCTGTGCAAACTTTCATATTAATAATAGCTAGTTAGTAGCTTTATTACTTTGAGTACACTGCAGTGATGCTAGTTCTATTTGACTTAAATTAAAAACAGATTACAGTTTAAAAAAATAATTTTATGAGGTTAAGTTTGATGCAGGAAAATAGAGAGTAAATTCATTCTACAAAAATGGCTAAATGTGAAAATGACCTACGAATAAAGCACCTTGATTATGCTGTTACTTTTGTATAGCCAGTTTTTAACATAATGACAAGTTAACATTTTGCATGAACCTATATGACATTAAAGTATTAAAAATAGAGATGATTTTCCTGGTTAGGCCAGAGAGACCAGGGTATGACATGTAGCACTTCAAAGATCAATAACAGTGCATCAAAAATTATGAAAATTCCTATAATTTTAAGTATTCTTGAACAATAGCATACATATCCAAAGAGTTTCCTGAATGAAAAGAGATGATGCCACATAATTGTAGGATGCATTAGAACAAGAATAAAAAATGTTTCTCCTTTAGGGTGAAGTAATTCATTTTATGTTTTAAATAAATTGTTGATGCAAAATTAGGAGCAAATATGCTCCTAATTTCATGAAATTACATGAAATTGTTTAACTGATAATAAGGTACTACTAATATGGTATGTAATTCAGACGCATTTCCACTACTAGCCAACAGCTACCATTTAAAAAAAGTAATATTTTCCTGACTTTATTTTCTGTATGTGATGTTGACCCATTAAATTGCCATTACGGGGGAAAAAATGTATAGAAGTAGGTTTACTACGGGCAGGTTTAGTAAGACTGTATTGAGCAGACTATGCTTTGGTTCAATATTAAAACAAGTCTCTTTATAACCAAAGCATTTCCAAGATCCAGTTTCTGGCCCATCACTTTTGGGCAGCATACTACCAAAACTTGAGACTCTGAAACTCTTGGAAATGAAATTTGATCAGAGATGATGGGCTCATTCTCCATTCCGTTTTGCTAACCCGATTTGATTCCCTACTTTCCATTGCCAGAGATTTGGACTGTGTATTTGGATTTTCAATGAAACTATAGAATGTAGGAGTCAGGCTTTTTCAGAAGTTGGTTTGTTAGATGAATGTTAAATTGTAAATTTGCCCAGTGACAGATGCTAAGTTAAAAATCAATAAGGACTTAGGAACAGGGCAGCATTTTGGAAAAAAAAGCAACATGCAGAGAGCATCCTGTGGCTCTACCCAGGCATTTACTAAGAAAGCCGTTGAAGGTGGGGAAAAAAGGTAAAACTTTGCTTGGAGACCCTTCTGTTGTTGTTCCATATCTGCAATCACTTTCTCTCCTGAATTGTTCTTGCCCTGGGTTAGTCTCTAGGGTTTGTCCCTAGATTTCTCTTCGCTGACCATGTTAAGCCAGGATAAGCGTTTTAAGCTTGCTCACTTGCTAACACCCTGTCTGGTGTTTTCTTTAATTTTTTTTTTTTTTTTACTCATGTAAGGTTTGAGCCATGGTCGCTTCTGTGACCATAGTTTCAAGACTGTGTTCATGTAGCGGATTTTTTTCATGATGGATATCTTAGGATCCATCTGTGATTTCAGACTGAAGTGGGCTAGAGTTGTTTTTGAAAACAAGTTATGCTGCTTTCTAGCCTTTGCGTATTACATAAACTCTCTGAGCCTCTGTTTTGTCTATTTGTAAATGAAGATATTAAAACCACCTCACTCATTAGATTACTGAGAGGATCAAATGAGAGAATTCATATAAAATAGTTCATTTTTGCCTTACACATAGTAAGTGTTCAATAAATCTATTACTGCATTCACCTAGTATTTCAGGAAGGCTTCTGCTTTTCCAAAAAGTCCCTGCAATTAATTCTAGTTTGGGGTGGTAATAGATTTGGTCTGGTATGTGGATTCTAAGTAGAGTAACCATGAATCTTATTTAAATGTGTATTTATTTTTAATGAAGAGTAAAAATCAAATGGTTTCTGTCATTACCAGCTCACCACATAATCATGTTGTGGTGGAAATCTTGTAAAGAGTAACTTTCCCATTTTTCTTCAAATAAAATCAATAGCTATGAGTGATTTTATTAGTTATGAAATACATCAAGGAGAAATGTAGCTGTGTACATGATGTAATATAATTTAATGTGGGCAGTCAAAGTGAGACTAATTATGGGTTTGGGTTTTCCAAGGAAGTATTTATATAACTAACTTCTGTAGGTTGAAAGTCACTCCTGTTAGGATTTCCAGGTTTTCTGCCTGGAAAGTAAAGTAAAACCTTTTCTCCTTCAAGACCTATCTTCTTCATAGAACTTTCCTGATAAACACCACCATGAAATAATACTGTTCTTTTTTAAAAATTTTTATTTTACATTGGAGTATAGTTGATTAACAATGTTGTGTTAGTTTCAGGTATATAGCAGAGTGATTCATTTATACATATGCATGTATCTATTCTTTTTCAAATTCTTTTCCCATTTAGGTTATTACAGCATATTGAGCAGAGTTCCTTGTGCTATACAGTAGGTCCTTGTTGGTTATCTATTTTATATATAGTAGTGTGTATATGTTAATCCCAACCTCCTAATTTATCCCTCCCCTTCACCTTTCCCCTTGGGTAACCATAAGTTTATTTTCTAAGTTTGTGAGTCTTTCTGTTTTAATACTTTTCTTATTTTAAACATTTCTACTGCAACAAAACCAGAAACGTCTTCCTGTATTATTTTGAAATTTTCTCCATTTTTTGTATACTATCTGTTTTTCTCTTAAAGTATATTACAAGGCTTCAGAATCATGTGCTTAACCATCAAACCTTCCCCTGCCACTTGATGCATGATTGTGTTTCTGTAGATAAGTAGGGAAGTAAGTAATAGAGCTTAGCTTCTAAATGCTAGTTCAGTAAATCAAAGAGTTTGTAAATCATAGATTTAGCAACAATTTAATATTGCCAAAATATTAATAAAATATTATTTTCTACCTGACTATATCTGAATGATGGTACAAAAATCATTCCTGTTATCATTTTTTAAATGAAAGGTTTGGTGATATTTTGTGCCTGTAAGCAAAGAAACTAACTTTGTAATGGCTTTTATTCCAAGTTTTCAAATAACTACTTTGACATAATTTGGATTATGCTGTTCATAATAGGAATAACACTAACCCATGCTCCAATTTTCAGGTTCTAACAATACCACCCTCATTGTTTCTCCCCTGGTTTAAAATGACCCCCTTTTGGGGCACATTCTTATAGTTTTCTCATAGGATTTTTAAAGGATAGGTGTTAGTATATGGAGAAACTAACATAAAACATAGCACATGAAAAATAATCATTTCACTTTAATTTTTACTTCTCTTTCCAGCTTTAAGATGTATACCAAATGTTGTGATAAAAATGATCTCGTTATTCCCGCTTTGATCTGCCTGTATTTAGAGTTAGTTTACTCTCCAAATTGGCCAAAATCACAGTCGAGAATTATTTCTTAATAGGTTTCGGAGAGTCAGTTACATTATTTGGATCTCATAATTTTAGATTAGAAATCGACCTCGGAGATGACTAGCTCATTACTCAAATGGGGAGACAGTTCCCAAAAGGCCCCTCAACGTCATAGAGCCCGTTAATAGTGGAGCCAGATACAGAAATTGGGTCTCCTGACTTCTTGTGTAACGTCCACTTTAGTGCACCTTATTTCCTCTGAGTCAGATAGATAAACTGTTCCCTGCTGCCGTTCAGACATCTCTCAGATATTGGTGGATAATGTAGCACAGTGGCTATTTTGGAGTACCACCCCAGAAGTTAAGATAACAAAAGATAGTTTTCACTTGAATGTGCTTTCATGTGGAAATTATTTCACAACTTAGAACATTTTTTTTCTGTTAAATAATAGGTTTCTGATATTTTGTGTTTTTTCTAGTTTTCTCAAGTGGGATGAGGGATGGAGACAATTCGAGTAATTCAAGGGGAGGGAAGCAAACAAGAAATAGAATTTCATTCTTATTCAGAATGAACGATACACCTAGTTTGGTGTTTTCTTCAGGGATCCCAAATCTATTGGTTCTATAGTTGATAGTACTTTGCGCTTCAGATAGGCTGCACACTTTGTAGAGGTTAAAACTTTCACCACACAAGTGTAGCTGTTTGTTCGCCACAGTGCATTGTCAGGTGAATTTTAACCAAAAGCTCAAGAATTGAATAGTTTAATCCTACAGAAGCAATTTTGTTCACTGGCAAATGGGTACCTGGATTCTGAGTATTTCTCAGAGGACCTTGCTAGGAATTTAAAATACCTTAAAGCTCCTCTTGGGGCAAAGAACAGCTGCTGGACAGTTATCTAATAAAACAGAATCAGACAAAGATGAGATCTGTGACATAAGCTCTGCTGAACTGCACCTGACAAACTGATCAAGACAACGGGCTTGTGGAGACGGCCTCACCAGGACAGGGTTCTGCCCCCTACCCGCCCTTGCAGCTGAATTTAATGAGATTTTATCCTGTACTAAACATACAGTCTAAGGGCTGGCTGAGCTTTCTGAGCAATTTTGTTTGATCGTTTCTTCCATTTGAGTTTAGGAGTAAGTATGAGGAATTAAGCCAAATGAAAATTCACCAGACGACAGACTCTAGGTCCATCCTCATCTCTGCAAATGAGAAAAACAAATATCGTATATTAACGCATATATGTGGAATCTAGAAAAATGGTACAGATGAACCTATTTGCAGGGCAGAAATAGAGACACAGATGTAGAGAATGGACGTGTGGACACGGGGAGGGGGAATGAATTGGGAGATTGGGATTGACACATATACACTGTAATGTGTAAAGCAGATAGCTAGTGGGAAGCTGCTGTATAGCACAGGGAGCTCAGCTCGATGCTCTATGATGACCTAGAGGGGTGGGATGGAGGGGTGGTGGGAGGGAGGTCCAAGAGGGAGGGGATATATGTATACACATAGCTGATCCACTTCGTTGTACAGCAGAAACTAACACAACATTGTAAAGCAGCTATACCCAATAAAAATAAATAAATAAAATAAAATATAAGAACCATTTCTTCTTCAGAAAAAAAAAAAAAATTGACCAAACGGCATAGAGAAGGGTGTGGATTCAAACTTAAAAGTTTCAGATTCAAGCTTTTCCTCCATCATCTCTGATTTTAAGCAAGCTTCTCAAATTATCTTACATCCATTAGTTTCTTGTGAAATACAGTAACGATTCCCACCTTCTTCATGGTTCAAGGGTTGTTTTTCTTTCTTTTTTTTTTTTTAAGAATTAAATGGACTTAAGCAATTTGAAAGTCTTTTTAAGTGGCTCATACCCTTTGCTGGATAATTATAATTGCAGTAGTTCCTTGGGTATCTTCTCTTGAGTGGAGGAGTGCATTCATTTACTCAGGCTGCCATAACAAAGTATCATGAACTGGGTGACTTAAACAGCAGTAATATTTGTTGCCCAGACCTGAAGGTTAGAAGTCCGAGATCAAGGTTTCTGCAGGGTTGGTTCCCTCTGAGAGCTGTGAGGGAAAATCGTCTCCAGGACTTTGTCCTAACTGCTGGTGGTTTGCTGCCAATCTTTGGTGTTCCTGTGTGTGTAGAGACAGCACCCTGATCTTAGCTTTAATCTTCACATGGTGCCCTTTGTGTGTCTGTCTGTCTGTGTCCAAATTTCTCTTTTAAAAAGATATTAGTCCTCTTGTATTAGAGGCCACCCTTCTCTAGTATGAACTCAACTAATTACATGTGCAGTGCCCCTCTGTCCAAATAGGTCATACCTTGAGGCACTGGGAGTTAGGAGTTCAACATAAGAATTTTGGGGGGACACAATTCAGCCCGTTATAAGGAACATGGGCAATTTTTAAAATTACTTTCTTAACTTAGTGTCCTTTCTAGTGACTGGAAACTTTGGGATTACCATAATGTCATTCTTCATCCTTCCATTCCTCCATTCCTTTTACCTTTATTAACTAAAAATAACAAACTACCTCCTAATATACTAAATTTATAACCTCAAAGTAGGAGAATATACAATGAGATAATCATTATAGTGAGTAATTATGAATCAGTCTTAGTAAATTAACAGTGTAGACTAATCTGACCACCAGCAATTATTTTATTCAGTTTTTGAGAATCAGCGAATAAGGTAGCCAACCTGACGAGAGTTTATATATTTTCAACTTTCAAAGAATTTTAATTTACGTTATGTCACTTAAACCGACACAGTATGATATATACCCATATTAAAGATGTGGAAATTCAAGTTTAGTGGTGATGAAATGTCAAAAGTTCCTTGGCTAATGACTGGATTAGATACAGCCTGGATTAGATTTTATGATCAATTTCAAGTCCAAATCTTGAATTCTTTCTGCTCTATCATCATGTTGCTCTCTAGAAAATTGGTGTAGGTAGGTTTGTGACTCAGATAGGTCTCAAACAGAGACTGATGGAATTGTGTAGTGAACCCTGTAAGCATAGATTGTCCATATAATACTTTCTCAATTTCCTGAAATCAAATCTTTCTTATTCCTGTTATCAATTTACGGTAGTCATTATGTATGAGGCTCTATGGTTGACATAGATTATGAAATAATTGTTTCATTTCTCTTAATCATTTTTCTTCTGGAGAAACCTGATATATTTGTTTTCATTGCTGTTCTAACAAATTATCACAAATTTAGTGACTTAAAATAATACCCACTTATTAGCTCACAGTTTTCCTGTATCAGAAGTGTAAGCACAGCATGAATCTCTGTTCACTGTCTCTCAAGAGTGAAAGCAAGGGATCAACAAATTTTTTGTCTTTGTTTTTTTGTTTTGGTTTTCCTGGAGCTGTAGGGGAAAATCTTTTTCCAGGATCATTCAAGCTGTTGGCAGGATTCAGCTCCATGTGACTGTAGAACTGGTCCCCGTTTCCTGGCTGGCTCTTGTCCTGGAGTCATTCTGAGTTCCTAGAATCCACCTACATACCTGGCTCATGGCCATCTTCAAAGGCAGAGATGGTGGGTCAGGTTCTTCTCACACCTCTCTCGGTCCCCTCCCCTTCATCCTCATTTCTCAGGCCTCATCTTCTTATTCAAGTACATCTGATGGGCTCTTCTGTCTCCTGCTTTTAAGAGTTGATGTGATTACACTGGTCCCACTGATTATCCAGAATAACCTCCCTATTTTAATGGCAGCTGATAAATACCCTTGATTTCATCAGCAAAGTACCTTCTAAGCAGTACCTCGATTCATATTTGATGGAATAACCAAGAAATGAGAATCTTGGAGGGACATACATAGAATTCTGCCTGTCATAGCCTAGTGATTTTTTTTTTCTTAAGCATTTTCATATTGAAGAGAATATGCCCATAAAATCCTGTATTTTAGAGTATAAAAAGTACCATCACATTTATTATAATAGCATGTATTTTCATGAAATCTGTAGGGGATAGAGATAATCATCCTCATTTCATAGATAAGGAAACAAGAGCATCGAGCTTAAGAGTTTTTCTCAGGTGCAGGAGACCTGTAGTTGAAAGTATATTAGAGTTCCTCTCAGTGTGAAGAACATCTGCTAGTCCTTAACGTAATACAGAGAACCAGGCCTTTTTTTCACTCCTGCCGTTTTAATTATTTATATAATTGACATTATTATTTCCTTATTCATTTCTGATGTGTGAATCTTACCAAAGTAGAAACCAGTTCAGGACAGGGGAGGACATTGTTAGGGAGAGTGCAAATTCCTTGACTAAACGCCTGGGTTCTTCATCAGTATGATACATATATTTCCAAGCTTGGTTTACTGAGAGGGCTTGGAAGCAATAAAACTCCAGTAGCAAAGAGTACACCTAGAACCTAGATCTTGGTATTTAAATAGCATTGTCTCTGGGCTCCTTGGAGAAGTGGCTGATTCCAGGGCTGGAGCAGAGAGACTATAAGATGAGCTTGGAGCATCTTTGGCACCAAAAGTAAGGGAGTGCTCTAAAAGGATGTGGTCACGTCCAAGGACACAGGTGCTAACCTGAAAGGGCTCCCAAAGCTGGAAAATTAGAGCAGCCCAATAAAAAAGTATAAGACTGAGTTTTAACCCACAGGGTAAAATAAATAATTATGAGCCCATACTGAAATAGATAGCGAGGTAGCAGAGAAGACACAGTTCATCCTTGTGGAAGAATTTTGGTTAGTAAATATACAAGAAATAAAGAAGACGGAACATCATCATTAGAAAACCGTGATAATAATTGTTGTAGGCAAGAACCAATGATGGATGCTAAAACTAGTGGATGAAAGTTTTAGGAAAAGAAAACTTTTCTTACTCGAAACGCATCTACCCATAAGTTTTCATTAATTACAGAGGGGAAATTTATAACTTTACATTGGACATACCTAGCAGACACTACCTTAACCAATTGTTCATTCTTAAGAACCATGATCATGATTGACATCACTAATAATGAGACATGTGGACATTATGTACCTCTGACATGATACCCTTAGAAGGACATATCACTTCTGTTTTGTTCTTGAGAAAAATACATAACCACCATCTAATGATGAAAAAATGTCAGACAAACCTAAATTGAGGGACACTGTACGAAGCTATTTAACAGTTCTCTTCATTACATCCTTATATCGTGGAAAAGGAGAAAGGCATTAGTGAGAACACTGGTGAAATCTGAATAAAGTTTGTAGTTTCTAGTTTTAGTAATGGCACTATGGTTATGTAGGTTAACTTTCGGGAGGATGGATGAAGAGTATGTGAGAACTCTTTGTACTATATTGGCCATTTTGTAGTCTAAAATAATTTTTTTTTGAAGTTAGGTTCTCCCGTATACTAGCTTTGTAATATGGAATTAACTCATGTAACCTCATTGAGCTTCATTTTACTTATCTGTAAAATAGGCTTAACAAGTCAGAGGCTGTAACAGACAAAGCATGTGAGATGTCATTTAGACAGCATAATAATGAAAAGCAATGGCTTTGAACTCATACAAATGTGGTATAAGTCTTGATTCTGGTGAGACCATGCACAACTACCTAAGTTCATTAAGCCTCAGTTTCCCTGTTGTTAGTACTGATAGGTTTATTGTGAGTTTTAAATAGGATACAATAGGTAAGCACTTATCAGAGCCTTTGATATAGTATAGACTCAAAAACTTGCTATTATTATTACATATTTATGTTTAAAGTTTCAGTGAATTGGATAGGTTTTAATTATTATATGTCAAATTCAATGAAACTTTAAAAAGTGTGGTAAAATGTGTATAACATGAAATTTGCCATCTTAATCATTCTTAAGTGTACAATTCAGTAGCATCAATTATGTTCCCAGTGTTATACAACAATCTCCAGTATTTATGTCCAAAATTTTCCCTTACTTACCGAGGGAACCCGTAAAACCAATAAGCAACAACTTCCCATTCCTTCTCCCCCCCAGCTCCTGGTAACTTTGCTGTGTTTTGTGTCTCTATGAATTATCCTAGTCTAGGTATTTTATATAAGTGGAATCATATAGTATTTGTCCTATTGCCTTTTGTTTCTGTTCAGGGCAGCTTTTTACTCGAATCTCAGCTCAGCAACTATTGCTCTAAACACTATTTTCTATACTTGAAAATATGAGTCAGAAAGTATGAGTATGAGTCAGAAAGTATGAGTCAGATGGTCAGGTAAATATTTTGTTAATGTCTTAATAAAAAGGGAAATGAACAATAATCTGTCAGTCTTATTTAATAAATTTAATAACTGAAGAGTTTGCCAAGAAATTATGTGTGAAAATGTTCGCTACAGTGTTATTAATTGTAGCAAATGGTTAACTAAATGTCCAATAACAGGTGAATGATTAAATTAAAACTGGTAGGAATTGTAAGAAAACGCTGCCTGATTATTTCTGGGTAGTGGGATAACAGGTAAATTTTATTTTCTGTTTTATTTTACATATTTGTTATTTTAAACGTGTATTATTTTCCTAAGAGAAATATCTAAATATAAGAACAAGTTTACATTTAGTCAACTGATCAGTAAATTTGTATATACTACTAATATAGACAGTATGCAAGATAAATGTTCATACTCCTACCCAGAGTATTACTTGTGATACTATTTGTCCATAACTTACTTGTGAATGGGCAAGTAAATCTGTAAATGCTTATGCCAGGAGGTAAACGAAGAATTAGGCAAAAAAAAAATTGAATCCAGTGCTCTGGATTCCAGTATCTCACATTAGATTTTCTTTTTTTTGCATAAAACAGATACTAAAAATTAAGCATCTAAAATATTAATTTATTTAGTTTATGTGTTATTATTTGAAGCTGGCAGTAATAAATAGGTTTGATTTATAACATAATAGGCATAGTTGAATCTGGAGAGAAGGTCCGTAAAAAAGGAAGTTATTTTTACTTGTAACTTGTTTAGTTCAAAACAAAGAGGAAAAAATATTGAGATGAATCAGTTGTCAAGAAACCCAAATATAGACATACTTTTAGGATTTTCTTTATTTTTTTCTTTGCAAATCCATTTTATACACCACTTGATCTATGGATCAACCAAAATGTAATAACTTTTGCAACATAACTGCTATGAATCTATCTTGCTATATGGAAGGATGCCTTAAAACATAGAAAAAAAAAAACCATGAAACAAATATAAAGAACACTAGAGTGGGGTTTGGTGGTGCGTCTGTATTTTAGTAATCTTAGCTGCATGTGTTATTTGGCCACATTTGTTGGACTTGCTTCCTCATCTATCATGTGGGATGATACTCCCCCTCTGCGTCATGAGAAGGTGAAAATAGTGTGATATGTTGAAATTCATAATCGAAATCAGTCAAAATGTCAAATTTGAGGTCTGATGGATATAACAAATGCAGTCATGAAAAGTTGTCCCCATCTTTACAAGAGAATGTCTCGCTTTAAAAAAACCCAGTATTTTAAAAATTGGTAAATTAAAAGATTAATAAATCTTCACTTCACAAAATAATCCATATGTGATATGTCTAAATTGTTTTAATGTCTAAATTGTTGACTGGTGTGTTGACCATTCCACTGTAATATGTGTGTTACGTTCTTTATATAATGTACATATGTATCCCTCCACTTTTACATGCATGATAAACATTTGCAACACATTTGTTTAAAATTACTTCATTTATGAGCAGCTTGGCAGTTCAAAAGGATTAGACTGGTCATTATATTAAAATATGCTTTAGGGAGAAAATATCTGAAATCACAGGGCACTTATTTTTTTCTTTGTTTTCATTCTGATCATAAGCAATTGCCTTATACAAACTTTATAACAGCAAAGAAATATTTTTTGTAAAATCTAAGAGGGAGTTTGGACTAGGGCATTTCTGTATTGATATCCTCAGAGTTACATATCCCTTGAGACCAATTACAAAGGTTCACAAGGTTGTTTTTATTTTGCTTTCTCTTGATGCCTTTTTAATGAGGCCTCCCTGTAAACAGCAAGCATGGTACTTGCTGGAGACCTGTCTGCTGCCTACAACCATTTATTACTAATACATCTGGGAAATGGTTTATAAATTAAATATTAGGAAAATGTACTTTAGGAAAAAAAAGTAGTAAGAGGTATAATTTATAATTCTCATTTAGGGAGTCAGGCCAGCAGTTTGCTAATGGAAGGGCACTGAGAGCCACTCTTGGAACTATGGTCATGGTTTATGTAATAAATAGAGAGTGGATGAAGGGAGTCTTCAGTGTGTATATTTGATATGTGGTTCATTTTAATAAATTGTGAAAACAGAAGAGCCCAATCCTTCCTTTAGAAAGACCCCTTGGAAAAGTGAGAAATAATAAATAACAAAACTGACATATCAATATGTATTATAACTCCTCCATAGGACAAAAATATTATGTTTATCAATAGTAAGTGAATAGTTTCATCATAGAATAAAATGTGATAATAGAAGTCAGTGTCTTCATGGATTTGAAGTAGAAAGGATATTAGAGGCTTTTATTTTTAATTTTTTGTAATTGAAGTACAGTTGATTTACAATATTGTGTTAGTTTCTAGTGTACAGCAAAGTAATTCAGTTATATATATGTGTGTGTGTGTATTCTTTTTCAGATTCTTTTCCATTATAGTTTATTACAAGATATTGAATATAGTTCCCTGTGCTATACAGTAGGACCTTGTTGTTTATCTATTTTATATAACTAGTTTGTATCTACTAATACCATACTCCTAAATTATCCCTTCTCCCTGCCCTTTCCCCTTTGGTAACCATAAGTTTGTTTTCTATGTCTGTGAGTCTGTTTTGTAAATAAGTTCATTTGTATCATTTTTTAGATTCCACATATAAGGGATATTGTATGATATTTGTCTTTCTCTGTATGACTTAATTCACTTAGTATGATGATCTCTAGGTCCATCCATGTTGCTGCAAATGGCATTATCTCATTTTTTTATGGCTGAGTAATATTCCATTATATATATATTATACACACACACACACACACACCATCTTCTTTATCCATTCCTCCGTCAGTGGACATTTAGGTTGCTTTCATGTCTTGGCTATTGTAAATAGTGCTGCTATGAACATTGGGGTGCATGTTTTTTTTTTTTTTTTTTTTGCGGTACGCGGGCCTCTCACTGTTGTGGCCTCTCCCATTGCAGAGCACAGGCTCCGGATGCGTAGGCTCAGCGGCCATGGCTCACGGGGCCAGCCGCTCCGTGGCATGTGGGATCTTCCCGGACCGGGGCATGAACCCGTGTCCCCGGCATCGGCAGGCGGACTCTCAACCACTGCGCCACCAGGGAAGCCCACGTATCTTTTTGAATTAGAGTTTTCTCCAGATATATGTCCAGGGGTGGGATTGATGGATCCTATGGTAGCTCTATTTTTAATTTTTTTAAGGAGTCTCCATACTGTTTGCCATAGTGGCTGCACCAATTTACATTCCCACCAACAGGGTAGAAGAGTTCCCTTTTCTCCACACCCTCTATAAGAGGCTATTTTAGAACAGTCTTCTCGTTGTAGACATGGTGAAATAGAGGACATGCCTGTTGATGACTTACACAAGGTCTCATAACTTTTAAAATATTAAGCTTTAGAGGTTATTTGCAGGGCTTACTTTGCAATTTATTTTTGTACATATACAGCAGATTTTGTATGGTAGAATTCTGCTCTTCAGCTAATCAGTCAGGTTAGGTCTGCATGTTATGAGACTATCTTTCACATCTGTGTCATTAAAGGAAGATGAACCATAGTTGTGTTTATACACCCAGAATTTAAGGGGAACAAAATCATAGGTTTAGGATCATCTTCTAAAATGTTTTGAATCCTAGGGAATTAAAGCATACTGATCTTGGAGGTTTTATTTAATAAAAAACATCTGTACCTTTTATAAAGTTCTGAAGATTTGAAGATATATTTTCAATATTGCTATAATGGCTGCATATAATAATTTCAAATATATAAGAAATGAATTCATAACTATGAAATCATAACTTTGTAGTCACTTTTATTTCCAGATCCCATTTCAATCTCTTCTATTTCATTTCTGTAAGAATGTTTAGGCTGTATTTCAATATGAATTTCAAAGATACGATCAAACATGTATCATGATATCTATTCTCTCTTTGAAAGAAACATGCACATATATTTTCTGTATGTACATTATACGTACATACAGTCGACCTTGAACAACATGGGGGTGGGGACACCAACACCTCCCCCACACACACACAAACTGCAGTTGAAAATCTGCATATAACTTTTGACTCCCCCGAAACTTAACACCTAATAGCCTACTGTTGACTGGAAGCCTTACCAATAACATAAGCAGTTGATTAACACATATTTTGTATGTTATATGTATATCTATATTTGTTTTATGTATTCATGGCATTCCTAACTTTTTCTTAATCTTTTCAATATTTCTGGGATACATGGTTTGTCTGCAATGTTTTTCTGAATATCATAAATCTCCAAAAATATTTTCATTACATTTTTTGAAAAAAATTGTCATGTAAGTGGAGCCATGCAGAACATACCCATGTCGTTCAAGGTTCAACTGTATATTTATAGAATTATGTATATCTATGTTTATAATATGTAATTTAATATTACTATTTTATATTATTACATTTTTTCAAAATATTTTAATCTAATTTTTTTAACATCTTTATTGGAGTACAATTGCTTTACAATGGTGTGTTAGTTTCTGCTCTGTAACACAGTGAATGAGTTTTACATATACATATATCCCCATATCTCTTCCCTCTCGCATCTCCCTCCCTCCCTATCCTACCCCTCTAGGTGGTCACAAAGCACCGAGCTGATCTCCCTGTGCTATGTGGCTGCTTCCCACTAGCTATCGGTTTTAAGTTTGGTAGTGTATATATGTATATACATACATTCCTACAGAGTCATTGTCTTTTTGCTCTTTTGACTTCTGAACTAATAGTTTCTACAGAAATCAATTCACTAGTGGGGCTTTATTGATATCTTGCTGTCACCACATCGTGAAGGGAAATCCATTGGATCATTGATAAATATTTCAGTATTTGGGGAGGCTAGCTATATCATAGTTTAGTCATTTTTAGATTTATTTATAGCCATTCATCAAACCCACGTTGGCTTATGAGAGAAACTTCAGCAATCAGTGACGTACGTTTAAACATTTCTCTTTATCTAATTTAAATGAAGTTATTTTTTAAAATTGAGGTATAATTGACATATAACATTTTATTAGTTTCAGGAGTACAACATAATGATCCGATATTTGTATATAATGAGAAGTGATCGCAATCATATTCTTTTGATGAAATGGTATCTTGGCAAATGTAAGAAGATAAAAGATCCTCAAATGAACTTTGTGGGACAGACACTGAAACTCTGTTGACAGCTCTTCTCTAGTTCATCCTTCTGACAACGTTTACAGTTCGAAGAGAACAGACTATTCTCTAAGAGTCATAGTTTTTAGATAAAGATTGTTACAGAGGCATAATAATTCCAAAAGATTCCCATCTTCTAACAATCTCCTGAAATTAATGAATAAAGACAATGGCCTTTTATTCATCCAAGTTTACCACATCAGGCAGTGGAAGTAGAAAATGGTTTAAAATTAATCCTTTCTCTTGACAGTTGTGTAGTGGTAATCCTCCATTTTTATCCTCTCAGAGGATATTTGAAGATAACATTTTTATTCTCCTATTTTCATATTCTCTCTCATAATCTCATATATTATATTGTCAGTTTCATTGCTGGTGGCCAAAATAAAACTGGTCTGGAAAGTCAGGGCCAGGTTACTAGGGTTCTGAAGAATGTATCAACACTGAAAATCAATTTCAGGAATATTTTCAATATTATTGTGTTAGAATACATATCCTTTACTGAGAAATCAAAAATGAAAGACTGGATTAGCCCATTTATGTGAATAAGCTTAGGGATAAATTAGCTCTACTTTCATATTTCAAAAGTTGTAGTACAGCCAGTCTGACTATGGTATCTTGGTCTAGCAAAGATAAATGTTATTTTTATTCATGTGTGGTATTAGTAAAGTGTCAGAACTATTCCTTAAGCCCTTTATTAGTTTTGTTTTGTTGTTCTAATCTCTTTTGTTCAGAGTAAGCACCAGCCCACCATAGTGCAACGTCTGTATTTCAGCTGGACTGTACATTTAAAGTAATCATTAGTGCAGTCTGTCTCTTCCTTGGTTATTATTCAGTCAATTTGAATAGTGGTATACATGTATGATGCATACTTATTTCCTCTGAAGTATTGAGCAATTTATTTAATACAACCCATAAAAGTGTTCAAAATCTAATTAATAAAATTTTAATTAAATACATATTTTGTGGAGAAGATAGACTATTTATATATAAAGAAAAATTGAATGTTGGGGCCTTAAATGATTGCCCTGTTTAGTTTTATGGAATGGCTTTTCAAAAGGAAATTTTTTTTTTTCAAACTGCAAGTTCTACAGTGCCCTGTTCTATCATTCACTGAACTAATTCCTTCCTTTCCTTTTTTTCTTTCTTCTTCCTTGTCTTCCTCTTCCATCCCTCTCCCTCCTCTTTGTTATGGAAAGGTAAGTCACTGGGAAAAGATACTGAATTCCTTTATGCTATGTATATCGTAAATTTCATTGTTTTTTGCCTCTTTTCCTTTTATTCTGAGGTTGTTGCATTTTGAAGCATATTTTCTCCTTTTCAATTTAGATACAGTTTACACACTGTAAGAGACTTAAATCTTAAGTATACAGATCAATATATGTACTCATGTAATCATTACCCAGATCAAGATAGAGAATATTTTCTTTACCTGGGAAAAGTTCTCTTTTACCTCTAACCAGTCAATGAGACAATTGGTCTTCTGATTTCTGTCACTATGGACTAGGTTTGCCTGTTCTTGAACTTCATATACAGATAATCAAATAAAGGATGCATCTGACATCCTTTGTATCTAGCTGGTTTAGCACTACATAATAATTTTTGAGATTCATTCACGTTGTTATATGTGCTCCTTTCATTACTGTATGTTATTCTCTCATTTTAAAATATCACAATTCTTTGTCCGCTCTCCTGGTGATGGACACCTCTGAAGGATATTTATGTGTATATTCGTCCTCAACTTTCTCATCAGTTGGATGTACCCACATGGGGTAGTGGTTTACTCTTCTAATTGTCATGCTATGAAAGTTATTCTTTAAAAATATTGTGTTTGAATATTATTGAAATCTCAGAAATTGTCTAGCAAGCACAGGTTTTAACGCATATGATTCAGTTACCTGTTTTATCTTCATGGCATTGTTGTACCACCAGGCAGAATTTCCTTTTCTGGTGACCATCCATCTGCCTTCTTTATATTTCTTTTTATATTCTATCCTGCCTACTTCTAAACTGGGAGCCCTTTGACTAAAATTTTCCCTGGTTTCTGAGAATCTTGAATATTTTGGCGCTTAATACGTACTCAGTCATGTTTGATGAATTGATAATATTTCACTTCAAGTTGTTGGATTCTTCATAGAGATACGTTCTCATTAAACATTTAGCAAATACTTAGGTTATTGTTGTCTTTGCCTTATAATGAAAATGCTAATGTAATTACACCTTTTCAACATAGTATCAAGGGGAAGGGGCTAAAGATAAAGAATCCCTTTTTCAAGTGTCAGAATTGTTTTAAATTATTTTATATCAAAAAAATCTCTAAAGTCAACTATGCAGTTTTATATCTTCCCAACTGAGTATATAGTCATCTTTATGAATCATTTGGAGACTGATTATTGCATGGTATTGTCTTTTATAGTTCTTTTGCTGCTTTCTGCTCAGGCTTCTATCATATATCATTATATTAACTCAGCTTTCTACTCCCTACTGTCACTTAAGCCTCCTGGTTTTCTTCTTCTGATCTTCTTTGTGGCATCAAGCAAGTTACCATGTTAGAAGCAGCATAAAAATTTAACTCTATAAGCTGTGAAAGAGTCGAGTCCACAGGCTTGAGTTCATACACTTTGTAAGATTTAAGAGACCATTCTTAGTGAAGTAAGGTGAGGGGGGAGTAGTGTTTCTCTGGCATTTAACTTGAACTTTCAAAATAATCCATCTGTTCAAGTGTAGGTGACATCTTGTATTTTTTCGTGTATTCAAGTTTAGAGAGTTAGAGTTTACTAAATACTCAGTGCAGTTAATCAGAGACCCTCCATGGGCAGTCAGTGCTTTCATAATATGTGTTCTTCCTCATTTCCATACCCTGATGTTTTCATTACATGCACACAGTTTCAACTCTAGATCTTTCTGTTTTTAGTCTCTTTTCCATATGAATTTATGCATTTACCCTTATTTTGAATGTTCATATTACTTGCTTATTATATTTTTAATATTATACATTTTATTAATTTTACTGTAGATTGATAGGTTACTCATTTTTCTCTCTCTCATATATATATATATATGTATGTGTTTTAATGAGAACATTGAACTCTCTCTTCACTATGCAGCAATATTTGATACAGTTTAACTGAGTTATTAAATAATTGATGATAGTTTGGTAATAGGTTCTTTCCTGCACTTATGCATCATAAGTATACACTTTTGTAATTTAAAACAAGGCAGAATTACATAGTACTTAAGATAGAAAGCTTTAGAATTAAATGGCCTAAATTTGAGTCATAGATAGTCTGCTTGCTATTGTGTGACTTGGAGGAATTTTCTTAAATTTACTGGATCTCACTTCATTCATTTGTAAAAACAGTGGCACTAGAACCGACCTCATAAAGTTGTTATGATGACTGAGTTAGACTATACCTTCAGAATAGATAAGTACTTAACATATGTTAGCTATTATTTCTATTGTTCCAAGCAGGCAAGTCATTTTTATTCAAAATATATACAAGATTCCATATGATCCTGTATAACTTCACATAGTAAAAATGTAGTATGTGAATTAACCTATAGACTATTTTCTGTAACCGAAATTGCCAAAAGGCTAAATATTTTCATTCAGATTGGCTCTTGTATCTCTACTTTAGTTAAACCAAAGTGAATGATAACAACCATAGAGAAATTGCTTCTTGACTACAAATAATGAGACACTCGAGTTTAAATTACTTCAACAATGGTCTTGATTAAATCACTCTCAACTGCTTACTTTTAGAATCCAGACATTACTTCTAAGAGTAACAAAAGAAAACTCAAACTTCCCTTTTTGAATCACTAAGCCTTTTGATATTGAGAGAATGCTTTAGGTATGAAAAAAAAAAAGTTAAACATCAAATTTGTTGAACATATAGGTGTGTCTTCCTAAATTATTTACCTTTGAAAAATATATTTTTCTTAATATGTTTCTCATTCTATAAAGATTTCTGTATAAAGCCCTGAGTATATAAATATTAAATTAAATTCCTTTTTTTGACTACCTACTACTATTGGCAGCTACAGCTGTGGGTTTTTTCAGTCAAACATTTTGCATTTTTGGTGCTAACAACTCAGTGTTTAGCCTAATCTCTGCATTGGCATCCAGAATCTATATTAGTGCTGCTAATTGAGTAGCAAAGATGACAGAGACCTAAGTCTCCCCCTCACCATGAGCACTAGGGACAGTGCCTCCAGCCTATGAATGATAGATGCTGGGATGGAGGTATGGCTGGAAAATGGTAGATGTAAGACTTCCCTGGTCTGTGGGATTTCAAGTTTTTCCAACAGTGTAAGATGGCTGGTAGGTGCCTTTGAGTTACCAGAGATGCTACTTGAATTATTTATGTAGGCATTTCATCCCCAGCTCTGAGAATGTAACCTATTTGGGGAGTACATTTTAGGTGTTAATTTGTTTCTTCTGTATCACTTAGCATAAGTCCTTGCACTTATGCCCCACATAAATATTTTTCAATAAATGAAACAAGGCTATAAGATTTTAAAAGGAGAGTGAAATTTAAAGAATACTTTAAAAGAATATGACAACAAAAATTGCACATATGAATAAAAATATGTAAAATGATTCTCACTGAAATATTAATGCGTGGTTGTCTTTTGCTGGGAATTCAAATGGTTAAAACATTTCTTTGTAATTGTATCATTTGTATAGTGATTATGCATTATTTATATAATAAGAAATAAAAGAACATACTCATAGTAGATTAAAAAAGAAAACCTGAGCAAACCATTAACTATAGAAGAAATCAGTGAAGTTTTCAACAATACTTTCCAAGAAATTATCATGCCTGCACCTTCAAAGAACAGACTTTTAAAATTTAATTTTTACTTGCGTATGCAGAAAGACAGAAATCTTAAAAATTATTTTTATAAAACCATCATTACATTAATGCAAAGACCTGACAAAAATAGCACAAAAAAAGAACACTTCAGATCAGGTAGACTTAGGAATGTAAGTTCAACAATTCTGTTTTAAAACCAGCAATAATTTGTACATATATTAAAAGAAAAACACATAAAGAGGAAAATGATAAATGTTGAGTGAATTTTGTTGGAAAACTCTCCCAGTATCTCAAAATCAGGAAGCAGTTTCCTCTTCATCTGAATCTTTACTTGTAATATATTAAGCATAATGCAAGTATAGGTTTAATCACTTTCTATGTTGGTTACTCATTCAAGAGCACCCCAATACTTTTCCTGTGGATAAGGTATTCTGATTCCTCTGTTGACTTAAGAGTGCCACCTAGTCAAACATCATAGTGTTAAATGCCTTCATCCTAAGAGAGTCTACTGTCTGTCATGTAGCCTCTATCCTTAGCCTTCTCAGCATGAATGACCATTGCGGCAGCAAGTGTATTTTGTAAAGGTATTGATCGTGTTGGCTTGTGAAGGCCCTATAATGTTTTGCTCACATCAAACCTTCGCTCTCTGAATGAGAGAACTGTAATAGCCTGAGCCTCCCGGTAATCTATATGAATTCTATAGAATTGCAGTTTATGGATCAGCTTTGAAACAGTATGCTGTTTCATTGGGCTTAACCAGGTGTGGGAAATTGTTAGGTGCTTTTATAAAGTCATAACATTTTCAAGGACAGGAATGTGATGGGTCATTTTATAAGGAAGAAATGGATTAAATATACCACATTATTTTTAGTCCAGTAGTAAGTGTGAGAAGGGAGGTACGATTTGCTTGCTGTATTTTTCTGTCTCACCAGCATTTTGCTTTGATGGTCTGCTGCACTAAATTCCTTTGCTTTTTCCTTTTTCCATCATGTTTTTTTTTCTTTTATCCTTGTATTAATAACATAATAAATTCATAAACTTCCTAAAACTCTGATATTTCATTTATATGTCGTTGCTGTTGGCCTTGTTTATTTTCATCTCTTCATTGAATATTGTTTTTAATTAATGTTGGCCCTGTCTCATTAGAACTCTGGATTTCACCACATTCTCCTCCTTCACTACCAACTCTGGAAGCTTAACAACCCAAGTTATAACCCGTGTTCATATTCCTGTAATATTCTTAACTACTGGGTGGATTTCAAATATAGGGTGCTTTGGTAGTGAGAATTATTTAGTCAGTCACCAGCTATTGTATAACTATAAGATTACCTGCAGTGTCCTGATCTTACAGAGTGAACAATCTAGTGGAGAGAGAAATTTAAAATATATTTAGCAGATAACGATTTTATGTAATGAAAGAGAACTTTTCTGTAAGTTAGAATCTGATTCCCTCATAAGGTCATTCCATATCATGGACCACCTGTATCCTCCAAAAAGAATAGGATCATTAAGTTTCAGACTTTATAGATGATGTCGCTTTATAGTCAGACTTTGCCATGTACTGCCTTTGTGACCTTGGGGAAATTTACTTCATTTAGCTATGCCTTCAGACTTTGCATCTTTAAAACGGAGGTAGTAGGAATATCTGCCTTATGTGGCATATGTGAAATAACCTTTGTGCAAAAATGTACTTAAATGATAGTTGGTAGGTAGTTGAACCATCTTGTGTTAAAGATGGGAATACTGAGGTACTAAAGTTAGGAGGCTGCCCATAGTAGGGCTGGTGTGCTCCCTTCATGGACTGTATATTGGTGAACTCCATCATACTTCCTCATTTGAGTTTCCAGTTACCACTGTTCATTCTGAAAAGGCTGTGTAACTTGTGTTATAAAAAAACCAAGGGGCTGTCTGGTATCCTGACTTACTCCTGCATCAGATTTGCTTCTCTTATCAGAAGCCTCATAGTTTGATAACTACCCTTCTCCACTGAGGGCTGGCAGACAGGTTATAATGGCTCCAGCTACCTACTAGGTTTGTGCTGTGTTGCCTGCTCCCTTGGGGTATTTATCTGCCCTGCATCAGGCAGAGGTGCATTTTGTTTCCATAAAACATACTCTCTGTTTCCCCTCTTATCCTCTGTTTTCCGTGTTAAAGCAAACGTAAGTTTGTGGATGGATGAGAAGAAGCCCACTGGCAGGAGTGGTGGGTATGGGCAGTGTCAGAGCTGTTTCAGTCCACGAGTTATTGGTCTTTTTAGTCAAACAGACAGTTGGTGGCAAATTCAGGAGTAAAACCTAGTTCCTTCAATTGAGTCTACTATCTACTGTATCATGAGCCAACCAAGGACTTGAGCAACCACATTTTGAGCTGGTTTCAAAAACGGTAAACTCAGTCCAGCTTTGAATTCAGAACTACTGAGTTTGCACTGCACTGTTTGATGCTCTACTCCAGGGTTTTGAGCAAGGCCGTGAACTGCTGCTCCTTTCTCATCCCTCATATTATTAACTTACCAACAGGCCCCTTGGGGAGTGATTGTAAAAAAAAAAAACTAATAAAATGAGATTAGAGCACCCTCTTGAAAATAATATGTAGAGGGCATTTACAAATGCTAACCAAGACAAGCAATTCACAACACAAAACGGCTTATAGCCCAGGTACTAAAATGACTACTAAACCATTAGCTACAGTAGAATTTCCCCCAGTAGCAAATGTTTACTTACTGTCCTGTTATATGCCTTTTAACATGATCCACTGTCAGCATAAAGCTATAATTTGGTGATTGCATTTGTGTATTTAATAACTGTTGATAAAGCTGAAATAATCAGTAAAATGATTCCACTTCTGTAATGCACATCCAGGGTTTAAGCAAGAGGAAATCATTCAGCATGTCTGATATATAGAGGGCAGGATGTACTATATTAAGAAGAAATAATGCATAAAATGATGTCTGGGACATTGAATTGAGGAAAGTAATCAATATCATTTTTAATCAGTGTTGGCTTGCATTGTGAAGGAAAGGAATGATTTAAAGTGCATGATGTTTGTATCACAGAGTTTAGAAGATCCCAGGAGATGAAAGAAGTCTTAGATCCATAGGGTGAAAGAAGAATGAATCTTACTGTAGGACAAGGACACTGAAACCCAAAGAGATAACGGGGTTTTTTTAAGATTTTGTCATAAAAGTAGATTTAAGTTTGCTCCAGGATTCAGGGCTAGAATTAATAGGTAGAAGGTAAATGGCCACATGGTTCAAGTTTTAAAAAGGATTTCTACAAATTGGATCTTCCCAACAATGGGAAAAAAATAAGCTGCTCTGAATAATAGTGAATATTCCATTATTGCAAGTAATTAATCATGTAACAAATAAGCTTCTGATGTGAATTATGTACCCCAAATTTCCATTGGCTGAAAAGCTTGAATGGTTATCATCTACATTTCACTCTAATACAGCTTTCTGTACCTTATGATTTTCAATATTAAGATTTTATAATTTTTAGGGTGGTAGTTGGGATATTTCTAGAGATCACCATGTGTTTAGGATATGTCCAACATTCATTTGTTCCTATATAGGGGACACAATAAACTGATCTCCTTAAGTGCCTTCCAGCTCAATGATTGAAAAAATGCCGACATTTTAGTGAAATGTAATGTGGATGACATAATATAACCTAGTAAACAGAAAAGTCTGCAACTAAAAGATAAAGCGCTTATATGACAAATAACATTGTGTGAATAAATCTAAAATGTGATTTTGAACCAATTTTTAAAACTTCTACTAACAAGCATAATAAGTTCTCATGCAGAAGATCATGAGGAGCAGAGGATACGTTAAGGAAATTTACAGATAACCAAATGCCTTCTTGTATTAAATGCATTTGCCAAATCTTTAAAGGAGTAACTGTGTGTATCCAAATGTGAGTGGTTTCTGGGATCTACCTATTCCCCTCTCCCTCACACATATACACAAACATAAGCACACACATCAGCTCAAATAGTTATTCCCTTTATGTTTTCAGAACATTAAATGTTTGTAATCACTGCCCTGCATGACTATAATTTTTAGTTACAGGTTGAATAATTCTGAGGTGTTGATTGTGCTGGAAGTTGTGGTCACTGGGCTACATGATTTCTGGAAGATATTCTGGCATGTAGAGTCCTAGGAAATTTGCTGGAATCTGTTCCTGATTCCACCTGTTTTCAGGGCATAGCATAAGTAGATATTATGACTTCCTGTATCTAGTGCTGTCAGCACCCTGCCTATATGCCTCAGACCCTTAATTGTGTTCCTGAAGACCTCCAACCCCTATTACCTACAGCTTTTTCCTAAGGTCTGTCTTCTTGGAACTGTGGGAAATTGCACTGTCCATATGCATAACTGAGCTTTCAGTGCTGAGAATTAACATCCCCTGGAAGTAGCCCTCCGCTAGTGACTCTCCAACGGTGCTGTGTAAGTACCCTCGTTCCCCTGCCCCTCAGGCAGGATAACCTGCAAGATGTGTTTTACACCACTTTGCAGAGTTTCTGTGCAGGATTTCCCACTGTATTAGCTGCTTTGATAAAATATTATTTATTGGATGGTTTTACTCCTGTGTAACATTTCCTCACTTTCTTCCTAGCATTACCTGCACTTTCTGAATAAACTATTTTTATTCTAATACTTGTTTCAAAGTCAGCTTCTGGAAGAACCCAGACTAAGACACATCTCACCCCCAGCTGGCAAGAGCAAGCCATCTTGGAAGGGTTTATAGAACCAGCTCTTAGTTCGGGCTACATTTTTCATATTCCAGTCCCAGTTCAGCCATCTCCCATCCCCCTAATAATCAACATCCTATAATAATCAGTGCCTTGTTATTAAGAGGCAGTAGGGAGTGAGCTTCAGGGTGTCCTTAAGAGGGTTTCATATGTTGATCTTAATTTCCTTTTTTTACTGCGCTATAATGGGCAGCAGTAGGCGATCGGTACTTCAAGCCCCTTTTCACGTCCTCACTCAGCGTTTTGTTGAAGGATGTGTGTCCTCACTGAAGTCTAACATTTCTACATCAAAGATAGGGCCAAGACCAAACTCATTTACAATATAACTACTGAGTATGGGACTCTGACCTTGTTAGGCAGAATGCTAAGCACTTCACAGTCATTATCTAACATTATATTCATGGCCATCTTTTGAGAGAGAATGGTTGTTCCCATTTTACCAATGAGAAACCTTAGTCACAGAGAGATTGTATAATTATCTTAACAACACACTAGCAAGTAAGAGACTAAAAGAGCATTTGGACTTTTAGATGTTATTTATAATACTTGGCATCTGAACACTGGCGTACTTACTTGATTTTGTGTTCCTAGCCACTATCTAGTCTGACCTCTTTAACTGATATGTTAAAACAGTTTTGTTTCTGTTCTCCGACAGTGGAATAAAAAAGCAGTCACCAGGTGGCTCTCACCGTGGATAAAGTTACACAGACTTGGGGAGGGGTATTGCACATGAGGAACGCTGTCCAAGGGAACAAAAAAGAGGGGAATGCAGGTCAGATTTTTAGGCTAAGTTGTGTTACCCACTGAACTTTTCTACCCTTTTTCCTGAGCTCCTACCCCAGTTCCATTCAAGCACTTCCCTTTCCAAACTTAATCTAGACCCTTTGGTTTTAGTTCTGCTCATTCTGCAACTTTTTATAGAATGGAAGGTCTGAATTTGATAGTGGCCAAGGTTCCCTCTTTCACCCCCAAACAGATGTTGTGTTCTTCACTGTCCCTAAAAAACAAAGACATCTTCTCAATGGCAAATTCTAAATGTATTGTAATAGTGAGCTCTGTTTTGATTCCCGAGAGCCAGGATCAGGGAGATAAAGATTTGCATCAAGTCCTTATAATCTAAAGCTGTTGTTCTGCAAGCTGGTTTCCACTGCAGATAGCTTCTTCCCTATAGATTGTTGGTCCTTCTAGTCTAAAATGGGAGACATGAATTTATTTTAGCATTTCATAAGCATCTCTACATCCTCAAAATTATTGACAATTTTAGAGGAGTGGCTTTATCTCATCATCACAGTGTGGAGATCTTTTGATGTAAAGGGAGATCCATTAATATCCTGTTTTATTCTAGTGTCTGAAAGTGACATGGTTTCAAAGGGATGCTTTATCATTTGTAGGCATGGAGGGACCATCAGGTCATGAGATAGGAGATTTCCTGCAAATTAATGAGTGCCGTGTTGTCCAGGAACTAAATTTCTCTTATCCCTGTCTGCCACCTGTCCTGGATTTCTGGTTCTGAATCTGAATTTCCACGCCAAACTGGAAAAGCAGCATTGCTGTCTTTTCCACAGCAACTTTGGATTTTAGCAAGTAAGGTGGTGCCATTATTTTTAGTGAAATGAACTTTGAATGAACTCCAGTAGTAATAAACCAATAAAATAAATAATTGATTCGTCTCAGAACAGTCTGAGTCGTAGAAGTATTGTTCCTGGGAAGCTTGTGTGTAACTGCCCTCTAGAAAAGCCTCACAAGTTTGTGTCTTTCTTTACTTTTTTTTTTTTTTTTCTTTTCCAAATAGACGATTTTTGACAAACAGACTCCTAAGGGCAGTCAAGTATCAAATACAAAGTTATGGCTGGTACGGCTGCCTTTGGGATCACACGCTCCATTTATTCATTACAGAAAGCTCAGATGCACAACCATGCGGTGCCGTCTTGTGTACTTGTCAGTTTAGTTCATTTAATGAACATTGATCATGCTCATTCAGACACATTTCTTCATGCTGCAGACAAGTTAGTCGTTTCTGAAAGATTCGGTAGAAACTTTAGTTTTCTGCAAACTGCCTCTGTGGAATGCTTTTTGCCAAAAATAAATAAACAAACATGACTAAAATGTACCTTTATTTTCGCTACAAAAGAGAAAATATGTCAATTAAAAATTTATTCTGGTTTTGCTGATATAAACCCAGTATTTGTCTACTTAAAATTGAATTTTCACTTTCTTTGATAGTCATTAGATTCCTCTATGGATGTTTCAAGGTTTGCAGCTTTATCTGCACCCAAAGTCATTTTTTTCTTCTTTTTCAAACATTCTTTCTATTATAAAACTTCCTACTGGGTAGTTTCACCATTCATAAATTGTGTGGAGTACACTGATCGATTGGTACCAGATTTATCATCCTACATTAGAGTGGGAAAAATACTTACTGTTTTTCTTACCATTTGATTTTTGTATCCTGTCAAAAAGTCTCATAAAGGGAATAGTTTATGTCCTTTAGTTGGAATACACCATTTTTTATGAATGATATTTTGCTTTTCAATTATTATTGGGTGCAAATTAAAAAAATATGTTCAGGGGCTTCCCTGGTGGCACAAGTGGTTGAGGGTCCGCCTGCCAATGCAGGGGACATGGGTTCATGCCCTGGTCTGGGAAGATCCCACATGCCACAGAGCGGCTAGGCCCGTGAGCCATGGCCGCTGAGCCTGCGCGTCCGGAGCCTGTGCTCCGCAACGGGAGAGGCCACAACAGTGAGAGGCCCTCATACCGCAAAAAAAAAAAAAAAAAAAAAAAAAAAAGAAGTTCAGTTAGTTTGCCTCAGCTAGAGGTGCATTATATTTAGAAATGATTTACTGATAATTGTTGTGTTGGGAGATGATCCTAATCGGGTTTTGGAAAGGGCTAAGTACATTCACATTACTCTACATATGTTGTTATTTCAACCTGCGTGTTTCTTTTGGTTGAGCTTTTTTTCCATCCCCCTGCGGTCCAAGGTAGCTGAAAAAGACAGATGTGTTCAAATTATAATAGAGACTCATCTAAACAACTTGTGGGGTCTCCAGGTTGCTGATGAAAATTAGAATTAAATCATGATGCCAAGAGCCTCACTTATCTACCTTTTAGACTTAAAAATCTTGTGAAATAAATAGAGCATTCCATCCAGAATGTAGTACACCTTTGGAGAAAAAAACAATACTCTCCTGGCATTTTTTTTGGTCTAAGACTCTGTCATCCAAGAACATTAAATATGTGTATAATGAAATGTTTTAAGGGATATTCATTGCAGCTTTGTCATACATAAGAATTATAAATAATCTAAGTATCTATAAATAGGGGAAGAGTCCTGAAAGCTATGGTCCACACCTACAGTGGAATAGTATAAACCTATTAAAATTATAAGACAGATCAGTATGTGCTGGTATGAAGGGAAATGCAGATCCATGAGAAAAGCAGCATGTAGAATAATACGCAGATGAGGATACTCTTTGTTTAATAAATAAAAAGCATGTCCATCTCTTTATATATGTATGTAGATGCAAAGAATAAATTTTGAAAGAGAATTCTCTTCCTCTGTGGAGAAGAATGGGATGTGGAGCATTGAAAAGAGGATTTTGATACATGCAGCTCTACTTTACATTATTCCACAGAAGTCATGCATGAAACCTAATTTTCTGTTATTGTTTATAATTGGCTTTTTAAAAGAAGAAAATCCATGAAACAGGTATGTGGAGTCATAATTATCCAATCAATCTATTCAACAAATGTTAATGGTACTCATTCTATGTACAAATTACTACCATTGCCAATGGGAATACAGTGGAGAACAAAGAGACACACTGGCTCTGAGCTCAGGGATACAGAAATTGATCAAAGAAATACATAAATATACACATTTATTACTATGTAGGAAAAGTACAGGGAGTTAGAAAAGTCTGTAATTATATGGTCAGGGATGGTTTCCTGAGGAAGGAGTTTTTGCACCAACATCTGAAGCCTGAATCAGGCCTAACTAAGCAAGGAGGCTGTTTATGAAGTCAAAACAATGGAAACACTAAAAAGGTGAATAAAAATGTACAGAATAGAGTATTTCTTAAGAAATAGGCCAGATGATCCAGTCTATCTGATTGACTGTAGCTAATCTGTAATGCTTTGCAAATGGCAAACCATCCAGAAAAATCAGTCAGTAAGTCTCACTGCACAAGCAATGAGCCAGGTTTTATTGAAGTTAGTACATCTTCATGTGTTCATTTCTGACGCACTCAGGAGGCCTAGTACAATTGATCTTCAGCTCAATTTTTGGACATTATTCGTGTAACTGAACATCTGTCATTGCCCAGGCCATACCCAAATGTCACCTGAATTCCTTTTTTTTCCCTCTCTCCATCCATGTGCTCTTGCATTCCTGCATCCAGTAAATATATATGGAGCGTCTTGTATATGCTGGATATTGGGGAAAGCAAATACGGTCCTTACCCTATAAGCTCCAATTCTACTGGAAGAAACAATCAAATAGTTAATAATAAATCACAAATAGAGATTGATGTTGTGAATGAAATTACTGGGTAGAGAAGGTCTACTTGGTATATTCAGGGAAAGTCTTTCTGAAGAGGTGGTGCTAAGCTGAGACTTCATTGTTAGAGTCGCTTATGGGGAGTGAAGGGAGAGGCATGTGTAAAAGTCTTGAGCTAGGGAAGAATTTGGAGTATTCCAGGGATTGAAACAAGGTGAAATTGAACAAGGATCTCAGCTACAGGCGTGTGCATTACCTGGGAGGAAATACTACCCGGAAGTACTGAAAGCACAGCCCTTTTGGCGACAGTGAAAGATCGTAGTCTGTTTTGTAATTTCTAAGAATGTAATTCTTTATCTTGCAATCATTGAATCTTAGATGTGGCGGAAACTCTAAAGATGACCTAATCAAATCATTTCCTTGTTGAATGCACTTTGTAGTGGAGGTCTGTCATTACACAGGGCTTTTTCCTCTGAGTCAATTTTGTGATTGACTCAAAGACCTACTGTCATTTTTCTCCACAAAGTTCATTCTGAATTCATTCGAAGCACCATCCTATGTACTTTTAGTTTGTACCTTCCGTCTCATGATAGAAAGCCCTCTTTACACCTATGGAATCTCATTAGTTGGAAACATGAAAGCAGTCGTTGTTTTATGTGGAGTCTCTTAAATCCTGAGCCAAAAGAAAATGACCCTCTCTTAAACCATCTCAAGGAAGGAGTTTTTCTAAGTTAATTTCCCCTGGAATCTGTTCTAGTGATTGTTTAAGATGTGTGATATGGAGAATTGAGCCAATTAGCTAAGTGAGTCAGATCAAAGAGCTTAATACTAAATCTCCTGAACTATCCCCATGGTTGTGTATACCGCTAAACACCATTAATTCCATCAGTTAATTACCGATTCATTGAAGTAAGTTATGAAAAATTATACATAGATACACATCTACATGCAATCTGTAATAGAGACACTGCCAGACTGCCTTTACCGGGGTTAGACACAACCACAAAACAGAGGAAATAATTCGAGTGACTGTTTTCTCATTTCTCCCAAGGAGTACTACCGCTGTTCTAGTACTCCTCTAAATGTGTAAGAGAAAAGATAATTCATTACATGCAACAGATGTTTCTCTTTCAAGACCACTTAAGAAAAACTGGTAGGTTATTAAGAAGACCTATACATAAATGTATGCTATGTACAATATCTACAGAATTTTAGAGAACACAATTTATATCCGTTTACTCTTGTTTTCTTCCCACAAAACTTGGAGCACTACTATGATATCCACCCCCTTGTAATTAATTTCTGGTTGTAAAACTAAACTGTGCCTTTATTGGCAAAGTAAAGTGTTAAGGCAATTGAAGAGATAATACAGGTCCAAAAACCATTCATATCTCTATTACAGGCAAAGGCTAGACCCTTCCTAAATGCCTGTTGAATGAAGTTGAATTAAATTAGTTTGAATTGAATTGAATTGCCTGAGAGAGCTATAGCTGGAGCCAATTATTACTTCATCCTTTGGCCAGTGTTTTCAGCTGAATATTTCAACAATTATTCATTCAACAGATATTGGGTGCATACTTATTATGAGGCAGGCTGAAACTCAGTTCACAGCTGTGGATTCACAGATTTAAAATAAATATGGTCCTTAGTTTGTAATTTCTCACAGTGAACAGAGGAAGATACCGTACAAAGTGCTCTCCGTGGTGTAAGTAGACAGCTCTAGGGAGCTCTCACAGGGATAGGCAAATGAGATGGGAAGCGTGAGGGATGGGGTTGCAGATGACAACCTGGACGGGAGGACACCTGCTTAAAGTCCTAAAGTATGATGACCTTTCTAATCAGAGGAGGCAGTGAGCAGCATTTCTGTGCAGCGGGAAATGTGTCATTTTAGCATTTACTCTGAAATGTTTTCCAAGATTTTTATTACCTTATTGAATTTTTCTAAAATCACTTTCTATTGGCCTCTGGTGTTGTGAATTTGGACCCAGAGTGTTGCAGAGGAATCCTTTGTGATCTCAGAGCTTGATGGTACTGATAACTGCAAACTATAGTGCTTTCAACTCTTGTGGCTGAGCTGGATATATGTCTCACACACACACTCTCACTGTAGTTTTTAATCTCAGCTGTGTAGTTTAATGTCTTATATATATTTTATTTTAAGCAGCTTCATATATTTTTCCCATTTGGTTAATAGATATGGCCATAAGTTGGCATTTTGTAAATGAAATGTATTCGTTAACCTGAGAGTGTTCTTTAGAACTATACTTTCTTTCCCTTTGGAATTGGCTAAGTGATATTTTGTTTGTTTGTTTGTTTGTTTTGTGGTACGCGGGCCTCGCACCGCTGCGGCCCCTCCCGCCGCGGAACACAGGCTCCGGATGCGCAGGCCCAGCGGCCACGGCCCACGGGCCCAGCCGCTCCGTGGCACGTGGTATTTCCCCGGACCGGGGCACGAACCCGCGCCCCCCGCACCGGCAGGCGGACCCCCAACCACTGCGCCACCAGGGAAGCCCTGGCTAAGTGATTTTTAAGATTGATTTATTTGAAGTATAAAACGGTAGACGTAGAGTTTACAGGTCTTCATGTTAAATTCCATTTTCATCAGATAGGAGAATAAAGTGTTGCTAAGATTAATTTTCGCCAACTTTAAACCTTAAATGGAGGAAGGTGGTTCTATGTGAAGCTTGAAATTGGGTTACGTAGAATGTTTACTTCATGTGGAGATCACTTGAGACGTACGATGTTAAATATTTCTGCATCTTTAACTTTTGCTCTGATTTCTACCTATTGTCATATGAATGGAACCTGTTAATTAGCAAAGTGCCCAGACATATTTAAGAGTTGTGCATTCCCCAGTCACAATTCTAGCGAGGAAAAGGGAGACTCTGATAATTAAATCTGTTTAATTGACAATTTCATAGTTTTCTTCGTCTTGGAACTCACTTGAGTGTAAGAAACACTAGATACAAATAAATAACTGCTAAACATTTTAGAAGAAAAGAAACCTACTCCATTAATGTTTCTTAAAATAAAATGCTGAAAGATAAAATAATGTCTATTAAAAGACTCAATTACTTGAATTATTTCTTCACAACATGGTGAATGACAGTTTTTCACTGCCATAAATGTATATTTTATGTAAAGCTCTTTATATTGTAAAATTTAAAACATATCATTGCCAACAATCACACTCCAAATTTCTGAACCCATATACGCTTTTGTTGCAGAGGGAAGAGATATGGAGATATGGAGACATATGTATATATATATATGTATATATGTATACATATGTATATATATATGTATATATATAAAACTGACATATATATAACTGACATATGTATATATATAACTGATTCACTTTGTTATAAAGCAGAAACTAACACACCATTGGAAAGCAATTATACTCTAATAAAGATGTTAAAAAATAGTAATAAAATAAAAGCAATAAAAGAAAAGGAGAAAGAAAATCGTCACAGAGGAAGTTCTAAAAAATTTAATGTGCATATGTATCACCTCTGTATTGGTTAAGATGTAGACGTCCAGCCTCATTCCCAAACATTCTGATTCTAAAAATCCTGCCTTGCCGTCTAAAACAACTTTTGAAAGATGGAAATCCTGAATGATTATGATGCAGGTGGCTTCTAGTATGCACTTAGAGAAACTTTGAAGCATGAAGTTTAATCACCTCTGTCTTTGAAGATTCATGAAATATATGCTGGCAATGGAGGAGGCGATAGGGTGGGTTAGGGTTGAGTTAGTGTAAATGTCTGGAGGTAATGGCATGCTTAATCTACTGGGGGGACCTAAACAAATCAGCATTCAATGAGATCTTTACAGTCTTTAGTCTGTAAGCATTAAGAGATCCATTCCTAGCATCAAAAGTTTGAACTTGTTACATATTTAAAGCCTATGAGATGATGTGCTTCCAACCAGAGTCGGTTTTGCCTGCCTTATATTCCATTTATTAATGCTCCTTTTTTGTGGTTATGTTTATATTGACCTTCTCAAGGTCAGATTTTGCCACAATTTCTTAACCTGCCTGCTTACCTTTACCCTGTATATGTTTCACCAGTTCTTTAAAGGTGTTCTGAGCTATACATTTTTCAAGATATTCTTTTATTTTTCAGTTTTGCTTGTTTATTTTTTTGTGGCCAATTCAAACAATATACTTTATTCACACTTTCTGTTTGAAATTATTGGCCAAAATAAGAAGTAAAAGTCAGGAAGTGGGGTGTCAGTTCAGTAAATAACATACATTTCAGGAAACACTTAGCTCAGAGTACAGTAGTGGGTCACTGGCTGGCTGAGCAGTTGCAGTACCGGCAGGTAACGGCAGGCACATGAGCATTGCAATGGTAGTTGCAGGAATGGCAGACTAAGGAATGGGGCTGCAGCTCCGGTTCTCACTGGGTGGGCAAGAGGGTCTTAAAATGGGTGTGAAGACTGGCGATTTACTGATTTGGTGTACCTCTGCATCAGTGTTTCTCATGTTATGGTTCACAGATAAGATAAGCATATACTGAATCTTCAATTCCACTTTTTATAGAGAAAGTAGATGGTGCTGCCTAGATGGGACACTGAGACAGCAAGTGTAAACCACAACAGTCCAGAGTAAACTGTGGCACTGATCTCTCTATTCCTAGACCACCATCCCTAGAGTTACCTGAGATGTTTGTTAAAATTGCAGAAACTTAAGACTTACTTAAAAAAAATCTCTGGCAGTAGGGTGGGAATTTGCAGTGCCTCCTGTTCCTGGGAAGTTGAAACAAAGCAAGAGAATTACTGCATTAGAGCATTAGAACTTCAGCGCAGTGGTTCTCCAAGTGTGAGCCCCAGACCCGCAACATCCTCACCATCTGATAACTTGTGAGAAATGCAGCTCCTCAGACCCCACCCTAGACCTACTGAATGGGAAACTGGGGAAGGGACCAGTCCAGTTGTTTTAACAGACACTCCAGGTCATCCTGATGCACACTGAAGCTTGAGAATCACTGCTTTATTGAATATGGCAAACCAGCACGTTTCTGATTTTCTCTGTTCATTACTTAGAATTATAATGAAATGATTAAAAAAAATTGGGCTGCTATTCTCACTTAAATTTTCTCATGTGAGAGATTATAAACGTTAAGCATCATAGGAAGAACTTTGGAGGAGATAGGTGCTGCCTTAACTTGAATTGTAGTCATCTGACTTTCTTGAAAGTTTTGGACAGTGTGTGTGTGTGTGTATGTGTGTGTGACATTCTAAAATGGAGGAAGATGGCAAGTTTGAATCGGAGAGCTAATGAGGAGTGGATGGGATTATGCAGAAGAGAAGAACAATAAAACAGGGACACATACAGTAGCATCGTACATCTCAGGGGGCCTGGTTGTGATGCTCCATTGCCAGTGCCTCATGCACTCAACTCTGAGGCAGGCACTGAGACCCTCAGGTTCACCTGCTCTTTAGCACAACAATCTGACTATTTTAAAAGTGGTTCCTTTTGAAAAAAATAATTTAGAAGTATTTTTTTTTTTTTTAGTTTTAGCCTTTTAGTAGTGGCAAAACTAGCGTTAGCAAAAGCCTCTAGCAATAAATAGATGAGATTAATAAACCAAACCTAAGAGGAGTGCACAGAACTTTTCCAACCCAGAAAAGCAGTTTTCTTTTCTTACCATAATATTATATTTGCAGAGACATGCTTGGCATTGTCATATTTGTTGATTGTCCAGCTCATTTTTCAGTTTCCTGTTGGCAAATGTACTTGCTGAAGAATTAAGTCACACAGACCTCAGATCCAGTAACTAATGGTACTTGAAAATGCCTTGTATATCTTCAAATTCCAGTGCATGAGATTTTGTGTTTTTGTGTGCCATTGTTTAATTAGATACAAGTTTGATAAATATTGTTAGCAGATCATTTGTGAATCACCCATAGTTCTCAAGAACGGCAGCTCCTGAGTTCACTTTTAACATGTCCAAGTAAGTCAGAGCCAGTTATGCTAAAGGGACCAATTGATGTTTGTATATGTGTGTTTGGGAATAGAGTGTGTGTCTTTGAATAATTGGATGTCTGTGTGTTACAAAGCCAAACATTGTGAAATCTTTTCTTTTAATTCATTTTTCCACTCAACAGGTATAGAAGACAGTTAAGTGATAACTAGTTCAAAACCCTGTACTTGATTAAAGATTGATTCAGGATTGGAACTGGTACCTAATGATACAGAGTGTCTCCTGTGTATTCCAGGCACCATTCACTTGTATGGTCTTCAATTCATTTATAAAATATTACTATTGAGGTCAAAATTAGTTGCTATATTTTACATTCAATAACTTAATAAGTAAATAAGTGAGGCCTTTGAATAAATTCAAGGGAGGCCCCCAAGAAGCCCTTTATTGAGATGAGTAGAATATGATATCCATTAATAAGCACGTATTAATACATGTGATTCAAAAGTAACATTTTCAAGGAAGGAAAGGTGTCTAAAAGCCTCCCAAATCTGTGTGATCTGATTGAATTAACGTTGCTTACAATAGGGCCCAAGAGAAATACAACTATATTTCTGTATATTATCTGTCCGTAAAAGACACTCTTATTCCTGGGGAAGTATTCTAAAAAACTGAAGATAAAATATTACCTTTGGAGTCCTCTTCTTCCTCATATCCTATTCCTGAGAGTAGCAGGTAATAAATAAAGTATTAGGCTAGATTTTCAGTTTAAATTTAATTTTGAGTCCTGCAGTGGATTCAGCTGTGGCATTCAAACATCGTTTTTGCAGGTGCAGAGAGAGAGTTATTTAGCTCTGCAGCATGACTAATTGCTAGTAATTGCCTATAGGAAAGGAGTTGGGAAGGCTTATCTCCAGAGCTTCCGCATTATATTTTGTGCAGGGGCCCTGGCAGCACGGGATAGCAGCAGGGCACAGGAGACCCATTGAGAAATTGTCGTCAACTGCATCAAATATGCATTTATGTGTTTACCTAAGGCCTCATTTTCATTTCTGATTAACCTTTATGTAGAACTGGCTCTTACCAGTACAGTACTTTCCCTTCTCGTCTCTAGCTTGCTTCCTCTTTCCAATGACTAATGTGCTATGTCCTAGTACTTAATATGCCTTCTAAAGAAATATTAGGTAATTTGCCTATGCATGAAAAGAAAAATCTATTTACAAGGAAATTACATGGTGGAGTAAGTTTTACAAGATAAAAATTGAGTATATATTTAAGTCAGATCTTTCTGCAATCTTGTGAAAGTGTAAAGTTCCTGTGTCATTTTTTGATTATTATTATTATCATTATTTTTGCCTTCTGTCTCTGTTATACTTTTGTTAAATCTAACTCAATTTGAAGAATGGAATTCATCACATTGTTGCCTTTCTACAATCATCTGGAACTGCAAAACCCTATACAAAAAAAAAAAAAAAAAAAAAATAGTAGCTTACGGACCATAAAGATTTAAGCAGATATAACCCAAGAGATAACATGGATTGTTTCTAAGTATAAGATGAAGGAAACCCAGGTCTTAGCTAATATTGAGGATTATCTTACTATCTACAAAGCATCTTGCTGAATTTCAAGACATTTTTTGAACAGAAGCAGAATTCCAACACTTTTTTTGTTTGTTTTCTCTATTTCTTTTATCTCATATCTCTTAAATATTGAATTACCATAAACTTGTGATTGACCTGCCCCCAACGTATCTAGGTAGTTTATCTTAGAAGCTTTGTGAATTAAGCCAAAAAGGAAATGCAGTATAATTTAAGACCTTGGTAATATCCAGCTTGGTTAGTTTTATTCTATTACATGGACCTTAAACTAATTGGGTAGTTTAAATAGTGCCATTTAAATAGTGATTTATCCACTACTCCTACTTTGGTGATAGATAAGATTCAGAAGCTTATTTCTAGGTGTGTGTATTAGGAGAAACAGAGCCTGTAGGAAATATAAATAAATATACACACACACACATACATACATAAATAAACATACATACATACACACACATACAGAAAGAGAGAGATATTGATTTTGAAGTCTGTGAAGTCCCACATGCTGCTCTCTGGAAACTGGAGACCCAGCAAAGCCAGTGGTGTGATTCAATTCAAGTTGGAAGGCCTGAGGACCAGAGCAGCTGATGGTTTAAATCACAGTCCAAGGGCTGGAGGAGATGAGATGAAATGACCCCACTCAAGCAGGAAGGCAGGCAGGAACCAAAAGGAGTGAATTCCTCCTTGTTCTGCCTTTTTGTTTTATCCAGTCCCTTGATGGAATGGATGAAGCTCACCCACAATGGTGAGGGCGATTTTCTTTACTCAGTCTACCAATTCACATGTTAACCTCTTCCACAAACACCCTCACAGACACACCCAGAAATAATGTTTTAACAGTTCTCTGGGCATGCCTTATCCCAGTCAAATTGATACCTAAAGTTAACCATCATAGTGTGACTGATACGATTCTTAAATTACAAATTTTGAAATGGTTAAGGAGGGTGCCCCTGCTTCTTTTTTTCCAAGTTTAATTCCCAACTAGATTTCTGCACTTTGAAGAAATATATCCTAGCGGGGAGGAAACGCTTTTGACTCTTTTTAATAAAATACTTAGAAAAAGTAATTTATACGATAGTAGGAGCTTACTTTTGGAAAAATAATTTACTTAAGAGAATTCTCTAAGAGAGGAATGGTTTTAAACGAAGACATTTCAGGGAAGAGTTTCTTTTGATAGAAGTGTCTCTTCAGTATAGTGGATAAGTTGGTTCCTTTCTGGTTCCTGGTGACCTATGCAGCACCGAGTAGGAAATGATGCAGAAATGAATGGTATGGACTCATTTGTCAGGCAGGGCTTCGAGTTTCTTGAAGGACAACTGAGTTTCCTTCCCTTCTTTTCTCACACCCGCTCATCCTTTTCTCTTTCAGTGGTTTTTCTCTCTCATTAAACCACTAGGGTGACTGCCCTTCTAGTAGCATCTCAGCATTAGTTTTTAAGGGTCTGCAGCCTCTTTTAAAACTCATATTGGGCTTCTATAGCAATGAAGACAAATCACCAAAAATCACAGTAGTTCTGGGGCTTCCCTGGTGGTGCAGTGGTTAAGAACCCTCCTGCCAATGCAGGGGACACAGGTTTGAGCCCTGGTCCAGGAAGATCCCACATGCCGCCGAGCAACTAAGCCCATGTGCCACAACTACTGAGCCTGCGCTCTGGAGCCCACCAGCCACAACTACTGAGCTCACGAGCCACAACTACTGAAGCCTGCATGCCTAGAGCCCATGCTCCGCAACAAGAGAAGCCATGGCAATGAGAAGCCCGCGCAGCACAACGAAGAATAGCCCCCAATCACTGCAACTAGAGAAAGCCTGCATGCAGCGACAAAGACCCAACACAGCCAAAAATAAGTAAATAAAATAAATAAATTTATTTTTAAAAATCACAATAGTTCAGTAAGAGAGTATTTCTATCATTTTGAGGTCATTTCAAAGGAATTTTGGACATATATCACTGAGCTCAATTTTAAATATGCATTTATGTGTTTACCTAATCAACTCTCCGAAGCTGGGTCTCTGACCTGTTTGGAAGACCTGTCCTCTGCTTAGAGACCAGCCTTCCAGACCAGCTCATCTGTAGAAGGGACAAAAAGCAGTGACCCTGGGGTGTGTTTCCATGTTGTTGTTGTTGATTTTCTCTTCATTTAGTTAAGCAGTCAGTTTTAATTTCACTGACCAGTTTAATTTATGTATAAGTTGATTCATTTGTAGTTTATCTTATTTCCTTCTAGGTTTTAGGCAATGAAGGACCAAATTGATTTACATAATTTATCTGACAAACATATGTGATTAAATTTGAACAGCATTTCCTCAGAAACCTCTTTTTAGTCTCTTCCAGGCGAGCTCTGATAACCTTATTTTCTACCTCAGTAGAACGATTTATCTTTCCTTCATGGTCTTGTAATTATATATATATATATATATATATATATATATATATATATATATATATTTATGTACTATTTTCTTCCATCAAGTATTTTTCTAATGACTATGTTGTATCGCGTACCATTAAGTGAATATACTCTGTGAGTAAAATGGATAAAAACCACTGCCTCGTGAAACTTATGTTCTAGCAAGAAAGGCACAAACTTAAGCAACATGTATTATAATGTTCGGTAATGAAAAATAAAGATAAAGTGAAGATAAAATGAAGCAGGATAAAAATGGAGCATAACCTGGGAGGAGAGGTCATGGCAAGATTAGGCTCTCTGGTTAGGAAAGGCCTCTCTGAGCAGATGAGGCCAAGCCAAGAACTGAATGATAAGGAGCTGCCCATCCTGTGAAGGTCATTGGGGAGAGTTCTCCAGTCAAAAGGGGAACCCTAAAGGGGACTCGGTTATTATCCTGGAGGAAGAGAAAGAAGGTCAGTGACACTGGGTTTGATGAATGAGGGAAAGCGGTAGAAATGGAGACCGTAGAGGCTGACAGGGAACAGATCACTTAGGCCTTGTTGTCTGACGTAAGTTCATCTGCTGTTTTTTATGTTCAGTGGGATTTTACATCATATCTCATCTGTTGTTAGATCATGCCAGCCATATAAGCATGGGATCTGCAGTTACCTTTTCAGCCCTGAAGCCTAGCACTTAGTAAATATTGGATGGGTGGCTGGATGCATGGACAGACAAATGGCTTAATGGCCCTACAGCCCTGTTGCTCTTTTTCAGTGAGTCTGTTATAAACAGATTTTTGCTAGTTTATTTTGCTTTGCTTTTCTAATATCAGAGTTATACATGTTGCTAGTTGGTGCTGCATTTGTTGCCTTTGACAAGAGCAAGTTTAAAACTTGTTACCTCTAGGTAATTACAATTTTCTCTGCCTTGTGCCTTGAACGTTACACCCGTTTTCATCCTCTCCCTAGGTTAAAAAATCTGATTGGCTTGACACCTTGAGAATGATTGACTGTCCACTTAAGGTTACTTGTATTTCCATCCGATAATCCTAAAGGATAATAGTATGCCAGATTCCCTGGCTCAGAGGTCAGAGGATCAGACATCAACTCTCTTAAAACAATGGGATGGGACAGACAGAATGATCATAACTTGGTTAATCCTCCTTCATCAGGGCCCTGGAGCTCAGTGTATGTTGTGGGCTTGGTGACAGCCTCCTTGAGTAATATTCCATTGTATATATGTGCCACATCTTCTTTATCCATTCATCTGTCGATGGACAGTTAGGTTGCTTCCATGTCCTGCTCTTGTAAATAGAGCTGTGGTGAACATTGTGATACATGACTCTTTTTGTATTATGGTTTTCGCAGGGTATATGCCCAGTAGTGGGATTGCTGGGTCATATGGTAGTTCTATTTTTAGTTTTTTAACAAACCTCCACACTGTTCTCCACAGTGGCTATATCAATTTACATTCCCAACAACAGTGTAAGAGGATTCCCTTTTCTCCACACCCTCTCCAGCATTTATTGTTTGTAGATTTTTTGATAATGGCCATTCCGACTGGTGTGAGGTGATACCTCATTATAGTTTTGATTTGCATTTCTCTAATGATTAGCGATGTTGAACACCCTTTCATTTGTTTGTTGGCAGTCTGTATGTCTTCTTTGGAGAAATGTCTAGGTCTTCTGCCCATTTTTAAATTGAATTGTTTGTGTTTTTGATATTGAGCTGCATGAGCTGCTTCTAAATTTTGGAGATTAATCCTTTGTCCATTGCTTCATTTGCAAGTATTTTCTCCCATTCTGAGGGTTGTCTTTTCGTCTTGTTTATGGTTTCCTTTGCTGTGTAAAAGCTTTGAAGTTTCATTAGGTCCCATTCGTTTATTTGTGTTTTTAATTTCCATTTCTCTAGGAGGGGGGTCAAAAAGGATCTTGCTGTGATTTATGTCATAGAGTGTTCTGCCTATGTTTTCCTCTAAGAGTTGTATAGTGTCTGGCCTTACATTTAGGTCTTTAATCCATTTTTAGGGTTTTTTTTGTGTGTATGTTGTTAACGAGTGTTCTAATTTCATTCTTTTACATGTAGCTGTGCAGTTTTCCCAGCACCACTGATTGAACAGGCTGTCTTTTCTCCATTGTATATTCTTGCCTCCTTTATCAAAGATAAGGTGACCATATGTGCGTGGGTTTGTCTCTGGGCTTTCTATCCAGTTCCATTGATCTATATTTCTGTTTTTGTGCCAGTACCACACTGTCTTGATTACTGTAGCTTTGTAGTATAGGCTGAAGTCAGGGAGCCTGATTCAGGATGTTTATTCTTAAGTTTTATAGTACTCCTTACTTTTCTTGGATTATCTCTAAAAAACAATCATAGGGTTTTCAAATATAAGCTCAAATAAGGACTTGGCAATTGTGGCTAGATTCTTCATGAATAATTATAATAATAATAGAGTAATTTTTGTTTGCATTTATTTTTATATGATTCTAACATATAACCTCTGTCTCTTGATCCTGTTCATCTTAAAGCTAGCACTCTTTTCCTGGTATTTTCCAGGCAGTGTATTTGAGTGGAGCTTCCAAAACCCATCCCTCTCCACCACATCCTCCTCTCTTCACACTCAGGGATGTCCCAAATATCAATTTAAGGCTTTGCACAGAAGTCAGGCTTACCCACATTGTTTGTATGTCTCTCCCTCATCTGCTTGTACAGTTCTTGAAGGCAGTAACTATATCCTGCTCTTTTTGCTCTCTCCTTTAGCACCCAGCAGAGACCCTGCTATGACCCACTTAGGTAGATAAATGAATGAAAGTTTTATTCCTATTTTTATTTTAGTTGAGTTCTTTAATCCATAATTTCCAAATTTCCCAGCTCTGCTTGGAGATCTGAATCTCAGAATGACCTGTGACCTTGAAGAGACCACTGGGAAGGGTGACATTGGCCAGAGAAGGGGGAGACGTTTTTTCAGTAGAAAGTCTTCTTTCCTGTGCATTTTCCTACTGCAGAGAGAGAATAGGCCCCTTTTCCTGCTGTGCGCACTCCTGTTTTTTTGTGTGTGTGTTTTTTTTTTAACATCTTTATTGGAGTATGATTGCTTTACAATGTTGTTAGTTTCTGCTTTATAACAAAGTGAATCAGTTATACATATACATATGTTCCCATATCTCTTCCCTTTCCCTCCCTCCCTCTCCTCTTCCGTCTCCCTCCCTCCCACCCTCCCTATCCCACCCCTCTAGGTGGTCACGAAGCACCGAGCTGATCTCCCTGTGCTATGCGGCTGCTTCCCACTCCTGTTTTTATTAGCGTACCGAGCTAGACTGCTGTATGCATGCCACAATGAGCGTGCCACACTGGTGTGATGTTAATGTGACTTGAATGCAGAATCTGTTTTTCTCTCCCATAGTCTCCAGGGCTTTAGAGAATTTTTTGTCACCGTCTTATTTAACTATTATCTTTCTTAAAAGGTTGGCTTTATTACACCAATTATTTTCTCGTTCTTTCCCTGATTCCTTTCACTCAAATTCAGTAAACTCTCATCTTCAAGTACATTATCCTGCAGCTCATTCATACCTTCACGCTTGCTCCTTGAATTGAATTCAGAATCTGATTTGAGGCTTGTCTCTCTGAGTGTAAAACACCTCCTGCTATAAATAAACACACTGAGTTTACTGAGGTTTGATACTTAGATGAATCACATCAGCATATATTTTGCTTCATGCTATCAGCATCTTGTGGGTTGAGCTCTCATCATTTTTTGCCCTGAAAATGACAGTGCTAAATATGTCCTGAGGGGCTAAGGCAGGTTGAGGAAACTCTCCTCATTGCCACTGTAGGAGAGAGCCAAGTGTAATGTAGCCTAGTGGAAGAAGCATCATCTTTCTTTTCCTTCCTTCTAATTTCCTTTACTTTTAAGGGTCATAGATGAGTAAACTGTTGTATTGTAGATAAGCAAGGACTAATCAGGGGAAGAGAAACACCAATAACAAAAACAGTTACACCTGTTCTATAGATGTACACCTGAGCCTCAGAGAAGTAAAGGACTTGTCCCTAATCACAAAGCAAATATGTGATAGAACTGGGATTTGAATTCAGGCTCTCAGACTCTGAGTCTAGAGCATCAGACCTTAGTAAGTCTCCGTCACTTGGCTTAAGATGCGATAAGCTCTCCATCTACCCCTAGTTTTGGCGTGGGTTGGACGGGGAATGCACCTTGAACTGACAGCTCTCCATGAGGAAATCTGCAGAAAAGCCATTCTTAGCAATTTTGCCAACATTTTCAGATACTTTCTGGGGGGTGGGGGGAGCTTCATCATTTGTAAGTTTTTCAGAAATGGTCCAGCAACTCGATTTAAAATGTAAGGATTTCTTTCTTTTGTTTGAAATTTGGGGACCCCTGTCAAAAGTCTGGGTCATGATATTTCCTGTTTTCATATCAATCACACTAAGGTGTATTTGCATTCTTACTATGTACTGATTACAACTTTGTCTTTATCTCTATTAGTTCATTTAAGTATCATCACAACCCATAAAATGTAGTTAGTACTAGTTCCATTTTACAAATGAGGAATCATTGAAAGGTTAAGACACTTGTCCAAAGTCACACAGATAATGAGTAAAAGTTTGACTGGCAGACTGGCATAAGAGCCTCTGCTGTAAAGTTCTATAACTGCTACAAAGTTGAGATTTAGAGGAGTTAAGCATTGACCCCAAGGCCATATACCTAGTAAGATGTAGGCTTTAAATGTAGACCAGTTCCACATGACTTCTGAAGCTATTCCTTTAACACCACTAAATACATAGGGCTGAATAAATACCTTCTGTCAGTGTTTATGACTATAGTGTACTTTAAAAAAAAAAAATTAGTCTTTTTCTTTTTTAAACTGAAGTATAGTTGATTTACAGTGTGGTGTTTCTGGTATACAGCAAAGTGATTCAGTAATACATATATATATATGTGTATATATATATATATGTATACATATATATATTCTTTTTCATATTCTTTTACATTATAGGTTATTACAAGGTATTGAATATAGTTCCCTGTGCTATGCTGTACGACCATGTTGTTTATCTGTATTATAGATAGTAGTTTGTATCTACTAATTCCAAACCCCTAATTTATTCTTCTCTCCCTTCCCCTTTGGTAACCATAATTTTGTTTCCTATGTCTGTAAATCTGTTTGTGTTTTGTAAATAAGTTCATTTGTATCATTTTTTACATTCAACATCTAAGTGGTATTGTATGATATTTGTCTTTCTCTGTCTGACATACTTCACTTAGTATGATCATCTCTGGGTCTGTCCATGTTGCTGCAAATGGCATATACCCCAATGTTCATAACATCACTATTTATAATAGCTAAGATTTGGAAGTAACTTAATGTCCATCGAGAGATGAATGGATAAAGATGCGGTTTGTGCACGTGCGCGCGCGCGCACACACACACACACACAAACACACACGCACAATGGGATACGGCTCAGCTATAAAAAGGAATGAAATACTATATAGTTCTTTATTATTATTATTACTATTATTTAATATCTTTATTGAGTATAATTGCTTTACAATGGTATGTTAGTTCTGCTTTATAATGGAGTGAATCAGCTATACATATACATATATCCCCATATCTCCTCCCTCTTGCGTCTCCCTCCCACCCTCCCTGTCCCAACCCTGTAGGTGGTCACAAAACACCAAGCTGATATCTCTGTGCTATGTGGCTGCTTCTCACTAGCTATCTATTTTACATTTGGTAGTATATATAAGTCCATGCCACTCTATCACTTCGTCCCAGCTTGCCCTTCCCCCTCACTGTGTCCTCAAGTCCATTCTCTACCTCTGCGTCTTTATTCCTGTCCTACCCCTAGGTTCTTCAGAAACACCTTTTTTTCTTTAGATTCCATTCATATGTGTTAGCATACGGTATTTATTTTTCTCTTTCTGACTTACTTAACTCTGTATGACAGTCTCTAGGTCCATCCAACTCAGTACAAATAACTCGATTTTGTTTCTTTTTATGGCTGAGTAATAGTCCATTGTATACATGTGCCACATCTTCTTTATCCATTATTCTGTCGATGGAAACTTAGGTTGCTTCCATGTCCTGGCTATTGTAAATAGAGCTGCAGTGAACATTGTGGCACATGACTCTTTTTGAATTATGGTTTTCTCAGGGTATATACCAAGTAGTGGAATTGCTGGGTTGTATGGTAGTTCTATTTTTAGTTTTTTTAAGGAACCTCCATACTGTTCTCCATAGTGGCTGTATCAATTTACATTCCCACCAACAGTGCAAGAGGGTTCCCTTTTCTCCACACCCTCTCCAGCATTTATTGTTTGTAGATTTTTTGATGATGGCTATTCTAAATGGTGTGAAGTGATATCTCATTGTAGTTTTGATTTGCATTTCTCTAATGATTAATGATGTTGAGCATCCTTTCATGTGTTTGTTGGCAATCTGTGTATCTTCTTTGCAGAAATGTCTATTTAGGTCTTCTGCCCATTTTTGGATTATGTTGTTTTTTTTTTTTTTTGATATTGAGCTGCATGAGCTGCTTCTAAATTTTGGAGATTAATCCTTTGTCTGTTGCTTCGTTTGCAAATAATTTCTCCCATTCTGTGGGTTGTCTTTTTGTCTTGTTTATGGTTTCCTTTGCTGTGCAAAAGCTTTTAAGTTTCATTAGGTCCCATTTGTTTCTTTTTGGTTTTATTTCCATTTCCTGAAGAGGTGGGTCAAAAAGGATGTTGCTGTGATTTATATCATAGAGTGTTCTGCCTATGTTTTCCTCTAAGTTTTATAGTGTCTGGACTTACGTTTAGGTCTTTAATCCATCTTGAGTTTATTTTTGTGTATGGTGTTAAGGAGTATACTAATTTCATTCTTTTACATGTAGCTGTGCAGTTTTCCCACAACCACTGATTAAAGAGGCTGTCTTTTCTCCATTCTGTATTCTTGCCTCTTTACCAAAGATAAGGTAACCATGTGTGTGTGGGTTTATCTCTGAGCTTTCTATCCTGTTACACTGATCTATATTTCTGTTTTTGTGCCAGTACCATACTGTCTTGATGACTGTAGCTTTGTAGTATAGTCTGAATTCAGGGAGCCTGATTCATCCAGCGCCATTTTTCTTTCTCAAGGTTGCTTTGGCTATTTGGGGTCTTTTGTGTTTCTATGCAAATTGTGAAATTTTTTGTTCTAGTTCTGTGAAAAGTACCATTGGTAGTTTGATAGGGATTGCATTGAATCTGTAGATTGCTTTGTGTAGTAGAGTCATTTTCACACTGTTGATTCTTCCAGTCCAAGAACATGGTATATCTCTCCATCTTTTTGTATCATCTTTAATTTCTCTCATCAGTGTCTTACAGTTTTCTGCATGCAGGTCTTTTGTCTCCTTAGGTAGGTTTATTCCTAGATATTTTATTCTTTTTGTTTCAATGGTAAATGAGAGTGTTTCCTTAATTTCTCTTCCAGATACTTCATCATTAGTGTATAGGAATGCAAGAGATTTTTGTGCATTAATTTTGTATCCTGCTACTTTACAAAAATCATTGATTAACTCTAGTATCTTTCTGGTAACATCTTTGGGATTTTCTATGTATGGTATCATGTCATCTGCAAACAGTGAGAGCTATACTTCTTTTATGATTTGGATTCCTTTTATTTATTTTTCTTCTCTGATTCCTGTGGCTAAAACTTCCAAAACTATTTTGAATAGTAGTGGTGAGAGTGGACAACCTTGTCTTGTTTTTGATCTTAGAGGAAATGGTTTCAGTTTTTCACCAATGAGAATGATGTTTGGTGTGGACTTGTCATATTTATTATGTTGAGGTAGGTTCCCTCTATGCCCACTTTCAGGAGAGCTTTTATCGTAAATCGGTGTTGAATTTTGTCAAAAGCTTTTTCTGCATCTATTGAGATGATCATATGGTTGTTTCTCCTTCAGTTTATTAATATGATTTATCACATTGATTTGCATATATTGAGGAATCCTTGCATTCCTATAATAAACCCCACTTGATCATGGTGTATGATCCTTTTAATGTGTTGTTGGATTCTGTTTGCTAATATTTTGTTGAGGATTTTTGCACCTATGTTCATCAGTGATATTGGCCTGTAGTTTTCTTTCTTTGTGACATCTTTGTCTGGTTTTGGTATCAGGGTGATGGTGGCCTCATAGAATGAGTTTGGGAGTGTTCCTCCCTCTGCTATATTTTGGAACAGTTTGAGAAGGATAGGTGTTAGCTCTTCTCTAAATGTTTGATAGAATTTGATCATGAAGCCATCTGGTCCTGCAGTTTTGTTTGTTGGAAGATTTTTAATCAGATACTCAATTTCAGTGCTTGTGATTGGTCTCTTTATATTTTCTATTTCTTCCTGGTTCAGTCTCAGAAGGTTGTGCTTTTCTAAGAATTTGTCCATTTCTTCCAGGTTGTCCATTTTATTGGTATATAGTTGCTTGTAGTAATCTCTCATGATCCCTTGTATTTCTGCAGTGTCAATTGTTACCTCTCCTTTTTCATTTCTAATTCATTGATTTGAGTCTTCTCCCTTTTTGTCTTGATGAGTCTGGTTAATTATTTACCAATTTTTTTTATCTTCTCAAAGAACCAGCTTTTAGTTTTATTGATCTTTGCTATCATTTCCTTCACTTCTTTTTATTTCTGATCTGAATTTTATGATTTCTTTCCTTCTCCTAACTTTGTTGTTTTTGTTGTTGTTCTTCTTCTTTCTCTAATTGCTTTAGGTGTAAGGTTGGGTTGATTATTTGAGATATTTCTTGTTTCTTGAGGTAGGATTGTATTTCTATATATTTCCCGCTTAGAACTGCTTTTGCTGCATCCCATGGGTTTTGGGTCTTCATGTTTTCATTGTCATTTGTTTCTACATAGGTTTTGATTTCCTCTTTGATTTCTTCAGTGATCTCTTGGTTATTAAGTAGTATATTGTTTAGACTCCATGTGTTTGTATTTTCTACAGATTTTTTTTCCTGTAATTGATATCTAGTCTGATAGCATTGTGGTCAGAAAGGATACTTGATACAATTTCAATTTTCTTAAATTTACCAAGGCTTGTTTTGTGACCCAAGATATGATATATCCTGGAGAATGTTCCATGAGCACTTGAGAAGAAAGTGTATTCTGTTGTTTTGGGATGGAATGTCCTATAAATATCAATTAAATTCATCTTGTTTAATGTATCATTTAAAGATTGTGTTTCCTTATTTATTTGCATTTAGGATGATGTGTCCATTGGTAAAATTGGGGTTTTAATGTCCCCTACTATGATTGTATTACTGTCGATTTCCCGTTTTATGGCTGTTAGCATTTGCCTTATGAATTGAGGTGCTCTTATGTTGGAGCATAAATATTTACAATTGTTATATTATCTTCTTGGATTGAGCCTCTGATTGTTATGTAGTGTCTTTCTTTGTCTCTTATAATAGCCTTTACTTTAAAATGTATTTTGTCTGATATGAAAATTGCTACTCCAGCTTTCTTTTGATTTCCATTTTCATGGAATATCTTTTTCCATCCACTCACTTTCAGTCTGTATGTGTCCCTAGGTGTGAAGTGGGTCTCTTGTAGACAATATATATACATGTCTTGTTTTTGTATCCATTCAGCCAGCCTGTGTCTTTTGGTGGGAGCTTTTAATGCATTTACATTTAAGCTAATTATCGATATGTATGTTCCTATTATATTTTCTGAATTGTTTTTTGTTTGTTATTGTAGGTCTTTTCCTTCTCTTGTGTCTCCTGCCTAGAGAAGTTCCTTTAGCATTTGTTGTAAAGCTGGCTTGGTGGTACTGAATTCTCTTAGCTTTTGCTTGTCTGTAAAGGTTTTAATTTCTTCCTCAAAGCTGAATGAGATCCTTGCTGGTTAGAGTAATCTTGGTTGTAGGTTTTTCCCTTTCATGACTTTAAATATATCTTGCCACTCCCTTCTGGCTTGCAGAGTTTCTGCTGCAAGATCAGCTGTTAACCTTATGGGGATTCCCTTGTATGTTATTTGTTGTTTTTCCCTTGCTGCTTTTAATATTTTTTCTTTGTATTTAAATTTTGATAGTTTGATTAGTATATGCCTTGGTGTGTTTCTCCTTGGATGTATCCTGTATGGGACTCTGTGCTTCCTGGGCTTGACTGACTATTTTCTTTCCCATATTAAGGAAGTTTTTGACCTGAATCTCTTCAAATATTTTCTCAGTCCCTTTCTTTTTCTCTTCTTCTTCTGGGACCCCTATAATTTGAATGTTGGTGCACTGAATGTTGTCCCAGAAGTCTCTGAGACTGTCCTCAGTTCTTTTCCTTTTTTTTCTTTATTCTGCTCTGCAGTAGTTATTTCCACTATTTTATCTTCCCGGTCACTTATCCATTCTTTTGCCTCATTTATTCTGCTATTGATTCCTTCTAGAGAATTTTTAATTTCATGTATTGTGTTGTTCATCATTGTTTGTTTGCTCTTGAGTTCTTCTTTGTCCTAGTTAAACATTTCTTGTATTTTCTCCATTCTGTTTCCAAGATTTTGGATCATCTTTACTGTCATTACTCTGAATTCTTTTTCAGGTAGACTGCCTATTTCCTCTTCATTTGTTTGGTCTGATGGGTTTTTATCTTGCTCCTTCATCTGCTGTGTATTTCTCTGTCTTCTCATTTTGCTTAACTTACTGTGCTTGGGGCCTCCTTTCCGCAGGCTGCAGGCTTGTAGTTCCCATTGTTTTTGGTGTCTGCCTCCAATAGGTAAGGTTCGTTCAGTGGGTTGTGTAGGCTTCCTGTTGGAGGGGACTAGTGCCTGTGTTCTGGTGGATGAGGCTGGATCTTCTCTTTCTGGTGGGCAGGACCGCATCTGCTGGTGTGTTTTGGGGTGTCTGTGACCTTATTATGATTTTAGGCAGCCTCTCTGCTAATGGGTGGGGTTGTGTTCCTGTCTTGCTAGTTGTTTGGCCTAGGGTGTCCAGCACTGTAGCTTGCTGGTCGTTGAATGGAGCTGGGACTTAGCGTTAAGAGAGATCTCTGGGAGAGCTTTTACCATTTGATGTTACGTGGAGCTGGGAAGTCTCTTTTGGACCAGTGTCCTGAACTCGGCTCTGCCACCTCAGAGGCACATACCTGACACCCAGACGGAGCACCAAGACCCTGTCAGCCACACAGCTCAGAAGAAAAGGGAGAAAAAAAGAAAGAAAGAAAGAAAAAAGGAAAATAAAAAGAAATAAGGTTATTAAAATAAAAAAAGTTCAAAAATTATGAAAAATTAAAAAGTAATAAAAAGAAAGAGAAAAGAAAGAAAGAACAGAGCAACGAAAGCAAGAAACAAATCCACCAGTGATAACAAGTGCTAAAAAACAAAACAGAACAAAAAAACAACAGACAGAACGTGTGGACAAATGGTAAAAGCACAGCTATACAGAGAAAATCACAGAAAGAAGCATAAACTTTCTCAAAAAAAGAGAAAAAGGAAAAAAATATATATAAAAGAAAAAGGAAGAGAGCAACCAAATGAAACAAATCTAGCAATGATAATACACTCTAAATACTAAACTAATATAAACATACAGCTAGAAGCCAGTCAGTCACATACAGCAAACCCCATGTCTACAGTTGCTCCCAAAGTCCACCTCCTCATTTTGGGATGATTCGTTGTCTTTTCATGTACTCCACAGATGCAGGGTACATCAAGTTGATTGTGGAGATTTAACCCGCTGCTCCCGAGGCTGCTGGGAGAGATTTCCCTTTCTCTTCTTTGTTCGCACAGCTCCTGGCGTTCAGCTTTGGATTTGGCCCCGCCTCTGCGTGTAGATTGCCTGAGGGCGTCTGTTCTTCGCTCAGACAGGACGGGGTTAAAGGAGCAGCTGATTCTGGGGCTTTGGCTCACTCAGGCCTGGGGGAGGGAGGGGTACGGATGTGGGGTGAGCCTGCAGCGGCAGAGGCCGGTGTGAAGTTGCACCAGCCTGAGGCGCGCTGTGCGTTTTCCCGGGGAAGTTGTCCCTGGATCACAGGACCCTGGCAGTGGCGGGCTGCATAGGCTTCCGGGAGGGGAGGTGTGGATAGTGATCTGTGCTTGCACACAGGCTTCTTGGTGGCTGCAGCAGCAGCCTTAGCATTTCATGCCCGTCTGTGGTGTCCGTGCTGATAGTCGCGCCTCGCGCCTGTCTCTGGAGCTTGTTTAGGCAGTTTTCTGAACCCCTTCTCCTCGTGCACCCCGAAACAATGGTCTCTTGCATCTTAGGCAGGTCCAGACTTTTTCCCGGACTCCCTCCCCGGTAGCTGTGGTGCACTAACCCACTTCAGGCTCTGTTGACGCAGCCAACCCCAGTCCTCTCCCTGGGATCTGATCTATATAATTCCTTATTAGGGAAATCTGTCTTTTCCCTTCTATGTTCTATGTCCTGTATGTCTCTGGAAGGCAGAGACTTTGTCATATCAGAGATTATATTTATAGCCCTTACTTCACCAGTTATTGTCAATGTTGTGTCACCAAGCGTTTTTCAAGTAACCTGGAGGAAAATCCTAAATGAAAGAGACTGCCTCCAAACCTAGAATCTTGAAATCTTTCTTGCTCATGGAAAATAACAGGTTATTGTATTTTCTTTGACTTACCTAAGATCACACAGAAAACTGTAGTAGTAGTAGTAGTAGCAACAAAGAAAATAATAACATATTGAGTGCTTAAAATGTAATAAGGATTACTCTAAGATTTTTATATATTCTCCCTCTCTTCATATATATATTTTATATATTTTAATATATATTGTACTTATATATACACACACTCAACATAAAATGATCATATGTATATTACATACAGTTGTATACACTTGTTATTTACTTTGATAAAAGAGAAAATTTAGACAAGGAATTTTAGTAACTTTGCCAAGATGACTTACCTCACTAGGACATGGAACCAGGATTCAAATTCAGGTTGTCTGGCTCAGGTTACCTAGAATCCTAGTGTATTTTTTACTGCAGGAGCACTTCCACCTAATTATAATATGAGCAAGTCACTGCTGGTGTCTCATTTGTTAGGACATGCACAAGATACTAAAAATAATGGTCGGTGTACTTAAATGATTGCATGTGTTAATCACGGCCAACTTTTACTGTGTCCGAAATGTTATTTTACTTGGAAGGGCCAGTAACACTAAAAGAACACATGACAGCTATATTAAAATACATGTGGGGGGACTTCCCTTGCTGTCCAGTGGTTAAGACTCAGCGCTTCCAATGCAGGGGGCATGGGTTCGATCCCTGGTCGGGGAACTAAGATCCCATGTGCCATGGTGCGTGGCCAAAAATAAATAAATACATAATAAAATAAAATAAACATTAAAATACATGTGGGAATCTGGCACTCTATAGAGAGTCAAGCCACTGAAGGGATACCAGTGTCTCTCTGTGTATATATTATGTCTGTTAGTCAATAAACAGGAGAAAATAACTACTGCTATGAAAGCCATGTATCTAAGTCAGGGCAATAATGTTTGATAAACAGTGGTAATTAGAACCTTGCTGTCTGTTCAGTATGTAGAAATATTTGTGTGTGTGCGTGTATATATATTTTATCTATGTATGTTTAAATAAGTGTGTGTGGTTATCCAAATACATGTAAGGAAGTTAGGTACTTATGCCTCTCAAAATAATTGTTTTACGCTGTTTTACATTTCGGTTTATTACAGTGATGGTATATATTTTAAAAGTAAAATCACTGTGTGCTTTTCTCTTACCAACAACATGAAAACCTTTTAAGCTTAAATTTGCAAAAACACTGTCCCTTCGGTTTATTTTTCTCTACCAATACTGCCACTATCTGAATTCTGGACTCTGTAATTTATCTCCAGGATTACTGTTATCACCTCCTAATTATTCTCCCTGCCTTTAATCTCTCACTCCTAAAGTTTATTTCCCATATCAAGGCCTTTTTGTAACACAGAATGATTTTGTTGGTTGTTCTTCATTGGTTGAGGTCATAATTTATCTTTCAGTTCAAGAAAATATTGGTGAGGTTTCATATGCCTTCCTTACCTAATAGACTTCTGTAATGGTGACTCTTACTTCTTTTTTTTTCCTGAGTCATCACATTACATGTGCCTCTACTTCACATTTATTTCCTTATTAGTTGTTCTTAGGTGTAATTTACCTTAACATCCCTTCCTTCCCCATCCAGAGAGCCTCAGCATATTGTCCTGAATATAGTAGCTTCTCAGCACATGCCTGGTGGTTGAAATGTTGCTCACCAGTCATAAAGTTTGTCATATTCTAATTATCTAGTCTCTTTAAGAGTTAGTGTTATAATAAGTATATAATAATTACTTTTCTGTCAATCGTTTAGTCCATATCAGTGTGGCAGAAGTACGGACTCCTTAAATAGCCTAAAAATCAGTGTTTACGATTAACTTCTCTCATATTTAAATATATTGTATTTATATATTTATATTAAACCTTCTTTTTGTGCGCTTATTTGTTGTCTGTGTCTACTATTATAATGTAATGTCCACAAGAACATTTTTGTGTTGTTTAATCTGGATCTCAAGACCTTGTAGAATATAGGAGACATACTTCACTGTCATATGTATATAGTAATATATATATATATATATCTTGAGATATATATATTATGTGTATATATATGATTATCTTATATATATAATTTTTATACTCAACAAATACATTCGAATTAATTTATTGAGTCCTTACTATGTGTTGGGATTTGTCATATATACTTGAAATGCATTATGCTTTCAATCCCTCAAAATCCAAATTAAAGGTGGATACTATTATTAATTTCAGGAATGAAGAGAGGTAGGTTTGGTCTAGGTAAGTGGCTTACTGAAGGATACTTAGCTCATAAAAGATGGAATCAAGACTTAGATCCAGGCCTGTTTGAAATAAAAGCAAATGCCCTTAATCCCTGCAATATACTTCCTCTAAAATAAGTGCCTGAAAGAAATTTTTGCATGAAAATGCAGGAAGAATTATGGCTCATGGAGTCATGGGTACTAACAGTAAAGTCATCAAGTGGACTTACTGTCCTCTAGGAAGAAGAGAGTATAGCCACGCTCAGAGCAGGCAGCAAAGACTGCTGGTGAGTTAAAATTCAGGGACATGTAAGAGGAGTTAGTCACGAGTATGGGGCAGGTAATGTAGGGATCAATAGAAAGCATCATTAATCAGAATCTGAGTAACCAGGGAACCATGAACCAGAGCACTGGGTAGGTATATTCGTCTCTCAGGAAGGGGAGCAAATGAATATACAGGTAGAAGGGAAAATAACCCAGGTCATTGGAACAGTGTCCTCTACCATTAGGAGTGATAGGGAGATGTGTGTAATAATAGGACTTTTCAGTTGCAGGTTATAGAAACACAACTCAAATGCATTAGAGGATTACCCTCTTTCTCTCCACCATCTAAATTAAAGACCAAAAGATCTCTGATGTTTTGACCAGGGCATGGAGTACTGACAACTCTAGGTCATGTACCAGACCTTCTACATTGACACCCTCTCCTCTTTCAGAGTCACACAGAGATGGAAGAGATACTTCTCTGAATGGATATTAGGCAAACAACATACACAAATCTCTATTTACCATAGTTGTGGCAGCTGTATCGCAATTATCCATTTAATGAATATTACTGAGCACCAACTCTGACAGGTTATAGAATGTATTACTTCTTCTGTTAAGTCTGTTCTGGCTGTCCAGTAACCCAGATGTCCTCATCTATTAAGTGACATGAGTCAAATCTAATATGTGTTGGTATGCAGATTAGATAAGAATGTATATGGGAGCATTATGTGAAGATGAAGTACCGTATAAATATGAGGTGCTGTTTTATCATCAGTACCCAGCCTTATAAGTCTGCCTTCCTATTGCCAGCTGATTTTACTTTAAATTTTCAGTGTAACCCAAGGTACTGTGTTTATTTTTTTCCAACTGTCACTCTAATTTTCACTTCCAAACAAAAGATCACAGTTTTGAGAGAGCACATATTACCTGTATAACTCCCTGGTCAAAAGGTGATAGGAGCGAAGGAAAACCTGAAACCTTTACACATTTTCCCAAGCTAGGGTGATGTTTGGGACATGTCAGATTTCAAAGACAGAAGAAAAAAAAAATAAGGGAAAGGCATTGTTATTTTCAGGATCATTATTTGAAAAATAGTTTTATTGACCAAGAAGAGGTACATCGGTCTATAGGGAGTAGCGATCAGGGAACGAGCCTGCAGGAATGGGTTCAGAGATCCCATCCGCACGTCCAGAGACCAAGCAGATAGAGAAGAACTGTACCCTAAGACCTGAGATAAATGATAGAATATAAGACCATGATATGTAGTCAAACATAGGAGAAAAACAAAGAAAACACCTGACTTCTCAGAGAATGAGTTAGAAAAAACTGATGTTTCCAGGCAGTTCCTCTATAATTTACTTTAAATGTTGTATAGTTTCTTCGTATGTTAAGATATCAGTCAGGTGTGTGTTTGAGGGGTGGAGGGAGAAGAGGAGACGTGTTTGGGTTTCTAAAAGCTGTGGGGGCAGTGTTGATTCTTGATATGCACCCTGCAATGGTAGTTTGCTGGCAGATGTAATATGGTAATTTGTCAGTGCGATTCATCCTGCCTCCTGTCCCAGCTCTTCCCATTTGAAAAGGGAACTAAGTAGCCAAATACCCCTCAAGGTTTGATTAATGGAGACAGAGTAACTCCCAATGTACAAGCTCTCGGCTAAAATGGAACAAGTGAATTTGGCCTGGACCAAAGTCCTACCATTCCCAGCTTTGAATTAAAGATAAACTGTCCCGCTACATGTAAAAGAATGAAATTAGAACACTCCCTAACACCATACACAAAAATAAACTCAAAATGGATTAAAGACCTAAGTATAAGACCAGACAGTATAAAACTCTTAGAGGAAAACATAGGCAGAACACTCTTTAACATAAATTACAACAATATCTTTTTTGACCCACCTCCTAGAGTAATGAAAATTAAAACAAAAATAAACAAATGGGACCTAGCAAAACTTAAACGGTTTTGCACAGGAAAGGAAACCATAAACAAGACGAAAAGACAACCCTCAGAATGGGAGAAAATATTTGCAAATAAAGCAACTGACAAAGGATTAATCTCCAGAATATACAAGCAGCTCATACAGCTCAAAAAAACAACCCAATTCAGGGCTTCCCTGGTGACACAGTGGTTGAGAGTCCGCCTGCTGATGCAGGGGACGTGGGTTCGTGCCCCAGTCTGGGAAGATACCACATGCCGCGGAGCGGCTGGGCCCGTGAGCCATGGCCGCTGAGCCTGTGTGTCTGGAGCCTGTGCTCCACATTGGGAGAGGCCACAGCAGTGAGAGGCGCGCATATGGAAAAAAAAAAAAATTCAAAAATGGGCAGAAGACCTAAATAGACATTTCTCTAAAGAAAACATACAGAAGGCCAGCAAACACATGAAAAGATGCTCAACATTACTATTAGAGAAATGCAAACCAAAACTGCAATGAGGTATCACCTCACACCGGTTAAAATGGCCATCATCAAAAAAATCTACAAACAATAAATGCTGGAGAGGGTGTGGAGAAAAGGGAACCCTCCTATATTATTGGTGGGAATGTAAATTGATACAGTCAGTATGGAGAACAGTATGGAGGTTCCTTAAAAAACTAAAAATAGAACTACCATACAACCCAGCAGTCCCACTACTGGGCATATACCCTGAGAAAACCATAATTCAAAAAGAGTCATGTACCACAATGTTCACTGCAGCTCTATTTACAATAGCCAGGACATGGAAGCAACCTAAGTGTCCATCGACAGATGAATGGATAAGAAGATGTGGCACATATATACAATGAAATATTACTCAGCCATGAAAAGAAATGAAATTGAGTTATTTGTAGTGAGGTGGATGGACCTAGAGTGTGTTGTACAGAGTGAAGTAAGTCAGAAAGAGAAAAACAGATAATGTATGCTAACACATATATATATAGAATGTAAAAAAAAAAAAGGTTCTGAAGAACCTAAGGGCAGGACAGGAATAAAGATGCAGATATAGAGAATGGACTTGAGGACACAGGGAGGGGGAAAGGGAAGCTGGGATGAAGTGAGAGAGGGGCATGGACTTATATATACTACGAAATGTAAATTAGATAGCTAGTGGGAAGCAGCCACATAGCACAGGGAGATCAGCTCTGTGCTTTCTCACCACCTAGAGGGGTGGGATAGGGAGGGTCTGAGGGAGGGAGACGCAAGTGGGAAGAGTTATGGGGATATATGTATATGTATAACTGATTCACTTTGTTATAAAGCAGGAACTAACACACCATTGTAAAGCAATTATACTCCAATAAAGATGTTAAAAATAAAACAAAACAAAAAACATGGTCATGAAGAACCTAGGGTCAAGATGGGAATAAAGACGCAGACCTACTAGAGAATGGACTTGAGGACACGGGGAGGGGGAAGGGGAAGCTGGGACAAAGTGAGAGAGTAGCATGGACATATATACACTACCAAATGTAAAATAGATAGCTAGTGGGAAGCAGCCACACTGCACAGGGAGATCAGCTCTGTGCTTTCTGACCACCTAGAGGGGTGGGATAGGGAAGGTCTGAGGGAGGGAGACGCAAGTGGGAAGAGTTATGGGGATATATGTATACGTATAACTGATTCACTTTGTTATAAATCAGGAACTAACACACCATTGTAAAGCAATTATACTCCAATAAAATAAAAATAAAATAAATAAAAATAATAAAAATAAATTTTAAAAAACCCACTATGGAAAACAGTATGGAGGTTCCTTAAAAAACTAAAAATAGAACTACCATATGGCCCAATATCTCACTACTGGGCATATACCCAGAGAAAACCATAATGCAAAAAAAACACATGCACCCCAATGTTCATAGCAGCACTATTTACAATAGCCAGGACATGGAAGCAACCTGTATGTCCACTGACAGAGGAATGGATAAAGAAGATGTGGTACATATGTACAATGGAATATTACTCAGCCATAAAAAGGAATGAAATTGGGTCATTTGTAGAGACGTGGATGGATCTAGAGAGTGTCATACAGAGTGAAGTAAGTCAGAAAGAGAAAAGCAAATATCGTTTAATAATGCATATATGTGAAATCTAGAAAAATGGTATAGATGGTCTTATTTGTAAAGCAGAAATATAGACATAGACGTAGAGAACAAATGTGTGGATACCAAAGGGGGAAGGGGTGGGGAGGGAGGAATTGGGAGACTGGGATTGACACAGATATATTATTGATACTATGTGTGAAATAGACAACTGAGGGAAATGTACAGCACAGGGAACTCTGCCTATTGCACTGTGGTACCCTAAATGGGAGGGAAGTCCAAAAGGGAGGGGATATCTGTATGTGTATGGCTGCGTTTTGTTGTGCAGTGGAGGCTAATACAACATTGTAAAGCAACCATACCCCAATAAAAATATAAATAAAGAAAATAAAGAAACCTGTCCCAGGAAGAGTCTGTCTTGACTCAGTCAAAACAGTTGCAGGCCCTGATGTTGGAGCAAAGAGAGAAAAGACCCAGCTGGGTCTGTATATGGTAGACTGTCATCTCAGCATAACATAAGGAGGCTAGAACCAAGCTGAGCCCAGCACACATGTTGTAAGAGAGAAAGCACAAGACAGATTACAGAGCCCTTCCTTTCTTGGGAGGAGCAAGTGGGGAAGGCTGGAGAGATGCCAACGTGTGAACTCTGCCCCCCCAAAGTGGGAAGGACGTTCATTCCCTTCTATGTGGCCTAAGAGAAAAATGTGTAGATAGAAGAGAAGGTATTTGGTTTTCCCCTTCATGATTAATCGATTTTATTTATGAGAATAGAGGAGAAATATCCTTAAGTAACAAAATAAGAATAACCTTGAAACCAGGTATATTGTTATTCAGTTAGGGGTGTAGTCTGAATTTAACTTTTATTAATGTAGATAACAGCTTACGTGGGCCTTATGGTGACATTACTAGCACTCTAAAATTTAATTAGATTTTTAGAGCTTCTGTTAATGTCTTTTGTAGGATTATACAATCTGGGGCATCACTAGCAAGCTTCATATGTTTTATTTTCATTATGATTTGAAATGAGCAGAAATGAGGTATTTTGCATATTAAAAGTTTGATTTTAGGGTCTTTATTTAAAATTAACCCCAGGGGGTTAAAATCAGTATTCTTTTTTTTTTTTTTTTTATCAAGCTATTTATATATATGTTTGTATCTATCTTATATATATGTATTTTATATACTACTTTCTGTTTTTTTTTACTTTTATCAATGGCAATTTTGTCATAATTATTAGTTGGCTATAACCATATAAATGTATATACTCTATAATGATTTTAAAATAACCATTTTGATGCATTGTATTTTTTTTAGTGTACATATTTTCCTGAGTTTTCTGTTATAATGAAATGTTCCATTTCTTTGTCCTTTAATTACTGTACCCTGATTTTATACATAGCATTCCTTCCCAGCTCCAGTAAATCCTTTAAATTAGTAGAAAAATCTGTTCAGCATTTTTTAGACTCACCACAGCAATGTGCTAGATATTTGTGTGAATTTTAAGCAGTTTATCTCATTCCCTTACAGGCCTCAAACAGGAATTCTGGACAAGAATTAAATCTCTCTTTTACACAAGACTTGCTTATAAAGGAAGAGAAATACAATTAATTCTTAACTGAATTGTCATAGTTATCACTAGTCAAATTCTTAATTTGGGGGCCTGCAGATCAGGTACATGACATTCACAGAGACTGGGAAAGAAAAACCTAACCAGCCTTGACATGAAGAAGTAGAACTGTGTAGAGAGCAAAGTGAGAACAGGAGCCAGAAGCTGATGTATGGGCTCTGCTATTTATTAGCTCTTTGAGCAGGAAAAGTCATTTTACTTGCCCTGGCCCTAGTGTTCTTCTCTGTAAAATGAGGCGGTTGCACAGATGTTCCCAGGATCCCGTTGATCTCTAGCACTGACAAAGTTAATTATTGTGGGAGTACCAAGTGTTCCTTACTTTGTGCATGTATGCTGTGAATTCACGCAGGCTCTGTGCAGCCAGCCACCTTCTGCTGGAGTAGTCCTGTCCTTATATGGTTTCTGGGCTCTTTAGAGTGAGATTCTGTTTGGGAAGGGACTTAGTCTGGCACGGTTTCAGCCTAGTAATTGCGAAGTACCAATTGGTCCTCATCTATAATTACAGTATGAGCTTGCGATTCATTTTCCTCTAGCCCACAAAATTTTTTTAGGCAGAAAGGAGTATGGACAGAAGTTCCTAAAACTTAAAAGCATCCGTATTTCCATCTTATGTTTTTCACTGAATTGGTAGTTATCTTTCGTGAATGTCAGGCTTCTGTCCCTTCAGAATCAATCATGTCTATTTATGCGCTTGATGGAGTGGGAGAGGAAATGGTCTAGCATGGAGGAGTATATAAGAAACAATCTCAAATCCAAGTTTATTTCTTCCTCCCATGAAGCCCCAGCATACAAAAGAGGCATGACTCCAAATAAGCCTATTTCCTTCTTCTCTAGGAGCTCTAAAACATTACCATTTTGTTGTTATTGTTGTTCTTTTACTGGCCTTGATCACTGCAGATATTCATGGTTGTACTATACAATGAATTTTTAATTTTTTTCCTGGTTAGGTCTTTGTAATTATTCATAATGTTCATTTGAGGGAAATAAAATCGATATGCACTGAAGCAAATGTTAACAGATCGTAAGACTTGATATGTTTTGGAAAGAAATGATAATGATAAATGACAGTTACCTAATTTGTGGAAGAATCTTCTTGCATAAAATAATCTACTAGTTTGTAATTATGTGATTAACTCTGCAAGAAAAAGAAAGTCATTCAAGTCAGAATCATCGAGTTTTAGAATCAAAAAAATGTCTAGAACTTTTCAAATTAATTTGTTACCTATAGTGAACTTTGATGTCAATTCTAAACATAAATACTATTTACAACTCTTTTTTAGGAAAAAGGAGTTCATTTACTTGCCGCTAAAGTTCAAGAGAATAATCAAGAAAAAAAATAGCAGAAATCTCAGTAAAAGTATTGGTGGCTACTTTTTGTTTGTTTTGGTGTTCACAAAGCACTTCCACATATAAAACCTCATTTTAAAAGAAATAAACGACATAATGAGGCAAAGTGTCATCAAGAACACTTTAAAGGCAAGGAAGCTGAGGTTCCTTTTAAATACCATGTTCATGATCACGTAGCTTTTCAGAGGCAGAGATAGGAAAAATTAAATACTTTAATAGGAATGAATACAGAAAATATGGAAAGTATTTAAGTGATTTATGTGTATGTGTTTCTGTATCCTGTAACATTGTGAGAAGGTGGATATAATCAGCCCCTTATTATAAGCAAGGAATCTGAGGCCCAAAGACATTAATTTCTCTGTTGTCCTATGCCAAGTAAATGACAGAGCCGAGTTAAAGTGTAGGTATTTCTAATTCCAAAATCTTTATATTTGTTTTCTAGTCCTTGAATGGTCTTATCTCTGCCCCATGTTAACTTTGATATTAATTTGATACTCAGTAAATATTTCATTGCTGAATGTGTGAACAATTTAAAAAGCTTTTGGGATCACCTTTATCCTAGAGTGAGTTTAAAATACAACCGTTACACTCAGGAGTGTGAGTGATGGGCTAGTCATTGAGAGATGTCCTACGGCTTTCGGAAATAAAGAAAGGAGGGGAGTCTTGAGTGTATTTGGTGATGAATAACTAAAAGCAATGGCTACTTCACTAAATAACAAGCACACTTCATCCATCTTAGAAACAAAAATAAAACCAGTAAATATGGTGTAAGCAACTAACCATGGCTGGATTGCTCAGAAGAGGATATGCGTGAGACTCACATAAAGGTCGGGGTGGATATGTGAGTTCTTCCAGGAAAGGGGTGCAGCTGAATGCAGCAAGGGCTGTGTCAGACGAATATGCAGGAAGCAGTAGGCAAATGTAATATCATTAAGGAAGGTTCATCAACCATTACTCTTCATTTGGGGTTATCGATTGTTTTACAGGTTTGGACAGCACATGCAATGAACTGTTACAGCCACTCTGGGCGAATGTCAGCCCTCCAATATGACCATTATCCAAAGAGGGCAGTGTAAATAGTTGAAGTGTTAAAAGGACAGTGCAAAGAAGAGAGGCAGAACAGGGAGAAATAGGCCTTTGATTCCTTCCTTGGTTTGTTTTTTTAAGGGGAAACACCCTTGCTTCCATAACCAGAAATCTCTTCAGTAATCTTGAACTGCTCTGATAGTAGGAGAGGAGAGGAGGATATTTTTACTGTTAAGGTTTTACTGTTTTGTCAGTGATGGAAGGAGGGCACCTCCAAAATGTATGGAAAATTAAGTTCAGTGATTTAATAAATTGTGTGCTTAGCCAGGTGTGTCTGTGTTTCTTGCCTTTTCAAGTAGTCATTGTTGAAGGGTGTCCTTCTGGGTAAGAACTGCATTACTGTGTGGCCCCAGAGGGAGAACTAGAATCAAGTTTTGGGAGAGGGCCGTTGATGCATAGGTCAGCAGAGCTAACTGTTAAAAGTTAGTCGTTAATTAGCGACGAAATTTAGCCGCTAGAAACATCGCAACTTCTAAACATGCCTCTCTTCTTTCTCTCTTACAATACCCCAACCCCGAATCTGTGTCAACACTTAGATCTATTAAGTTGAGATTGCATTTGTTGCTGGTAAGCACCTACTATGTGCTGTCCATTGTACTAGATGCAATGCAGTTACTTTAATGCAAACTATAGACTGATCCCACAGTCACTTGCATTCCTATTCTACAGAAGAGACTAGGTAACTTGCCAACTCTGCACAGCTAATAGCAGATAGAGCTGAGAAATGAGCTTAAGTCCATGAAGCCCAACAGATCTTTGATGACAGCAAACCTCCCAGAACATGGAATTGGTTGCCTTGTGAGGGAGTGAGTTCCCCATCCATGGAGGAGGAAGGGGAGGAGGAAAAGTAATATTTCAACAGTTTAACCTTTTTTATTATTATGAATGTTATCTAAGTATTCATCAAGGTGAAATTCACATAACTTAGAATTAACCACTCTTAAATGAACAATTTCCTGGCATTTAGTACACTTACAGTGTTGTATAAAGAGTACCTCTATCTCATTCTAAAATATTTTCATTACTTTAAAATAAAACCCAGTACCCATTAAGCAGTTACTCCCCATTCTTTCTCCTTACATGCCCCAGCCCCTATCAATCACCAGTCTGCTTTCTGTCTCTTTGCATTTACCTGTTCTAGATATGTCATATAAGTGGAATCATACAATATGCGACCTTTTGTGTCTGACTTCTTCCACTTAACATCATGTTTTTGAGATTTCATCCATGCTATAGCATGTTTCAACACTTCATTCCTTTTTGTGACTAAATAATATTCTATCTATGACAATTTTTTCATCCATTCATCAGTTGATAGACATTTGTGTTACTTCTACCTTTTGGCTGCTGTGATTAGTGCTGCTTTGACCGTTCATGTACAAGTATTTGTTTGAGTAACTGTCTTGGATTCTTTGGGAGCTACATCTTTTGGAGCATTTACTTTGTGCTAGTCACTGAACCAAGTGTTTTATGTGTAAAACGTCTTTGAATTCTCAAAACGCTGTGAGGTGAATACTGTTATTATACCCGGCTTATAGCTGAGGAAACTAAGGTACAGTGAGGTTAACGTACCTTGCATTGGGTCACACACTCCTAGTGCTGGGACTCAAATCTTAGGATCAAAGTTTCAGAGTCTATACACTGTGCCTTTTCTGTCTTGTATCTTACTACCTTCAGACTTAACACCTACAACTGTGTTAGCTGTCCCTTCCCTGATACCACCCTTTCCTGTCTCCCCTGGGCATACTCTGATTTGTCAAGTTTCCTCTTAAAATGCGGAATCCAATATTGGTTAATAATATTCCAGGAGTAATTTATTTTTACTGTTATCATCATCACTACCATTATTGATAGTTTGGTTGCACTTGAAAGATTATTAGGTGTTAGTTTTTCAAAATAATATTTATGTTTTTTTATTAATAATAAAAATTATATAATAAATAACAAATTAAGAAACAAGCCCCAGGTTTCACAGCCCAGAATCTCTCTGTTGCCATGAAACAATCAAGTAAAATCACAGTACATATGCATGTTGAAAATCCAAACAGTAAAGAAGTATATAAAATTTTTATTATGACTTCCTTTATGGAAAAATGCAGTGTATATATTTCCAAATACACCTTCCAGATACGTTCTGACATTGGTAGTGTTCAGAGTCTTATTTATTTCCTCAGCTTCAGTTTTAGCTCATTTAGAGATACATACCAGAATCTACCACTGAGTTTGGGGTGGAATAAAACTCCCAGGCACTTTTCTTAGGATCTGTTGTTAAGTCAGAACTCCATTTTGCTGTGCTGGTTTATGCAGTTGATTTTCTTAACCTAAATGTAGAACTTTTCATGTCTTTGGGCCAGAACATGCTCACTGAATTACACAGTGCCATTCTGTCAAGATAACTGTACAACCCAAGTATGATAACCAGTTTGTTACTGATCATTCTCAGTTTGGAAATGCAAAAAACTCTGCCACTTGACCATCCTGGGAATTTTTCATTTATTTTAATGAGTGTATTTCACACTATCAGCTGGGAGAGTTTGACCACCTAAGCTACAGAAGTATGTCTGCTTTGCACTTATTTCGGACAGAATCCTGCTCAAACATCCCCCACCAGCCTCGGAGTTATGCAGAGTAACAAGGTTCCAGTTGTAGAACTAGAACTTCATTTGCAAAGGTGTGACATGGAGGGATGGAAAGACATTTATCAAATTTAACAATAGCATTGGAAACCAGAGGTTCTATGCAATTCTCAGTTCGAGTATTGAATTGCACAGTCTCTTGCTCAGTATAATTTATTATCTGAGGGATAAGCCTACATTAATAGCATTTGACCACATTTTAATCTTACTGAGCTGCTATGAATTAAACCAAATGTTAAAATTGTAATGTAAGACTCTATTTTTATAACAATGTAAGTTAATATTAAGTGATAAAATGAAATGTGTTTTTAAAAAATGAAATGTATTTTGCCCAACCCTGAGATACATGTCTTTCTTGTGTATAGCAGACCTATAGTGTAAGTCAAGCTAAGCTTTTTCTTTTATCTTTTTCAATAAACTTTGTATTAGAATAGAAATCCCTAATTGTCAGGTGTGTATACTTGAGTTTTGATGTCTTCACTAAGTGTAAAGATATTAATTAGGCATCATCTGTTTACTCCCTCTTAGAAGATGTTGACAGTGATCATCCTGGGGGTGGACACACCTTTTAAAACTACACAATTTACTAATGAGCTTTTCAAGAATGGATTTTTTTCCCCACCAATTCACTGCCCATAAATGTCTGTGATTTCTTTATGTATAGGGATAAAGGCAAGCAAAATGAATGGTCTTCTTGTTTTTATTATGATTATTTCATGGAGGCAGATATTCATTCTGGCTTCCTTTTTAAATGGATTTTGCGATGGGAAGAGAATGCAAATGAAGTGACAGTAGTTCTCATAAATTTCTTGCCTCGTGACTAAAATGCGGCGTATCAGCCTTGCTATCAAACCCCCCTAAGCACATTTTCTTTGTGTTAGTGACTTAGGTAATAGTGCATCTTTCATCTGTACATTAGACTCTATAATTCTTCCTTTCTACCTGTGTGCTTTACATACCACTTTTAACGTGTGTGTATATGAGTGTGTGTGTATATACGGCATTCATTCTTAGCTGAAGCTGAGAAGATTCAGATTTCCTCTATACATTTCAAGTCTGATAAATGGATACCCTGTGGTTATGAAAATTACCTATACTTAATACCTGTATTAATCTTGTACTCTCAGCAAATGCCTGAATGACGATCTGCCCCTTTGTTGATACCAACAGCGATGTTAACACTTGCCTAGGAGCAATCATAGATGAGGACAATTCGCTTGTAGATTCCAATGTACTACTATAATTTTTCAACCTTTCTTTTTCCCCTAATTTCATGAGTCATATCCATCTTTAAAAAGGGACATTCATTTCGGATTTTCCAGCTAGAGACCCATGCCATGAAGCCTCTGAAGACAGTCAAAAGAAGCAGAAAACTGGAAGAATGCACAGGTGATACACAATCGCTCAAAGTTGCCCCTACCCTTTACATTGCATCTGCCGTCCCGTCAGTATTCAATCTGCAGTGCATCTCCAAAGCAAAATATATTTTGAACAATTTATCGGTGGTATTTCAAATTTTAAACAGTAAAATCGGCTAGATGCAGAGCTACTCTCGAGGTTTGGCCCATCAGGCTTTTCACCTTGGTCTTGCCCTTTAAGATTACTTTGCTAGGCTGGTGGCAGGTTGGCATGCAGAGAGAAAAGGAGTTGCCTTCCAGAGATGGTACTAAAAACAGCTCAAAGCTCTAAAAGTGTAAGTCTTTGATTAGACCACTTTGACTGCTACAAAAAGGCTAACTGGGTTCATGTCCTTTCTGGCTGAATAACCCCGACTGTTGGGTCCACAGGGCAACACATGACCGTAAGGAGGTGATCTGATTTTTTTGAATTTACTTCAGTGTCTGAGCCAGAAAAAAGGAAATAAGTAGTTGAATTGTTATCACTCCTCTGCCCTGTATTTCTAGCAGCCATCACTAATTTGTTATGGTATTCTGTCCTGCAAAACCCAGATATGGCTTCATAATATTTCTCAATGTAGCCCTCAAGAGGGTCACTGTTGCTGGTCAGGTTGCCACGTGAGATGTAACCAGTCGGGCCATCCAGCTCTGTGTTGAGTTATGGCCACATTTTTCTCTAACAAGCCTTTAATACATCGAGGGTAGAGTCAAAGGGCTCTCACTTTGTCTGGTAGGTCACCCTGATCATAGAAATACCCTGGGCTTCTTATCAAGGGTAGAGTTTATTGCCACAGTCATATCAGTATGATCTTTTCTGGTATTCGCAGCTCAGCACTATCTCATTGTTCCTCAAGTTTAAAATTACCTTCTAAGTGACACTATTCCAGAAATCGTTCCCTGAACCATTCTGACAGTTTCCACCTTGAAAATCTCCCATCACATCATGAAAGATGAATATATGTATTCCAGAACTCCTGGACAGTAGTATCCTGATCCTATGAATGTTCGGTGCCGCTCTCAGTACAGTGAAATCTGGAACTTGGCTATGAACGGAACCCCTCTGTGACTCAGATATTAAGGAGGAAGATGTTTGTTGCACGTGACTACTGAATCATCTTCACTTTCTGGTTGTTCTTCGGAGTTGTCATTGGTGAAAATGATGGTTTTGCCCATCTTACGTGAAAAAATGATCCATGGTTAGCTCTGGCCTCTGAAGATCAGACAGGGTTAACTAGCCTCTAAGGATTACAGATAAGGATAGTCCCCCTAAATAGGGCTTAGGGAAAACCTTTTCCTGTAGATTAGATTACTACAAATGCTTAGCATCTCTACCAGAGATTCTGGCAGGGGTTGGAACCCTGGTTCTGAAATCATCAGTCAGTAAATATTATGGTGTACTACCCACTCTGTGTCTGACACTATGCTGGTTACTGGAAATACAGCAGTGTGAGAGAGGAAGAGAGCACTTCATGTAGCTTCCGGTTGTAGAGTAGCTAGGCATTAAGCTGGTAACTCTGCTTCTTGATGGCCCTGATCAGAGAATATCCTTGTCTGATTTAGTGAGCCCGTGCCCTTCTGGGTGATGAGTGGAATTCATGTGTATAGTCTTGCGATGGTCTATCCTAAAAGGATAGTAGCCCACCTTAGACATATTCTGAGGACTCTCAAAGCCCATATTCAAAGGTCATTATCCCTTGCCTTTTGAAGTATCCAGGTAAAAAGGCTTCTGTACTTACTCTAGGGTACTCTAGACATAATAGGAACCAAAGTTATGTAAACACAAGTGAATTGGTCTTATTTTTCCTTTCTACATATTCCACTGAGGCTACTTATTTATTTATTTATAAATTTATTTATTTATTTTTGGCCGCATTGGGTCTTCGTTGCTGCGCGCGGGCTTTCTCTAGTTGTCGCGAGTGGGGCTTCTCATTGCAGTGGCTTCTCTTGTAGAGCACAGGCTCTAGGCATGCGGTCTTCCATAGTTGTGGCACGCGGGCTCTAGAGCGCAGGCTCAGTAGTTGTGGCGCACGGGCTTAGTTGCTCCACCGCATGTGGGATCTTCCTGGACCAGGGCTTGAACCCATGTCCCCTGCATTGGCAGGTAGATTCTTAACCACTGCGCCACCAAGGAAGCCCTATTTTTATTCTTTTCTTCTACTTTCTTTGGATTTATTTTTCTGTTTGGTGTGTCTTTTATCATGACTGAAATTTTGGGTTGGAATATTATAGTTTGTTGGGTGCATCCTAAGGATACAAACTAGTCTTGTGCCCAGCAAGAACCTATGGGGGGATATCAATTATTACAATGGAAACACAAATTGGTGTGTTTATTAAAGAAGGCAAAGCACTTGGGGAAGATGATAAATGTAGCACTCTGATGACTAGTGGTGATTTTGGCTTCAGTAAAGAAAAGTAGCCACATTGTTATTCAACATGTTATTTGGGAAAGGAAAAATGCTGGTGTTTCAGACATTTTCTTTTCATTACAACAAACCTATTTTGCAGATTTACTGTGCCTTTTATCAGTACTGTAGCTCAATTACAGTTTAGGCAGCAAGTTTGGACCAAATTAAAAGGAGGAATAAAAATATTTTTATACCTACATTGCATATTTCTTACAAGAGTTTCCAAGTATAATTACCCATGAATTTCGTCCAAAATCTTCAACTGTGCAAATCTTATATTTGGTTACTAGCTAATCAGAATTGGGCATGAGTCCAGTGTAAAAGTTATTTAGAGGGGCTGGGACATACATTCCAAGCAAGAGGGAATTTCCTTATTATTCCTACCAAGGTTTTATATTTTTTTTATTATCATCCAGGTAATCAAGCATAGAACTGCCTGCCTACCTGCCTCTGCCCCTCTTCTGCCCCAACTCCTTCCCTGTGTTTTCCATTGATAGCTATTTTGGTCTAATTACTATGTACTAGCTTTTGTGGAGACCACAAAAGAAAGGAGATACAGTCTCTGCTTTCATGAAACTGATAAGTAAATAGAATTAACATACCTGATATAAATAAAAATCCATGAACCCTTAGGCTGGTGCTACTGATTATAGAAATTTCAGAGAATGGCAGACTCCTGAGAACTAGAGCAGTATCTTGACAGATAAGGTGGATATAAGAAGGTAAATAATGGTAAGGATAGGATGGTAGGTGGAGGGAATAGTATGCTAGAACACTGAGGCATTATGTGGCAATACCAGAAATAGGCTTTATTGACTGTGATTTTCTTTTATGGGTAGAAGCCCAGGCTCTAGAGTCAGACAGAATTGAATTTGATTCCTGGTCGTACCACACGTAGCTGTGTTGCTTTCGGGATATTCCTTCACTTCTCAGCTTTCTCATTTGTAAAATGAGCATAATAGAATTGTTCTGATTATCAAATAGAAACATTCACGTAAACCATTTAGCACGCTTACATACCAGCTATTATTACTGCTGTTGTCTCCTCACACTTCCGGGTCTATGAGGTATACTTCTAAATTCATTCATGTGTATCTACATAGCTATCTGCACAAAGCCAGACCCAGTGTTCTCTTAGATGGCTTTCTCACTATCCGTAGCAGTGCTGGCCAACAGAACCATTGTTCCAGACACGTACATATCCAATTTTAAATACTTAATAACCACATTAGAAAAAAATAAGCAAGTGAAATTAATTTTAATCTATTTTATTTAACCCATATATCCAAAATAGTATCAATTCAATATAGAATCTGTGTAAAATTTATTGAGATATTTCACATTCCCACCCCGCAACTAAGTCTTTGAAATCTGGTATACATCTTATGCTTAAAGCACCTTTCAGTTTGTACTGTACAATTTGCTGTTTCTGAGACTCAGCTGTGTTTGGGAACCGTTCCCTTACTGTGAACTCTTAAGGAATGAAATTGCTAGCCCCGCATGTCTTTGTAACTTTAACTGTATACAGTCAGGGATGATGACAGATAAAGCATCCTGTCTGAATACAAATGTAAAAAGGCAGAAGACAAAGATACAAGTGGAGAAATAGAAGACTATGTCTGTTAAATAGGCTGACATTTAAAAAAAAAATACTTGACTTGAAAGCAACTGATAAAACTTTAAAGTGAGAGTATGCCTGTGGAATGAAAACACATCATAGAAAATAAAACCAAACTTCAGCTCCTTCAGCTGAAATAAAAACTTGAGTGAGGATCTACCAATTTATATTACTAAAGTTAGAGGAACGTAAACCATCCTTAGGGTGCAGTATAAACTTTTAGCTGATGGAACAACTTTCCTTCATATGAAATTATGCTGTTTGATTTACGTGAAAGATATTTGTCAAATGGGAATGAACTGCTTTTTGTTTAACGCTGCTTCTGGGTGTCTGATACTAAGGTATGAGATGCCGTGTCCCTGGGTAGAAGAGCACACTCCCTTCATGTGTGAAGCTGACTTTTATGACCTAGAACCAGGAGAAACACCTGTATTAGGCTTCATTTTCCAAGCCTAATAACGGAATGCTTTGAACTGCTCGTTCTCCCGTCCCATCTTCTCTAAGACTGTGTTTGCACCCCTAACTGCAGGCAGCTGTTTTGTACTTCTCAGACCATTACACCAAATTTGATTTCTACATGAAGTTAACTGTCTCGAACTTATACTGAACCACTTATGATGACTTCATTAGTGCTTTGCCCTAACCGTCCTAGGTAGTCTCCTAAAGATCGTAGGTTCAACGTTGTAATTAACTGCTCCACTATATTGCTGTTTTTAAAAGAAATGTCCTATTATATTAGTAGAACTCAAATTAAATTCAGGAACCAACCCCCTGCTTGTACACTCAGTGTAAATTTCCACATGGTAAGCTGGACTGAGGTCTTGGATCGCCCATGTTCTGTGACTGGAAAAGACACACATATTCTTTCTTGGCATTTAATAAATAGTGGGTGCTGTTGGATAGTCATAAATGAAACATATACCATCATTTTTTTCTTGCCTACCCAAAAGGTTAACCATCCGAGAAATAATACATTCAAGTTATAACCTTCTAAAGATGACCACATAAACTACTTTGCTGCTTCTGAAAGGGGAGTTCTTAATTATTCCTGAAATAGCTTCTATAATTAAGTAACTTGTCTAATGTGAGAAAGAAAATGAAAGATCTCCAGTGAAGGTCAAAACTAAGGGACGCATTGTTCTGTATATTTTGTTAGTTTTATTAACTTCAAACATTTTTACTACATAAAGGCATTTTGTAACTGGAACTTTTATCTAAGATACACACGTACATATATATATATAAAAGAATTCATTTGCACCATATTTTTACCCATTCTTCTTCTTCCAAAAGGCAATGTATACCACTAGCATCCTTTTAAGAATATCCTTCAACTTTAAATGAAGTCAACTTAGAAATAAAGCTTTAAAAAGTCAAAGTAAAATATACATCATTTATTAAAAATAAGAAATAAGCCAAATGAGTAAGTACTGTAACTCTGGATTTGGGGAAATGAGCAAGTTTAGAATCAACTGTGGCTGCTATCAGTAATGACTTGGTACTTGTGTTTTTACTGTGGTTTCTGCCTCATTTTGTCTTGTGGCTGAGTTGGTTAAAATGAGGTTCAGGTTATGGGCTTGAATACCATTTGACAAGAAGTCCTTTTGTCACAGATCTTAGTGTTCATCTTCTTTCATCATGAAGTGTGTTTTTGCCCAAAGACTATGCAAGATACATAGCACACAACCTTCCAATAGCGTGTAGTCTAATAAGGAAAATACAGCATGAATGTTAGTGAGGTCTTACAAAACATGCTGTGGATCACAGAGCAGGGAGATGGTGAGTATGCATAAAAGATACATGGGCTATTTTAATATTCTGGAGGTATATTTCCTAATGAACACCCTAAGGTTTTCAACCCATAGATTATTGAGAAAATATAGCATAGTCATGAAGCTCTGTACTCTGGTAACTTCTAAGTTTGCTTTGTGAGATATTCGAGAAGTCAAAAATTTTACTTCTCTGTGCACTTCAAGCAGTTTATTATGTGTGGATTATACTAAACAGAACTCGCCACTGGAGAAAACTATTTAATATACATGCCCTGTTCTTTTCTGTTCAGGATTGTCAATGTGGCAAGCAAGAGAATGCATAGTTACTTCTTCCTTTGATAAATTATTTCTAAATGTTATTATGGAATTAGTCTTTTGGGTTTGTTTTAAGACTGAAACTTTCTTAATTCCCTTTACCTGAACCATTGCCTCTCTCATCAGACAGGGACCTAAAGGGATGTTTAGGAATAAACGGAAGACACAAAGAGGTATTGTTCATGGGTGGAGGTGGTTGGGCGATGTGTGGGAGGGGCATGGGGAAGGGACAAAGAATGAGAGGCAGGCAAGCAGCATGTATCAAACTTTGATGTGGATTGCAGTTACCTGGGGACCACATGATACTCTCTCGGGCTTCTACACACCTCCCAAGGAGGCTTTGAGTTACTGGGTCTCAAGTTGGAACTGGGAAACTGCATCTTATCAAGGATCCCAGGACTGTGGACTATACTTGAGAAACTCTGCCCTAGAGGAAAAGGAAGTCTCCTGTATTGTCATTTGCTGGTTCCTTCTCAAGGCAGCAGAGAATCCCAAGACAGATGGCTGCTTTGTGGCAATTGCACATATTCGTTCTCCTGCTCTGCATGTAAACCCTCTGGAAATGACTTCCCTGTTGAGGCTCTAAGAACCTTGTAAATCCTGTAATTTAGATTCTGGAGCAGATTAGGATGAGAAGAATTTTTTTTTTCTTGCATGTGTTCCTTAAAAAAAAAAAGAATACGACATGATGGGCACAGAGTTTCTGTTTGGGATGATGAAAAAGTTCTAGAAATAGATGGTGGTGATGTTTGCACAACAATGTGACTTAATGCCACTGAATTCTCTACTTAAAAATGGTTAAAAGGTACATTTTATGTTATCTATATTTTACCACTATACTATATATTACAACAAAAAAGCTTCTTTTACTTACTACCTGCTACTTTTGAGATTATGTTAGTCATCTGTTGGCATGATTCTTAATGAGAACTTGAGGGCACAGACATCCACAAAGATTAGCTGTTCATTAATTTCGGGGAAAAAATAACTTCTTTGCAGTTTATTTCCTTTCATTTTAGTTTTAGCAAAGATCTGAAAAATGTAAATGATGTTTGCTTTGGTTTCTTAAAAAGTAAAAATTAATAGGATAGCAATGCAGGTGTTAAACTTGAAACGTCAATTATTTCTTGAAACCTGAAAACTCTGTGGGATGGATCAGATAGTATCTGGGCTCTTTTCTGATGTTCCACAGGTCTATAGTTTACTTATGTAGTTTAGTTAACATTTTGATATGAAATATTTCACCTAAAATTGAATATGCGATTCATAACTGGTAAGTTTGGGGAGGAAGGTTTCATTGTTACTATTTAAAAGCGACTTGGTGCGTGTGTTCAGATTGTGTTATGAGCAAGGTCAAAAGCATCAAGTGTGCAAGTACTCTGTAATAGGCTGTCTGTCGGATATACCAGGGAATTCAAGCTATTACGTGCACTTTGGTGCACTAAACCAACACTGCCTGAAGTCATCAGAGCATAGGACGGCTTCACTAGTCTCACTGCGGTAATTACTGCAGGTGTATCTCGATCATTTAAAATGGGCGTTCAACCCAATCCTGCTAATGTGTGCCAATCAGTAAATTACTATTGAATTTCCTGAATTTCAGTGGTTCCATGAGTGGGATAAAACTGAGCTACTGTTTCTCTAGAAACTCCTGGGCTATTAGGAGAACTTTTGGCAAGTCTGAATAATTGTTCCATTGGGTCTAACTCTGATTCTCTGGGTCAGGGTCCCTCACTCTTAGGGTCATTGGATGCACTTCAGAGGGTCTGTGAACTTGGGTGAGTGGGTGAAGAAAAAAATAGTACATTTTTATTTTCACGACCCTTTAGCCAAAATGTGTTTTTTCCTCCAATCATGAAAGGGGCCCATAAACCATGAACTATCAGTAGCACCTGTGGCTTTGCCCCATAGAAATAACACATTTTTGTATCACGTGTAGGAGGTAGTTTAAGCTATCAAGTATGCCTACCACTGCTCAGAAAACTACAGTAGCTCTTAGACCTGCTCTTGTGTCATGTTTTCTATGCATTAAGAAGCACACATTACTATTATCACAGACTGCTTTCTAAATACTTTGATGTCTGTTTCAATATAAATGATTTTGTTTGTAATCGCATTTTCTGTGTCAAAATCACTCAGAAACACTCTGATTGGAGGGTCTAGATTGCTGAAGCAGCCCATGGCACTTAAAAGGTCACATGCTCCTGCCTTGTATGGCATCCTTGTATCTTTCCTATCTTCCTTTGAGACGGGATTTGTTAACAGTAAAAAAATAAATAAAATGGGCATTCATATTAGGATGCATCGTTGAAATATTAAGTCCATTAGAGAGTATTATAAGAGAATTTCACTTTGAGTACATGAAACAAAAGATAAAACGCTTGTGAAGCAAATAGACTCTAAAAATCCTGAACACCTAAGGCTGTTTTCTTGGAACTAAAGTATGCACATGTGAAACCAAACGTCAATGTTCTGTGCTGCTCTCAACTTGTATTTGTATATTTTACCGAGATCTATGCATCTTACATAGAGTGAAGACCCCTTCAAGGCATTAAGTAACAAAATTAGGAATTCAAAATGAATGAAGAAATTTTCATGGGAGGCAGTACTTTTTAAGTAAATTTTTAAAGTATCTAGACTAATTCCTTCTTTCACCTAGTGATTGTGATTTTGCTGCTATAGCAGAAAGACTCTTGTTGCTATGGTATCTCTTAATATCGCTTTTGACATTGCCGGTCACAGCTGTAACTGATCATTTTCCAGGGGCATTTTACATACATTTTGACTATTGTTTCCATGTGAAAGCTGGATTGCTTTGACATGTGTTCTATCTCAAAATTAAATTATTTACTTAATGCAAGACTCTACCAAAAATGAACATACTGTGTGAAAATGGCATTTATATATTAATTATTTTAATAGCAGTCAGCATTAACTGTTTTCATTCCAGCTGTTATGTTTATCATGGGAGGAAGTGGAGATCTCTTTTTTAACAAAGTCCCAAATCTTTATTCCTTGCTTAAAAAAAAAAATTCTTGTTCCATTTCCAGCTGCCAAAGCTCTCAGTCACTGATCTAATTTTAGTATTCACATATGGAGTAAATGCCAGTCTTGCCTCATTTAAAAAGTCTTATAATATTACTAATACATATTTTTCCATTGGATAGTAGGCTAAAGTTATGCTGTTTTTTGAGGAAAAAATAAATTCTGGTCAGACCCTGGCTTCAAAAATACCAAGGGTATGAATATTGATAAGATGCCTAAATTGGCACAGTATTACTAATACATTTACTTTCTGAATCCAAAATTTAGTTTCCAGCTAGCATATGCATCGGCCCTTGCTGTAGCTTGGCCTCTAGATGCAAGGCCTGGGAAACTGTGAATGATAATTGTATTTGCTGTCAGACAGTTACCTTCCCAACCGTCTCCAACATACTTTTTAGCTAGGTCCTAGTAAAATTGAGTTCTATGTGTGAGATGAATTTTAACATTATATCAAGAGAATGGTTTTCATTGTAGGATGGACTTATCTCCGTATCCCAGTCCTTCTACTTGTGTTTGTGTGACTCTTTATAAGTTACTCTGTGTCTCCGAGCCACTGTTTCCTCAAATGTGGGTTGTGATATCTGACTTGTGATGCTAATATAAAATAATATATGTAAAGTTCTGAGTAGAATGTCTGGTAGATGGAGGTATTGCAGTAAATAATAACTAATATTCTTCTTATTCTTAACAATAATTATGTAATAAATGAATAAACCTTTAAATAGAACAAAACCAGCTTTTTAGGAGCAGAACAGAATCCTCTTTTTTGATCGAGACCAGATCTGACAGAGACTGACTTGAACTTGGCCTTGCAGTGTCCTGGTCCCTCCTACTAATGAAAACTCCACCTTTAATCTGCCATTCAGACAGCACCCAGTGATACCACTATACTTTTCAAAAGAGTTAGATGAACTGGGTATCATTTTCCATATTTTATAGATGAGAGACCTGAAATTCAAAATGGCCTTGGTCACTCTGAAGATGGGGACAGAATCATGCCCAGACTCAGTCTCTCCTAAGTCACCATCCAGACATAGTTCCCTCACTTTGCTGCTCCTTGTCAACTGAGTCCAGTCCTTTTTAAGACACTGGAGCACAAAGAGTTCTATAAATAAGACCAAAGTTGGCATTTATTTTATCTATCTTATGAAATGAAATTAATCAAAAAGCAATATTAAGAGTAAAGACAGGGCTTCCCTGGTGGCGCAGTGGTTGAGAGTCCGCCTGCCGATGCAGGGGACACGGGTTTGTGCCTCGGTCCGGGAGGATCCCACGTGCCGTGGAGCGGCTGGGCCCGTGAGCCGTGGCCGCTGAGCCTGCGCGTCCGGAGCCTGTGTTCCTCAACGGGAGAGGCCACAACAGTGAGAGGCCCGTGTACTGCAAAAAAAAAAAAAAAAAAAAAAAAAGTAAAGACATAAGAAATCATATAAATCCAGATTTCTTATATGTGGATCCTCTCTGAAGACCATACCAGGAATTGATGGATGGTTCAGGGAGCTCCCCAAGCCCCGTGAAATTGTGTGTTTCATATCACATGTTATGAATACATTTCTAGGGCAAAGGGCATATCTTAGTTTGGGTCTGTGACCCCTTTCCTATACAGAGAAAAAGAAAAGAGTATCACCAAGCATATGAGATAAGCAGATTGTTAGAGCAGGCCACTAGGGCGTCGCCTAAGAGATGGGATATATTACATTTGAGAAATGGAGACTTCTTTGATGGGCTCTTGTGGGTGGATTCTGCAGAGAGGACTGTACCATTTAGAAACGTGTCAGGCTGCAGAATATGTGCCTTAAACATTGCGTTATCCTCACTTAATTGAAAGACTCTGGGTTAGGGGGGTCCAAGGTTAGCTCAGAGGCTCACTGTTGTCATCAGTGACCTGGACTGGTTCTTTCTTTCCTCTCTGCTCTTGTGGTTTTGCCTTTGGTTCTCATGCATCTCAGTGCATGGTCTTAAGATGGCTGTCATTACTCCAGGGATCATATCAGTGTTGAAAGTAGGAAAAAAATGGGGAAGGGATGCACCATTAAGCTCTCTCTTATTCCTATCATTTTATTTTTTAAAAACTGAATGTTTCCCTAAAAACACCCCTCCCGTGTAAAACTTTGCTCAAAGCTCATTAGTTAAAACCAGCTCACAGCTATTTCTAGCTTGAAGGGTCCAGATATGTAAATATCTAGCAAACAGAAATAAGATTGCTATAACTGACCCAGCCCAGTCATAGATCATCACTGTGGCTGAATTCATTGCTGCTCCGAAGAGAAATGGAATTCAGTTATCACAGAAAAGGATAGGCTGACAGTTAGCTAACCAACCACCCATGTCTCTCTTTACTGTGACAATTTTCCACAAATTCTGATAAGTTAACTAAGTTTTACTTTTTTTATTAAGTTGAGATATACCGTGTCATTCCTAAAAATATTCCAATGTGTAAACTAATAACCATTTACTTTGCTCTTTGCCTCTTCCATATGGCAATTACTTCTAATATTCTACTTTTAAAGTTGGAACTAGTCTAACCAAGAAAACAGTGAGTGATTTTATTAAGCAACTGACAGAGTCAGGGAAAGCCTGCAAGTGATCATTTGATTTTCTGACAGGTACTCTCATTTCTAACAGTGGTCACAACAAACATGATAGCTTATTCTTAATCTAATCTACTTAATCTACTCCCAGTTGCATGGACTATGCATTTTTTTTCAGTTTTTATTATTTTTATTGAAGTATAGTTGATTTACAATGTTGTGTTAATCTCTGCTGTACAGCAAAGTGATTCAGGTATATATACACACGCGCACACACGCACACACACGTCCTTTTTTCATATTCATTTCCATTATAGTTTATCCTATACACTGAATATAGTTCCCTGTGCTCTACAGTTAGACCTTGTTGTTTATCCATCTTATATATAAAAGCTTATGTCTGCTAACCCCAACCTCCCACTCCATCCCTCCCCCACCCCCTCCCCCACCCCCTCCCCCTTGGCAGCCATGAGTCTGTTCTCTATTGGACTATGCATCTTTTACAATCTAAAATTTTTAGAATAATGTTGAACAGGAAAAATGCACCACATAATTTGCAATAGTCTATTGCTTTTCTCATGTAGATTTGTCATACAATTAGAGGAATCTTCTAACACTGGGTCAGGTTGGAGCCTCATTTGGGTAGGACCATATATTGTAATCAGAATATACAATTCGCTGTTTGGAGGTAATGCCCATTTTTCAACCAGTGTTTCAGTTGCTTTATAGAAACTAGGTGTACTTTTTGAGCAAATGCAAAAATAGACCTTCCATTCTCTTGATCCCCTGTTTCATATCTGTTGGCTTATGGGCCCAGTAGAAAAGTCAAATGTTTAAATTCCTGCCCTATGTGAGAATCTACTTCCTTATGTCTTACTGGGAAAATTAAATTCAATTTCACTGAGTTACTCATCTAAAGTCTCCTTACTCACCTAGTCGAAGGACGTACAAGGTGTATTTGTGTTAATATGTGAGCTGACATTTTTGACTAAAGATTGTGAGAGAAATGTTTCTATATAACTATTCACTAGTATAAATGTATGGCATGGGAGGGGCATTGCTTTTCAAAGTCCTATGGAATTTCTTTTATGTTTAGGTGTATGTCACTTATTTTTAGCAAACATGGATATTGGGTAGTTTTTCACTTTCCAACAATGTATTTTGTCTACAGATAAAATTATACAGCTTATTCCTTTTTGTCTCTTATTTCTTCTCTAAACTCTTGTTCATTCTGGAATGGGTGGTAAATGCTCCTCTTAACTTCACATCTACTCTCATTTCTGATCCTGTTTTAATATTGGGACTTTTCCCCAGCATTCTTGTTCTGCTACCATGAGAGGCCAACAGACTTTCCAGCCCCATCACTTATTTCCCCCTGTTATGTTCTTCTGAAGAACTCTGCTCTAACAGCTTTACCCATGAGAAAAAAATGTTTCTTCTTGCCCACTTGAGCTTGGATTAAAAACTGACCTGTTCTGCCTCTCATTTTAGGAGCATAGCACATTTAGAGTCCTGCCTATATGTACAGCCTCCCAAGTAGAACTGAAGAAAGTTTAGTGATAAGGTCATCAGCAAATCATTGCACAGGTATTGAGGAATCACCTGATGATATGTGTAAGGTTTAGGGTTAGATGCTTCACAAAAATGCAAGGAGGACAAAAAACGGTCTTTGCCCTCAAGGCACTGCCACTTTTGAAGGGGAAGGGTTAGCATGTGTATTTGAAAGTTAACTTGCCCTGTGAGACTCTCTGTACAGTATTGGCTGAATTCATTTTTCTGAATGAATGTAGCACCAGTATCTAGAGCTATAGGAATTCATAAAAGGTACAGACCATTTTGAGCCAAAGACTAAAAAGACACGGAACATCGAAGAGGTTATCCTGTCCCCTCATCGTACAGATAAATAAAAGGAAGTCTCCAGCTCAGTCCCAGAAAATGATTGTGGCTTTCAAGGAGCTACACTTTTGTTATTGACAGAAGCAGGATTTGTTCCTAGAAACTGCCAGACTAGATTTATTCAGGAAGGAATGAAAGAAAATCCTAAATTGGGGCAGGGGGGATGCAGAACATAAATGTGTTAATTAACCATACATATTTGGAGGAAAATACACATAAATCTATCTATCATGAAGAGAGAGGGAAGATGGCAGAGGGTTAGATTTCTGCTTCGCACCTCCCGCTTTATGTTCCCTAAAAGGATGGCATGCTCTAGAGCTACAGTCATTTTTTTTCTCTTGGAAGTGAGTGACATCTGTGTTCTCTCTTTTTAATGAGGAAAAATTAGCATTTCCCTTCTGAAATTGTTAATTCTAGGAATAATGCTCACTTCGTCTTGCGATTGTCCTCCATAAATGTTAAACTTGTAAATCATCAGGCTTTGCTGAATTGGAAACCATCTGTCCCTCCAGAGGTGTGTTGGTTCACAGTATTCCAGAATGAGGTGATCGTGGCATGTGCCAGCATGGCAAATGAAGAAATCTCTCATCTGAGTGTTCTAAGCATTAGTAGGGCATGGTGTCAGAATTGTCTGCCAATGAAGTTTTCATTAACCTTAACTGCATCTTGTATTAGAGTCTTGGATTTTACCTTCTGAGAACACTTATAACTGCCTCATTCTAGGCGAAGCTGGAGGCAAGCAATACATGTTTGAAAGACTGCTTTAAAAGCTCAGATGTGGCACAAAATGGGTTTTTTTTTTTTTTGAGTAATTTTGATACGTTACAGATGTGAAGTATTTCTTTAGCTGTTTAAAATTTGAATAAGGGAAAGAATCCTGAGTTTAAAAGTTTCTCCTCAGCTTTCCAGCAGATAAATTAAGGGTGAGTTTTACTTAAATGGTAAACAAAATTATTTTGGAAATGGTCGAGTACAGGAAAGGTGGTTATGTGATTAAAATCAAATTACTATTGAGAAAAAGTTGAAAAACAAAGGAAGTCAAAGACAGTACAGGGCTTTGGCAGTGAGAGCAAAAATAAAATTGGAAATGAAGATTTAAACAGATGTCTTCCATTGCGGAAGAAATGTAAGATTTATCCCAGAAACACGTTTGACATTAGAACCCCCTAATTCTAATACAAGGAAGATTGTATAGAAAGAACTAAAGAATTTTTGAGGTGCAGTAAAAGTTTGATTGCCTCTTTTAATCCTTTCACGTTCCTTTCATCTACCTTGTAATATAGTTATATGTTGTGCTTGTTAACAGTACTTATACTCTCCATACCAGCTAAAACATTTGTGCATGGGGCGGGGGGGGGGGTACCCACAGCAAGTCCTCAGTAAGTGACTAAATTAAATTGAACTGAAAGAGTTACATCGTTATGTTCTTGAGGCAGAAATTCTTGTAATACCATGACAAATAAAAATAGATAACTTTTATTGAAAATATGTTACATGCTAATTGATTCATTCATTCAAAAAATGGTTATTGAGGATATTTTAAGGTACCTTGGATATATCCGTGAACAAAGCAAACGAATATTCCTGACTTCTAGGAAACATACAAAATACCGAGGTCTCTTGCCAAACTAGAAAACAAGGAAGCTATCAAAGACAAAGGGGATAATAACAAAGGATAAAGAGTCAACATGCAGGGCTCCCCATTGACCTAAAATGGGGCAATTTGAGCATTAATAAATAATGGCTGCAATTGATGGAAAAAATATGAAGTATGTAATGAAATCTATTAGTACGTAAATAATATGGTAGATAGATCTGTCGATAGATAGTGTTCACAGCAATGTGATAAGGTGGATTCTGCTCATAATTCCCTTTTACAAATGAGGAAGATGAGGCTTTAAAAGGCTGGGCAGTTGGCCCAAGACAGACCATTAATAAATGGTAGAGGTGAAAATTCAAATCCAGAGAGCTTACATTGACGAACTACGACAGCTCTATTTTATATCATTATGCTTAACTAGTCATCTGTCTCGATGTCCTTATGGTAGGGGGAACAAAAGCATAGATTCCGTCCTTGTTACATTGTCTGTTTCTGGAGGGCTCATTCTGAGCAACTCCAGTGAAGAATTTTGGGCTGTGGGAGGTCAAGCTAGAAAGTTTCTAAATACAAAAAGTAGTAACCACCCCACAATCATTCTTATCTATCTAACTTTCAGAGCAGATCCACACATCCTTGTGTGTGTATGTGTGTGTGTGTTTCCCACTTCCACAATTTCATTCCTAAAACTCATTCTATCAAGATAAATGATGGACATGGCTCAAATTGAATATGAAAGTTACCATCTTCTGAATACCTTGGACTTCAAGTAGCTGTGAAAATTGATTTGGGACAGTTCTGTTTGATATGAAATATGTTTTAATCATAGTAGACACTATTATCACTACTTAAGGAAAAGCAAGGTAGAATAAATACAGAACTTGTGCAAAAGCAATATCGCCAAGGGGAGACTTTGATAGTGTGCTTTGTCATTTCTCATTTATGACTCTTTTATGATTTATTGTAGAACATAATGTTGTTTATTGCTACACATAAGAATGTATTCCAGGACATGTATGTATGTCTATAGCTTAGGTATATAATTCAGCATATCGAATTACCAACAAATGGAATCATAGACTCCCATCCACAGTCAAAATTGAGATCAAGCGAAGAGACGTGGCACATAATACTATTTTTTGTTGACTAACATTTTTTGAAAAACAAATTGTCTTTGATTCAAGTGTTTGATAATAAAAGACAAACGTGTCTTTGGAAATATACCCCTAAAATCAGGTAACAGATCTCATCAGTCATCTGGTCTGACCTAATTGAGCGATGGGCCCTAAGAAGTTAAGTGACTTGATAACAGTCACCCACCTAGGAAGTAGCAAAATCAGGATCCAGTGATGGTAGTTCCTAAATTCTATATCTCCACCAGTGGTACCACCATCTACTCTGGTCCAGCTGGAACAGGGTATCACTGCTTATCATTCCCTATACTTCTCTGCCCACATGCAGTCAATTCCGAGTCTGTCTGTTACATCTCCTGTCAAATTCTTGACAGTAGCTATTTGGTTCATCCCTTATACAGTGTGGTCCCTCAGTATCTGCAGTTGATTGGTTTCAGGCCTCGTCACAGATACCAAAATACACGAATGCTCAAGTCCAGTTTTCAGCCCTCATTATCTGCAGAATGTGCGTCCGCGAATTCAAACGACAGCAGGTCTTAAACATAGTACCTTATCTGCGGTTGGTTGAATGAGGATGCCTGACCTGCCAATACAGAGGGTCTACTGTATATTGCTACCTTGTTAAAACCTCTGGTATTTCTCTCTTAATTTATCAGTACTATGATGGCATGGTGATTGATCTCCTTGCCTTTAGCCTGGCTTCTTCAATTCCATTTTCAATAGAAACTTTTCTGAAGTTCAGGCTTGATTATGAAATCACTGCATTATTCTTGGTTATAAGTTGCCATTACATAACAGGAATGATCCAGGAGACCGGAGGTTCAAAGCAGAGCATCCTTTTGTGGTGTGGGACGTCAGTGTAAGAGAAATGAAAAAATCCCAACTGTGTAGAATTCTAGAAAATGTATAGACAAAAACACACAAACAAAATACTCTTCCTTTCCTCCCCTCCACATCCCACCATAACTGCCCACACTTCAGTGTATTAAGTAGGTCAGCTTTACTTATTTCAGTCTGCAGAATTCAGGGTATCATTAGCAGGGAGGCAGTAAGGTGAGGTGGGTATCTCAGTCTGTAAGTGCCTTGTTGACTGGCCTCCATGGATGACTGCTTACCCTTATGTACATCATTTCTCCTTACACCATGGTTGTGGTGGCACCCTCCACATCACATGACATACACATCCCTAGGGAGTTAAGCCTCCACCTGCCTTGCCTCTTGCCACCTCCCTCCTTCTTCACCATCCCACACCTTTTGCCGTAGTCACAGTGAACTTATTTTAGTTACCCCAAAGCTGTGCTCTCCAGTAATATAGCTGCTAGCCACCTCTTGCTATTTAAGTTTAAGTTAATTAGGATCAAATGAAATTAAAATTTCAGTTCCTGGATCACCCTACCCTTATTTCAGATGCTCATTGCTCACTTGTGGCTGGTGGCTACCCTACTGGACAGCACAGATTTTAGAACATTCGCATCATCAGAGAAAGTTGAGTTGGGCAGCAGTGCTACAGAGATAAGTGCCCTTCCTTGCCTTTGGTCTTTCTCATCAGCCAGAAAGTTACTGGGTAACTGAGCTCTCATTTTCCAAGCCCCCCTTATTTACCTAGCTCTTCCTTCCTGTTCTGGTTTCATATGCTGAGGTTTCTTCCTCTGGGGCTTTATCCTGGGGTATCTTCTCTACCTTCCCAACTCACCAGCCTTGATTAGGTTCCCTTTCTGTGCTGCTCTTCATACCTATGGCTCCCCTTAGCATAGCGTCTATCACATAGATTGTAATTGTGTGTGTATTTTTCTCCATCACCCACCAGACAATAAACCCATGTTTCTGGCTCAGTCTCATGTTTGGGCATGCAGTTGAGTGCCTGGCGCTTTGCAAGAACTCAGTAAACTTATGATTAATAATGGATTAATTAAAATGTTTATTTGAAATAGGCAAACTTACTTGAATAAATGTATTTATAATTTTCCATGAATTGAAGCCTTTTTTTTCATTTGACTTCTATTATAAAAGTAGATATTAATTTCCTCAGAGACTGACCTTAAGAAAATTACCCTTAAGGATCTGTTAGTTAATGTTAAGCCCGTTTAACCCTAAACCTTACAGTAATGATGCTGATGACAGTGGTGGTCATCATCATCTTCTTCATCATCATCATCATAGCAGGAAATCTAAGGGAAAATAACATCAGCCTCACACCCACTTCAGGAGAAGGAAACTACATTCAACCTAAGTCTGCTTTATACCAGTCCATGTGAGAAGCCCCCTATCTAATATAATTAGAACAAATCAACTGTTTTCATTTTTCCATGTTGCCTTCTAACCCTTGACTACATGGATACATAATTTGACAGTTGCTTCCATAGCTCAGATAGTTTCTGTTTTTAGCTTTAACATTAATATTTCATCATAGACATCCAGCATGGACAGTGTAATTATTTTTAATGGCTGCCCTATAGTCTATCCACTAATGACAAAGTAATTTACTTAGAAATTCACCTATTACTTTTTGGATAGTTAGATTGTTTTCAGTGTTTTCTATTTTAAATAGCATTGAATATTTTATGCAAGCGGATTTTCTTATTCAGAGAGAGATATTTTACCTTAGGCTAAATTGCTTAAGTATAAAAATCTGTAAAGTTAATGGGATTTGAAAGATTTTGCCAAATATTTTCCCATGAGTTTGGGGATATTGTCATCATGTTAAATTCTTTTTTTAATGCAATAGGTACAAGATGGACAAATAGGATTTAAAAAAATGAGTATATGGTGGGAAATACTATTTTTTTATTGAAACACTATAGTGCTCTTTTCAATCACCACTATTATGTTGACAAAGAATTGAGTTCAAAGAAAAAAAAGATGCCATTTATTTTATTCCATTGTTTAAACTAACCTCTTATACACTGAAGTTAATATCCCCTTTATAATTTGAATTCTTAGGTATTCCTACTCAAGGGGGTAAAGATGTGATATTAGCGTCGCATCACTCCGTGTGCAATAGGATCTAGTGAGCTCAAGAACACAAGTAAAGTATGTATTCACAGTTTAGCTTTAATGGAAGCAGTTTACTTATTTTTTTTTTCTCTACGGACACTTTACATTCTGTTTTATTTCAAAACAGGACCCATGATAGTCCATAGTGTGCACTGTCTTCCATATATACTCCCTTCCCCCAGTTTCCCGTATCAGTTCTCTTTTTATTGATACCTATTTTTGTTTGCTTATTTAACTGTCATGATTAAAGCTATTTGTGCTTCAGGATGTACTTCTCTGCCTCCTAATAGCAATAATAATATAAAATTAGCAATAGCAATAATAAGACCTAAACTTATTGAGTATGTATTATGTGCTGAGTCCCACTCTAAGTGCTTTGCAGGTATTAACTCATTTACTCCTCAAAGCAGCACTCACGATGCATGCATCCTTTTTAACCTCCATGTCAAATACTGCAAAACTGAGTCCCAGAGAGGTTCCGTAACTTGTCCAAAATTGCGCTACTATTTAAATCTAGACAGTCTGGTTATCTGGGTTTCCTGCCCTTAACCTGTGTGCTATGCAAAATGCATCAAGTCTTTTTTTTTAAAGATATTTCAAGCAGTTACCTGTAAAATTCTGAAATATTGACTATAAAATGTATTAAAGGTGTTCTTGGAAACTAATTTGAAATTTTGCCGTTTGCATCAATGTGGATAGACTGGGAGGGCATTATGTGAAGTGAAGTGAAGTCTGACAGAGAAAGACAAATACTGTGTGATATCACTTACATGTGGAGTCTGAAAAATAAAACAAGCTGGTGAATATAATAAAAAAGAAACAGACTCACATTTGTAAAGAACAATCTAGTAGTTAACCAGTGGGGAGAGGGAAGAGGAGAGAGGCAAGATAGGGTTAGGGGATTATGAGGTACAAACTATTATGTGTAAAAGAAATAAGCTATAAGGATATAGTGTACAACACAGGGAATATAGCCAATATTTTATAATAATTATAAATAGAGTATGACCTTTAAAAACTGTAAATAACCATGTTGTACAGCTGAAACTTATGTAACATTGCACAACTATACCTCAATTTAAAAATAGATAAATAATTTGTAATTGGATTTTTAGAGTACTTTCTAAATCCTTTCAAAATCTCTGTTTGGAAAGCACAGGTATTAAATGGACTGAGAATCCATTTGGATTTACACCAAATAAGTCACACAAAATTAATCTCCCTTATCTTCATGACTGGTACACTAAAGGACAGCTTTTGGACAGGACAAATGTCATTCAGCAAGATAGGGGGCAGCAGTTTGAATGGCATCCTTGCGGGAAATGTGGCTAATGATGAGTAGTCTAGCTGATATTGTGGGCATGTACTTTCCAAATGCCTGATAATTCTCATGAAACTGGAGGCAGGGTAGGTTAAGTATATTGGAGTGGAGTCAGCCTGTCTGGGTTCAGATTTTGGCTTTTCCGCAGCACACTTAGTCTTTGAGTAAATTTCTTAGTTTCTCCAAGCCTCAGGTTCTTCATCTTCACTATAAGGATGCCGGTGTATGGCATCTACCTCCTACAATTGCTGTAAGTGTTAAAGCGGGGTACTGTGTGTACAATGTTTGCATAGTATATTCCTAAAATGGTATACTATTTAGCAATAAAAGTTACAGATTACTAATACCTCCTACAACATGGATGAACCTCAAAAATACTATGCTAAGTGAAAGGACTCAAATGTGTCGTATGATTCAATTTAAATGGTATGTGCAAAAAAGGCCAATGTAGGGAGACAGAAAATATACTCTTGGTTGCCTGGGTCTGGAGCTGGTCATGGGGATTGACTGCACATGGGCACAAAGGATCTCCTTGGGGTGATGGAAATGTTCTAAAATTAACTCAGTGGTAATCATGCAATTCCGTAAATGTACTAAAAATCATTGAATTGTACACTTAAAACAGGCAATTTTATGTCGTATAAATTAAACCTCAATAAACTGTTTAAAAAAAAAACCTAAAAATACTGTTTAGCATAGTCAGTGATTGTTAATGTCTTTTCACTATTAAATTATTTTTAGTAGTGTTTATTTTCAATCTTACCTAAAGTGAAAGATTTGGGGGATATGCCACAGGACCCTGTACTTGGCTGTGCTTCATCAATATTTTGTCAACTGTTTTGGATGAAGATGTGCTTTCAAATTTGTGAATGACACAGCTAGGAGGGATAACTAATGGAATAGAAGCCAGAACCAAGATTTGCAATTGTTTTGACAGCCTGAAAAGCTGGGCTAGTACCAGTAAGATGAAACTTAACAAAAATAAATGTAAAGTCTGACACAAGTTGGCTTCCTCAGGCAGGCAAAGAGGTATAAGCAGCTGGCTTCTATAGTAGCTTTACCCTTATAAAAATGTGTTTGCCTGTTACACAGAGAGTCCCAGAAAATCTAGGAGGGGATTCAGGCCAAAAGGGAGGCTTCCGATATAAATGGTACATTAGGTTTTTGGTAGATGCTGGAAGGATGACCATCTGGAGAGTCCATGCTTTATGTTCACATGATGATGATAATGATTATAGTAATGATTTTATTTATAATGATATTATATAAAGTGATAAAATCCAGTGCTTACAATATCAGAAGCTCTGTATAAAATATTCTATATACATTGTCCCATTTAATACTTATAACAACCCTACAAACAGAGAATATTTTTATCCCGTTTTGCACGTGCAGACCTGAGTCTTAGTGAGCCTTAGTTAAATGGTGAGTGAGTGGCAGATGCAGTTTTGAAGCAGTCCTAATTCAGGGCTCGTATTTTCAACATTAAAGTCTGTGATCTGCCTTTAGAATTCCTTATAAACAGGATATAGTTCTTAAACTCTATAAAGTAAAAATGCAAAAGCAAAGCGGTACATAGCTTAAGCCTTTTGGGTGGGGGGGAATCACAGATGATTTGACCAATAGTAGGATTGGTTTATTTTAGTTCTAATCCTTTGGGAGGGACTAATTTCCATCACTGTATTCTAAACTGTGCTCCATCTAATGAGCTGTGTGAAAATGCTGAGGTGTCACGGGCTATGGACATTCGAGCAAGAAGACAGTGAACTCAGTAGGAACAGCTACTTAATAAAAGGCTATTAGTAGGCCAGAAAATAAACAGGAGATGTTGCTGAAACATATCATCTATTTTTAAATTACTTTGAAATCATCTCTTGGGCATTGATAGAGAAGAGGATGTTTTATAGAAAACACTCTATCTTAGAAGTATGCTTTCAGATATTGTTTGCTATTTTATATTCAATAATCTGAAGGGGGGGAAAAGGGAGTCAACATGTGTTAATGAAAAATATAAAAGATGATGCGTTGAGTTGAAACCCCGTTATTATAAGGAAGAAGGAAATTGCATTGGCACAAAGTCAGAAAGGTGCATACTTGGTGTTTTCTTATTTCCAAGGGTGATACACACAGGAGATCTCAGTTAGTCTGAGGTACCATGTAAATCTGGTGATCAGGGAGTTGAAAGTCCACATTTCAGCTCTTTCACAGAGTGTATGCGTGCCATAAACGTGACTCTCAAATTAGATTTTTAAAAATAATGAATGAAAAATTTAAGTTCACTGATACATAGATGTCTTTTCTTATTTAGCACTTAGTTCTATTTAATCATTCATTTTTACTACGTAAAATCATGGTCACAGGTTTATCAAGTGGCTTTGATTTTTCTTTTTTTTTCTCTCTCTACCACTAATGGAAGTTTATATTAACTGTGTGTTCTCTCCTTCACATCACCCCTACTTCCCAGCAGGAATTAAGTTCTTGGTCATTTTTTCCATCTTCCTACTACTTTGGCAACAGTCTATAACTAGAAAGTCCCAACCATTTCAACATATTTGTTTTGTCTCTCCCTTGAAATATCCAAAAAGAACATATATTTCCTTTTCCTTCTTGAGAAGATTAAAACTAATATTCAAATAATTTTGCCTGCTGTTTCCATTTCCTTTGCTGTTTATCTTTTTGACCCGGGAAACAAGTTAATTTTAAACCTTTCCCGTTTAATGCAACAAATTAACACGTGCATCACATGCTTGTAGCAATCCATTCGTGCAAGGACAGTTTTTTCCGTTTTTTGAGTAACAAGTGACTAGTAACTTATCCTGAACGATCTGTCTCATAATGGTTTTGGAAAATTGGGATTTGGATCAAAGTATTCTCCTTGTCTAATGGATGTTGATAGAATGGGGAAATGGAATTTTCTCAAAAGCTCCCGTCGGTAGCATAACATTTGATGATGGTAACTGTCCACGTTCAGGTTATTGCCTTCAAATTCTTAACCTGTAGAAGAAGAAGATATTTGAAGTGACTGCTGTCAAGACACTCATCTGAATACATAACAAAGTCCTTTTCAACATTTGAATTTCATCTTCCATTACTCTAGAGCTGTTAACCTGCTAACCTGATATGACAATAAATACAGTTCCATCACTAGATAGTGTTGTTTTGGGTACAAATAACTTGTAGTTTATAAATTGTGTCTGCATTAAGAAGAACTGTAAATGGCCTCTGATACTAGATCGGGGTGTAATGCTTGGGCTCCCCTGGAATGCAGTGACCCTTGTAACTGGGTATACCTTGTGGGGGATTGTTGATGTTTATATAAGTTTTTTTTTTTATTTTCCAAATCACATTTTCACTTGGATGCAGCTGCAGAGGAATGGATTAGCTTTGATTTCTGATCATTGGTGAACTTTTGACAGTTTAACCACCTTATCAGAATGGGTAAAAATTGACCACTTGGAGGGTGGCTGAACTTGAAGTTACAGCCCTTGTTTTCTCCAAACTATTTTTCATGACATTCCAAGATTATATAAAATAACATGATTAGATTGTCCTGTTTGTTTTTTTTAATCAAGTTATGAGATCATTTCTTTATATAAATCAGGTAAAAATTTGCAACCTTGTTGAAATGATGACTACCAAATGTCTGCCTACCTTCTTCTCACTTTCTTCTTTTTGGAATTCCACCTGGTGTTTTTTTGTTGGTGACATTTCTATTTCTAAAAATAGTTTTAGTTTATATAAGCATATCATTTCTGAACCTGACTCCTTTCCCAGCTTATTTGGAAGTATGCTTCTGTTTACCCCAATGCACTGACTTTTACAAGTATTGCCACTACTTGGTGAGGTTCGGGTGAGGTATTGTTTAAACTTAACTTTAAAAAGTAACAACAAGGAAAGTTACATCTTTGTAAAGCAGTTTACCTTTTTCTCTCCCTTTCCACCATCCAACCAACCTACCAACAGACCATCCCTGCATCCATCCATCCATCCATCCATCCATCCATCCATCCATCCATCCATGTACAGTACAAGTATTTGCTGCCAGGGGATTTAGAGATGAAAATACATAATCCTTGTCTTTAAGGAGCTTACAGTCAAAATTATTGCCTAGGATAATATCAGCATTTTCAGGTACTCTTTATCATGGATGACTTCCTTCAAACTAAAATAAAATCTGTATCTGTGTATAATTATAATGCAAGTGCATATATGCACTTAAAAACTTTGTCAGTATTTGGTGAAAGTTTCCCCTCTTTTTCTTACAATAGATTCTGTGACTTCAAGAAAGTTTAAAAGCCTTTGGCTAGACGTAGCATTGGTATTGATCTCTTTCCTCCTTTATCATTGTAATTTTAGGAATACCTGAGAATTTGTCTTCTATAGTTTCTTTTCAGTTTCTAATATACTATGGGATTTGCCACGTTCAGAGAGTTGGAAAGAAACAGTATCAGCCTTTGGCAGTAAATTAATTTTTGCAAAAGCAAATGTACCAGTAGGTTATATCTGTTCGTGAAAATAAATTTGTAAAGTTAAATTATGGCTCAGTACATTTTAAGACTGCACATTGAGAGTAGGTTTAGCAAACCTGTGGGTCAGCACAGATTAAAAAGACACTTCTAGATTCTCTCTTTTTCCTTCCTTGTATGTACCTTGCCAATTAACACCCTAAAGTAATTAAAGTATCTATACTTATCCCTAATACAGATCTACTTTCTTGGGCATTAGCCAAAGTGCACATTTTATAATCACTTACCCTTCAAGCACAACTATTGGTAATTATCTAAGATGTTTAGATGCAAAGTCTTAGCAATTAAAAATCTAAGTTCATGTTTGCTGGGAAAATGTGCAAAACAAGTCTGAACTTTCAGAGCTTGTATAATAGATGCAATGGCAATGCATGGACGTCTCCTTGCATTAGTGCATTACCATTCCCTTCAGTTGAAATGGATGCTTACAAGTGAAAAAAAGCAACCAACATAATGTTACTTAAATTGAATGTAGTCTCCATTTTTAATAATAGATAGTCTGGAATCATAGATAAAAAGGAATGATAAATAATACAATAGAATCCAAACCATTCATCTTTGCATAGATCTACAGAGACATGCTGATTTCCATCACATATTTTCCTGGCATCCAGCCTTGCTTTCTTTTTGCAGTTCTTTTTTTCCAGTGAGTTTTTATGTTGAAATATTTTCCACATTAGCATGTATTGACTCATTTTCTTTTTGGTGAAATATTGAAATAGCTCAGTTTAACGTATCATCTGGGAGGATTTGCCAATCTTGAGAGGATAAGAAACTTGTTGAAAACTATTTTTGCCCTCTCAACAAAAGACATTAGATGTTTAAGCATTCTAGAATTTTCATATTGAATCTAATAGAAGTCACCATAGTGATTAAGGCTGTTCTCAAGCCCCCCCCAAGATTTGAGTAACAAAACTGTGAAGTTGCATCCTTCATCAGATTTTCCTCACTTGAATGAAATTGAGGGGGAGGGGACCTCTGAAGGAAGGAAGCCGGCACTCCCACACCCACTGTTTATTTTCCCATCCCCTTAAGCTAAACCTTGTCTTCCCTGCTGGATGAAGTTTCCCGTTTCCTACAGCTGAAATAAAGACAAACACAGAAGTTATTTCTTAGTTTCCAAAGTACCATGTTCTGTGGAGTTGAAGGGGTTTGAAGAGCATTTTCATAGGTCCAGTGTAGGAAGCATTATGTACTCATTTTAGAACCTCCACACTCTAAAATAATGCTGGTTCTATCAGTTACTCTTAGGAATGCCTTTTCTACGTGTTACTAAGTTTTAAAGCTACTTGTATAGGGTATAATGTTTTCGCCTAGACTAAGCCACATATTCAGCTGTTTAGAAAATGATGGAATTTTATCTTTTTTTCCTCCCTCTCCCTTCTTTTCCTTTCTTCCAGCCTTCCACATTTGTTTTTTCTCATTTTTTCTAAGGAATATACCCTCTAAGGACCAAGGAATACTCTAAACAGTAGTGGTTCCACCCACCTTGCTGATTTGACCTTTGTTGTAAATAGAACATATGTGTGTGTATGTGTGTTAAATACACAGTCTGTCCTGCCATGTTATATGTGTTTCTAAACAAAGGTTGCTGAAGTAGCAGGATTAGGATTATTGTCTTCACCAGGAAAGAAGAAGCCTTCAGCTAACAGCTGCTTAGACAAGAGCATTCTCCACTCTAAAGAAAAGAAAAAGAAAAAGGGGGAAAAAAGCCTTAATTATCTGCACCAGGGGCTTTTTACATCTAAGGAGGTCTGTGTGCTTGTGGCAGGCTACACTTCCTCCTGGGCCCACCTTAGCATCAGTGCTACTCACCCTAAGCCCATTGCTATTCTGCTTTGTCTCAGTGCAAGAAACCCTGATGCCCCGTCTCATGGTTTTCTGTGTTTTTGATTACCACCTAGGCAGTCTCCAATCGTGCTCAGCTGCCTGCCTAGTTTACCTATGATAATTTTTGAAGGAGGTGCCCTTAATTCTTTGCTTATATGCTGCTTATAAAGTTGCATGGGTTTTTAGTGGTCTACCTCAAATTTGTTTTTCCCATAAGCCATATTTTTAGTGCATCATTTTGCAAAGAGTGAGGTCTTTCAAAAGCACGTATATTCTGGTGTGGTGGAAATGCCCGCTTTATACTCTTTTACCCTAATACAGAACCCATTTACAGTTTTGTATTTGTGTGCCAGCAACATTATTTATAGAAATGTATAGAAAATAGCTTGAACCCTGGAATGTATGTTGTAGTTACAAGTCACTGTATCTCCTTTGTATGTTTTAGTGGTATTTAGGAGGAAAAATCTCACACTAAAACATGGTCATGAATTAAGGATAAAATCAATTTTCACATCACTAATCTATATACCAAGACATTATCTTCTGTAGTTTATAAAAACTTCCTATTAAAAAAATTAAGGACAAAAATTCAGTGCTTCTGGGAGGGTAGAATCTTTCACATGAAGCAAGAAATAAAGTTCTTCAGAGCCTCAATCAACCGATTGATTGATTCTGGAGAATCAATAAAAGAAGCCATATAAGGGTAGAGATTGTGTCTAATATATCTCTTTTACCCTCCATGCCACCCAGTAAATGGTAGGTATTCAGAAACAACTTTTTGTGATATCAGTAAATCCACACTACATGCATCCATTTACCATTGCCAATCAAAATAAGGTTGGCTCTAAATATTGAAGAACTAAATTTTAAAAGAATAACAGATTCAAAAATCTTTCTACTAGCAGGTCCTCCTTATTAGGAGCCTTACTTACCAGTGGGTCAACAAATGAAAAAAAAAATATGTGTACACACATGTGTTAAAATGTTAACAGTTGTTGCATCCACATGGTGGGCAAATTGGTAATTATTGCCCTTTTTAAAAATTCTGTGAATGTGTAAGCACTTTCACAAGAAAATACTGGGAGAAAGCAGATGCAGTTGCCTATATGTAAGAAAAGACATAATTGTTATTTCATATCGCTATAGACTCTCCTAGGCTATAAGCAGTTTTTAAACTTTGCATCATTTAGTTTGAACTATCTCATTCAACCTGTCTTTTCCTGTGTGTTTAAAATCCCTCTAATTACAGTTTTAGTTTTTACGGCCTCTGATATTTAGTATGATGGAAATGCCTCAAAACATGTATGTATTCCCCAACTCCAAATCCTTTTGTAAGACTAGAAATTCACTTAAAGAATGAGGAGGTGACTCCTCCTTCACCAAGCAGACTGCCTGTCATGGTTTTATTGCACTCTGGTACTTTACACTGGGATTCTCACTGTGATTATCTGCAAATCATTCACAAGTTTTTATTTTATTTTTATTTTACTTATTTTATTTTGTTTGACTCACAAATGTATACTGTAAGCTTCTCAGACAAGGAGTGTTTTAAGTTTTTGATACCTTATTACCTCCCTGCAAATCAGAAAATATGGCAGTTTAGGCTCTATCATGTTGTTTTGGTTTTTATTGATTTTTTTTTTTCCAAAAAAATCTTTAGGCACTCTTGTAATGTTACTCAGCAAAAACTTGTTGAATCCCTGAAGGCAGGGAATGTTGCCTTCTGGGTTTCTAGCATAGTGCCTTGTATATAATAGGTGCTTAATAAATACTGTTTGACTTTAATGCAAGAGATGGCTCATACGCTTTGCAGATATTTTACACACTTTTAAAATTATAGCACCCCTTTTATAGCACTTGTGAGTCCTTCCTTCTAAATGCATCCCAAATTTCAGAGATTATAGGTTTGGATAGTAGGTCTGGTGGCTGGGCTTGGTCATGGAGGCTTATCTCACGTGTTCAGAAACAATCTGAAGGCACTGGAAGTGAGATGCTGTATGCAGTAGAGAACGGGGGATCTTGTTCAGTGCTCCAAGGTGGCAGAATGAGAGAGCAGTTTCTGCTTCCAGGTATATTTGTTTTGAAGATCTCAGAGGTGAGATTTGCCATTCTTTTCCTTTCTGCTTTCCCATATTTTACAGCTACATAGGTGACCATAGTGTCCTTAGTAGATATTTTTCCTCTTTGGTAAAATAATTGAAAGGAAGAATCTTAGTCATTTAGCTTATTATTACATTTTCTACCTAGTTTTCTATTTAATTCCATTTTATGACACTCTGGGTCCTTCTATTTAAGAAACTGCAGTAAATGAAGGAGAGGAACGAAGCAGATAAACTTGGATTAGCTGTCTTCCTTGATAATGCTTAGAAAGAACCTCAGGCCGGTACCCTAACTGACAAATCTGACGTGTGGCAGCGGTTTATAATCCAAACAGTATTGTCTATACTCCTTTCAATCTATCAGGTTTTATAGGAAGTTTGTACAAAGACTTGATGGTTATATTGTTACACAGATTTAATTCTATGAACATAAAAAATTGATTACCCTGGGGCATTAAGAGGACTGTTTTTACTGATTGAATATTTTACTTGCATAAATGGTAATTCTTATAAACAGCTACATATTTTACTGTTAGTATCTTACAGTTCTTAAATTGTAAGCCTGAATGTTTCATTTTAATTATGAATTTCCATCCCCTGCCCCAAATATCAAGATCATTTACAGAGTGTTTTACTTCCTATTGGTACCAAGATGATCAAGTTGCCATCCACATTCGACTTCCAAAAGAACAAGAACTTCTTTCTTGTTCTCTTTTCTTTCTTTTTTCGGCTTATTAAAAAAAAAAGAAAAGAAAAGAATATCTGCTCTAAAATGATTCATTGGAGCTACTCTAATAATCTTATTCTGTTACTCTAATAGAATCTAACCTAGACTATTTCCAGATATGGAGATAGTTTACATGTCAAAAAATACTATTCCTTAGGAGGTAAGATGATGAGGTAACAGTTTTGCTGTCCTAAAACCTCAAAGCTGGAGGATGCCTGAGAGACATTCTAGTCTCTAGCCTCCCTCATTTTACACAGACCACACAGGGATCTAGTTGATATCTTCTCATCAACAGGAAATCCCATCTTCAGAATCCTCATTCAGTGATTTCTGCCACTAGAGTTTCACTGTTGGCTTGAGTAATTAGTGTTGAGCAGTGATTATGGAAGAGACTGCTGGTTGCCAACCAATATCAATTCTTCGTTTGTTACTTAATAACAGAACACCAGTATTATTTAGAGCAGCAATGTGCCCAGATAAAATGTTGTAATTTTTATTACATGTAACTAAGTTTTGTCCAATTATATACAAGCAGAAATATTTGGGAGGACTTCCAAGAGGTCTCTTCAAGGGGAGATGTTTTAGCTGGGAATTGAGATTTCTTGTCCTGCACTCCACTTCCTTCTTTCTGCTGCCCGGAAATCAGGCTTGGTGGCCGGAGCTCTTGTAGCTACCTTGAACCATGTGGTGATCTTGATTAATGTAACAAGCTAGAATAGTGGAGGAAAATTATAGAAGCAGCCTAGGTTCTTAATTGAAGACTATGGGACTGCAATACCAGCCCTGTATGGCTTATTAAGTTTCTTTCCCTTCAAGTGAGAAATGAGTTTCTTTCACCTGAACTATTATTATTGGGTTGACCAAAAAGTTTGTTCATTTTTTTTTCCCCTAAGATGGCTCTAAGAGTGCCTAGTTGTCTTTAACTTCGTTCAAAACAATTTTGTTAGATTGTATTGTGACAGCTGTCATATCAGCGTGCATTTTAAAAAACTTATCGAAATTGGTGAACTTTTGTGTAGCCATTTTAATATTGAAGATGGAAGAAAAAAAGCAACATTTTCAGCATATTATGCTTTATTATATCAAGAAAGGTAAAAACACAACTGAAACACAAAAGAAGATTTACACAGTATATGGAGAAGGTGCTGTGACTGATCGAGTCAAAAGTGGTTTTGAAGTTTCGTGCTGGAGATTTCTCGCTGGATGATGCTCCACGGTTGGGTAGACCAGTTGAAATTGATAGCGATCAAATCGAGGCGTTAATTGAGAACAGTCAACTTTATACCATGTGGGAGACAACCGACATACTGAAAATATCCAAATCAAGCACTGAAAATCTTTTGCACCAGGTCGATTATGTTCATAGCTTTGATGTTTGGGTTCCACGTAAGTTAAGTGAAAATACCCTTGTCGCCATATTTCTGCACGCAATTCTCTACTGAAACGTAACAAAAATATTCCGTTTTTAAAACAAATTGTGATAAGTGATGAAAAGTGGATACTGTACAATAATGTGGAATGGAAGAAATCATGGGGCAAGTGAAATGAACCACACCAAAGGCTGGTCTTCATCCAAAGAAGGTGATGTTGTGTATATGGTGGGATTAGAAGGGAGTCCTCTATTATGAGCTCCTCCTGGAAAACCAAATGATTAATTCCAACAAGTACTGCTCCTAGTTAGACCAACTGAAAGCAGTACTCGATGAAAAGCATCCGGAATTAGTCAACAGAAAATGCATACTCTTCCATCAGGATAACACAAGACCGCATGTTTCTTTGGTGACCAGGCAAAAACTGTTACAGCTTGGTTGGGAAGCTCTGATTCATCCGCCATATTCAGGAGACATTGCACCTTAGGATTTCATTTATTTTGGTCTTTACAAAATTCTCTTAATGGAAAAGATTTTGGTTCCCTGGAAGACTGTAAAAGGTACCTGGAACAGTCATTTCCTCAAAAAGATAAAAAGTTTTGGGAAGATGGAATTATGAAGTTGCCTGGAAAATGGCAGAAGGTAGTGGAACAAAAGGGTGAATATGTTGTTCAATAAAGTTCTTGGTGAAAATGAAAAATGTGTCTTTTATTTTTACCTAAAAACTGAAGGAACTTTTTGGCCAACCCAGTATTTTGATTTTCCTCCCATATGTAGTTGAATCAATTTCTCTAAAGTTTCAAATGAATTATGCTAAGTGGAATTCCCATAGGTCAGGGAGGCATTTTAATAAACACTGGCCTAATCCCAGGAACTCCCAAAGAAACTGATAATACTGGAAGAGTTGCTTGATTTCCCTATATTTTGCTTTTCTTACTTGAAAAACAGAGGCAATGATAATAGCCCTGTTACTTCTTCATATTGTGATAATGTGATAGTTCTTGAAAAAGTATAAAATACTATTTATATGCAATATGCTTCCCATTAATAATATTCTCTTGATCTAAAGCAAGGTTTCTTAACTGAAAGTCTGTGAATTCCTTGATATTTTATGAAAAACTGTAATTGTGGATACATTTTTTTTTCCCCCTAGGGAGAAAGTCCTTTAAATCCTCGGCAGAATCTAGACATCAGAGACAGTGTCCAAAATGGGAAGATGATATTTATCTAGAGAAAGGCCCTTTCTGTTGTAGAGCAGTTACAAAATATTATTTGAAAGCCTACCTTCAACATCATAATCATCATTTAGTAACCATCTCTGAATGGCTAAAATTGACAGTCCTTCAAGTTCTCATTTCTAACACCACTTCCTCCCCAAAGCATTTTTTAAAGTGTCAAGTAAGAAATAATCTTTCCCTTTTCTAGATTCCCATTGGGCTTTCATAAATAACTCTCTTAAAAAGCGTATCTATGGGTTTTATACTTCTCTACTGGACTTCAAATCCTGAAAAGCAAGTATTAAGTCTAGACCTGTATTAAATGCCTAGCCACTTAATCCTATGACTTATCATATGCTTGTTGGATGAATAAATTCTTCAGAACATTTGCTTATTTTAGTGGTGTATACAGTACATTTTTATAAAGGCCTGGTTTAAATATAGGAAATTTCATCCTCAAAAGTAATTTAATAGGAAGGGCTTCAAATTGGATCCAGCGTTCAGCCACTGGAACATGGCCCAGAAAGGGAGCAGATGGTGATCCGCAGTGCATGGCTGCAGTGCACATCTTGTCACTTGGTCTGCAGTCCCTTACTATGTACATGACAATAGGAGTTAGATTTGTGCTTGGGTTTGCTCAGAGAAGTTAGGTTTAAAAAGATACAAAAGACTTTCTACCTAGCAGATACCATTTGTTACCATACTATACTTTCTGTGTAGTAGGTATAAAACAAAGGAAAGTTAATCAATTTTTTCCTTTTGACACCAACTCAACTTTTTCGTGCCATCTGAAAATATATTGGCACTACAAAATTGTACCAGTAAGAAAGCCATTTATTCTTGATGACATCTGAAATTTTGGTCAAATTATACTTGGTTGCTTTTAATCAGCTCATTTAATTTTTCTTGGGTTATTAGACATTCTAGGAAAAACCCTGGGGATTTTGGGAGGCTTAAGAATAATTCTCTTCTTTACTTTTAAAGTTCAGAATTAATTGAGAAACATACTTAGCAGTCAGACTGATAGAAATAAAAACAAACCTTTATTACTGATAAAGTTAAAAACATGGCATAGATTTGTTGACAAGTAGAGTACTAATAATTTACCCCTGAATTAAACAGATTTATTCACCCAGTTACATGCACACCTGGACTGCTTTAGTGTCCTGGGCCCCTTCTCAAAGGGGCAGGCTCTGTGCTGTGTGGTCAGAGGACAGAACAGAAGACACCTTTTCTGAAGGTAGGGGTTGCCAAAGTAAGAATAGAGGAGGAAACTGATAAACTTATGTTCTGATGCTTCTAATCTCATGGGCAAAGTCCAGGAGTGTTGCTCTACCATTGCCCATCCAAATGGGACCTTGTTCCTGGGTACTAAGTGTTCCCTCTTCTTACATATTGTATTTCATAGTGTTCCTCTGATACTGTTTCGTGTCATCATTTTCTTCTCACCAGTTATAGAAAAACTTCTATGAACACTCATCCCTGATTAAATCACATGTAAAATCCTTAGCTTGACACTCGTGATCCCTGTGAACTGGCCTCAGAGCATCTGAAATCTATACCCCGCAGTTTGCATTCCCCTAACATTTCACTTTCCAAATGACTTAGCTCATTAGCTTGTCTTTGGAAAATCGAGAATTTGGTACATTTCATATCTGCTGTCGGTGATTCTGCCATTGACACATGCAGTGAACATTTTAATGCCCTTTGTCCGTGAGTGTACACAGGTAGAAACCTACGCCATTTTAGTAAGAAGGGATTTGGGAGATGGAGTGGGGTTATTCTCACAAGACCCAGGTAAAGTTAGGCCAGCACTGTGGAATATAATAATTTCACATATTTTCTATTAATGTTGCTTTTTAGTGTTACTTCTTTAATATTTTTCTGATATTTCCTACTCTGATGAATACCTAAGAGCCAAAATTTATTATTCTCTATCTTAGGACTCTTTTTTAAAAAAAATTTTGCAGAGTTCTTAATAGAATTTCTAATTATTTAATTTACTTATTGATTGCTTATCTGCTGACTGTCTCCCTCACGAGGGATAATAACTCTGTAATTGTCGCTGTCCATTTGTGTGGCTAAATGTGGCTAAAACCAGCTCACTGATTTGCACCCAATAGATAATAAGGATGAGTTGAATGAATCATTTCACTTACTCGTTTATTGTTCTCTCTTCCTCTCTCTATCCCACAAATAACCACTTGTCCTTTGAATTAGAAACAGACAAAATAATTTTAAATGCCCCATTGGAATATAGTAAGTCAATGTTAGGAAAAATTATTTAGATCGTGAGGTACTAATAAGTAACCAGTTCACTGAATATTTCCATCTTATTTCTATTTTTTATTTTTATATATGTTATCACAAATACATGTGAATACTTATACATGGAATTTGATAGGTGCTTAGTAAATACTGATTGCATTTTTGGCAATAAAATTTCAGTTTTATGCCTCTTCTGTTCCTGTCAGGTATTACAGCTCATTCTCTAGCCCTCAGAGATGCTTTCTTGCAGTTTCAGGAAGTAATTCACATCATTTCCTATGTGAATGACACCTAGAGACGTGTGGCCTGACATCCCAGCCAGCTCTCAGGGCTCATAGGCCCTCAGTCGTCAGCTTAACCTTGCTACTCTGTCTTGGCATTTTTTTTTTTTTCCTCTCAGGCTCTACTATACACATGTGCATACATGTAATTTTGGTGTATTTCTTTTATTCTTTTAACCAGCATTTTTATGACGCTTAAAGGAAGTGTTTTAGCCCACAATGTTTCTAGGACTTCTTCTTCATTTTGCAGATGAAAAAAGAACTTCCCAGAAAAGTCAACTTACTTACCTGAGTATACTTGACTAATAAACAACCAAGATAGAATGCTGGTGTCCGAATCTGATGTGAAAGCTCTTTCATAAAATTTAATGACTATGCTTTTATTATTATTACTCCTGTCATTTTAATACCCATGACTGAATTGTCAAATGATACAAGAACCTGATGAAAACCATATTGTTGCATGGCTTTGTAACTGCCACGCCTGTTAAAAAATCATTAATTCTTTAAACATTTACAGAGCTACACCACTGAGCTAGATGCTGGGTTAACAAAATTGAACAGGACGTCATAGCTCTTTTGAGGTGGTCATATTCTAGTAGACAAAATAGTTGTATCACCAGATAATTACAGAGCAGTGTGCCTGAAGATCATGTGAGAGCAAAGACAACAGTGATACTGTCCTGGGGGGTGGGGGAGGAGGAAGAATGGGTTCAGAAATGCTTCATCCTGAAATAGTTCTTTTTAGATTAATGAATGTATTGAATAGAGGGATAAATAGATGGATAGTTACGTGATGAAGATAGTTACTATCATTATCACCGTTATATAGAAAGTCAGGCACAGAGAAGTTAACTTGTTTAAGCTCACACAGTTAGTAAGTGGAGTATCTAGGCTACCAGGCTGTCTGACTCCAGAGTGTTCACCCTTACACTTTGATAGTTAGAACCACCTCTAAAAGACTAGAAGTACTTCCTGATGAAGGGGTTTCAGGTAGAGTAGCATTACAGCCAAAGAGAGAATATATTTGCATGGAGGGGAAAAGTAGCGTGAAGTTTTTAAGGAAGGAAGAGGAAAAAAATCCTAGTTGGTGAATGGAATAGAAAGCACAAATCATTGAGGGAGGCGGTCATTAGAGTGGGGACCAGGTATGAATTGGTTGTGTTTAGGTTTGACCAGGGAGTTGATAGGGTCTTTTGAAGCATTTTAAACAGGAGGATAATGTTTAGATTTCTGTTTTGGAAAGGGCACGCTGACATCACTGTGGAGAATGGATTTCAACCAGGGCTTTTCATTTTTTATTCATTTTCAGGTGAAAAATGCTACAGCAAAACAGAGTGGTTTAGAGATCAATAAATGACACAATTTAAAATGTCTGAAAGGAACTCTTTGGCTCCTAAATATAGAGTGCATTCTGCAGAAGCTGAAAGTGACCCTAATCTGATAACTGTAGTATTTTTAGCATTTATAGATATGAAGGGGGGTGTCTCATTATTAACTTAAGACATCACTAAGAAGAGCGATATCCAGATTTATCCGGACAATTTCCCTCTTGCCCTCAAAAAAAATGGTTAATTTTATATTTTTCTTCCCACCTTTATATGTTCCGGAGCTGGTAATAAATTTTCATGAAGAACTTGATGTGTTATCATTGGCCTCCGTTTATGAGAAAACTTGCAGAAATTTCCTGATGGCCTCCATTAGCACCACTTTGATGTTGTGTGAGAGGGTAGAGTGAGTAGGTTGGGATCCTTTAAGAAAATAAATTGACAAATTATTGAGGTCAAAGAATCCAGGTATTTTCTAACCATGGTTGTGAAAATTAAGTCAAGGTTCATCAATGTGTGCCAAAATGAGCAGGTGAAAGCTGTTTGAGAAAATGACATATATGAAGTATTCTCCAAATATTACTTACTAGTTACAAAAGTAAAATGATACTTTTACATTTATAACAGAAATCTGGAGATCAAACTTAATACCACCAGTAACAGTATAAACTGACAATACGTACCTTCCAACACAGTGCACCGAGATCTCAGTGTCACCTAACCAGAGAGTATTTAGTAAGTGATAGTTTTTTATCAGTGTTACACTCCTTGGCTTCCTTACTCACATTGTGGTTATATAGGTGAAAGTCATTGTTCTTTGGAAAAACATTGTTTGGTGAACTATTGTATTATACACGTTAAATATTTTACAGTTTTATCTGTCAATGATACCTCAGTAATACTGAAAAAAAAATTTTGGCGAATTCTTAAAGTGACTTAAGGGTAAAGTGTTAGGACGTCTGCTACTTTCAAATGGTTCAGGAAAAAATGAATATAACAGAGAGAAGGAAGAAGAGAAGGAGAGAGAAGAGCGACTAAAAACAGAAAGCAGTCATCAAAATGTTTACATTAGTTCTAGGTCAAAAATATAAGGGTATTGAACGTTCCATTCTTTCAACTTTCCTCTAAGTTTGAAATAACTCAAAAAAAAAAAAAAATTGGGGCAGATGGAAGTCCAGATGATCAAGTTGAAAATAGTGCTCTATAATCTTATCCAAAATTATTACATTTTGTATGTTATTTTAGATCAACCCTACCCACCAATTTTGAGGTTTAATACATTTGCTTTATTTTGTATCAGCCTGTTTTAAAATTTCAAACTTTAGAACCATTGGTTCACTGTAGGCAAACACAGTTAAGAACATTTTCTGTTATGAACATGATTGGAAAAGGAAAAAGAAATTGTCAACAGTGAAAAATAAAAGTTCTACATAATAAAGTTTAAAAAAAACCCCAAATCTGCCATTTATGAGCTATGAGCCCTTGGACAACTTACTCATATCTCTGGTTCTCAGTCTCTTCTTCTATGAAACAGGAATAGTAAACACACCTAACTCATAGGGTTGCGGTGAAGATTCAGTTAATCCATGTAAAGTGCATAGTGGTTTCTGACACATAATAAACTCTCAAAATAATGATGGGCCGTGGCAGGAAAAAAGTGTGTCTCTGGACAAAAGTCTTCCTCCTGCTGTACTGTTCACTGCTCAAAATAAATCTGTAATATCCCCCACCCCATAAAATTACATACTGTTTTAAAATTGCAGAGTCTCAAATAATCACTTAGCATAAGAACAGAGGTATACTTTAAAGATACATATGATTATGTGGCTATATCATATAGATTACATAAACTTTAGATTCCTAGAATTAAAGATTGCTTTCCCTACATTTGTCGTTTGCTAGTAGTGTTTCTACATCGTATAGATACAGAGGATAGAAGGGTATGAATTTAAAAAGAAGTTTCCCTGAAAACAGCTTTTAAAATTTCTAGAGAGAATCTCGAACTCTCTCTTAATCTTTGATTTACATGTGTTCTAAAATTGTCTACTCCTCTGTATCTGGGAATCAGTCCATTTTGGAAAAAAACCTTTAACCCATTTTCTCAAAGCAGGTAGGAAGGAAAGCAGGCATCTTATTCTCCTTTTCTTTGATCCATAAAATATAAGAATAGTTTTAACCCATTCTAATCAGGCACTCACTTTTTTCCTAAAGTAACATTGGTAATCTTACCAAGTACAGAACTTTTTGGATTTTGCTCTGCTTCTGCCAGTGAACATCCTGTGGGTACCTTTTTCTCATCTTGCTCCAGCTGCAGCAGATCTAAGGGGAAACAGTTTCACTTTAAGAAACAAAGGTGAGCTGTGACTCACCTCATGTAAAAGCCACAACAAGGCTTTTTGCAGTTGATGCAAGGGATGCCAAAGAATAAAACGAAAAGCTCTTGCCGTCTACCTAGCGCCTACCCTCCCTGGAGCTGACAGAAGAGCTCAGCACTAGAGCTGGAGTCATGTGATAAAGCTGTTTATAAATAATAATAACTTTAGTGGATGATGAGAAATGCAGTAAACTTTTTCTGAGCCAGACGGGATGTTGTAGGGGATACCATATAAATGCATGAAGTTTGTAAGAAAAGCAGATGCTGAGAGATTTGATTTCTCTCCCCCATAATTTAAATGGACAATGAATTTAGTAGGTGCTTAATAAGTTGTTGTTGAATGAGTAAGCAAGAGAGGTCTTACAACTGAGTTCCTAAGGAAGGTCCATGAATTGAAGCATATTTGAGGCATATTTAATCCCAAATCTGTATTAAAAGTGTATCTATTTCAGGAGTGAAATCACATTCCTGAAATGGGAACATACAAAAAGATACCCATCTGTTTAGGGGAAATAGCAGAGATAGAAAGAAAAAAATATGTGTGGAATTACATGGCCGTCCACTTGCCATAGACTTGTGTTCATTGGTTTCCATGGTTGGGGGGCGGGAGAGGGTAACAGAGCTGGACTGAGATTCATTTTTCTCAGTTCTCTTTGGTTTTGTGAGAAGCAGGAGGGAGCTGAGGGCCATAGTGGGTGCTTGTGCTGACTTGACTTTTTCACTTCGTCATGCCACTAGCCATTTGTTCCAAGGCCCACGTTTGTTTGAGCTAATAGACTTGGAATTACAGTATTTTCTCAGCTTTTGGACTAGCTTCTTGTACTGAATATTGTAATTTTTGTGAAAGCATACTGGAAAGTCTAAAGTAACGTTCAAGGCAAAACAGTCCATTTGCTACTGCAGCTATATTTAGAGCAATACCATTTAAACTTGGTCAGTTTTTCATCTTAGCTCTGAATTCTTAAGAATTTTAACTATGAGGACTCCATCAAGATTCCTTTGGGTCAGGGTTTCTCAGATGTGGGACAGATCATTTTGAGGGAGGGGATGTCCGGTGCATTGCAGGCTGTTTAGCAATATCTCTTTCCACCAGATGCCACTTACCCCCCTCCCCTGAGTTGTGACAATCAAAAACTCGTCTTTTAAAACTTCCCGTTTTTGTTGTAAGAAAGATCAGAATCTTCTGAGGAAAAGAATTTTTGTTCTCAGATGGTAAGAAAATCAGTATGTGTTCTTTGGCCAGTGTAATGAGGATAAATCAGTTTTACCCCTAAAAGTAAATGAGCAATACCACTTGCAAAACCATTTGCCTACACTTTGTCTCTCTTCCTCTCTCTCTTTCCTTATCTTTCTCCACACACACATGTATGCACACACACATAAACACATAGGCCCATGCATGCACACCTTAAATTAACTGACACTTTTTGCTAACGATGGCTCCAAACTTCTGAGCAGTTGGTGGTAGATAAATATTGAGGCATACTGCATTTTAATCTAGCTTATAGGTCAATTTGATGTCATTGTGACATAATTTTCAAAATAGGCTGTTTTCTCTACAGATTGTTTTAATTTTGTGACCCTGGTCTCAGTGGATTACTGTTACAACAGTCTGATTACTTCCTGGAAAATGAATATGGCTACACACTTTTTCTTGTGGATCCATACTTGTGGCTTGTTTCTTGATTAATTTCTTACTGGCTCCATCACTTTCAGTTAGAAAAGGAAGTCCAGTCAAGCTGCTTAGATTGTCATTCCAGTGGGTGCCCTGGGGCAGTGATTTCTGAACCGTCCATTCCTTTGAAATTTTGTTCTCAGCTGGAGAAATGTCAGTTGTCTCAGCTTTTGGCTCTGACTTTTAGTGAGAGAGGCAAGGAATAGGAAGTATGAATACTTTGTAGAAGAAGCAATGAGCACTTATATGCACATCAAGTGACTTACTGCTGAAGATTCCAAAGCATTAAAAAATATTGATTAAGCCTCAACCTGTTGGGAAATTACTGCCATAACTTTCATTTTCCCCCTAGATTTGCTGAAGCTCAGAACTGTATTTAACTTGCTGAATCTTGTGTTGTGGCCAGAAAAAGACCTCAGGGGCCCCATTCCCCAGGTCCTTATTAGCCTTGACAAGAGTGTTGTTAAAAATGTAGATTGTTGACAATTCCAAAGAGATGCACTTTCTTGGAGTTACCACATAAAGTCTAAAAACAATCACTGTATATTTTTGGCTTCCAAAATACATTCTGGGGTAATATATCAGGTCCTACTGTATGAAGACAGTCTCTTTTGTTTGCAGTTACTAATCATTTTGGTCATTTACTCCCTCTCTTTGCTATATTTATTTTGCCATTAATGTTGGCTTTGACCTTAAAATAAAAAAAAAAAAAAACAGACATTTCCCAGATTTAGGTTTTTCTTATAAACCATATTTTAAATGATATGTCTCAGGGGAGTAGTGTATGAAGAATTGATGGAAGTTAGAGATTTTTAGTTAATAATTATCACCTACCATTAGAAACAAGTGCAAATCACATGATGTCAAAGTGAATCTATCACATACCATAATCAAAGATGAACCAAAGTAATTACCAGGCAAAGAGAGATTGAATACAACTTAAAACTAATTAAACTATTTATTTTGACTGTACCACTGAATAAACAGTTTGTATTTTAATTTGCTCCTGTTTTCATTTGCTGCAGCAATACGTTTGCTAATATAACTGAGATGCACAATTGCTATTTAATTAACCTGTTTTTGTCAGCACCTCACATGAGCCACGTGAAGTAGATGTGCTAAAGTCTCAATAATAATGAGCCAGATAAAAATAACAAACATGAAATTTGTTGCCAGTCATTTTACGTTATGCCAATTTGCAAGAATACCCCAAGAATTTTTTTTTTTAAATGGGTTACTTTAAAGAAATTGGATTGAAAATAGTTGCAAAAACAAACGTATTGAACCAACACAAAATTACTCAGAAGTCTGGTGAATTTTTTTAAGTTTAATTATAGTTTCATCATCCCTCACTTTGTATATTGTTATTATTAACTATTGATAGTAAGTCTACTTGAGGCCTTGTATCTAGTTTGGAATGAGTTGGTAACGGACACAGAAAGATCTGGTAGCATACATCTTTTGCAAAATCTTGTGTCCTTTGGGTGAGTTATTTTTCTAGTTATTGAGTAAAGCATCAGAAAAGTGTGGATCCATTTTTCTGTGATTCCCTGAGACCAGTATCAAAACCCTAGGACAGTTTGGATTGTCTTGACCTTGATGATACATATTTTCCCACAAAAGATGGCGTGACTGACAACGTGAAGAGAAACCCTATCTTTCTTTACTTTGGATAGTAGGAGTGTAAGAAAGTAAGCTGGAATAATCCCATTTAAATATAAAAAGACTGTTTCCCCACAAATCAAAGTATCTGGTGATTGACACCATGAAGACAAAACATTTTGACCAGACTTTTGGTTCTTCATCCAGATGTTTTACTCTCAGGCAGAAATAGTGTGTGTAGAAATAGCCCAAACCATCTTCTGGCCTTTTTTTTTTTCCTTTTACACATTTATAATTTACTCACATAGATCATGCTGCCTCTAGTTCTCTAAAACAGCTGCGTATCAGCCAATTTCTCATGGGACCCTCAAAGGTAACAGAGACCTCCCAATTGAGGACAGTTTAAAAAAAAAAGCATACATTTATTTCATTCCCGTTCCTCAGGTCGCTGCTATGAAGTATAAACACTATTCTTTCGGAGATCCACTTTCTAGCTCTTAGAACAATAGTAGACTGTCTTATCTGCAAGAGTCCTCAGAGATCTGGACCAAGGCCCCATTGTACAGATAAGAAAAACAAGGCTCAGAGAGGTGCAGTCATACTGTAGGTCGTCTGATTTTTATAGCAAGATGAGCATAAGAACTCAGGGTTTCTCTCCTCCTAATATCTGCCCTGTCTTTATCACACAGGCCTATTAATTATAAGCACCTTTTTGTGTGTGTTGGAACTTTAAATTATCACATGGGTGCCTTAATCACAGCCTTTGATGAGTGACACAAGAGCTGTCTCCTTTCTCTGAAATGGAAAGTTTTACATCTCTAACCCACACTTGCTTAACTAAGGTCAAATTTACATAAGCAAATAACTTCAAGGCTGGCAGGTAGCGTATATGAGCAAAAGCAGGAGTCCGCACAGGTTTGGTAAAGTGCAGAACACATGTTCTGTTTAAAAATGTTCACATTCAAATTCTAAAATCTCTCTCTTGCCGAACCAAGCATGTCCACAGGCTAGTAGTTTGCAACTCCTGACTGTATCACCGTGCAGACAGAGTAAAGAAGAGTGTTATTCCAGTTACACAAGCGGAATCAACATTACCAGTTCCTTTTGAATACTTGGTGTCCTGAGTTCCATGCCAAACCCTCTGCTTTGAATGCCCTGGACTTCTAGGACTCAAGAAGAAACGTATATTTGGAGACATAAAATGCCCGCAAAGAGACTATTTTGAGTCTAACCAATCTCCCCAAAGTCTAGATCTGCAAAGAATATGGGCACACCTGTCCCATATAATCCAGAGGGGCAATGCTGCAGCCTGTAAGCTTCCTGGGAGCCGCAAGTAACCCTAACAGACAAACCAAATCACAGGGCAAACCCACCATATATACCTAACAACCAGTGTAATTATATTCTATAGTTGAGGAATTACATAAATTGCCCATTGGGAAGGAAGCCTTAAACTCTCCCCCCCCCTTGAAATCTATAAACAGCTGTGCGAGTCTCTGCATATCTTTGAAAGGTTGAACACATTTGATCGGGGAACCAAGTTGATTTCCTAATCAGGTTCGATGTGAGCAGAGCCAGTTAGAGATGTGTGTGATTCTCCCAGTGTGCGTTTTTGATTCATGCGCTAATTATGTCGATCCTTTGGGGAACACAGCCACAAAGCTGGGTCCTCCTTGATTAATGCTGGCAGAGAGCCATGCAGTGCACAGCGGAGAGCAGTTCAGCATCTCTAGTCCCAGATGAGAATATGGTCCCATTATCTCCCAGCTGCCTAAGCAATCCATAAGGGCCTGTTCTGCGTGGATGATCAGTGTAGTGGAAGCAGGGACTTGCTGAGAGCTGAAATCTCTGTTTGATTTGCTGTAACATGGAAAGCGAAACTGGGACATTTTACTTTGCAGTCTGTAAGTACCAGGTTTTTCTCTCCCCCTCTTCCTCCCTACAGCTCCATGTGAATGTGACTTTGCAAGCTGCATTTGATTTTCTGTTGCATCGCTCTTTGTTGAATCAAGCTGGTGAGACAGAGTGTAATCTGTTTAGAGCTTGCTGTTTCTGTCAGATCTCTTTTATAATTGATTCCTACAAGGAAATAAGAGACCTTTTAGAACGCTTTTATGGAAGTTAAAAATTATTGGCTTTGTTTGAAATTTGGAAGCATGCGTGCATTGTCTGTGGTGCTCAGGATGGCTAGAGCATATATTTATCTTCTGTATCTCTGGCCATTGCAAGAAAAATGTAAGTAGAAGTAATGCATATATGTAAAGAGATCATCTTACTTGCATTTCTGTATAAAAGAAGCTTGTTTCAGTGTTTCCAGAATTTATTTAAGATAGTTTATTTTGTGGCTCTCTCCTGCTACTAAGAAATGCAGAAACAGGAAAGTTTCTCTTGTTTTTCAGGTGCATGCTATTTAGAAACTTTGCGGGGTGTGGGGGTAACTATTAGGAATATTTGCAAATATAAAGTATATGTGTCTTTTTTCATTCTAAGGGATGGTATTGAAAAATAAGAGTATGTTTAGCCCATTTTTGCTTTTGAATGCACTACTTTTTATGGAGATGTGAAATGTAAAAAAGCAAAAATTATCAGTTCAGCTCTGGGTTCATTTATCTTTCATATGTCTCCAAATGCAACCTATCAAATTAGTACTTGTTATCTATGCAAGATGAATTCATCATAAAAATGATATTAGAAATTAATATTGTTAATAATGTTTGCATGGTGTCTTCCAAATGATCAATGGCTTAGTGAAATTAAAGATCGTTATCACTGTGGAAAAGGGTATACGGATTTTTGGCCTGGGTTTCCCCTAACCTAAATATAAACCACACTTTTCTTCCTGGATTGAAAGTAGAATAATTGAGCTGCTGGAAGAATAGAATTTGAATATAAGAGGCTTTAACTCCTTGAACCAGTGGCCAGAGCTGAGGTGAACCAAAGTGAACTTCAAATCATTCCTATCTGCAAAGGGGAATCGAAGTGTCCTCATTGAGCTTGAGTCCGTGGAGCCGGAGGATCCCGCAGTTTCCGGAGTGGAAATACAATTTTTCTGAATAGGCAGTAAGTTTCAAAGCAGAGAGAAACCACAGGCTGTGAAGTATCAAAGTGTCTCACTGGTGAGGACAGAGGATGTTCTCATTAGATTTGGTTGAGGGGAATGATGCAAGGGGGAGAAGACTCAAAATAGATGGCTGTGTACATGAGCACCGGCATTTTCAGAGCTTGAGGTTTGGAGGGGAGAAGTTAACAAACCAATAAAGAGCACTTAACATCTGGCAAGATGAAGCAAACGGAGAATGGCCGTGGTACCTCTGGGTAGCCAACAGTCCCAGGGCTGTCCTTGAGGAGAATTCTGTTCTCTGCAAAAAAGTAAGTGTGTTTAAGGGTCTGAAATATGGAAATCTGAAATAATGGCAAGTGGATTTGATGGTTAGTTACATTTCCCCTAAGCAGAAGATTGGCCTCATGCCTCTTCCCAAACTGAGCTGACTTGTGTGAGTGATGGTTACTGAGGAAGTCTCAGCTATATTTTAAATATATTTGTGTTTTTCTAACTAGTGCAAGTATGTGATCTCGCAGAGGTGTGATCTTATTTAAAATGGTGTAAGGAACAGAAATAGAAGTAGTTAAGGTCCAGTGATTTTTGTACAATCGTTTGTTTTGTGTCTAAATAATTTAGTACGTGCTGTTTTCTTTTGAAGTTCAATTTTGTGTGTGACTCCTGAATTCTTCTGTATATATGTGTGTGTATATATACACATATATATGTATGTGTGTGTGTGTGTGTGTGTGTGTGTGTGTGTGTGTGTATTTAGCAGGAACTTTTGCCCTTTGTAGAGAGGTATTCTTCTGAAGTAGTTAAGTTTGACTTCTTTTTTTCCATTCAAACATTTAGAAATGTCAACTCCTGTGATGTTAAAATTATTATTTTTTTTGCGGCTGGTCACCTCAAAGCTCCAAGAGATATTTGCAAGATTTATAGTGTGCTCCTATTATTTAGAAATATTTTAACTATTTAATAAAAACTGGGACACTGTATCCTCAGTTATGCTTAATCTGTAGAAAAGGGGATTGGATGCTTCAGGGGTTAGTTTAGGGTCTGGTCATTTGACAGATGGGGAGGCCAGATGGGTGTTACATACACCTTGTAATAGGGGCTTTTAAAGTCATGGTGATTTGATTGGCCTTCAAAATAAATTTTCACTGCTATAAAAGATAATAAAAGTCTTGCATTTTGTATGTAAAAAGAGTTTATCTCTCTATGCGTTTGCAAGCGTGAGTACAAATCCACCAAACGAGCCCTGTAGATAATTTCCAGGCTGTTCCCAGTTCCGGGCTCCCTCAGCATCCAGAAGCTGCTAGAGTTGAACAAAGTAAAGAATGCTGTGGGAAGGGGCACAGCAAGAGAGAAAAGGCCCCCTGGCAGCTGTGCTTTGGGCCCTTGCTCACTGTCATGTCTGTCCCAGAGCTGCTGGGCTAAGCACAGAGGGAACTTCACAGCATCCTCAGCAGCATTTGTCAGCAGGTCCTTTTTGCATACAGATAGCACTCTATCCCTGCTAGATGGGTTGCACCCGCAAATATGAGGTGAAGCAGGAAGTTCTGTAAACTCTTTCCAAGAGACATTCAAAAGTGAATATGGTTGAATGGAAAAAGCATGACTTTAATAACCTAAAAAATTGGGGGATATTTTAAATGTTAGTAAACCTCGACTCTGCAATATCAGTGTCTGCTCCTTAGGTTTTCACTTGGCCCAGCAGACGCTTAAGTTAACCTCTTTTCAGCTGCTGTGCAAACTCTAAAAAGGCACTTTGCCACTCTGTGCATCAATATCCCCTGTTAAAATGGTATGATTTCTAAGATACTCTCTAGGTTAGAAAAATCCATGATCTCATGACACCTCATCCTAGCCTCTCACTCACTCCTGATAGCCCTTCAAATTGCCTCGGGACTGGGCAAAATGTGATATAATTGTCATCCAAAACAAATTGGATTCTTGTTTTTCTTTCTTCCTCCTTTTCTTCCCTTCTCCTCCCTCCCTCCCTCTATTCTTCCCTCCCTTCCTTCCTCCCTCCCTTCCTTCCTTCCTTCCTTCCTTCCTTCCTTCCTTCCTTCCTTCCTTCCTTCCTTCCTTCCTCCCTCCCTCCCTTCCTCCCTCCCTCCCTTCCTTCCTTCTTTTTTCTATCTCCACTCCCTCTCTTTCTACCCTGTCCCTGGTTCCCTTTTTTCCTGTCTCCCTCCTCTGTTTTTTCATTAGTGACTTATTCTAAAGTCAAACAGAAACAAGATTAGGATCGCCTGTTCTTTGCGGAAGTTGTTTGTCACCTTTTCTTATGAGAGGTCATTGAGGTATAATTGATACACTGATACACTGCTCTGTTGTGTATTATGTTTACTTAGTCCTAGGCAGGTGTGTGCAGAAGGCACACTGAAAGTTATGGGTGTGTATATATGTGTGTGTACACTTCCCATGTTAATTTTTAAAGTAAGGGAATAATTTATCTTATATTCTAAATTGAAGGTGACTAAGCAGGATTCATCCTAATGTATTCAGCTGACAACATTTAATTTAAAAATAAAACAAAAACAAAATTTCACAAATGAGAATCCACTTCAGTTTTGCAGGATATTAAAGAGCTTGATTTTTAAAAAGGGAAAAAATATTCACCGAAGGATTTTATTTTTCCATGAAAAATGACAGTCTTGTTAAATGGTATAGAAAATAAAAATCCATAAATGATTTTAGTATGAAATATATACCTGACAGCATAATCATGCAGGCAACTTTGTAGCATCCAAGAGCGTTAAAAGAAAAAGAGCTTCATGGAAAATTTTCTTCATTCTATGTTTATTGTAATCTTAGAACTGTTCATTACGAGATAAGACTGTCAGTTAAAATCGACAAATGATGAAGTTACTGAACCATCACTAGTGATTCTGGGGCTTTTTGATGTACTCAGACCCAATTGTGAGTAAATTTTGTTTGATCATCTTCACTACAAGTACTGGAAGAAGCTAAATTAATTTCAGAATTGATATTTGTAATACAAGGATGACACTGTTTTTTGTTTCTTTCACTTGTAAATGAAATGAGCATACACATTGACTGAATAGCTGGAATGGCACAAAATAATTGCAGACTAATATTCTACTTAACACTTTACAACATTTATATATATATATCTTAACATCCAGTGTGTGTACTATGAGATGGATTTTAAGTGACCATTCGATGACATTAATAGCTTGGATGGGCTTTGCTGCTTATTCCAGAAAAGGGTAGTGTTAGGACAGCTTTTAAATATAAGTTGGAATATTAATTTTTCTCTCAAGTTTCACTATTAGGACATCTCTGTCTATGTGGCTTATTTTGAATATTAATGTTATTCCTTATTGAACTCATAGACTGTATTTGATGTGATCCATGCAGAGTATAAAATTAATTTTCCACATCTCATAAAATTGGGTAGATATCCTGACTTTTTAGGTGGCGGGCCCTGTAGTAAGTAGAATCAGTAACATGGAATAATTCCTCAGCTTTATAGTTGTGCATCCTTCCATGACCAAAATGATTTGTACTTAAGTACTATTTCTATGCAAAAAAATATTATGGTGACAGATATGTCTGATAATTTGTGTCTCTCAAATCCCTGATTATAAAGTTACCAGGCAGCTTCAGGGGCACTACTTTTGGTTTTAAACCAGTGGATCTGATGAGTTGAGATGTTCAATTCAGTATCACTTAGTTAATAGCTCCAGTGGTTTATCAGACTGTTTTATTGTGTAGTTAAAAAAGTAAAGTTGTAAATCAGTCTCATATGTGGCAGTAGGTTTTGTTCATGGTTTCCTGTCTGCTTATATTCCAACGTAGGAATGAGTCTTTCTGCATATCAGCATGAAATTTCTCTGTTGTTTCTAGGAAGGACCAGTATGATTTAATATTGAAGCATATCAGGAGGAGCTGCAAGGGAATAAAGTATTTCTGTGGTTAGATATAAAATGCAGAGCAACAGATTCTGAGGCTATGACAGAATTTAGAGAAGCTGACTGTGCCTCGCGTTCGGCAAAGGGAACTCGAGGAGGGAGATTTAAGGCTTGCCAGAAGGAAACCCTATATCAAGGGATGGAAATTTGAGTGCTCTGCAAAAAACAAAAAAAAAAACACAAAAAAACATTGTAAATAAGGAAGTAGAGGAAAGAGGGTATTCTGATGAGTGAGTGAAAAAATACCAAGTGTCAGGGCACTGGGACTAATTCCAAATTAATTGGCATAGGTATTGCTAAGTTACTGTGCAAATGATTAAGAAATTTAAATCAGTGAGGAGACACAGAGAAAAAGGAATGCCTTTGGCTCTTAACTGCCCAAACAAGTTTTAAAAATAGAATTATCGTAAATGGAGTGTGTACTGTAGCATCAGTGTGAATTCTCTTACTTAGTGAGGACTTCTGGAATAGCGTATATGGGTATCATGTTTCATGTGGTAAGTATTCATAAACATTGTGTAGCTGTCCATACAGGTTGCTAGTGAATTGTCTTGATTTTTCTATCAATTTTTGTGTTTCTGATCTCCCCCCCCCACACACACACACACTCACCATTTATGTGTACGACCTCAAAGAGTACCAGGAGAGGTGACCAGGAAGTTTTAGGAGTTTGATTTTATTAAATCACTTCAACCGCTCACAAGTAAATTTAACGTTCTTATTGTGGGGCGTGATGCGCCATGATATGGAAGGATTTCTTGAAATCATTTCACCTCACTTTTCCTCTACTAAGCATCGTATCCGGAGTAAAATGTTTAGGTCTCTGGAGCAGTCAGATAAATGCCCTTTTCTACCAGACAAGAGCCTCTAAATGAGTCATGTCACTAATTATACACAGTCATTTGCAAGAACTTTGCCTCGTGCTGCTTAGAATTCCATGCATTTGTGCACCTTTCAGGTTGGTAGGCATGATGCTCGACCCTGGGTGGGGAAACAAGCACCATCTCCCAGAAGAGAACAAATCATGTGTTCAAACATGGTCTCTGGCATCTTTATGATGTGTGTGTTAACTGTGAATCTGGTAATTCAAGGTGTGTGACTCTTCCTCCCATCCAGCTGTCTGGCAGTGTGCTGAGAGCAAAGAAAAGCAGCAGATTTAGACTGACACAGTCCTTCCCTGTAGTCCCCCCTCTACCTCTCCCTGCAGGAATCCACCAGGGTATTCAGTTGATTGCTGTCGTTAACCTCTCCTGTAGTGTTATATTTCTTGTTGCAAGTACCTTTTGTGGCATGCGAGTACCTCTAAGAGATGTGAAAGCTTTAAAAATGCTTTACTTTTAAACATTCTTACCTTAATTATTAGGAGAAAAACAGTTTCTCAGCTAAGTGGTGTGTGTGCATGTGTCTGTGTGTGTGTGTATGTCTGTGTGTGTCTCTCTCTGTGTGTGTGTATATACAACAAAGCTAAAATCTGCAAATTTCTGATGTTCATCAAGGGGTATGGCTGAATGATACATTGGTTACAGTGGTATTTTTTTCCAAATTAATTTCATAACACATGAGTAATATTCAAGATATTCATGTAAAATGATAGACTAAAATATTTCCCTTGGGATACATTCTTGAGTTTGTATCTGAAGGTATTCAATATCAAAATTATCTGAAACACAGAGTTAGGAACCTGTTTGAAAGTCTGGCTAAGACTCTGATAATTTCTCTAAAATATCCATTTTAGTAAACTTTGGGCTCCACATGGCAGTTTTTCCAGAGTGTGAAGCAAATGCCACTGATGGAATGTCTGATGACTTTAGGATATAGATAGATACTTTTAATGGATATGTTAAAAGAAAAAAATATGTAACTAGGAAATAAAATATATTATTTTACAGATATAATTGCTTAGGGCAAGGCTACATTGATAAAACTGTTTTTCTAAAAGTATTTTTGATTAACAATTTTAGAAGGCATTCTCGTATGTAGCAGAACTTGTAATGGGGACATGCAGGTGACCCTGTCATAGGTCAAGAAGGGCCACCCTAGCAAATGAGGAAACAGTGACAAGAAACCATGGAATGTTAAGTCTGGAAATGTTCTACAGATTCTCTTGTCTGATTCTCTTCTATTAGGGCTAGGGGCTTATCTAAAACAGTAAGTAGTGTGACTAGGAATAGAGCTTAGAATTTCCAGAACACCATGGTGCTCTTTCTCTGGCAAGAGAGTAACCCTTGAATTGCTCTCTAGATTCTGTGATCATGCCGTAATACTAGAAAGCTACTGAGAGCCAGAAAGCCCAAAGAAAGGGCCTGTTGATACCAGGCTGAAAACATAAATGAGTGAGGTAGACCAGATGTCAGAAAATAGAGCATCTACAGAGTTGGCTGAGGACAGTGCATGAGCATCCCTCTTTAGTGCCATGTAGGATTGTGTGCTCTGTGTTGCTACATGTCACCCATGTTAAATACCTCTATTTATTTTTTCATGTTTCAAAGCTAGAGACAGCTTTCAAATCTATACTCATAATTTACATCCTCTAGTATAAGTTATCCTATGCACTTTTAGAAAGGAATTTAAGGGGAGACTAGAACAAAATGTGTTAGGATTCCTACAAAGCTTCTTTAGATCCATTAATATGTCTCCACATTGTCCATTTGTAGGGGTCAGAGTTAAGAACTCATTATTTTACAGGTATAAGTATGGTGTTAATCACACAGAATTCAATAAATAAGTAGATCTAATATACCTGTTATTCAGTTTGATAGACTACAATTACAGTGACTGGTTTTACTAACATGTAATTTTTGTATTTAAATTTGGCACTAACGTTGCCAAACATGATTTACACTACTGTTGAAAGGGATACGTTGATGATTATTTCCTTTTAAAAAAAATAAATAACTTTGCATAGACACAGAGTACATATCTAATCAGGCAGGTAGAGGAAACCTGCACATGCTTCTGTCACATCTGCATTATGTGAGATTAGACACGTCACATCGCATTAGAAAAGATGGTCTAATTTTCACTTGTTTTTCCCCTCAAGGACACAGCCTATATGCTATGTAGTTTTACAACAGACATTTTGCAGGTTGTATCTGCTAAAGGAACACAGTGCTTTGATGTTTAGGCATTTGCATTTTTCTTGCTTACCGTGCAGCTGACAGAATCAGCAGGTGGGCCCATCTTCATGATTGCCAGCCTAGTTCATTCATTCATTCATTTTAAAATTATCTACTATTTACCTCATTCTGCTCTAAGGTGTAGAGATATGGTGATGAATAAAACACACAGAAAGTCACTGTCCTTATCAAAGTGTGCCCATTCTCACTGGGCAAAACCTGTGAAGGAGAGGGAAGGAGAGGTTCTGTACACTATGCTGGGGACCTTGGTGGCTTTTCTTGGCATCTCCACTGCCTCCTTTTGCTCTTTTGGCTCATTTCTCCAGCTAAGAGTACTTGTGTGGTATTTAAATTGATCCTATACAGGCCATATGAAGTAAAGGAACAAAACAATTTTCTGGATGGTTTTGTGAACTCAGAATTATGTTGGCCTAAAATAGCTGAATCACTGAAGCGGACTTCTTGGTTGTACATTTGAGTGTAGCTTTTTGTAATTAGGCACCCAAGTTACTAAGGCAGACCTTCCCCTCTTTTCACTTCTGTGAATAAAGCTGGACTTCTATCTACCCAACAAGTCACTTATTTCTTAGGTGTTTCCTTTCTACCCACCTTAAATGATGGAGTCGATCGAATTGACTAATTTGAAACCCATTTATAACTACATTTATACCATTGGTATGGGTACAGCCATCCCTTCCTGAGACATGGTCTTAAGCAGAGTTGAATTGATATGTGAGGAAACATTTTGAGCTTTTTGGAACAAGATGTTTTTATAACTGCAAAGTGCTGTTAGTATTAAAGATAATAATTAGGAAGTAAATATTATGCCAACTAAGTGAAAAGGGGCTCTTAGTGCACTATTTCATTTCAGTGTGTAAAAATGAAAATAGGTACTAGAATATATAGTGCCTGTCTGCCTTATCAATTCTTTCCCCAAGGCTATTGACTTTTCTCTCCCTTTTAACTTCCCTTTGGTAACCTGGGAGCTTACCTAAGTTTTGAAGTAGCCAGTTAGAGGGATTTACTGAGGAGATGACAGCTTTGTCTTTTTTCTGAGGGCTGAACACTCTTCAGTGATGAATTGTGTGGACATCTGATGTCATTTTTTTCCTCAGAGGCACAGAAGTAGTAGTGCTTCAATCACCACAGAACGTTGTCTCTGAGCTTTGGTACAGTGGTCCTGACCTCATGTGATCCTAGGAAGTGATGAGTGGGATGATTCTTCATGTTAAGAGCCTAAAGGCTCAATGGCTTTCCAAATCTGCTTCCTTAATTAAACCCAGAGCACTCAAGGATTTATTTTTACCATCACCAGGCAGGCAAATCCTCTACAGACATCATTGAATTGGGTATGCATGTGACCTGCCTAAGCAGTTGTTATACACATGAAATATGTCACTGGCCAGTTCAAAGCATATTACATTACCTGCTGGCACAATACAAGCGCCTTCCTTTTCATCATCTAGAAACACCACCTTCTTAGGCAAAGTCACATTTGCGTAAGCATCAACCTCAAATTGCCTCAGTATCAAACTGATGTAGTATTTTAAAGATCTGTAGTCAGTATTAACAAGCTTGTTTCATTTTCCATAGAGACTCTAACAAATCATGTAGTCTTAGATATCAATTGATTTAGAATATCTCTTAACCTGCCCTCGATATTAAGGCTTTAGCATAGCTGTCACATGAGAAATCTGATGTTTTGAACTTTTAGTTAATTTAACAATAGGGTGTGTATTGTGTTGCATTACATTTCTTTTCTCATGTCAATATTACTTAATAGCTGTAACTAGTAAGAAATGAATTGTTTCCATGGCCCGAGAATCCAAACATTGAATAGTGACCCGAGTGGGAAAATAGCGTGGACAGTGCTTTTCAGACATTAAAGTATGAAAATGCAAATTCTCATTCAGCAGGACTGGAGTGAGGCTTGAATTCTGAATTTATAAATAGCTCCCAAATGATGCCAGTGTTGGGGGGGTCTGCACTGCTTTTGAATAATAAGAGTAAAGACCAGTTTGAACTCCTCCTTCCACCCACACTGAATTTTATAACTAAGGAATTCTTTCTTGGGCATCTTTTTATCACTGTATTGTTATTTGAACTCAGAAAAGAAAATATGTTAGATCAACAAGTCTATCAACCTGTCAAGTTAAAAGTTTTTGCCTCATTTTATGTTACACTGCTTTACACCCTAAATCTTTGCCTTCCATCCTAAATTGATCTGATACATCTTTTCCTGACACCCCAGTCTTGTAGTTAGTTATTTAAAGACATGTGAAGTGAAATATTTTGAATGCTTTTTCTGGGGTAGATGCTCTCTCCAGAGCCATAGGAATTGAGATGTATACTGGAGACAGGATAGATATACTCCATAGGGGATATTCTGAAATATTATAAATGATACTACTGTTTCCCTTTGATCCTACGATTTATGAAAGTAAAATGTGGGCTCTTCCAATATAGGCATTGTCTAGTTTCTTATTCAGTGTTTATTTCCCCTTGGTAACACTGCATATTATGTTGCCGCTACTGGTGACAACTGTCGGGAAAGTGAGAGGCCTTTCTTTTTTAAACTTTTCTCTATATATGACATGGTGACAGCTGTCATGGGAATGGGGAAAGATAGAACAATTTTTCAGCGTCCGTCAGATGAAGGGACATTCATTGCTGCAACTTAATGGAAGTTGCTTCATTGTGACATGTGTCAGAGTCTTTGTGATGCAAGTGTGGAATGATCTTTTATGAAAGAGTTATGCCTCAGGACTGGATTTGAGCTGAAGGGACACGACCTTGGCTTTGAACTTACAAAAGATTACCCCTGTAATAAAATCCAGTGTCATATGAGGAGGTTTTCAGATCAGGAAGGCAACAGAGCGTAAACAACAGCATGAAGATTGTCTCCAAGAGATGCAAATACCATGGCCAGTGTAGGTCTCCTAACCCTTATTTTACCCAGAGTCCTCAGATAATAGGTGGATATTTAGGTAGTCATCTGAGTACTTAGAAATCAAGGTGAATAACTACCTTTTTCAACTTTCATCAAAGCAATTCTCCTTTTATAAATTAAAAAAAAAAAAAAATCAGTTCTCTATTTTAAAAGATTTCTATTGTTAAAAACCACTGTGAATGTATGACCTTGCTGAAAAGACTGTGAAAATTAGAAAGAAGAAATTCTCAACCAGATATTTTCTAAAGAGCTTTATTGAGTTATTCATTCATAATCCATATAATTAGCACATTTAGGAAGTACAATTCAGTGTTCTCAGTATGTTCAAAGGATTGTTCAGCCATCACCAGAATCAATTTGAGAATACAGCTGGCCCATGACCAATGTGAGGGTTAGGGGTGCTAACCCTCCATGCAGTTGAAAATTTGCACATAACTTGTAGTTGGTTCTTTGTATCCAAGGATCCACATCCATGGATTCAACCAACAGTGGATTGTATAGTGTTGTAGTATTACTATTGAAAAAACTCTGAGTACAAGTGGACCCACACAGTTCAAACCCATTTTGCTCAAGGGTCAACTCTATATTCATCATTCCATAAAGAAACCCCATACCTATTAGCAGTCACTCCTCATTTCTCCTAAACCCTCTCCTAGCCCTAATCTACTTTCTGTCTCTGTGGTTTTGCCTATCCTGGATATTTCATATGTAAGGAATTATATAATATGTGATTTTTTGTGACTGACTTCTTTCACTTTGCATCATGATTTAAAGGTTTATCCACGTTGTAGCATGTGTCAGCACTTCATTCTTCTTATGGCCCAATAATATTCCATTGCATGATATACCACATTTTATTTATCCGTTCTTCAGTTAATGGACATTTGGGTTGTTGTTACTTTTTTGCCTATTGTAAATAATGCCTATATGAACATGTGACTACAGTTTTTGTGTGGACGTATACCTGGGAGTGTCATTTTGGGGTCCAAAGTGAAGATTTTTAACTAATATGTTTAAACTTCATCAACCCTGAAACATGGTGAAGTTTTAAAGGTAATATGTTAAAAGCTATAAAGTAAAATTCTTTCTCAATGAATCGTTTTACTCATCTAAACTACCTCTTCAGTGTTTTACTCTCTAGAAAATAAGTATCTCCTAAAGCTTTAGTCCTTCTCCAAACTCAATAGTGGCACACCATCCAATGATTAAAGATTTGAATGCAAGACAAGAAGTTAAATTGTCTATAAAAAACGAAACGAAGAATATGTCCTTTCCTCTTATTAAGAGCAAAATACATGCAACTTGGATATGGTATATTGACAAACAAGTTTAGTTAGTATATCAGGGGAAAAAATCTAATTGAATCCCAGCTCAGGCTTTTGGGGGCTTAGAATATTTGCATGGCAATAAAGAAAACTGGGGGTGGGCTTTGTCAACCAGTCCGTAAAATCCAAAAGTTATAGATGCAAAAAGGTATCAAACTTGTATTTTCTCATCCCGGGAAGTGCCAGTCAAGACTGTAAAGCATGCCCGTATTGGAAATAGATCTTTACTATCATTGAATGTGATGACCGGTATCAGAACACCTATTGGAAAAGAGGCTGAATGAATGCACTGGGGAGAGTGATGTTATTCATGCAGTGTGCACCTTGGAAGGCTATTTGGATTACATTTGATTACCACTCCTGTGTATTTGATGTTTTGCAGGTATTCTACTGGGACTACCTTTTCTTTTTCCAGTTGAAAATAGGTTAGAGGAAGGATATAAACATGTTAGTGTTCTGAAAGGAAAAAATAAAGATAAGATACTGTCACTGCCACAAAATTATCTTCCTTGACCTGAATGATGAAAGAGTGCAGAAAAGCAACTGACTAAATATTGTTCATAAATTGAACATTGTCAGTAAATGTTTAGTCAAAAACATTTTTAAATTTATATATGTCTGTAAAAGTCATGTATGTAATCTTCATTCAGTGTGCTCCAAAATCAAACATGCAAGTATTTTACTTAAAATACAAGTCACTGATATGTCTTTATTGTGCATGATTTAATGTTGAACACCAAGCACAAATATACATTGGTTTGTATTTTGCAAACCTTGTCACTAATGTTTTATTTGCTTTTCATCTTGGCAAGGCCAAGGTTTTCCATAAGTATCATTACTAACAAGTGATCTGGAACAGAATCAGTATCGAGTGTCTACTTTCTAAAAGGATTGAAAATATGTATTTAGAGGTGAATACGACAGATACACTGTGTAATGAAGGAAATGGTTGAGCAATATCATTCAATTCTGCTTTTAGCAGTGATGGAATATATGTACAATGTCACATGGAAATAGAAATTAACATTATACCGCCACCCCTATTGCTACTCCAAATAACAGTCTTAAGACAGGTTTCTTACAATGTGACTTACAAGTCAATTAAGTACGTCAGTTACGAATGAGAGCCAGCAGAAGACAAAACTGTGCAGTATATACTGTTTATTTTAGTGAAGTTTTCCTTTATACTCTCACCCACACCTTTGACAGATTTTACCCATGCCTGGAACTATGGTTCTCTCCATTACTCAGCCCTCATGTGCTTTTCCCCTCCCAACACTCTCCTTTCTCTCCAATTTCTCAATTCTCTACCAAAGCATATTCTTAGACTGAGAGTACTCCATTCCAGTAGTTCTTATAATTCTTAGAGTTTGGAGGAGTAAAAAGAGCTGGTGTTTCACAGTATGTCAGATAGTTTCTCCTGGGTCTTTTGACAAATCCTTTATATGGCTAAAATTTTCATACTTGGAAAAGACATATCAAAGTCAGAGCCATTCCAAGTATCTGTACTTTTTAAAAATCAAAGTTGTCCAAGTAGAAATTGACTACTGAAGGAAATACAGTTTTATAAAAGCATCTTATTTTATTTATTTTTTATTTTTATTTTATCCATTTTATACATATTAGTGTACTTACGTCAATTCCAATCTCCCAGTTCATCACACCAATACCCCCCGGGGACACTTTTCCCCTTGGTGTCCATACGTTTGTTCTCTACATCTGTGTCTCTATTTCTGCCCTGCACACTGGTTCATCTGTACCGTTTTTCTAGGTTCCACATATATGCGTTAATAAGCGATATTTGTTTTTCTCTTTCTGTCTTACTTGACTCTGTATGACAGTCTCTAGATGCATCCACGTCTGTACAAATGACCCAGTTTTGTTCCTTTTATGGCTGTGTAATATTCCATTGTATATATGTACCACATCTTCTTTATCCATTCGTCTGTTGATGGGCATTTAGGTTACTTCCATGTCCCGGCTATTGTAAATAGTGCTGAAGTGAACATTGGGGTGCATGTGTATTTCTGAATTATGGTTTTCTGTGGGTATATGCCCAGTAGTGGGATTGCTGGGTCATATGGTAATTCTACTTTTAGTTTTTTAAGGAAACTCCATACTGTTCTCCATAGTGGCTGTATCAATTTACATTCCCACCAACAGTGCAAGAGGGTTCCCTTTTCTCCACACCCTCTCCAGCATTTATTGTTTGTAGATTTCTTGATGATGGCCATACTGACTGGTGTGAAGTGATACCTCATTGTAGTTTTGATTTTCATTTCTCTAATGATTAGCGATGTTGAGCAGCTTTTCATGTGCTTCTTAGCCATCTGTATGTCTTCTTTGGAGAAATGTCTATTTAGGTCTTCTGCCCATTTTTGGATTGGGTTGTTTATTTTTTTTTTTAATACTGAGCTGCATGAGCTGTTTATATATTTTGGAAATTAATCCTTTATCCGTTGATTCGTTTGCAAATGTTTTCTCCCATTCTGAGGGTTGTCTTTTCATCTTGTTTATGGCTTCCTTTGCTGTGAAAAAACTTTTAAGTTTCATTAGGTCCCATTTGTTTATTTTTGTTTTTATTTCCATTACTCTAGGAGGTGGATCAAAAAAGATCTTGCTGTGATTTATGTCAGAGAGTGTTCTTCCTGTGTTTTCCTCTAAGATTTTTATACTGTACGGTCTTACATTTAGGTCTTTAATCCATTTTGAGTTTATTTTTGTATATGGTGTTAGGGGGTGTTCTAATTTCATTCTTTTATATGTGGCTGTCTAGTTTTACAAGCACTACTTATTGAAGAGACTGTCTTTTCTCCACTGTATATCCTTGCCTTCTTTGTCATAGATTAGTTGACCATAGGTGTGTGGGTTTGTCTCTGGGCTTTCTATCCTGTTTCATTGATCCATATTTCTCTTTTGGTGCCAGTACCATATTGTATTGATTACTGTAGCTTTGTAGCATAGTCTGAAGTCAGGGAGTCTGATTCCTCCAGCTCTGTTTTTCCTTTTCAAGATTGCTTTGGCTATTCAGGGTCTTTTGTGTCTCCATACAGATTTTAAGATTTTTTTGTTCTAGTTCTGTAAAAAATGCCATTGGTAATTTTTTTAGGGATTGAATTGAATCTGTAGATTGCTATTGGTAGTATAGTCATTTTCACAATATTGATTTTTCCCATCCATGAACGTGGTATATCTCTCCATTGATTTGTGTCATCTTTGATTTCTCTCATCAGTGTCTTACAGTTTTCTGAGTACAGGCCTTTTACCTCCTTAGGTAGGTTTATTCCTAGTTATTTTATTCTTTTTGTTGCAGGGGTGAGTGGGATTGTTTCCTTAATTTCTCTTTCGGATCTTTCATAGTTAGTCTATAGGAATGCAAGAGATTTCTGTGCATTAATTCTGTATCCTGAAACTTTATCAAATTCATTGATTAGTTCTAGTAGTTTTCTGATGTCATCTTTAGGATTCTCTATGTATAGTATCATGTCATCTGCAAACAGTGGCAGTTTTACTTCTTCTTTTCCAATTTCTATTCCTTTTATTTCTTTTTCTTCTCTGATTGCTGTGGCTAGGACTTCCAAAACTACATTGAATAACAGTGGCGAGAGTGGACATCCTTGTCTTGTTCCTGATCTTAGAGGAAATGCTTTCAGTTTTTCACCATTGAGAATGATGTTTGCTGTGGGTTTGTCATATATGGCCTTTATTATGTGGAGGTAAGATCCCTCTATGCCAACTTTCTGGAGAGTTTTTATCATAAATGGGTGTTGAATTTTGTCAAAAGCTTTTTCTGCATCTATTGAGGTGTTCATATGTTTTTTCTCCTTCAATTTGTTAATATGGTTTATCACATTGATTGATTTGTGTATACTGAAGGATCCTTGCATCCCTGGGATAAATCCCACTTGATCATGGTGTATGATCCTTTCAGTGTGTTGTCGGATTCTTTTTGCTAGTATTTTGTTGAGGATTTTTGCATCCATATTCATGAGTGACATTGGCCTGTAATTTTCTTTTTTTGTAGTATCTTTGTCTGGTTTTGGTATCAAGGTGATGGTGGCCTCATAGAATGAGTTTGGGAGTATTCTTTCCTCTGAAAATTTTTGGAAGAGTTTGAGAAGGATGGGTGTTAGCTCTTCTCTAAAGGTTTGATGGAATTCATCTGTGAAGCCATCTGGTCCTGGACTTTTGTTTGTTGGAAGATTTTTAATCCCAGTTTCAATTTCATTACTTGTGATAGGTCTGTTCGTATTTTCTATTTCTTCCTGATTCAGTCTTGGAAGGTTATACCTTTCTAAGAATTTGTCCATTTCTTCCAGATGTCCATTTTATTGGCATAGAGTTGCTTGTAGTAGTCTCTTAGGATGCTTTGTATTTCTGCAGTGACTTTTGTAACTTCTCCTTTTTCATTTCTAATTATATTGATTTGAGTCCTCTCCCTCTTTTTCTTGATGGGGCCAGCTAAAGGTTTATCAATTTTGTTTATCTTCTCAAAGAACCAGCTTTCAGTTTTATTGATCTTTGCTATTGTTTTCTTTGTTTCTATATCATTTTTCTTTTGCTCTGATCTTTATGATTTCATCCCTTTTGCTAACTTTGGATTTTGTTTGTTCTTCTTTTTCTTATTCCTTTAGGTGTAAGGTTAGATTGTTTACTTGGAATTTTTCTTGTTTCTTGAGGTAGGCTTGTATTGCTATAAACTTCCCTCTTAGAACTGCTTTTGCTGCCTCTCCTAGGTTTTGGATCGTCGTGTTTTCATTGTCATTTGTCTGTAGGTATTTTTTTTATTTCCTCTTTGATTTCTTCAGTGATCTCGTAGTTATTTAGTAATGTATTGTTTAGCCTCCATGTGTTTGTCTTTTTTACAGATTTTTTCCTGTAATTGATATCTAGTCTCTTAGTGTTGTGGTTGGAAAAGATACTTGATACGATTTCAATTTTCTTAAATTTACCAAGGCTTGATCGGTGACCCAGGATGTGATCTATCTTGGAAAATGTTCCATGAGCACTTGAGAAGAAAGTGTAACTACTGCTTTTGGATGTAATGTCCTATAAATATCAATTAAATCTATCTGGCCTATTGAATCATTTAAAGCTTGTGTTCCTTATTAATTTTCTGTTTGGATGATCTGTCCATTGGCGTAAGTGAGGTGTTAAAGTCCCCCACTATTATTGTGTTACTGTCGATTTCCTCTTTTATAGCTGTTAGCATTTGCCTTATATATTGAGGTGCTCGTATGTTGGCTGCATATATATTTATAATTGTTACATCTTCCTCTTGGATTGATCCCTTGATCATGATGTAGTGTCCTCCTGCTCTCTTATAACATTGTTAATTTTAAAGTCTATTTTATCTGATATGAGTATTGCTACTCCAGCTTTCTTTTGATTTCCATTTGCATGGAATATCTTTTTCCATCCCCTCACTTTCAGTCTGTATGTGTCCCTAGATCTGAAGTGGGTCTCTTGTAGACATCATATATATGGGTCTTGTTTTTCAATCCATTCATCGAGCCTGTGTCTTTTGCTTGGAGCATTTAATCCATTCACGTTTAAGGTAATTATCGATATGTATTTTCCTATTACCATTTTCTTAATTGTTTTGGGTTTGTTTTTGTAGGTCCTTTTCTTCTCTTGTGTTTCCCACTTAGAGAAGTTCCTTTAGCATTTGTTGTAGAGCTGGTTTGGTGGTTCTGAATTCTTTTAGCTTTTGCTTGTCCGTAAAGCTTTTCATTTCCCTGTCGAATCTGAATGAGATCCTTGCCGGGTCGAGTAATCTTGGTTGTAGGTTCTTCCCTTTTATCACTTTTAAATATATTATAGCACTCCCTTCTGGCTTGTAGAGTTTCTGCTGAGAAATCAGCTGTTAACCTTATGGTAGTTCCCTTGTATGTTATTTCTCGTTTTTCCCTTGTTGCTTTTCATAATTTTTCTTTGTCTTTAATTTTTGTCAATTTGATTGCTATGTGTCTCAGTGTGTTTCTCGTTGGATTTATCCTGCCTGAGACTCTCTGCGCTTCCTGGACTTGGGTGGCTATTTCCTTACCATGTTAGGGAAGTTTTCCACCATAATCTCTTCAAATATTTTCTTGGGTCCTTTCTCTCTTCTCCTTCTGGGACGCCTATAATATAAATGTTGTTGCGTTTAATGTTGTCCGAGAGGTCTCTTAGGCTGTCTTCGTTTCTTTTCATTCTTTCTTCTTTTTCTTTTTTTTTTGCGGTACGCGGGCCTCTCACTGTTGTGGCCTCTCCCGTTGCGGAGCACAGGCTCCGGATGCGCAGGCTCAGTGGCCATGGCTCACGGGCCCAGCTGCTCTGCGGCATGTAGGATCTTCCCGGACCGGGGCACGAACCCATGTCCCCTGCCTCAGCAGGCGGACTCTCAACCACTGCGCCACCAGGGAAGCCCTCATTCTTTTTTCTTTATTCTGTTCTGTGGCAGTCAGTTCCACCCTTCTGTCTTCCTGGTCACTTATCCGTTCTTCTGCTTCAGTTATTCGGCTATTGATTCTTTCTAGTGTATTTTTCATTTCAGTTATTGTATTGTTCATCTCTGTTTGTTCTTTAATTCTTCTAGATGTTTTTTCTTTAATTCTTCTAGGTCTTTGTTAAACATTTCTTGCACCTTCTTGATCTTTGCCTCCATTCTTTTTCTGAGGTCCCTATCATCTTCACTATCATTATTCTGAATTATTTTTCAGGAAGGTTGCCTATCTCCCCTTCATTCGGTTGTTTTTCTGGAGTTTTATCTTGTTCCTTCATCTGGTACATGAATGATGAAAAGCCCTCTGCCTTTTCATCTTGTCTTTCTTTCTGTGATCATGGTTTTTGTTCCACAGGCTGCAGGATTTTAGTTCTTCTTGCTTCTGCTCTCTGCCCTCTGGTCTTAACTGTGCATTGTTGATGTGAACCCTGGATTCCTTATGGTCATCACAAGTCCCTTGGCACTGTTCTGCAGCTGAGGGTCATGACCTAAAAGCCTCGATCTTATTTCCAATTTTATCTAAATGTCCTCTGAGGTTTCAATTGGTTAGTTACACTGGCCTCCTTTTTGCTCCCTATCCTGTCACCTCAGAAATGTTTGTCAAAAGCTGCCATTTTACTCTTTGGGAATGATAGTAAATGAGAAAAAACTTTCTTTTTGTTTGCATTTGTTGTTGTTGTTGTCTCCTTTTATAAACATATTTAAATTTGATGGTCAGAGGATTAGGTCATTGTGTGGACATGTGTATAAATAAAGATGTAAGTATCTGAAATGAAAATCGGTGTTGGGGACCCAGGGATTCCTACTTGACCTTATTCTATCTTTGTAATGTGTAATGTGAACTCTCCAGCCTTACCTCATCTGTAAAATACCTTGTCTATATAATAAAAAGAGTTAGATTTTTCTTATGTCCTTTATGGCTCTTTTTGATAATTTTTAAAAAATAGGGATAGCTGCCAAACTTACAAATGTAAATTTTATTAGCGTATCTTCCTAAGAACCAGTTGCCGAAAAGGTGCTTTTGCTTATTGAAATTCAGCACAAAAGAACAACTTTGTTAGTATTTCTGATGGCATTTCTTCCCTCAGAGTTGGGTACTTTGTCCTCCCATTTTAATTCTGCCCCCAGTTCTTTCTACAGCCCTTTCTGATGTAGGAAAGCTTGCTTCTCCTCTTCTTTGGAATATGTGTCTCTTCCTGGTATTTCCCCCGCTCCAAGGTTTCAGTTTTCACTTCTATTTGAATATAAACTTTTTCAGTGCTCTTTGTAATCAGTATATGTACTTTCAAGTTTTCATTTTCTCTTCTCAGTTATTACCTGTCAGGCCCACCCACAAAAACCAGGATATCATCCATATTATGCTACACTGGTGGCCACTTGCTCCATTGACGTATAAAATGAACCTAATGTATGTTAGATATCAAATCACTCCCATTAAAACAAACGAACAAACACCCAGACGGCAATGATATTGATATAACCAGGCTCTGACATGAGTATAATTTAACCTAAGGAACCCAAACTGATTTTTGTGAGATTGTCATACCTTACTGACTTATTTCAAACATAATTTTTTTTTTTTTTTTTTTTTTGCGGTACGCGGACCTCCCACTGCTGTGGCCTCTCCTGCTGCGGAGCACAGGCTCCGGACGCGCAGGCTCAGCGGCCATGGCTCACCGGGCCCAGCCGCTCCGCGGCATGTGGGATCCTCCCGGACCGGGGCACGAACCCGCGTCCCCTGCATCGGCAGGCGGACTCCCAACCACTACGCCACCAGGGAAGCCCCTCAAACATAATTTTTCCAGAACACTTTTATGAGGACAATAGTGTGGTGATTATTGAAACATCTAGGTCGTGGTGAAGTAACTGTGTTACTTGGATAAATATTGTCACCTCTCTGGTAGAGTTAAATATTGAATACTTAATATTTCAGTATTAACCTTTAAGAAATCTCTGAGTCTACAGTTAACCTATAATACAATAATTTATTCCCACCTTGAGTATTATAAGCTATTTATTGATTTTGATATTTACATAGAGCAGAAAATACATAATATAAATAGATTTTGTACTGTAATACATACAGTGCCTACTACATACAGTCAACAAACACAATAAAATGACATAACGTTTCTTGCAAGAGATATTTTAAAACATTGGGTGGCTTGGATGGGGCATGATTAAGACAGAGCACCTTAACTCGATTTTCTGGTTTTCAAAACTTTGAATTGCAATAAAAAATTTTTGATGTGCTATTTTAAGTTTCAGTAGCAAATAAATGTGTGTCTAGAGGATCTTATTAAAATTAAGATACATTAAAACAAGACAGAAGACTTCCCAGGGTATGAGGTAAAACATCTCAGGCATATAAAGTACCTAGAAAAACAAGAAAAAAAAGGCCCAGAAGCTGCACTTATAGACCCTCTGTGCTGCAGGCTGCCAACCCCTCCCTTGAAGCCATTGTTTTCTCAGACATTCACCTCTCCCTGGCTATAAAAGTTCTTAAAGGACCTGCCTTCTTGTGCAGGATACGTTGATTGTTGCATGAGCTAAATTGGTTGTCTCCTGTTAAGCCGGATCAGTTGTCTTGACTCATTAAGAGTGACTTGGTGATGGTGACCACTCCACAAAGGTCATGCTGTGGATCACCATGATGACGTCATTGACAAAATGCAATACCAGAATATCTTGATATCGTAGTCCTTTAACAGCTGCTGATTTGATTCCAGTTAGGTTGCTTCTTTCTTGGCCACACTGCAGTGGAAGACCAATTTGCAGTTGATATATTTTCATCAGTGAACATTGAGAAGTGGAGACACTGTGCTTTAGATTTCCCTCACGTCCTTGTCTGAGCTGTATCATCATGCTTCTTCCCTGACAGTAGAATCATTACCTTCTGCTGTCACCAGCGTAGATTTTCAGAAAGTTTGCATTAAATCCACTGATAGGAGAGCAGCAGGGGCTTTTTTTCCCAAGTTTGTTGCTGCTTCACCAACATTTTCATCACAATATGCACTGGCTTAGAATTCATTCAAAATAAGTAAATAAAATCCTTTTTCATTGTGGCCTGCCTGCCAAGTGTAATCCATTGTCAATATACTTCTTTATTTTACTGGCATATTTTGTTTCCTTCTTAAAATCACACTGATTGGGACTTGGCTTCAAATTTTCTCATGATTTACTTCTTATATAGTGGCATTATCATATAGGTGCTATTTGCATTTTCCTTTTGTTATTTTGAGATGATTATTTACACCAATTTTTTTTTTCCCTTGAGAAAGTATTCTTAAAAGACTATATCATAGGGCTTCCCTGGTGGCGGAGAAGTTGAGAGTCCGCCTGCCGATGCAGGGGACGCGGGTTCGTGCCCCGGTTCGGGAGGATCCCACGGGCCGCGGAGCGGCTGGGCCCGTGAGCCATGGCCGCTGAGCCTGCGTGTCCGGAGCCTGTGCTCTGTAATGGGAGGAAAAAAAAAGACTATATCATATAATCCGAGAAATGTAGTTTAGTCACTGGGTTACTCCAAGTTTTACCTTCTGAAATAATTTGGGAATAAGCCCCTACGACATTTGGGAATGAAAGGACATGAACCATCCTGAAGTTTTCAGTTGTTCTAACCATGTGTTAGAGATTCCCTTGTTTTTTAGTTGTGTTTTAAGTTATTTTACTCTGGCAATTTAACTAAACAACTATGTCATTTTCATGGATCACCCGTATGGAAAAGGATTATCTTTACTATCAGAAGTAATTGGAGATGTGTAAAAAATGGCTGCTGAGTCTAGGAAAATGAATTTTCCAAGGAGTGAAGGTATGGTTGATGACATTAAACTGAAGGCTTTCATCTTTTAGTATTGTTACTTGTCAATTGGAAACACCAGCAGGTCTTGAGATTGTACCCCTTTCTTTCTTGAAGTAAAGGGGACAAGTTGTTACCTTCAGGGTGTTCTCCTGTCACCTTGGGCCTTTCTGCTCCACCAGAGAAAGAAAGGAAGAGGAAGAGCTCAGGTGGGGAAGGGGGAGTAGCAAGAGGCATGATTTGCTAAGTTTTGCTTAGGAATAGTCAGGAATTCATTACCAGCAGCCTAGTCTAGGGGAAGAGTGGGGGCACAAATGGGGTACATTCTCCATCTCTGTTGTCCCTCCATCCCTCCAATGTGGGAAGCAGTAAGTCCTTAGGGATCCAAGCTGTTACCCATAGTTGGTTTTCAATTAATTACTACACTAACTAAAAAATGTGGTACCTTTTCACTGTTCCCAGTCCCAAATGTGAGGGTAGTATAATGACTCACTGTTGAATGTCCATTTATTGTTCCAGCCTTTAACCTGCCTATTCAATTAAAAAGAAAATATTGACTCTTCCCTGACTCTTCTCCTGAGGTTTCTGACCTTTCTTGATCCCTTTTGTACTGTCTCTAGAAGTGAAGATTCAATCTGATGAGTGGAATTATCTCCCCTGTTATTAGTGGTCAGGAATGCCCTTGCACGGATAATACATGCAATTTTACAAATTCAGACTCAAGTAAAAATCTGTCCTGATATTCCTAATGAGATTCATGTGATGTCCCTGACATCCACCAGAAATAACCCATGGCAGTGTTTGCTCTCACGCTTGATCTTGTAAGAAACAGTCTCAGCTTTATGCGAATTGAAGAATTAAAACAGAGGCAGCATTACAGTCCTGGGGAAAGAGAAGATTTTTAAGTGCTCTGTTTCTATATGTGCCAGTAGTCATGTTTTGAGAGTAAGTGACTGGTGAACTCCCACTGGACTTCTTTACGTCTTCAGTTTCCACAACCTGTATTCTTGTTGCCAGTTTGGTTACACGTACTTGTGAATCTTCCTACTTATTGGCAGATTGTATATTTATCATTAAGAGAAGTAAAAGAGGTTGGTATTTCTCCATTTTGTCAGAGAGTTTCATCTAGGTCTTCTGATAAGTGTAAGGGACAAGGTCTTTCATTTGGCCCATATGTTCATACTAAAGAAAAATACAAAGTAGGAGCCATTTTAACATCTGCATTTTTAAATGAGTCGTCAATAAGAAGTTGACTGATGAAGGAAATAGTTTTATAAAAGTAACTACAGTTGCCCCTTGAACAATGCATGTGGGGGTTGGGATGCTGACCCTTCACAGTTGAAAATCCATGTATAACCTATAGTCAGTCCTCCATATAGTTGGTTTCTCCGTATACGCAGTTCTCTGTATCATATCCCCAGATTCAACCGTGGATCGTGTAGTACTGTAGTATTTACTGTTGAAAAAAATCCACATACAAGTGGACCCACACAGTTCAAACCAGTGTTGTTCAAGAGTTAATTGTGATTTTAAAACTTCTTGCTTTGTACATAGGTAACTGGGAGGAAAGGAATCCAAGCATAAATATGATCCGCTTACATTACTTGGTTTACCATAACATAAGTGGAAATCAGAGCAACTATTCACTGTAAAATGGTTATTTACCTCCTTAAAAAAATGACTGTAATAGTCTTAATACTCTTTCTGTTACATTCATAAGCCACTTCTTTCTATTTTGATAGAGAAAATTTATATTGTCCTAAAGTTTATTTTGTTTAATATTTGCATACATATGGATATACCCACCATGGGGTGGGAAGACTATGGGAAGGGAGATCATATTGTTCTGAAAAAAAAGGTGGAACTCAAGTGTACTGAAGGTACTACCTGGGCAGGATTTGTGAAATCGGTACTGTAGTTGTACCAGTGATCAGTTGATTTGTGTAATCGCTGTAACAGACCTGTAGGTTTTGAGACCTGTTTCCACGATTGACTTCCTTTGTGACCTGGGCCATGTGACATTAACGGTTCTGAACTTGGTTTTCTTTCTCAGAAAATAGAGAAGTTTGGATGACTGAAGATGATCCAAGTTGTGGCATTCCTTTAGAATGAGGCTGCTTCTAGCTGCAGAGTGGGTTACTAGGGATTGGTGCTTTTTCTAAGAAACTGTTGAACAGAGATCTTAGCTGTGCATTGTTGATGGGAACTCTGGATTCCTTATGGTCACTCCAAGTCCCTTGGCACTGTTCTGCAGCTGAGGGCCATGACCTAAGAGCCTTGGCCTCATTTCCAGTTTTTATCCAAATGTCCTCTGAAGTTTTAATTGGTTACACTGGCCTCCTTTTTGTTCCCTGTCCTGTCACCTCGGAAAATGTTTGTTAAAAGCTGCAGTTTCACTCTTTGGGACTGATACCAAATGAGGAAAAACCTTCTTTTTGTTTGCATTTGTTATTGTTGTTGTTGTCTCCTTTTAGAAACATATTTAGAATTGATGGGCGTAGGTCTGGGTCATTGTGTAGACATGTGTAAGAATAAGGATTTAGGTATCTGAAATGAAAATCAATGTTGGGGACATGGGGATTCATGCTTGAACCTATTCTACCTTTGCAGTAAAGCAAGCTCTCCAGCCTTGCCTCATCTTTAAATACCTTGTCTATATAATAATAATAATTGGATCTGGATATTTCTTATGTCCCTTTCTACTCTCTTCTTGAGGATTGCTTTAAATAAAAATACCTGTCCATTTTTTTTAAAGATAATTTTGTCAGTGTGTCTTTCTAAGAGCCAGTTGATGCCTTTTTATTTGAACTTCAACAAAAAAGAGCAACCTTATTGGTTTTCCTGATAGCGTATCTTCCCTTATAGTTGGATGCCTTGTCTTTCCCTTTTAAATCCGTCCCCAGTCCTTTCCGAAGCTATCCCTTTTTGATGGAAGAATTCCTGCTTTTCCTCTCTTTCCGAATAGGCGTCTCTGTCTGTTATCTCCTCTTATTTCTAGGTTTCACGTTTGAATCATAGGCTTTTTCTCTGCTCTTTCTAAAATGACCAGTATTCTTTCAAGTTTTCATTCTCACCCATTGCTAAGAAGCTCTTCAGACTTTCATGTGGAGCCAGGGATATCCCCTTGACTCTCCAGACAGTTGCTTGCTCCTTGTTCACAGTTCTTAGTAATTAATCACATTCCAGTTCAGATGTTTATTGCACGGCTCCCTTTCACACCAGAGACTCCTATATTCTCATCTGCTACTCGATGTTATTATTAAAAGGAGTCCTCCTCTTTTTTAGAATTCAGAAAGAAACCTCTAAGACTGATTATTTTATACGTCAATGTTATTTCTTCTTTTAAGTTTTTGAACATTTGAATGAGAAGTGAAAACATTTGTATGTCCATGTGTGGTCAAGAGGCTCTCTCAAGATAGGTCGAGTTAAAAATATGCCTTTTATTAACATATTTCAGCATTTATGATACTGATCTAGAAAGAGCTAATCAAGCACTGCTGGGAAACCTGGTGACATAGAAAAAATCATCCACTTTCCCGAAGCTGTGTTTTTGAAGTCTATTCTTCAGAGAGCAAGCTCACTGTTCTGCTATTAGTGACAAACAAGAAAAACGGATAGAACTTTCTGTGTCACAAGGAAAAGCAGTCAATGAAAGATCTGAGTGCCAGCAACTTGCCCTTGAAACTTCACTTCCTTTAGAGAACTGTCTGGAGGACTGTCACATAGGCAGCGGTTTAAGGGTGAAGCAGTTCAGGCCTACATCTACCACCGTATCTCTCAAAGGTGACATTTATATATTAGGGAATCTTTTAGAAACCATCTAGATCTATGGGTAAATTTCAAATCTACAAAGTTCAACTGGTTGAAAGTTTACTCAAATGCATTCCTTGATGCCTGTTTTTAAGCTTAATCCTACTGCTTTTAGGCTGACTCAGATTCATAGAGCTAAAATTATTACCATACTTCCCCCAACGACTGGTAGTGATATTTGATTTCATAAGCTGAGACCGATTTTTATTTAATTCACTGTTTTTAAAGAGCTTGACCTGAAAAATCAATATCCTATGATGAAAATATTAAATTAGTGTTCTCAAATACATATCATAAAAGCAGTTGACCCCGCTGAGGCAAGGTCATATCAAAGTAGTGCACTGAGTTTGATCCCAGAAAAATTTTAAATGAGTATATTTTTAAGATATCAAAGCCCAGCACAATTTTCTAGGTCAGTGGAAATAGCTCTTTCCTTTCTCTATCTCAGAAGTGAAACATTTGACATCATGTAAGTAGACGTTACAGAATATCGTGTTGAAGAGCCCAGATTCTAGAATCCTACTACAAACTTCAGACCTTGGCTCCAGTGTGTGGCCACTGGACTTTGAGAAATTTACTTAATCTCTCTGCACCTTGTCTCCTGTGTAAAAATAAGTAAAAAACAGTATTTACCATGTGGGATTTTTGTGCGTATTAAGTAGAACAAAACTGAATCCTGTCAACCAACTGGAGTCTGTACTGCATGCTAATGTCGTGTATGTAAAGATGCCGTGGAGTTTTAAATTTCGGGGGAGAGTTGTGTTTTACACACATGCGTTCTGTAGTGGAAATTTAGGAAACTGTGCACTGTGTATTGCCATGCAGTATGTTGGTGGTGATATCAAGGCTGCATAGACAACAGGAATACTGTCTCAAAGACTTGTAATTGCTTGAGTCACAGAGGTTCTTGTGAATCCATTAGGATACAAGATACTGACTAGAGTTGGTAGATCTGTGATAGTGTGTAGGAAATCTAAACAGTAATATCAGAATGTATAACTCAGAGTCCTTACACTTGTGAGAGATCTGTGTCTATAATTTCCCCATTGATGACCAGCATGTATTTTTTTAACTTCTTTTTAAGTGGTAGCTATTCAAATCTGCTTGTTCACCTCCATCTTGCCTTGTATTCTCTCTGGATATAAATATCTAGCTTATATCTGATGAAAAGTGTTTTCTGTCCAAATTATTCAGCAAGGGTGTTGGCTTGAAGCAGACTATGACACTTCTAGGGGACTTTGATACCTCATGACCCAGGATATCAGATTTATCTTTACCATTAGCTGTCCCCTAAAAGTACCTTGGTGTCAGGAACCAAGATCATCAGAAAGTTTAGAAAGATGAAGTGTAATTACCATCCGTCCATCCATCCATCCATTTATCTATCGATCCATATATCCACCCATCATAAATACTATTGCATATAAATCACTTACAATACTGAATGGCACAAAGTAAGTACTAAATAGCTATTAGTTATAATTATTGCCTATGATACACATATATGTTTGGAGGAAAAGAGTATCTTGCTTTCTAATTTAAAGTTGTACAATAAATGTATTGCAAATAATACAAATAAAAATATATAATCACAAGTATTGCCACCATCCATATTAAATATAGTTAATATTTAGACATATATTTTACCACTTGGAATTTGTTTGCCTATTTATTTCCATTCCTTCCTTTATCAATGTCATATTTTTACCTCTGAAGGAAAAACCCAAGGGACTTGAAAGCAGGCCAACTGACAGAAGGAGTTAAAAAGGGTGAGCTTAATGTTCTCTTGCTGAGTTCACTCTTCAGCTAAGGTACCTCTCCTCCTGTAGAAGTGAGAAAGCAGAGCAAAAAGGAGTTGAGTGTGCATCTCCGAAAGCTCTCCCCATGGCAGCAGAATGAAGGTCCCTTCCTTTCCTTCATTCTCACTCCAGTAGTTACAGGCTGAATTACGTCCCCTCAAAATTCATATGTGGAAATTCTAACCCCGAATACATCAGAACGTGACTTTGTTTGGAAACAGGACTGTTGAGGCTGTAATTACTTAAAGATGATGTCATACTGGAGTAGACTGGGCCTGTATAAAAAAGGGAAATTTGGATGCAAATAGACACACAGGGAGAATTCCATGTGAAGATGGGCAGTATCCTGCCACAAGCCAAGGAAGGAAATACTAGAAGCTCCAGTAGAGGCCTGGAGCACATCCTGCCCTACTGCCTATAGAAGGCACATGGCCGTGCCAACACTGTGATCTCAGACTTCTTACAACCAGAAGTGTGAGACCATAAATTTCTTTTTTTCAGGCAACTCAGTTTGTAGTACTCTGTTAAGGCAGCCCTAATAAACTATCACAGTAAACTATGGGATTAACCTCTCTCCCCAACATTGCATAAACTATTCTGGATCTACTTGGCAATACATTTTGGATATTTTTCCGTATCAATAGGTATGTGTATATGTGATTTCTAGCAGTTTTAGTATATAGTTATTCCCCAAATTAAAAAATATTAATCTATTCATAAAAATATAGCTTAGTGTAATAAGTTGTCTCTAACTTACATTAAAGATTAAATTCTGAAGACTACTGACTTTATAATCTGGTTTAGATCTGAAGCTAACTGTTGCTCATGTTAATTTTCATAGCACCTGCTTTTACATATGTTATAGTTAAATTCTTAACTAGGCTAACTTATAAAAGCATGACTGAATAATTTAACAAAGAAATTAACTATAATCCCTAATGGCAGTTCTTTTTTGTGTATTTACACCTAGTTTTTACCCATATGCATTTTACATATTTCTAATTCTGATATACATATATACAATGTTCTGTAATTTTTTATTTAATATATTAAAGCATGTCCTGTTTTCATATTACCTTTATGAAATATTTTGAACTACCATAAAATACTCTATAAATTGAAATGTATATGCTCTAAGTATTATTGATGAACAATTCCCCATTATTAAACATTTCCTTATAGCTTTAAGCTTTTGGAATTTATGCTGCAGTACCCATGACTATTCTAAATAAAGAAGAATATCTATTTGAAGAATAGATTAAAGGTCATGACATTTTGTTGATTTCCAGTAATTTCCTTAAGGACTATTTATAAGCAAAATAACAGTGAAATTGACAAATTTAGTATGACAATTTAGTCTTAAAATTAGCATAAACCAGTAGGATAGAAAACAGTAATATAGGGGTAAGAGTCAATTCTAATGCTAAATTTTAATCATAAGAATTCTAATTTTCTAAATGTATTGTGTACTGTATCATTTGAATGCTTTAGCTGTTCATATGAACCTCAGCTTGCCTCATCTCTGCAACATCATATTTTGTATTTGAATCCCTGCCAGCTGGTACTAACTTCTTTTCAGAGATGTGTCTTGAAAAAAAAAGGAGATTTTTCCTAGTTCAACAGCTTCATTATTTTTTTCCTTAATCTCCACCTGAGATAATAATCTTGAGAACAGAAGTATTTGGAAATGCCCCAGGTATAAATCCCCAAAGAAATTCAATATAAGAAGTCTATGTATTTACACTAAAAAACAAACTTTGACTTTTTGTCCTTCACCACATAGGCCTGATACAAAAATCAATAAGATGTTCTAGTTTCACAAACATGATTTCTTTTTATCTTTCTTCTTCATAAAGAAAAAGATGTGAAATTAATTTTATAAGTAAACAGATTCCCAGCTTTTCTCTCTGATGCTGAACATCTACATACTTCAAAGATGATGTAGAATCCCTGAGATAAAATAGTGTGGATTTTTTCCTTCTGATAGCTGATATGAGTGAATGAAAGCAGTTTGCGTCAAGAAATGCTATTTTTGCATACTGTAAATTGCCACTGATCACTCAACACTTGTGGCTTAGAGCTAGGAGGGAACTTAGTTATTCTAATTTTTTTCCTTGTAGATCCAATAACTGTATTGAGAAAATGTCTTCAAACAAATACAGATCATCTATTAAATAAAATTAAAGTGGCAGAGGAAGAGATAATCTGCCATAATCTGCATCATCAGTGTGTGTATCAGTGAATATGTTTTGAACTAACTAAGAGATGATTAGAAAAATTGAGCACTATAAGACGGATCCAAAGAAGCCAGCCTAAGTTACCAGCCATTCAATTTTTTGCCTCCTTTTGGAAATTTATTTCTTTTATGACTAGTAATAAACTGGAGGGTAAATGCAGTTACATTTTAAAATGTATCACATCAGAGTCTGATTACCTGGAGCTGCATCATGTTGTTTGGCACCATTCATTTGGGTTACCAACAGTTAGTTTAGAACCACGTGTCTCATGGGCACTGAGTCTTAATTCCTCTTGTAACAGAACAGAAAGCTGTCAACTGAGAGAGTAGAGGTGTGTAGTTGTAGAGCAGAGAGGAGGAAAGAGGGTGAGGGGTAAAATTATATTTGTTCTGCTTCTACTCCAGATAGTGGATGTCACAGGACCCTACTTACTGCGGTAAATGGTTTCACTGGTCTTATAAAAAATGGCAGATGTTTCAGTGTGATATGTCCACTGTCTATAGAAATTCTAAATGTGAATATTTTTCAGACATAATAAAGTAGTTAATAAAGTAGCCAATTCCATGAACATTATAGTTTAATAAATAATAACAGGTCAAAAAATAGTCAAGGCCAATTACAAGGAAAAGTAGAATTTTGTAGTAACAATGTTTCATGTATTTCATTATTCTTGATCCAAGCTTTATATAAGTAATTTAGACTCTGTGCTTACTTAACTTTATTTTCCTGTTAACAGAGTGGATATAGGTAAAAGAATAAAGTCGGAAGAAGGGATATAGTTGATAATGTCAATTAATGATTGTACCCATGATAATTTATTTGGGAGTACAGAAATATTGAAACTGTAAATTAAGATTATGAAGCATCTACTTTGAAAATGAGGAAACTGAGACTTACAAGATTTTTTCTTTAACTTGACCCCATGTCTTTATATTATCATCTAGTAGCCTTCTAGCTTTCTACAGCTATCTTCTGGGACTCTGGACCAGATTCAAGGTGTTTGGCGAATTATTTGTTTGTACACTCAATTTCCTGGAGTGAAATGAGGGTATATAGTATTAAACCACCTAGTCATTTATGTATTTATCACTTTTCTATGCCAACAAAACTTCTCAATGTATACTATTAACCTTACTTTGCAAACAAGTCAAGAGAAAAATACTTTCTTTCCATATGAAGGATTTGGACAGGATAAGCAGGGTTAACAGAGAATCTCCAAAGCACTTAGCATCAGTTTCCTCTTCCTGAAACAAGTACAGTAGAAGGTAAACTTCGGAATTTTAAGACCAGTCACTGTTCATGACACTCTTCATCCTACATTTGTCACATATAATTTTCTTAGGCTACCTGATATCACCTCTCCCAGACATTTGGTTTAAAATTAATTGTCAGTCAATGGCAGAGGGTAAAGTCACTTAAATTTGCTGAAGCAAGCACAGTAGCATCTACCAGAGTACATGTCAGCTTGTTCTCAGAATGCCAAGGGCAAAAATCTGTGCTGAGCGGGGCTGTGTGGGTGCCACTGTGTTACAGGCCTCCTTCAACTCTTAATTAGCCTGCAGTGAGCAGAGACGTCCTCTTGATTGGCTGCCCACTATGCCATTAGGCAGGGTCACTGACCTTGGCAACTCTAATACTTATCTCTGTAGAATTGAGTTGTGACACTAAAGGGCACTGCACAGGTGTTTCCAAGTATTTGAAAACAGCAATGTGGAGACAACAGGTATGTCATTAAAACTAACTATCAGTGTATACAGTGACCAGGGCAGGACACACTCCCTGTAGGTAGCAGACTACTTTGGGGTCAGTTGCACTGTGCTCTTTGCTATCTAATCCCACTTGGGTGACATCATTTCTTATTTTTAGCCTAAACATACCAGCAGGTAAAATGATATGGGGAGTAATTCTTCTAGATAAGATCAGCAAGGATGCTAGAAGTAGACTGGGGTGAAATAGCCACAGCTGACTGACCTCTCCACCACGAGCCTTATCTCGTGGATGAGTAAGAAGCCTGCAGCTACGTTGGAGAATCTCTAATAGTCAGACAAGCGAAACAGGCCTTCGCAGACCCAGGTTAAAAGGTTTGATTGTGACATATGGTTTAAGGCCAAAGGAAGAGAAGTAGCAAAGACACAGTAGCAGAGGAGGGGAGACCAAATCTCTGTAATGAACTAGCACTAGAAAATCTGCAAAGAAAGAACATAAACAAGAAATAATCTCCCAAGCACAGCACTTAAGCTTCTGCATTTTCTTTTTATTCCTAACAGCGTGCCCAGCAACAGCCGATATAGTACAAATTTCACTGTATGTCAGATTGAGAGCTCCAGAAGGTTTATTTCTGCAGGAGATTAAGATACAAATATTTCAAGATTAGTTTCATGATGGCAAGATCAACTCCCAGTATGAGGTCTCTGCCATCATAGAGATGCTTTGTGGCACTTTTTCTTCTCTCATACATGAAGTGGGAAAATTGCCTCTTGGGTCGAATGAGAGAAGTCAAAATGTAGTCTTATTAGGTGTCCAGGGGAGCGAGTGGCATGTTTCCTGGGCTGGATAGCAGGTCAGGAATTAGGAAGGATTCAGTGTTCTCTGAGGAACTGGGCAATCAGAAGACAGCTGACCACACCTGTGTTGTACCAATGATAGCCTTGAAAAGAAACATTTCCACTCTTTCTTTTATCACTACAGTGAATGTGCATTAGGAGAGCTGGAATGGAAATCATCAGTATTAACACAGACTAATCTTATGAAAGGTCACAGCCACATTATACATGTGGACATGTTGAAGGACGTGCCACAATAAATCCACATAATTTATATTACTCTCAGTTGCTCTGGGAAACCTGTGTTTTTGTCAGTTATACAAAATATATGGTTCACTGGCTACCATTAATTTGAAAAATAAGGCAGGATGTATTTTGACCTGCAAGGGGTAGAACCCTGATCCTATTGCAGCTGTAGTAAAGAGCTAAGCACCTAATCTGCTGTTGGAAAAAGTCATCTGGCAAAGACAGGGCTGTTCACTTAAAGCATTCAGATTCAGAGGCAACATTTTAAAATAGAACCCAGCCCAGAGCTATTTGATAAACAAATAAAAAGGGAGGCAGTCCATGTGTAGTTAAGTGTTTCCTTCCTAGTATTGGGTTCCATTTAGTGGGAGCCCTGGGATTTGGGGCCTGAGAGGGGATAACAGTGAATAAGGGCTTAACTCTGTACTTGATTATATGGAGATGTTAGGGGCCACTTGTCACTGGTTGACTTCAGAGCTTCATCGATTTGGCTACAGAAGGGTTAATAGGGAGCCCACGTAAGACAGTTCTTTTTTTTTTTTTTTTTTTAACATCTTTATTGGAGTATAATTGCTTTACAACAAAGTGAATCAGCTATACATATACATATGTTCCCATATCTCTTGCCTCTTGCGTCTCCCTCCCTCCCACCCTCCCTATCCCACCCCTCTAGGTGGTCATAAACCACCAAGCTGATCTCCCACTAGCTATCTATTTTATGTTTGGTAGTGTATATATGTCCATGCCACTCTCTCACTTGGCCACAGCTTACCCTTCCCCCTCCCCATATTCTCAAGTCCATTCTCTAGTAGGTCTGTGTCTTTATTCCCATCTTAGTCCTAGGTTCTTCATGACCTTTTTTTTCCCTTAGATTCCATATATATGTGTTAGCATATGGTATTTGTTTTTCTCTTTTTGACATAGTTCACTCTGTATGACAGACTCTAGGTCCATCAGCCTCACTACAAATATCTCAATTTTGTTTCTTTTTATGGCTGAGTAATATTCCATTGTATATAAGTGCCACATCTTCTTTATCCATTCATCCGATGATGACACTTAGGTTGCTTCCATGACCTGGCTATTGTAAATAGAGTTGCAATGAACCTTTTGGTACATGACTCTTTTTGAATTATGGTTTTCTTAGGGTATATGCCCAGTGGTGGGATTCCTGGGTCATATCGCAGTTCTATTTAGTTTTTTAAGGAACCTCCATAGTGACTGTATCAATTTACATTCCCACCAACAGTGCAAGAGGGTTCCCTTTTCTCCACACCCTCTTGAGCATTTTCTGATGATGGCCATTCTGACTGGTGTGAGGTGATACCTCAATGCAGTTTTGATTTGCATTTCTCTAATGATAAGTGATGTTGAGCATTCTTTCATGTGTTTGTTGGCAATCTGTATATCTTCTTTGCAGAAATGTCTATTTAGGTCTTCTGCCCATTTTTGGATTGGGTTGTTTGTTTTTTTGTTATTGAGCTGCATGAGCTGCTTGTAAATCTTGGAGATTAATCCTTTGTCAGTTGCTTCATTTGCAAATATGTTCTCCCATTCTGAGGGTTGTCTTTTGGTCTTGTTTATGGTTTCCTTTGCTGTGCAAAAGATTGGAAGTTTCATTAGGTCCCATTTGTTTATTTTTGTTTTTATGTCCCTTTCTCTAGGAGGTGGGTCAAAAAGGATCTTGCTGTGATTTATGTCATAGAGTGTTCTGCCTATGTTTTCCTCTAAGAGTTTGATAGTGTCTGGCCTTACATTTAGGTCTTTAATCCATTTTGACGTTTTTTTGTGTGTATGGTGTTAAGGAGTGTTCTAATTTCATTCTCTTACATGCAGCTGTTCAGTTTTCCCAGCACCACTTATTGAAAAGGCTGTCTTTTCTCCACTGTATATTCTTGCTTCCTTTATCAAAGATATGGTGACCATATGTGCATGGGTTTATCTCTGGGCTTTCTATCCTGTTCCATTGATCTATATTTCTGTTTTTGTGCCAGTACCATACTGTCTTGATTACTGTAGCTTTGTAATATAGTCTGAAGTCAGGGCACCTGATTCCTCCAGCTCCATTATTCGTTCTCAAGATTGCTTTGGCTATTCGGGGTCTTTTGTGTTTCCATACAAATTGTGAAATTTTTTGTTCTAGTTCTGTGAAAAAGGCCAGTTTTACTTTGATAGAGATTGTATTGAATTTGTAAGTTGCTTTGGGTAGTATAGTCATTTTCACAATGTTGATTCTTCCAATCCAAGGGCATGGTATATCTCTCCATCTATTTGTATCATCTTTAATTTCTTTCATCAGTGTATTATAATTTTCTGGATACAGGTCTTTTGTTTCCTTAGGTAGTTTTATTCCTAGATATTTTTTCGTTGTTGTTGCAATGGTAAACAGAGTGTTTTCTTAATTTCACTTTCAGATTTTTCATCATTAGTGTATAGGAATGCCAGAGATTTCTGTGCATTAATTTTGTATCCTGCTAATTTACCAGATTCATTGATTAGCTCTAGTAGTTTTCTGGTAGCATCTTTAGGATTCTCTATGTATAGTATCATGTCATCTGCAAACAGTGACAGCTTTACTTCTTCTTTTCCAATTTGGATTCTTTTTATTTCTTTTTCTTCTCTGATTGCTGTGGCTAAAACTTCCAAAACTATGTTGAATAATAGTGGTGAGAGTGGGCAACCTTGTCTTCTTCCTGATCTCAGTGGAAATGGTTTCAATTTTTCACCATTGAGGATGATGTTGGCTGTGGGTTTGTCATATATGGCCTTTATCATGTTGAGGAAAGTTCCCTCTATGGCTACTTTCTGCAGGGTTTTTATCATAAATGGGTGTTGAATTTTGTCAAAAGCTTTCTCTGCATCTATTGAGATGATCATATGTTTTTTCTCCATCAATTTGTTAATATGGTGTATCACATTCATTAATTTGTATATCTTGAAGAATCCTTGCATTCCTATAATAAACCCCACTTGATCATGGTGTATGATCCTTTTTAATGTGCTGTTGGATTCTGTTTGCTAGTATTTTGTTGAGGATTTTTGCATCTATGTTCATCGGTGATATTGGACTGTAGTTTTCTTTCTTTGTGACATCTTTGTCTGGTTTTGGTATCAGGGTGATGGTGGCCTCGTAGAATGAGTTTGGGAGTGTTCCTCCCTCTGCTATATTTTGGAAGAGTTTGAGAAGGTTAGGTGTTAGCTCATCTCTAAATGTTTGATAGAATTCACCTGTGAATCCATGTGGTTCTGGGCTTTTGTTTGTTGGAAGATTTTTAATCACAGTTTCAGTTTCAGTGCTTGTGATTGGTCTGTTCATATTTTCTATTTCTTCCTGGTTCAGTCTTGGCAGGTTGTGCTTTTCTAAGAATTTGTCCATTTCTTCCAGGTTGTCCATTTTATTGGCATAGAGTTGCTTGTAATCTCTCATGATCCTTTGTATTTCTGCCGTGTCAGTTGTTACTTCTCCTTTTTCATTTCTAATTCTATTGATTTGAGTCTTCTTCCTTTTTTCTTGATGAGTCTGGCTAATGGTTTATCAATTTTGTTTATCTTCTCAAAGAACCAGCTTTTAGTTTTATTCATCTTTGCTATCGTTTCCTTCATTTCTTTTTCATTTATTTCTGATCTGATCTTTATGATTTCTTTCCTTCTGCTAACTTTGGGGGTTTTTTGTTCTTCTTTCTCTAATTGCTTTAGGTACAAGGTTAGGTTGTTTATTTGAGATGTTTCCTGTTTCTTAAGGTAGGATTCTATTGCTATAAATTTCCCTCTTAGAACTGCTTTTGGTGCATCCCATAGGGTTTGGGTCGTCGTGTCTCCATTGTCATTTGTTTCTAGGTATTTGTTGATTTCCTCTTTGATTTCTTCAGTGATCACTTGGTTATTAAGTAGTGTATTGTTTAGCCTCCATGTGTTTGTATATTTTACAGATCTTTTCCTGTAATTGATATCTAGTCTCATAGTGTTGTGCTCAGAAAAGATACTTGGTACGATTTCAGTTTTCTTAAATTTACCAAGGCTTGATTTGTGACCCAAGATATGATCTATCCTGGAGAATGTTCCATGAGCACTTGAGAAAAATGTGTATTCTGTTGTTTTTGGATGGAATGTCCTATAAATATCACTTAAGTCCATCTTGTTTAATGTATCATTTAAAGCTTGTGTTTCCTTATTTATTTTCATTTTGGATGATCTGTCCATTGGTGAAAGTGGGGTGTTAAAGTCCCCTACTATGATTGTGTTACTGTCGATTTCCCATTTTATGGCTGTTAGTATTTGCCTTATGTATTGAGGTGCTCCTATGTTGGGTGCATAAATATTTACAATTGTTATATCTTCTTCTTGGATCGATCCCTTGATCATTATGTATTGCCCTTCTTTGTCTCTTCTAATAGTCTTTATTTTAAAGTCTATTTTGTCTGATATGAGAATAGCTACTCCAGCTTTCTTTTGATTTCCATTTGCATGGAATATCTTTTTCCATCCCCTCACTTTCAGTCTGTATGTGGCCCTAGGTCTGAAGTGGGTCTTCTGTAGACAGCATATATATGGGTCTTGTTTTTGTATCCATTCAGCCAGTCTGTGTCTTGGGAGCATTTAATCCATTTACATTTAAAGTAATTATCGATATGTATGTTTGTATTCCCATTTTCTTAATTGTTTTGGGTTTGTTATTGTACGTCTTTTCCTTCTCTTGTGTTTCTTGCCTAGAGAAGATCCTTTAGCATTTGTTGTAAAGCTGGTTTGGTGGTGCTGAACTCTCTCAGCTTTTGTTTTTCTGTGAAGGTTTTAATTTCTCCATCAAATCTGAATGAGATCCTTGCTGGGTAGAGTAATCTTGGTTGTAGGTTTTTCTCCTTCATCACTTTCAATATGTCCTGCCACTCCCTTCTGGCTTGCAGAGTTTCTGCTGAAAGTTTAGCTGTTAACCTTATGGGGATTCCCTTGTGTGTTATTTGTTGTTTTTCCCTTGCTGCTTTTAATATGTTTTCTTTGTATTTAATTTTTTGATAGTTTGATTAATATGTGTCTTGTGTTTCTCCTTCGATTTATCCTGTATGGGACTCTCTGTGCTTCCTGGTCTAGATTATTTCCTTTCCCATATTAGGGAAGTTTTCAACTGTAATCTCTTCAAATATTTTCTCAGTCCCTTTCTTTTTCTCTTCTTCTTCTGGAACCCCTATAATTCGAATGTTGGTGCGTTTAATGTTCTCCCAGAGGTCTCTGAGACTGTCCTCAGTTCTTTTCATTCTTTTTTCTTTAATCTGCTCTGCAGTAGTTATTTCCACTATTTTATCTTATCCATTCTTCTGCCTCTGTTATTCTGCTATTGATTCCTTGTAGAGTATTTTTAATTTCATTTATTGTGTTGTTCATCATTTCTTGGTTCCTCTTTAGTTCTTCTAGGTCTTTGTTAAATGTTTCTTGCATTTTCTCTATTGTATTTCCAAGATTTTGGATCATCTTTACTATCATTATTCTGAATCCTTTTTCAGGTAGACTGCCTATTTCCTCTTCATTTGTTATGTCTGGTGGGTTTTTACCTTGCTCCTTCATCTGCTGTGTGTTTTTATGTCTTCTCATTTTGCTTATCTTACTGTGTTTGGGGTCTCCTTTTCTCAGGCTGCAGGTTCGTAGTTCCTGTTGTTTTTGGTTTGTGTCCCCAGTGGCTAAGGTTGGTTCAGTGGGTTGTGTAGGTTTTCTGGTGGAGGGGACTAGTGCCTGTGTTCTGGTGGATGAGGCTGGATCTTGTCTTTCTGGTGGGCAGGTCCACGTCTGGAGGTGTGTTTTGGGGTGTCTGTGGTCTTATTATGATTTTAGGCAGCCTCTCTGCTAATGGGTGGGGTTGTGTTCCTGTCTTGCTAGTTGTTTGGCACAGGGTGTCCAGCACTGTAGCTTGCTGGTCGTTGAGTGAAGCTGGGTCTTGGTGTTGAGATGGAGATCTCTGGGAGATTTTTGCCGTTTTATATTACATGGAGCTGGGAGGTCTCTTGTGGACCAGTGTCCTGAAGTTGGCTCTTCCACCTTAGAGGCAATGCACTGACTCCTGGCTGGAGCACCAAGAGGCTTTCATCCACACGGCTCAGAATAAAAGGGAGAAAAGAAAGAAAAAGGAAAGAGGATAAAATAAAGTAAGATAACATAGAATAAAGTTATTAAAATAAAAGATAATTATTAAGAAAAAAAATTAAGTAAGAAAACAAACAAAACAACAACAAAAAAAAACGGATGGACAGAACCCTAGGACAAATGGTGAAAGCAAAGCTATACAGACAAAATCTCACACAGAAGCATACACATACACACTCACAAAAAGAGGAAAAGGGGAAAAAATAATATATCTTGCTCCCAAAGTCCACCTCCTTAATTTGGGATGATTCGTTGTCTATTCAGGTATTCCACAGATGCAGGGTACATCAAATTGATTGTGGAGATTTAATCCACTGCTCCTGAGGCTGCTGGGAGGGATTTCCCTTTGTCTTCTTTGTTCGCATAGCTCCCGGGGTTCAGCTTTGGATTTGGACCCGCCTCTGCGTGTAGGTCGCCTGAGGGCGTCTGTTCTTCGGTCAGACAGGACGGGGTTAAAGGAGCCGCTGATTCGTGGGCTCTGGCTCACTCAGGCCGGGGAGAGGGAGGGGCACGGAATGCGGGGCGTGCCTGCGGCAGCAGAGGCCGCCATGACGTTGCACCAGCCCGAGGCCGCAGTGCGTTTTCCCGGGGAAGTTGTCCCTGGATCCAGGCACCCTGGCGGTGGCGGGCTGCACAGGCTCCGCGGAAGGGTGGTGTGGAGAGTGACCTGTGCTTGCTCACAGGCTTCTTGGTGGCGGCAGCAGCAGCCTTAGCGTCTCATGCCCGTCTTTGGGGTCCACGCTGTTAGCCGCGGCTCACGCCCGTCTCTGGAGCTCCTTTAAATGGCGCTTTTAATCCCCTCTCTTCGAGCACCAGGAAAGAAAGAGGGTAGAAAAAGTCTCTTGCTACTTCAGCAGGTCCAGACTTTTTCCCAGACTCCCTCCCAGCCAGCTGTGGCGCACTTGCCCCCTTCAGGCTGTGTTCACGCAGCCAACCCCAGTCCTCTTCCTGGGATCTGACCTCCGAAGCCGGGGCCTCAGCTCCCAGCCCCCGCCCGCCCCGGCGGGTGAGCAGAGAAGCCTCTCGGGCTGGTAAGTGCTGGTCGGCCCTGATCCTCTGTGCGGGAATCTCTCCGCTTTGCCCTCCGCACCCCTGTTACTGTGCTCTCCTCTGCGGCTCCAAGCTTCCCCCGTCCGCCACCCGCAGTCTCCGCCGGCGAAGGGGCTTCCTAGTGTATGGAAACGTTTCCTCTTTCACGGCACCCTCCCACTGGTGCAGGTTCCGTTCCTATTCTTTTGTCTCTGTTTTTTTCTTTTTTCTTTTGCCCTACCCAGGTAGGTGGCGAGTTTCTTGCCTTTTGGGAGGTCTGAGGTCTTCTGTCAGCGTTCAGTAGGTGTTCTGTAGGAGTTGTTCCACATGTAGATGTATTTCTGATGTATTTGTGGGGAGGAAGGTGATTTCCGCGTCGTACTCTTCTGCCATCTTTCTCTCTAGCCCCGTAAGACAGTTCTGTTGGTTAAATTGCAGCTACCTCTGTGTGAATTTAGGTATGTAGAGAGTTCACAGCGCGGACTATCAGAAATCCTCTGCTGTGTTCACTCATGGTCTGAGATTGCTTTAAGAAACAGAATGGTGCTAAGAAACAGAATGGTGCTCTCTCCATTAGTTAATACATCCTTTTCCTGTATTGTGGAGCATTTACATAGTGGTTTTATCTTAAGTGTTTGACCTAGAAACATTAAGAAAGAAATATCTCATTGTTGTCTGCACTGTGGACTTGTGTTTTTCTGTTTCAGTGAAGAGCTGGCTTGGTATGGAGCTGAGGAAGGGGTAAGCCTCTCTCTGCTGAGCATCCAACCTTGCATATTTCTGATGTATCTGCCCTGTTTTTCCTCTGAGGACGCATAAGAGAAGCCGTATAGCTAATGCATTGAGTTATAAATTCAAAATATGTTCTTGATATTGAAGTTATACTTTTTTTTTTACAAGTGAGATTCATGAATCATAAATTTGATATTATAATCCTAATAAATCAGATTAAATCCGACTCTGAGATGCTACATGCCTGGATGCATGATTGCTCCAGGGTCCCCTTTTTTAGAAGTATTCATGGAGTGGAGTTCAGTGTATTTGGTAAATGATGGGAACATACTTCTCAAAGCCTTAGTCCTCATTGGAAGAGTTGGGAAGAAAGATTATTCTCGTGCAATCGTAAGTGGACTGTGACCATGCAAGCATATTTTTATACAAGGTCAATCCCACCAAAAACAACTGAAGAGAATATTATCAGTCATCAAGAAATCAACAAAAGATTTTAAGCAGCTTTAAAAATATACTTTGCTAGACATTTTGCTGGGATACACCAAATATGACAATATAGACCATCCCTTGTCCTCACAAAAAACTCACAATATAATTGGGGAAAGAAAATGAGTGCAGTGTGAACAAAATACCAATGTAAGAGATGAAGAATGTTCAGTTAAATACAGATGATGTCATGAAGCAATACTTGATTGAATGAATAGTAGAAATAACAAATGCTCCAGGAGACTAGAAGAAGGAGCTATGGCCATGTACTATTCTGGCTCCATCGTAAATGGAAGAAACTGAATTTGAACAGATTCCCCAAGCATTGTTAAGATTTAGACATGTTGTCCAAAGCAGGAAAGGTGTTAAACTGCACAAATGTGAAAGCAGAGAAATTTAAGTGTTAGGTCTAATGATAATAGAAGTTAACTTTTTAGTGAATACTTAATAGCTTCCATGTAATATTGATTAATCTTCACCACAGCATATAAGATAAATTTAAGCCATGCAAATGGAAGGACTTAGTCACTGATTGGGTGTAGGAAATAGAGGTGTAGGGAATGGGGAAGAAAACATTGGGAGAAATCACCAATAACCCCATGTCTTCAAACTTCAAAGAATGTATAGATTTAACTGAAATAGGTGTTTCTTGAAAGTGCTGGTTCACGGGGAACAAAGCACAAGTTGTTTATGAGATGATTTTTAGTGAATTGGAATGAGATGATTCAAAGGGAATTATTCAGTAAGCATTTAGAAATTTGGGACCTAGAATTCCAGAGAGACTGAAGTAGAGAAACCAAGAGTCATATGCCCAAGGGAGTAACTGAACTCACCAGAGTGGGTGTGGGAGCCAAGAGCTGTGGACTTTCCTTGGAGATGTCTTACATCTAGAGGGCAGTGAAACAAAGTGGGATTTCATTCTTCTCATGTAAAGATAACTTATTAATAATCAGGTTTCTCGTGATACTGCCCAAAGGTCCACAAATCCACAAGATAAAAATTAATTTTTAATAGGGACCTGCAGATTAAGGACATTTAGGGAAGACAAAAAAAAAAGCAACTGTAAAATGAGAGTGCTAGGTGGAGAACAAGCAAAATCTGTGAGTTTCATCTTTGCTCCAGTGGTTGATGGAGCATGTTGTCACGTTTTGTGTTGATTCCTTAAGAAGCAGAGAAAGGTATCTCTTAATTGAGATCTGTATTAATCAAGAAATGGTGTGTTTTTTGACATCTGATGCAACATTTTTAGTAGAGAAGGACTTCAGCTGGAAAATCCAAAATGTGTGTGGATGGTAGGAGAAGCAAAGTGTTCAACTGTATGCATGTGTAAGTGTGTATGTGCTTGAGTGTGTGTAGGCTCACACACACACACACACACACACACACACACACACACACACACACACACACACACACACACACACACACACACACACACACACAGAGTTCTTCTCCCTTATTACACCAGGATGGTAATGGATAAGGACGATTTACAATGGCCCAAAATATAGAAACTGATACCTAACTTATGTTAGGACAAAAGTGGGAAAAAAGTACTTAAATCACTAATATTACTTTGAAATGATCACAGAAACATTTAAAAAGAAAAAGAACTAGTCATTCTCTTCATTAGTAATATCAGGAGGCATGCCATAGAACATGAACATGAGTTTATGAGGAATGTGAGGGTTTGAAATAATGCAGGAAAGGAAAAAAATATCTTCCTTACTGGAGATGTACAGATACATGTTGATCATGTGCTCTTTTATAAGTCTTTATTTATATCTCAGTTTCTCTTAGAGGATTTTGTACAAGTATCATGAATAACCAAGTTTAGCTGGAATCACTGGCTTACAACAGCTTTTTAAATTTATTTTCTTTAGTTATTAATAGAACTCCACATTTGCAACCTAAATATCATCTTTGTTTTATTTAGAGAAACAGTAAAGCGTCAGAGAGGAAATGAAAAGGGACTAAAATAGATCCTCAGAATTTCTTGTTACTTGATTCAGGACAAAACAAAACAAAGCAGAAAATCCAAAGATGTTTTGCTTAGTTCACCTTTCAATTTAGAAAGTACTGCTGGTGGTCAGCTCAGCGTTTAGGGAAAATGTGATGCTCTCCAGTTTCATGGATCATTTCAGCCTGCATTTGTACAACAGTTTTGTATAAAACAGCAGCAGTGGGTCCAGCTGATTGTGGTAAACCTAATTATACCCAGAGGAGACTTTTATAGTGAAGTTTAAGAAAGAACAAAATATTACTATAAATTGGGGATCAGCAAGCATTTTCCGTAAATGACTAGGTAGCAAGTTTTTTTTTTTTTTTTAAATTCCAGGCAAAATGATTGTTGTCACAACTATCCATCCCTGCCATTCTATTACAAAAGCAGCCACAGATATGGCTGCCAATACATTTATGAGCAGGCCTGGCTGTGTTCCAATAAAAATTTGTTTACAAAAACAGGTGTTGAGCTGGGAGCAGCCCTTAGATCGCCAGACCTTGCTGTAGATGACAGACATATCCCAAAGTGAGTTCTGAGGAACTTTTGTCCCGGATAAAATGGAACTTCTGGTCAAGTAACTCCAGGCGATGCCACCTGGAATGCCTCTTTCTTCTTTTGTATAAATTCCATGTCATCTTATTGAAGTCTATGAGAAGTCTTGGAATAAAGTGATCCATCTACTTTGGTTAACTCGCTTCTCTCAAACAGATGGAAACTTGGAATTATTTTTATATTAACGCTTAAACATATTTGAGAATCTGTGATTTAGAAGTTTCCAAACTTATAATTTAACTATCTATATAGATTATCATAGGCATATCTTTATTGAAAGCTTGTTAAATTCCCAAGAAAACTCACAAACTATTGTCCACAAAAGTAGCCAGGGTAAAGTCCTAACCTTCTTAACTAGTTCTGAGTAATTTTCTGATTATTACTTTTTTAGGTTCAAATTGTATTACTTCCTGCTGGCAGTTTGAGCTATTGGACTTACTCTGCCTTCTCCTAAGTGATTAAATGCGTTACAGTTTAAGTTGATTCAAGATATATTTACTTTGGGCTTCCTTTCTCAGTACATGGATGAATGAGACAGACCTTGTTTCTCCTTTCTGGGCATTTATAATAACAAAGGAGGATACAGACAAAAGTTATAATACTATATGATAACTGCTCTAATAAGGAAATTCTGAATGTTGTCAAAGCACGTATGAGAAGTAAAATGATAATTAAGAGGTCGGAGAAGACTTTCAGAGGAAGTTCATCTACATATAAATTTCAAGCTAGCTACAGAGAAGTGGGGAAAAAGCAGGAACAGAGATAAGGAGGCAAGATGGCCAGACCTATCCAGCTGTCATGCAGTATAGCTCTAAGACAGATGTCTGCTGCAGAGATGGGTGGGAGTTTGAATTAAACAGGTCTTTCCTGGTTCTGTAAAGGTATTGAAGGTAAGTGGAAAGTTGGAGAATGTGGCTCTATCGTATTTACAGTCTGGTAACATAGCTGTGGCTGAAATGTGAGAATGGACCAGAGGGATGTGGGCTGCTCAGATATGGGACTTTTCTTAAGCTGACCTATAGCTTTACCAGGGAATCTGCCATTGATGACCCATTACTCACATTCTTCCTTCAGACAGGTAACATGCTGCCCAGCTCCTATGTTATGTTAAGAAACCAAGAGCCAGAGAATATTTTTTTTCCTGAAATTATCTGGTTGCTATTAGAAATATTAAACTCTTTATTTGGGGATATTGAAAAATTTTAGAGTGAATAATAAGTATTTTTAGAAAAATGAGAGGAGACTTTACTACACATTTGTCTTTAGACAAAAGTTGATCCCAAAAGGCCAGCCTGATTGTTGCACCTGAAGGAAATGATTTAACTGTGAAGGCAAACCTGGGCCTTTTCCTTAGCAATAGCAATTAACCTAGACGAGCTTTCCCTTAAGTCTGTTTTAAGACAACAGAACTGGTGGGCATATAAATATCCACAGGAATTATTGCAGACCCTGCCTGTCCTTGTTCACCTGCACTGTTCATTTACAAATGCATGAGGTATTTCTGGAAGTTATTCTCAATTAGAATGTAGCATAATGTTGTGTTTACTGAATAACAATGTGTGAAATATGTCCACTTAGCACAGTGAAGCACTTACAAAGATGTGAAGATTTTTTTTTTTAAACTCTTTTCTCGTATAGAACAAATTATTCTGTGTTGAAAACTGGACCCTGAGATATCCCGTGTGTTTATATATATACACACACACATATATGTGTGTGTTTGTATACATATGTGTGTATATATATAGTATATATGTCACAATCATAATAGATATTCACAATCAGATATATATACACACATATGTATGTATATATAATGTATATGACTTATATACTGTTTCTATATTTTATTCTGGCTAGTTAACATTGCTCAGAAATGCAACTTCTAATGTCCAAACTGAAGGGTGTGTGGAGTTCTGTGGTTGTAATGGAGGATCAGGTGTTAAAAAGTAGTGTGACGAAGCCATGGGTTAAGGTTTTGGGGATTTGGATCAAAGAGGGGCTTTCTTGGAGTCCCTATTAATATCAACAAAACAGAAGCGATACATTTCTTCTCTGATTATTTTCCTGGTTTCTCTGAGCATGCTCATCGTGGCTCCCAGACTCATTCCTCAATTGTGTGAACTCAGGAGAAAGTAGCATCTCTTGGGCGGAATTGGTGCCAGAGCTTTGAAGTAACACAAGTCTGTCATTACAACCTGATGCATTTCCACTACCATTGCTACCGCCCCACTTGAGGGCTTACTGTGAGCTAGGAACATAGTTAAAGTCATACAAAAATATTCATTTTTGATTAGGAAAAATCTGCCTTCTTGCACTCAGCTAGACACTTGGAAGGCTATTTCATTGTATTTATGCAGGTTATTCTTTCTCATCCTTCAAGATTACTGGTTCCCAAGTAGTTTTTGGTTTTCCTCTAACAGAGCTTCTCTAAGGTAACTTGGGGTACAGTCTGAGCCTGAAATGTGATGCTGCCGAGGGTCAGATGAGAACTTACATATATTTACAGTTATAAAAACTTAGGTACCAGGAGGACATATTTCATGAAGTTTCTTCCTACACTTGAAAATAGTTTCCTGAAACTTGCAGCTGAGGTGTAGTAAGTGAAGGGCTGGGAGGCAATAATATAAAAACTTGAACTGTGTGTAGGAATACACTTTAACATAGGTCATGGAATTGAATTTTCCTAAGTAACTACAACTATTTAGATCATTCTTTTGTTGTTTGCCACATCTCTGAAATAGCCTCAAAGTTGAAGTTATCACTTATTAGAATTATATTCTCAAAAATGTTTTCATAGATAATTCAACTATTTCTAGTTTCCATAGGTAAATAGAATTGCTACATTTTGTTCTACCAACAGCAGACCTAGACTGCTAATTTAGGGAGGAAGTTTGATGTCATGAACAAATATGATATAGTATTACAACTATTCCCATCTTCATACTTTCCTCTCTTTACATAGATCTCACATGTCATTGCAAAGAGCTCACAGTGATACTAAATAAAAAGTTTAGGGAAAACCTGGGTGTTGTGTTTTTAGCATACAAGAAGTAAAGAATTCTGGCTTTATTTATTCTTCATTAAGAAAAGCAGAGTAAACTTTTTTCTTCATACCTTAACTTGTCTATTCAGCAGTGTAATTTCAATTAAATTGGAAGAAAGTCAGTATTGTCAATATGGATTGCAGCCTGGGCATCCAGACATTTTTTTTTTCCTACATCATTTTTCCTCTGACCAGTGTGTCTCCTGTGAGCACACTTTCATGATCATTGAACTTTCTCTAGAAATGATGTGGCGTACCTAAATATAACATCTAAACTGGCATTATGTGTGCACATATCTTTCAAGGAGGATAGATCCACTGTTATAAAAACCAAAAATGGATTTTTTTTTCAAAACTTTACTCTCAGGCTAGGAAATAGTTGATACACTATTAGCTTTATTTTGAAATAATTATAGGAAAGTTACAAAAACGGCTACAGAGTTCCTTTTCACGCTGGTTTTCCTAGTGTTAACATCTTACATGGCCATAATATAGTGATCAAAAGCAGGAAAGTGACATTGGTACCATTCAGTTAATGAAACAGCAAGCCTTATTTAAAGTTCACCAGTTTTTCTACTAATGTCCTCTTTCTCTTCCAAGATCTAATCCAAAATCCCACCTTGTTTGCAATATTCATTTCTTTGTACTGTCCTTTAATTCATGACAATTCCTTAGTCTTTCCTTTGGTGATCTTGACACTTTTGAAGACCGCTGGTCAGTTATGTTGTAGCACCTTACTCAACTGTCTGATGTTTTCTCATGATCACACTGAGTTTAGGCATTGTTTGCAAGGAGACCACACACGAATACTGTGTCCCCCTCACTGCTCCATGGCAGAGGGGGCTTGAGGCCAGTATGAATTGGCACTGGTGATGTCAGCCTTGATCACTTGGTTAAGAGGGTGTTGGCTAAGTTTCCTCATGTCAAATTATTCTTTTCCCCTGAGTCTTAGCTTTAGACAAAGAAGCATGTTTTTATTCTTAATTTACTAAGTATTGTATACTCACTATACTCTTTTATACCTCAGTTTCCCTGCCTAAAAATTATAATACTGGAAGCTAATGCTCATCCCAAACAGTGTAGACTTAATACACTGTCCTTTATAGATTCTCAGATAAAAGCCACTTTATAACTGGAAATGATCACTCTATCACATTTTAAATAAGAACATAAGTGGAATGGTTAAAGTAGATTGGCAGCATGTGCTCATCTCAGACCCAGAACTACAGGGACATCTGCTCTACATGTGACAGGCCAGGCCTGAAATCTCGTTCCCTGAGAACCAACTAATGTTTGCTCAATTTGGCCTAAGTCAGCCTGATTAAACAAAGAGCACCTTGATCACTTTCTACCTATTTTGGCTATTAAACTAACCAATGAATAACCATGACTTGATAAGGGCTATAAAAACCTTTTTTTAAACTGTCGCATTTGCAATTTCTGCTGTTCTTATAAGGGGGGAAGGTGTCCCTTGGCACGCTAATGATTCTGGATCCATATGCAATAATTCATTCTCATTAGTTTGTATCTGATGATGAAATATCCCCACCAATGCAGAGAAAGGTATCCTTCACACACAGGTTTACCAGCTGTCTCCTCTATTTTTCTTTTGGAATATCACTGCTATTGGCCTTGATACAATATGCTGAGAAGAAGTTAGCCACTTACAGGTCTAGGAGAAAGCAGTGGAAGGAATACCAAAGAAGTAACTGACACCCTGGCCTCTCCAAGCCTCACTTTCTTCTTTGACAAATGGGAATAATGATATACCTACCTCCTCAAGTTACTGTGAGGATTACATAGTTCATGTAAAATCTTTGGTTACTAACAGACATAGTATGTACTCAAGAAAGAAGCTTGTCGTTTCTCTCTCTATCATCTTTCATGCCTGAGATACAGATCAGGGTGCAAAAAATAAATAAATAAAACAAGGAAATGGAGGCAAGCACTTGCTTAAATAGTTTTGTATAATATGCAGTGGATTTCTGGAAAACTATTTGATACCAAAGAAGAGTTCAAAAGAGTTTGTCAGATGATCTGGAAACGTCCTATCATCTGCATGCAGTCCTAGACCAAATGACAATGATGGTGAGGTGTGCCTATAGGAATTTAGCTTTTTCTTCATGAAAATGAGTTCCATGGGCAAATAAACTGGAAAGTGCACTAGAATGCAGACTCCATGTCGACAGGACTTTGTCTACTATGACATCAAGGGTCTAACATACTGTGTTTATTCATCAAATTTTATTTAGATAATGTTCCAGTATATTTATTTCTATAAATAATAGCACAGGATCTAGAATGTACAATTTGTTTACCATTTCGTGAGATGGCAGGCTATGAATATAAATCCTGTTTTACCACTTCACTAAAGAGTAGGGTGGTTTCATGTCCCACACTCCACTTAGACTTCTAAGCTTCCCCTAGGTAAGACAAAGTCCATGTTAAGACTGTCTTAGAGTGCTAACCATTTTACATGCATTAGCTCACATACTTCCCTATGCACTTCTGATGTAGATGGCAGTCTCCATCTTATAGACAAAAAATTGGAGCATCCAAATAACTTTTCCAAAACATTTCAGGCATTGGATATAGAAAACCAAGATTTGAACATAGGTCTGTTTCCAAAGGTCATATACACTCTTGATTCTTACTGACACACTTTCCTGGTTGTCCACTGTTCCGAGCCCCCCTAGAGCCCTGTGTTATTTACACCGCCAATAGAATAAAATAAGCTCCATGAGGGCAGACTACGTGTGTCTTATTCATTTCTGCATCATGTGGCATGTCAATTAGTAGAAATTTAGTTAATAATTTGTGAGTGAAGTACAGAGGATCAATGATTTTAGCCTGTTTATTTTTATAGCCCGTCATAATTTGTGCATTTATGTTTGCAGTCTTACTTCTACTTCTGATTAAGTAGATACAGACTCTGTTTTAGGCTACCACCTATCTGATTTGCCTGTCCAAGCAGTCAGCAAGCTGTGCATAGTGATGAATATACTGGTAGCTTTACTTCCCCACTAAGTGCATCCAAGTAAAAGCCCTGAAAGTCACACGGTTCTTTCCACTTTAAATCTGACACCTAATATATTAGGTATTAGAGTGTTTTGTGCTTACCTTTAGCTCTTCTTTGGTTTAGGTGATTAAAAAGTGCCTGTTGCTTCTGTATGTGCGACATGCTTCATTACCAGTGATTTATTTGGGAGTTTAGCAGAATTGGCACTCTGCAGCACACCAGTGGGCAGAAGGAAAACAAACGTGAGATGATTGCTAAGAACGCTTCTTTCCTGCTCTGTTGGTAGCAGCCTTAAGAAAGTTTGCAAAGTTTACTTCCCATTACCCAGAAAGCAAGAGTAAGACTGGCGTCTCTGGGAAATGTCATTTCCCCCCACCCCCAAATTCCCCAGTTCCTCCACGCACTCTGCTCTGATGCTCAGGAGGGAATGCAACGGGTCATGGGTTTTTCCCCTTTGTCACAGTGAGCTTCCTGCATCCATGTATCTCCTGAAGCCAGGTGCTTCCACTGCTTGTCCATCTTCTTTTCCCAACAAGTTTACCTTCTCAAAGCCATGCTCAACTTTTTTAGCAGAATCCAACTAAAGGGATTTTCTCTTATATTCCTTTCAACAACCCTGAATCATCACTGTCACTTTGCTGAAGAGAAAAGTAAGGCTAACCTAGGTTAAATGACTTGCCCGAGGTCAACAACTAAATGGTAGAGCTGGGACTTAAAGCTGGCTTGTGTGATTCTAAAGCTGATGTTTTCAACCACCATAGGGAAGGCAAAGAAGTTTTTATGTTACTTACAAACCGTATTAATTTGGTTGTGCCTGCTTGAAATGCTACCTGGAAAAGATCCTGGGACTGCCCTTGGGCTAAGTGGGAGAAGGTCCATGCTCAATTAGCATTGCTTTCCCTGGGAGGGGGCCATGGAGGTGCCGTGTCTTTTCCTGTCTTCTGCTATGATCTACTTTTGTTCTCATTTCTGTTGTACTGAGAGTATACTAATATGGGAGTGATATTCTAAAGGGAAGATGAAGTATCAGAGAAGCAGTCTAAATAAGAGGAAGAAAAAAAACATGTATCTTATATGTACTACAGTTAATAAGCCTGTGTTATAACTATTTGGGAGAACTTTAGGAGAATGGATAAACATCTATACTCTGAAGTTAAACTTTTAGGGTTGCTTTCTAGGGTGATGGAAATATTCTACATCTTGGTGGTATAGTAGTGATATGACTACATAAATTTTTGAGATCTCATTAAACTTTACACTAAAAAGAATGCCTATCAGTGTATGTAAAATATACTTCAGTAAACTTCTGGGGAAAATATTCAGGGTTTATGTCCTATCTCCATTACTTCTCAGCTCTAACTAAAGACAACGTACTTAACCTTTAAAATGATATTGTTGTCTACTTAAAGTGTTGTTTTAAAGATTATATGTGTTAATACTTAATAAGAGACTACTACATAATAAGTGCTTCGTAAAGGATATCCGTTATTTATCATCTCCTCAGTTATTTCATATTACATTCTACCATTACACTGCCTCCAACGCTGTTTAATAGTTTAATCATGATAAAAACCCTGCAGAAAGTAGGCATAGAGGGAACTTTCCTCAACATAATAAAGGCCATATATGACAAGCCCACAGCAAACATCATCCTCAATGGTGAAAAACTGAAAGCATTTCCACTAAGATCAGGAACAAGACAAGGTTGCCCACTCTCACCACTCTTATTCAACATTGTTTTGGAAGTTTTAGCCACAGCAATCAGAGAAGAAAAGGAAATAAAAGGAATCCAAATTGGAAAAGAAGAAGTAAAGCTGTCACTGTTTGCAGATGACATGATCCTATACATAGAGAACCCTAAAGATGCTACCAGAAAACTACTAGAGCTAATCAATGAATTTGGTAAAGTGGCAGGATACAAAATTAATGCACAGAAATCTCTGGCATTCCTATATACTAATGATGAAAAATCTGAAAGTGAAATCAAGAAAACACTCCCATTTACCATTGCAACAAAAAGAATAAAATATCTAGGAATAAACCTACCTAAGGAGACAAAAGACCTGTATGCAGAAAATTATAAGACACTGATGAAAGAAATTAAAGATGATATAAATAGATGGAGAGATATACCATGTTCTTGGATTGGAAGAATCAACATTGTGAAAATGACTCTACTACCCAAAGCAATCTATAGATTCAATGCAATCCCTATGAAACTACCACTGGCATTTTTCACAGAACTAGAACAAAAACTTTCACAATTTGTATGGAAACACAAAAGACCCCGAATAGCCAAAGCAATCTTGAGAATGAAAGAAGGAACTGGAGGAATCAGGCTCCCTGACTTCAGACTATACTACAAAGCTACAGTCATCAAGACAGTATGGTACTGGCACAAAAACAGAAAGATAGATCAATGGAACAGGATAGAAAGCCCAGAGATAAACCCATGCACATATGGACACCTTATCTTTGATAAAGGTGGCAGTAATGTACAATGGAGAAAGGACACCCTCTTCAATAAGTGGTGCTGGGAAAACTGGACAGGTACATGTAAAAGTATGAGATTAGATCACTCCCTAACACCATACACAAAAATAAGCTCAAAATGGATTAAAGACCTAAATGTAAGGCCAGAAACTATCAAACTCTTAGAGGAAAACATAGGCAGAACACTCTATGACATAAATCAAAGCAAGGTCCTTTCTGACCCACCTCCTAGAGTAATGGAAATAAAAACAAAAATAAACAAATGGGACCTAATGAAACTTCAAAGCTTTTGCACAGCAAAGGAAACCGTAAACAAGACCAAAAGACAACCCTCAGAATGGGAGAAAATATTTGCAAATGAAGCAACCGACAAAGGATTAATCTCCAAAATTTACAAGCAGCTCATGCAGCTCAATAACAAGAAAACAAACAACCCAATCCAAAAATGGGCAGAAGACCTAAATAGACATTTCTCCAAAGAAGATATACAGACTGCCAACAAACACATGAAAGAATGCTCAACATCACTAATCATTAGAGAAATGCAAATCAAAACTACAATGAGATATCATCTCACACCAGTCAGAATGGCCATCATCAAAAAATCTAGAAACAATAAATGCTGGAGAGGGTGTGGAGAAAAGGGAACACTCTTGCACTGCTGGTGGGAATGTGAATTGGTTCAGCCACTATGGAGAACAGTATGGAGGTTCCTTAAAAAACTACAAATAGAACTACCATATGACCCAGCAATCCCACTACTGGGCATATACCCTGAGAAAACCAAAATTCAAAAAGAGTCATGTACCAAAATGTTCATTGCAGCTCTATTTACAATAGCCCGGAGATGGAAACAACCTAAGTGCCCGTCATCGGATGAATGGATAAAGAAGATGTGGCACATATATACAATGGAATATTACTCAGCCATAAAAAGAAACGAAATTGAGCTATTTGTAATGAGGTGGATAGACCTAGAGTCTGTCATACAGAGTGAAGTAAGTCAGAAAGAAAAAGACAAATACCGTATGCTAACACATATATATGGAATTTAAGAAAAAAATGTCATGAAGAACCTAGGGGTAAAGCAGGAATAAAGATGCAGACCTCCTGCAGAACGGACTTGAGGTTATGGGGAGGGGGAAGGGTGAGCTGTGACAGGGCGAGAGAGAGTCATGGGCATATACACACTAACAAACGCAGTAAGGTGGATAGCTGGTGGGAAGCAGCCGCATGGCACAGGGATATTGGCTCGGTGCTTTGTGACAGCCTGGAGGGGTGGGATGGGGAGGGTGGGAGGGAGGGAGACGCAACAGGGAAGACATATGGGAACATATGTTTATGTATGACTGATTCACTTTGTTATAAAGCAGAAACTAACACACCATTGTAAAGCAATTATACCCCAATAAAGATGTTAAAAAAAAAAAAAAAATAGTTTAATCACATATCCTTTTATGTTGCTTTTTAATTACATATGTTGTATTGGAAACTCACAAATATGTAAGTTTCATATATGAATAATTGCATAATATATTTAATTATATCTTTGAATGCAAGGCTTTTGTGTTTTCATCTAAAGGATTCTAGAACACGAACCATATCTGTTTGTTTTTCAACTGAAATGTAAAAGTGTTCAGTATCTACATGTCCTAAATAAGTATTTATTAAAGCTGATGGGCTACAAGGTGTGTTTGAACATAATGAAAGCATTAGATATGGTAGAATGTTTAGAATGAATCTGTAATATATACCTAGAAACCTAAGCAAATAAAGAGGAAAGTATGAAGTGTTAAAAAACCCAACTCTTACGGAAAGGAAGCATAAGCAGTTTACTCTGGGACTCAGTTGAAAAATTATTAACCAAATTAAATAATGTAACTAAATTTGGACAACAGTGGAACCAGGCATTTGTGTGTGTGTTGTGTATGTGTGTCTGTCATTGGGAGTGATTATATGAGAAAGCTGAATTATTGTCATCCATAAAAGAAACTAATAATACATAAGAACCCCAAATCAAGATATAGTAGTATAAGCATTTTTTTGGTGCAGATTGCGCTACGTATCAGAAAGGCAACCTATTTTCCTTGGGAAGCAGTTCTCTGAGGGGAGTAGGAGTAGGTATTTAAGCTATGTTTATGTATTACTTTAATAAAAGTAAAAATTAAATACAGCTTTAGAAAGTAGTACAGTAAGTGATTACCTGGTGGAGACTGTGAATGGGGAATATGTATTTGTGGCCTGGGATTACATTGCAGTAACGGCACCATACATAGAGCTTAAAAGCAGTGTATCTCAGACAACTTTGACGCATGAGAAGATGATGTCATCTGAGAAATTGTGAGATGTCTAATTGGTGATGACAGAGGCAGAGTGACCACCATTCATTTATTGAATGAAATCTTTTGAATACGCACCGTTTTTCTGATGTAATGATGCAACAGGACTTAAACGATTTTTAGAAACAGTCTGATCCAGACCACTTTTATTGGTGAAAAAACTTGCCCAGCGAGCAAATAACAGCACTGAGCTACGAACCCAGTTGTTCTGAATCTCAATCCAGTGATCTTTTGAAATAACACACTTTGATTATTGCAATGACTTCAGTTCTTGTTTTTAAGATGGTCTCCTGAGTAGCAAAATGTAAAGGTCTAACATCAAAGGAGAATAAGGTTTTATAAGGAGAATATTTGTTGAGAAGGTGGTAGTGCTTATATATTCTAAGAAACTTTAATATGGGATTTTTCATAAATAGTGTGTAGAATTCTTTTGGCTCTCAGAATGTCTGAAAGATATCCTTCAGTGACTGAGTTGATAAGATGTTGGCTAGCTGGCTTTTATGCCAGAGTGTGTCTTAATGTAATCATCATATTTCTGGTTAGAATTGCCACAAGTGGCAGACACCATTTTGCCTAGAAAGCCTTTAAAAATGGGGATAATTGTCCCCATTTAGCTGACCCTCTGTCCTCAAAGTCCTCTGTAATGTGATCTTATGATGGAAATAGAGTCCCAATCAGCCACTGAGTAGCTGGGTACCATCTCCATAAGGAATTCCATCTCATGCGTGCCTACCTGTTGGTTAATAAGCGCAGTTTTCCAAATGTATTATCCAGTCCCTTTTACATCTTCTTTACACTTAATACTTTCCTCTTAATACTTTCAGATGCTTGGGACAAGCAATCCAAAGAGAAACCAAGCAACACACATTTTTTCACATTCCTGGCAGACTACTTATTTCGGTCTCCACTGAAGTAGGGAAGACCTCAAGGAAATAGACATGGAAATATGTTTCTTATAGAAGATAGAATAAAAAGCTGGTACAAGGAGAAAATCTATTAAGCTAATTTGATTGCTATGAATTTTCATTATCCAAGAGGAACCTGTAGACCAGATACCATAAGGATAAGAAGGTATAGATTATTTGTACCCCTAAGTTGCCATATAAACTAAGTTATATAGTCAGTAATCTTTCCTACCCAGCTGAGTTGTCATCCTTTTGTGGGCAGAGGCCTTGACCTTGACTCTTTGCATTCTGCATATTACCATTTGAATAATGAGCACTCAATAAATATCTGTTGACTGACTAAATATTAAGATTTGACTGTATGCCATTTTCCCTTGAAATGATTGACAGGTTGCTTTCTGAGGAAGCTGAATGTGTCTCCTGCTTTCAGTTCTGCTCACTGCTTCCTTGCCATTATGATTGACTGCACCGCTTATTAGTTAATTGTAGAGTTAGAAAATGCTCAACTCTACACTGGGAACTGTGGATGATCCTTTTTAAAATTCTTGCCTTAAGAATGGCTGCATCCTAAATAATAATTAGGAAGAAAACAAATGTTCCTGTTGTTCTTACGTTTAGAGGGAAAGAAGCATTCCCAGCTGTGCTCTCACAAGGAGTTCTGAATTCACACTAGTGAAATGCACTCTTCTGACAAGGGCTCAGCTCTGAAACCCATGCTCTACTTTGCATTATGAATATTATGCAGATTCTGTATCTCTGCTCCCTGGTATCTGGTTTCTATTCTGCAGAAGGGCAACATGAAAAGCAGAGTTAGGAGGGTTACCACCAGAACTTTATGTCTCCCCTTTAAAGACACATTGCTTTATTTACATTTCTGTTGCTGTGGTAGAGAAGAGCACAGTACTTGAAGTATGAAGACCTAGATTTGAATACTGGCTCTGATGATTTCTAGATGTTTGACCTTGAACAAGTTCCATTCATAATCTAATTTCCAAGATTATAAGTTTAAAGAGGATTAGTGATACCTGACCTCCAGGGTTGTGATGAAGGTTAAATAAGAAGGGAATGTAAAAGTACATAGTAGATCCATGAAAGATGTTAAATTTATGCTTTCATTTACATACTATTTATTGACTGCCTGCTCTGTGCCATGTAATTCTCCATGAGCCTCTTAAATACCTATGAAGAAACAAATATTACTACCTTTGTAAAGTTTAAAATCTCGGAGGGGATTTGAATTAGAATCTACACAATAAGAATAATTGATATTCACTTTCAAAACATAGGTCAGTTAAATCTTACAACCACGTGTGAGAAAGATAGGGCTCATGGTATGAGTCCCAAACTATAGATAAGCAAATATGTTTACAAAGGTTGTGGCTTCCCCAAAATTGATAACTAGTGGCAAAACCAGGAAGAAAGAACTCAATTCACTTGATTCCAAATCCAGTGTTTTCCCACTCTGTCTTACTGCCATGAGGTTTTGAAAACTGTGTTGAATATTGGAAGTATACTTCGTAATTAGAGTTCACCTGTTGAGCAGAGGAGACAAGCAATGGGGAAAGTAGGTATTCTCTGTTTCTGGGGATTGCATGTAAAGCAGATCCCCATACAGGGAAACCAAGTTTATTTAGAACTTCTCCCTGTTTAAAGTCATTTCCACCCTCTCCTAGTCTTCAGATTCAGGTCCAAACTCTCTAATATGCATTCAAGACTGTTCGGGCATCAGGTACCTGGCTTAGGCAGTGCTGTACTATGTTTAGCAAGGGTGGCTACTAAGTGTCAAGGCCCTGACCTTGGTGCCTTCCATACCCTCTCACTAATCCTTACAGTAAGCCTGGATGATGGGTATTCTTGTTATTTTACAGATGAGCCACACAGCTGGAGAATGTAGGGCCAAGATTAGAGCACAGGTGTGAGTCCGCCCATTGTGCTCCTTCCATTTTCTTGTGTTGCAGTAACTTGAAGATTCTCTAAATTCTCATGCCTGTCAGTTGCCCTTGCCACTTGGCTTAGAATTTCCTTCCTCCCTCTTGCTTATCCTTTGAGACACAGTTCGAACTGTTAGCCCCTTTGGAGAGCATTCTTGAAGCCCCTGCCTTACCCCACCCCCTGGCTCAGTTAGGTGACGTTCCTTTAGCATCCTCAGCACCTTGTCCTTAATAGATTTACTATGTTAATCCCACTGAAATATAATGCCTGGTTTAATCGCCTTTCTTGCCAAGTAAACAGTGAGCTCCTTGAGGATAGGGCCCTTACCTCCATCACCTCTGCACCTCCACCCCTAGCATTGTCCCTGCCCCCAGTAAGCACACCTGCTTATTTGTTGAGATGAATTAGAGCATTTGGATACCAGCAGAATTTTAATTTAGCAAAGTGCTAAAAGCAGTCATTATATGATGAGACCCTGCATGTAGGTTCTTGGAAACCAAGATGTTTAAGGAAGAACTGAGTCATGATTTGTCTTACACACTTTAGACTGAGTTCTTTAGCATGACTCTTGCTATATAAGAATTGTTTGAAGTGTTGAAGGCTGGAGGAGTTTGGCTGTGTGGAGCAATGTGTACAGATAAACTGTGGGATTCTCAATTATTCATATCCTTCTGGCTCAGCCAGAGAAAGCAACCCAGTCCTGTTTCATTGTGTGGCCCCCTCCCAGGATTTACAAGTCTAATTCTCGGTCAAGGTCCCACAGTTAGTGCTGAGTACACTACCTTTTCCTACAGCCACCTTAGGGTAAATCAGAGAGAGCTCCAGGCTGCAGGGGAGATCTATTACTGCCATAACTCTCACCTCATCCCACAGCTTGCTGTCTGGTTCTGGCAGAAAAACGGAAATTATGAAACTTTGTATCCTGCACCACAGTCCCACATGAGATTCGTCAATCTTCAGCTCCCTTCAGAAAACCCTGTGCTCTGGTTAGGACTGCCCACCAGGCGAATTACCATCAACGACCCCATTATTTCTGATTAGTGAAGGTGAGCCTCACCTGGATGTAAATAAACGCCAGTCGGGTTCTTGAAATCCTTCATCCTTAAAAATCTACAGCTCTTAAGAGAGCACACACTGTAAATAGCATCCTATCTTGAATTAAATCTTTACGGTGTAATTGGATACATTTTCTAAGCTAATTTTAATTGCTTCAAGAAACTGCTTAACAACGTAGATCAATCCTCTGGTCTGAGATGACATTTCCGTCGCAAAATTAATTATTAATACCCTGATCATTTGCTAAAGACATTAATAGTTTTCATTGATCAGCACATCCTGTTTATCTAAAATGGCCTAATTACCATGCATGTCAGAAGAGTATCTGAACATATCCAGTTAGAGACACAGCCCACTTTTACGCCACATCAGCACATCAGAAGTTAAGAGTCCCTTTTGTCTTCACAACATATCTAGTCTGGCTTTATCAGAAACTGAGCTATTTAAGGACGCAAAAGAAAGATGAGTTCTCTAATGATGGTTCTTCACTTTCTGTTCGCTTCATGGTAAACATAAAGGCTTCTGAGTGACCACGTGGCATCAATTAATGCTAAGAGCCCTTGATTGAGGAGCTCATGTTAGTCCATGTTGATCCATGTTCTCATGTAAACCTGTGTTCGCTCTGGTAAGTGGCAGTGAGAGGAGAAGACCCAGGTTATCAGCTTAAAAAATATCAGGACTACAATAATAATCATATCTAGCATTCGTATGGTGCTATGTGGTTTTCAAAGAGGTTTCATGTACTGAACCAGGACGTTTCTTTTGAAACAACCTTGGGAGAGAGACGGGGTGGGGTACGTAACCAGGACCTGGGAACTGGTTACCGCCCAAGCTGTAAACAGAGTGTGTTTTCTGCTTTCCTAGATTTCTCCCTTATTTTGTTAAATGATGAATAGGAAGAAGCATCATTCTCATCTTTCAAACACCAGTAGGAGCTCATCTCCTTTATGATGAGCTCCTTCCGGAGCTCATCTCCGGAAACTGTCCTCCTTCCTTCAAAATGGCATGTTGTGTTGCAGTTTTATGAAACTGCAGGTAACTGACCCCACTGGAGTAGGAGATTCTTACGGCTACATACGGCTGGGATCTCCATTTTGGCAGGTCCGGTGCCTCACTAGTGTCTGGCAAGCAAAAGGCACTCCATAGATGCATAAATCCATGTCTGGCTCATAGGATGGATGGGAGAAGGGATGAGTGGATGAGAGCAAGCCAAGCACAGTGTGAGTTCTGTTTTACCGAGGTCATGTTGCAAAACTGTGGTACCTGAAGGCAATTGGGTGGTGTTTGGCTCCCTCGATGTTTTAAAAGAATCTTTTGAAGTGGTTTCCAACATTTAAAACTTGGGAGATTTTCAAAATACAATAATGTTTTCAACTTTTCTTTGAAAAGTTGTAAGTGCTTCTGCAACCCTAGGTCTGTGCCCCACATGTTAGCCATCAGCATGAGCTGGGGGGGGGGGGTACCTGCCCCTTCAGACAGGATGTACCCTTGCCTCCCAAGGGCCCGTGAATGCTGCCTGCTTCACCTGTCCACTTACCTGCTTTGTACATCGTACACAGAACAAGCAGCCTTTCTTCACCATGGAGTTCTCCTGTTTTAAGATTCCTGGCTAACAGAAAAATGACTGTTCTTACTCATGCTCTAGATTTGTCCAAAAGGACCTAGTAGACAGCTACTCATACTTAGTAGGATTTTTCTCTGTAGGCATTGGAGCTGCATATTTCTGTTGCATTTTGGGGATGGAACATGGAGCATTGGGGGAAAAAAATGTTTGAATTGATGGGGTAGTTATAATTTTTCACACATGTAACTCCATTCTAAGACTTCAGAATTTCTCTTTAAAGTCCACCAATGCTAGCCCTGTTTTGTTCAGTGGAATTTCTTCTGTATTCACTATTTTGGGTGTATTATTAATTGGAAAATAAATAAGAATGGGGCCTGGAAACTAAGGGACTGGAAAGGGTTGGTTCACATCTGATCAGAAGCTGTTCCTACCTGCGCTTAGTAGCCACAGGGACCTACCAGCTTCAGTCTCTGCCCAAGTATTATTGGGAAGAAGGAAAGGAGCCATATTTGCTTCAATTCAAAATTTAACGTGCCTTCTCTTCTTCAAGAGTAGTTTTCCAGAAGCATTTTTATTTGTACTCAAGTAAGGATAAATTTTCAGAGCGCACAAGGAGAAGTATTCCCAAATCTCATTGTATTGTCTCTTCTCTCCCACAGATTAAAGGTTGAATACAACTTAAAAGAAACAGCTATTTTATTCACTTGTTATTGGACTTGAAACTCCTTTGACCTCAGAAACTGAAGATGAGGTTGCCATGGGAACTGCTGGTGCTGCAATCATTCATGTTGTGCCTTGCAGGTAGAGTGTCATTTTAGAACTTTTTGATTTAAAAATGCCACTGTATTTCACACTAATTCAAAAACGGGCCTTCACTTTAGATGGCAATGATAAAATCGTAAGAGTGCGCGCTACTATGACTAGCGTTTGCTGACACTTCTGAATACTCTCTCCTGATAGTCTTTTAGTGCCTCTTTCCATGGTGTTGTATCCAAAGCTAGACATTGATGTTTCACCTGTCTGTGTGGTCCTTTTACAGTTGTTTGAGCCATTATTTAGTTTGAAAGTTGTTATTTTTGCTCCTTCCAGTGCTCAGTTGCACAGAGATATTGGGCAATAAAACTGATAATATAGAGTATTGCCTACTTTGATGTCATTGGATGGAAGTTTATCTGGGTGACTCTTTCAATATCTTTGTTGGTATCACTCCGTCATTTGATACTTTCTTTTTCATGGCAATACACCTATAGCTTAGCAGGAGCCGGAAAGCGTAGACACAAGGCTTTTACCATACTCTCATGGTCACCCGCTAGACAAGGGCTTTAAAAAGTTCAAACATGCTATTTATTACCTTCTTGGTTTTCTGGAAGATAGGAGCCTACCAGCTGACATACATAACTCATTGTTGATGCTGCCTAAGTCCAGCATGCACTGAGAGTTGGTTTCCAGGTTGGGATGGCGGGTGTCTTTCCAGGTCTTTTTGAAATGAGTCTAGTACGCCTGTTTTGTTATTCAGAGTGTCAAGTCCAAGAGGGACACCTGGAATATATCTGTGTTTTTACAACATAAAACAAAAAATGACTTTTGGATCATCATGACCTTGATTCATGCATTCATTCAAATAATGTTATTGAGTATTTTACAAGGAGACAGCTCTGTGTTAATATCTGTGAATCTACTCCTAAGCAAGACAGACACAGAACTCTTATTAGCTGCGTTCTATAGCTATATTGACCGACAGCTTGATACGGCAGATTATGTGCAATTGTTGAGTAATTAAAGGTAGTAATGGTAGTGCTTACATGTATGGATCCCTTACTCATGCCAGGCACTGTGCTAAGCACTCCGTGTACTTTTATTTCATTGTCTCATGATCACTAGGAAGTATTTACTCTTTATTTTTACTTTTGTCGCTATTATTATTAATATTATTACTGAAGCATTAAGAAGTTAAGAAACTCACCCAAGGTCACCAAGCCAGGAGGTGGTAAAGAAAATAAGGTTCCAACCCAAAGCTGACTAACTCCAGATGCCATAGTTTTGACCAGCTCACTATACAGCCTTGTGGCTGTCTTGTCGATTTGTCCAGTAAATGGTTGCAAATGTACTCTTTAAATTTTGGTTTTCACTCTTTCTGCGTTTTTCTAAATGTAAACCCCATCCACTTAACAAACTTCAGAATGCCCTACCTTCAAATCCTAAACTTCTTGCCTTAGTTAGGTTCATAGCATCCTCGCCATTCCCTGATCATGGACATGTTGGCGTCTAGCTGTCTCTTTTAGAACTATTACTTTTCTCCCTCATCTGGTCAGGAGCTTTATCTCTGCCCCCTCCCCAAGCCATTGCCTCAGGCTCTGTGCCTCATTTCCTTTTCTCCAGTCTTTTCATGACCCTTGACCCTCCCCAAAGTCCTTAACTGAGATAATCTGGCTGTAACTCCTCCTGACTCTGGGATATACATATTCTCTAAAGCATAACATAATGAATCGATTTCTCAGTGTTTGACCAAAGCAATGTGTTTATTTATCTCGCTGTGCTGAGTAGATATCAGAAATTAAAGGGTTGAAAATCAAGGAAGCCATTAACCTCCTCAGTGGTGTTTTGAAAAACTCGGAATTTTCACCCAAGATGTGTATCTGTGTCTTTTTTTATTCACTTAGTTTTTTGTAGGAAATCAGTATATTGATGTTTTGGTGAGTCTTTTTTGTGAACTGGTTTACATGGCATTAATATTCCCTTACCATATGCCTCCTTTGGTATAAGTAAAGTCAAGCTTTAATTAATGTTTTTGTTTTCTTGCTATTTGTCTTGATTTTATTAATTTACATAGCACTCGACACTCTGAAGTTTGAACAGATTTATTTAACTGTTCATTCTTTTCCTTTTCTATACTTCCTTAGTCATATATTTCTTGGTGAGTTTTTGGCAAGGAAAATAATTTATGTCTATTATGTTTGTCATAATTAGTGAATCTCAAATATGCTTTTTCCTGATCTTTTTCCCTAAATAAGATAGAAGACCCGAATATATAAACAGGTTCCTCCTGCAAGGGATGCACCTTGAAAGGTCTGCTAATCGTTTAAGGAATTGATTAGTAATTTATGGTACAATGGATATTTTCTCTCTTACCAAAGCTAGACTCAGTCTCTGACAGTAATTAAAAAACAGAAAAGACTACTGATGAACACAGTAACAAGGAACACATAACCCAACTACCTGGAAGAGCAAGGAAGCTAACAAGTGAATGAAACAGTCTTAAAGGAATAGTGAGTCCTGCTGACAAGAGGGAAGGCTGGTGACTGCAGAAAACTGGAACAAACATGTCCCATTAAAGTGCCAGCCAGTGCACCGCTCTGGTCCTATATGCCAGGTCTCCCAGCTTTTTGAGTTTTTATGAATAAATCTCCTAATTATTTAACATTGCCAACCAACTCAAATTAATTTTAAAATAAAAATGGAAAGGCTGTATGAAACAAATCAAAGTGGTCTTCCAGGGAGAGGCTGTTCCTAGCCCACAAGGTTGCGAAGTCTGTTTCAAGTGCTTAGTTTTTATTTGTTATTAGACACAGTGCCAAGTAAGTAGACCTTAGGATCTTTCTACTGACTTTTTCCAATAATGCTGTTGCCCTGTATGTTCCCATCAGTTGCCCTCTAGCCTTCTTTGGGTCTGTGCTCAAATGCCACTGAATTGGTAAGGCTTTTACTGACCACAGTGAATAAATAAAATAAAATAGCAATCATTCTTTTCACCAACATTGTATACCCCTCTTCTTATTTTATTTTTCTTCAGAGTTCTTATCAATATATGAACAACTATAAGTTTTGTCTTTATGCAAAATGTCTTTCCTGACCATACTGAAGCTTTGTTAAGGCAGGCATTTCTATCTTTTTAGTTCACTGCTGTATGCCCAGTATCTTCAAAATGCCTAGTACATAGTGCCATTCACTAAATAAATAAACATATGTCAAATGAACAAATGCTGCCTACTGACCAGAAAGGAGAGAGAGACCCAGTCTCCAATTTCAAGCTGTACTATGGACACAAGGCATGCTGTAGTCCCTTTCATGTTAAGGCAGTGAACCAGCCACCTCTGAGGCTAATACATACAACTGAGTTGTTTAAATTAGATAGAAATATATGAAGTATTAAAAGTGGTTATTGTGCCTTGAACTGTGTATCAGTTGTTCTTGGGGCAGCACCCCCTCGCCCATTTCTTTTTTTTGTTTGTTTTGTTTTTATTTTTTTATACAGCAGGTTCTTATTAGTTATCCATTTCATACGTATTAGTGTATATATGTCAATCCCAATCTCCCAATCCCCTCGCCCATTTCTGCTTTCAACCACAGCTGGGTTGACTGTCCCTGTTCTGTATTTTTGTTTCTCAAGCCTTTCTCTAGTCACAAGCAAGGGGAACTCTGAGAAACTAACTCTCTTCTTCAGTGCAGTCCTCACACAATGGGGCATGAGAATCAGTAGATAAAGGTCTCAGGGCCTGCCATTTAGAAGGAGAACGCCTAGGCACATTCTACACGGTTCCTTTGAGGTCCCCAGCAAGACTGAAGCCCCGTTGCCCACAGTACCCTCTTCTACCTTCTCCTTCTCACTCCTACTTCCTGGAATTATCTTCCAAATAAACTGTTTCCAGTCCTTCTTTCAGGCTCTGCTTTTGGGGGAATCCAAACCAAAAGCATGCACACACCAATTAGTAGCAGAAGAGCAGCCCAGTATTGGTCATATCAGTAATTAGGACGAAACCAGACAGAAAACATGGTTTTGACAGAAATGATTGAGATGTTGACTGTGCTGTGGATCCATATGTGTACATGCGTGTAAGGACTTATGTGAGTACATGCATGCCTGCCTCTATATAGATATGCCTGGAAGTATTATCCAGGTCCTGCAACCAGGTAGTTTTAGTCTTTTACTTGCTTTACTATTTACTAGTTTTATTATTAGCCAGCTGCCGGGAAAGTTGTTTTTGCCTCTCTGGGATTCAGTTTACACCTCTGTACAATGAGAGTGTTGAACAGATGGTTACTAAAGTTCTTTCTAACTCTAAGAATGTATAGTTATAGCTAAACACATGATTTGAAAGACAGATATGTATGCTGAAGGGTTACAGCTAAGCCTGAAACTGTATTCATCTAATACGAAATTTCCCACAGATCCTATGCCTTACTGTGTGTTACTGATTCTGTTCACACTGGCAGATTTGAGAAAAAGAATAAAATGGCTGGTCCATATGTTCATATGGAACAAGAGGTGTGAAGACATTTAAAAACCCTCTGTGAATGGGTGAAAAAAATGTATGTTTGATGTAGTCTCAATTGATGTTGGTTTCAGAGAGGCTAAATTTATTCCCATCTCTGTGGTGCAGTTTACCAACTTCAGCAGTTATTTCTTTTTGAGAAAGTGCATCCTCTCCAAATGTAAGCATTTTGTTGGTCTGTTCACAAAATTTCTGCTGCTGTTACAGCTGCATCTGGGGTGGGCAGGGCAGAAAGCATCCTGTGTCATTCACGTGAGGCGTATTCTGGGATTAGTGAGTGTTCTCAAAATTGGAGCAAGGAGGAGGCCTGGGTTGAATAACCACAGTGGTGTAGCTTGAATCTATGACAGTAAGAAATGCAAACCAGGGGCCACCACCTGCAGTCAGAGCATGTGGAGACACTGCCCAGTGGTCCTCAGAAGGCATCTTAGGCTTAGGAAGTGTCTTTATCACTAAGACTAACGTAGGCCGTAGATGGTTTTGGCTTATTCTAGGGTCAGAGAACACAGATGTACAGTAGGAACCTCCAGTATTTGTTGATATTGATAGTAGAACTCGATAAGCACAATCTTATCGAGTTACTCCTTAATCAAACATTCCTGCAAAGCTCAGGACCTGCCCTAAAACATCCCTGCTCCCCACCATCATGCCCATATGGCCCCATCAGAATGCAGAGAACACAGAAGTGAGTTTCAGAGTTTGGCCTCACAGCGCAGCAGCCAGGAACAGTATTTCACTTCTCAAGACTCTCATGTTTCCCCAGAATAAATAGAAGAACAGACAGCTCTCAAATAATTCCAGACAGATATTAAACCTAGTACTGCCTGTTTTTGCAAAAGTAACAAGTGTTCAATTAAGATCAAAAGAGAGTTGAGTAAATGTCAGTTTTCTCGCAGTTACTGCAAAGCCTAGTTCTGTACTGAATTTTTATTTTATTGTTTCTCTTTCTAAGAAACTGGCTGGCCAGTGCATTTAGAGTCATGCTGACTGCAGCCAAAGAATGGATTTCCTATTTCTCTGTGCTGTCTCAAAACCATGGCCATGAAATGAAGCCAAGGTAGTAGAAAGATTTAGCAAGAAGAAAGCTAATAACTAGATTAAAAAGCAGTGACTCCAGTGAAGAAAATTCAGGAAAAGAATAGGGAGAAGTATACCCAAAAAATAATAAACAGCAAATGGAAAACTCCTTTTGAATATCAATTTAAGTACTTAAATACATTTCATGGTGGGAAAATATTAATCAGTAATAAAGATGTTGAGGTAAATAGAGAAACTGGCAGCAATTTTATATCCCCACTGGCATGGACATATAGTAGCAGTGATACAAACCAAAAGTTATTAGAAATATTCAATTTAAGACCTCTCCTGAAGCAAAGTCATTAATGGCTTCATTAGGCATGCTCAGCCAGGCTGGTTGTCTTAACTATAAATAAAACTCCCTTGCTGATAGAGTCTGGGACATGTTGTATTAAAAAAAAAAGATTGAAGTCTGTTGAATGAAATAAATTAGGAAGAGGGGAGAAAAACAGACAAGTGAAAAATCCGAACATTGTATGCATTTAATATCAGCTAATGTGATAATGCTTGGTTGAAATGTGGGATCAATGATACTGCCTCAGAGGTTGAGGGCAGGTGAAGGAATAGCCGTGGCATCTCCTACCACACCAGAAACACCACCTGGAGATGAAGTGAACCTGGAAGTTAAGAGCATGGGTTTTGAAATGAAATAGATCTGCCACTTATCAGCTGTGTGATGAAGCTATTTTCTCCCCCTAAGTCTTGGGTTGCTTTTTTTCCCCCACGTATAAAATGGGCAAAATAAGTGTTTATTGGGGTGTTTATGAGGATTGAGATCATGTATATGTGCTCTGTACTTAGTGCAGTGTCTGATCCTTGCAAGCAACACTGAGTGTGAGCTGTCATTCATTGAGTCATTTAGCCCATATTAGAGGACCTGCCGGTGCTAGGATTGTGCTTCTCTAAGAATGTAGTTTAGCTCTAAGTGAAAGATCATCTCTGTCCTCTTTGCACTGCTGCTGCTGCTGATGCCACTACTATCAGCTTCTTAGCACATGGGTGTCTCGCTCTTCTTCAGTGGTTGAAGCAGAGTTCAGAGCATCTTTGTCGCCCTTCCCCCACCTTTACAGATGTGACCTCATCTATAAAATAGGGATATAATAATAATAAGCTTCTCTGAAAAATAAATACCTAAATTGATTAAACTTATTTATATGTGTAGAGCACTTAGGAAGATGTCTGGCTTAGTAACATGAACTAAGTGTTACTTGCTGTTAATATCACCACCATCATCATCATCATCATCATCATCATCATCATCATCATCATCATCATCATCATCACCATCATCACCATCATCACCACCAGCAGCAACAAGCCAGGGGGCAGCCATATGCATGTTTAGCAGCCACAACTTTTAGGGTCTGCCTCCTGGCAGCAAGGCCCCTGGGACAGGTGCCAATGGAGCCAACTATCTGGGGGCCTGGCACTGGGAAAAAAGCTGGGGAGGTGTTTATGATGGGCCTTCTAGAAATTTATCAAGTTGCAGAGTTAGGGGTTCTAAACCGAGAAGGATCTGGTGGTTCAAAATGATGGAAGATTTTTAAATGCATTTTGCTAAAAAAAAAAACAAAACAACTACAATAAAGAAAGGAGCACATAGAAGACCCTAATGCATGTGATGGATTGGGCTCGAGCAGACTCCTTTCCATTCTTTTCACCCCCCAGACTCCCATTAGTGATGTTAACCATGTAGTTCATCTGTAGCAAGAACAGAGTTTGATGAGGATGTAGCCCCACACCACCCTAATAATGCCCTTAATTTGTTTAGCACTTGTTAGTCTATAAAATATTTGCGGAACAGTGTGTTTAACAAATCTGTTAGGGCTAGAGACAGGCACAATAATAACATTAAGAGTAAACGTCTATTGAACATTTCTGTGCCAGATGTAGTATCATATTCTTGAGTGCAATATCCCATTTAACCTCAGAACAACACATTTCCTAGATAAGGGGTTGCATGACCTGCCCAAGGAATTAGAGCTCATACAGGTCCTGCTCATACAGGTCTATCCAGCTCAAAAGCCAGGGCCTCTAACAGTTATGCTATGATATCTATCGACACATAGTGCCTGTCGTCATGGGGCTTACCATCTTGTAAAATACTACAAACCAGTGGCTCTCAAAATGTAGTCCGTGGATGAACAGTGTCAGCTGGTAACTTATCAGAAATGCAGGTTCCTGGGCCCCAGGCCAGACCTACAGAATCGTAATCTCTGGAGGTGAGTTCACGTTCTCCCTCCAGGAGACTGATACTTCCAAAAGCTTGAGAGTCATAGTAAACGGTCTTGAGAGGCAAGTCAGGCAGAAATTGTCATTATTCCAGTTTTACATATGAGATTCTGATTGGTTAGGGATCTGCTCAAGGTTATATTCCTGACATCAATGGCATCAGCTGGAACCTAGGCTTTCTGATTCATAACCCAGTGGTTTACTCTTCCCCCAGTACATATGCTGCCTTTATACTCAAGTCAGTCTGGCTTTCAGGGCAACTTATTGAATACCTGACGATACAAAGGAAGGGCTTTTTATGTGGAAGAGGTGTCCTGAGTATTGAAATGATTTAATTTTTCTGCTGAGCCTTATTTCCTTGCCTGTGAACCACTAACAGGTATGATATTGGCCTGTGCTCTTTCTCTGTTTTGTGATGTAATGAACGCAAAAAAGACGTTATTTCTTAATTTTAAAGGGAAATAGAATTATGTTGCAGCATCTTTGGAGAGCAGAAAATAAAGGAGGAATGTCTCCTGAGCCTACAGCTAGAGTACAATTACTGATCATTCTGGTGAACAATAAGGTGTGAGTTCTGTGCTTAGAGAGATAAAAGAAAAATAGTTTTCTTATTTCACAGAACCCCTAGTGGATCGCTGGGATGTTTTGTCTTTTTAGAGTAATCAAGAATCCTTTGCCTTAAGAAAGGTAACAGATTATTTTGTTTCAGAAAGAAGTGATTCTAAGGCAGAGGGCTCACCCCTTCAGATCTCAATTAAGACTTATCTCAAAGGCTCTCATTTCTAAAGCAAGGTTTTGAGAAATGACCACAGAGGACTTCTCCTCTACAGACTTAAAAATTGTGCTCAAATTAGCCATATGTGGCTATTGCACCCTTGAAATGTGGCCAGTCCAAACTGAGTTACCGGACTCTGTAGTAGTTTCCTAGGGCTGTTGTAACAGATTACCGCTAACGTGAGTGGGTTAAAACAACAGAAATGTATTCTCTCACTATTCTTAGGCTAGAAGTCTGAAATCCGATGTTGGCAGGGTCATGCTCCCTCTGAAGACTCTAGGGAAGGATTCTTCCTTGCTCCTTTCTACCTTCTGGCTGTGGCAGCAGTCTCTGGCCTTCTTTGGCTCGTATTAGATACATCACTCTCATGTCTGCGTCCATCCTCACATTGCTTTCTTTTCTGTGTCTGCACTTCTGCCCTTGGATGTGGGAAACCTACTACAAAGAAGGAATATAAAATGCCTCATTGGTAATTTTTATATCAATTATGTTGAAATGAATATGTTGGGTTAAATAAAACATATGTATTTTGCCAGTTTGTTTTTACTTTCTTTTAATGTAGGTACTAGAAAATTTAAAACTACCTATGTGCCTCACACTATATTTCTGTTGGATAAGCAGTGCCATTGAAGATAGAGGAACTAACCTACTAATTCTTAACCTATAACTGTACCTGAGAATAATTCCCTCCTTTTCTTGTCTTTGTAGAAGTAGAAACCCTGGCTAGTAGCCCCAAAGGGAAGTTGACTAGGGGTAAGTGTAGAAGGGAGAGGTACAAAATGTAAATTCGCCAAGTTGCTGATTCAAAGCATAAGGTAAATGCTTCCCCTTGCAGATTTTAAGCTTCGTAGAGGTAGGAATATTTGTTTTATTCATTAGTTTTAAGAGGCATATGGGATAGTACATGGCACAGAGCAGGCAGTCAATAAATAGGATGTAAATGAAAGAATAAATTTAACTGACATCTTTTGTGGATCTACTATGTGCTTTTCCATTCCCTCCTTGTTTGACCTTCTTTTTTTTTTTTTTTTTTTTTTGCGGTACGCGGGCCTCTCACTGTTGTGGCCTCTCCCGTTGTGGAGCACAGGCTCCGGACGCACTACTGCGCCACCAGGGAAGCCCTTGTTTAACCTTCTTAACAACCCTGGAGGTCAGGCATCACTAATCCTCTCTAAAATTATAGTCTTGGAAATTAGACTGTGAGAGGCTGTGGAACTTGTTCAAGGTCAAACATCTAGAAATCCCCAGAGCCAGTATTCAAATCTATGTCTTCATACTCCAAGTACTGTGCCCTTTTCTACCACAGGGCCTCAGAGATGCCTTCATAGAGGAAAGAATCACCATCTTATATCCAGCAAAAACAGTGAAACAGTAAAGACCAGAGGACTTCTTAAAAAGTATTTCCAGAGAGCTTGCAAATTGCATCAACAAAAACAGAAGTAATTTATACACAAATATTCACAGCATGATTATTCACAATAGCCAGAAAGTGGGAACAACCCAAATTTCCATCAGTTGATGAATGGATAAACAAAATGCCATATGCCCATGCAGTGGAATATTATTCAGCCATACAAAGGAATGGAGTACTGATATGACAACACGGATAAACCTTGAAAATATTATACCAAGTGAATAAAGCCACATATTCTATGAACCTATTTATATGAAATGTCCAGAAGAGGTAAATCCATAAAGACAGAGTGAACCAGAGCAGAACTTAGGAGGGTTTAGGGTGTGATTTTTAGTGGATATGTGTTTTCTTTTAGGGTGGTACAATATTCTGGAATTATCTAATGATGATGGTTGAACAACCTTATGGATATACTGAAAGCTACTTGTCTTAGTCTGTTCAGGCTGCTTTAACAAAATACCACAGACTGGGTGGCTTGTAAACAGCAGTTCATAGTTCTGGAGGCTGGAAGTCCAAGATCAAGATGTCAACTTGATCAGTTTCTGATCAAAGACTTCTTGCAAATCGCAGATTGCCCACTTCTCTTTGTGTCCTCGTATGGTGGAAGAGGCAAGGGATCTCTGGAGTCTGTTTTATAAAGGCACTGATCCCATTCGCGTGGGCTCTATCTTCAGGACCAAATCACCTGTCAAAACCCCACCTCCTAATACCATCACATCATGTCACATAAGGCATGAGTTTTCAACACAGAATTTGGAGGGACGCAAACATTCAGACCAGGGCATCACTAAATTGTACATTTTAAGAGGGTGAGTTATACACTGTGTGAATTATATCTCAACAAAAAATAAGTCTTCTGAGAAACAAAACTAACACAAGTGGTACTACCTCCTGAGAGAGCCTGTCTTGCTGTCATGAAGTCAGGGTTATTGGAGCCAACTTCCCTCAGACATGATTCACAGGATTATAAACCTATCCCTTATCTTAAAGACAAATTGACTGCACTGACCAAGGACACACAGATAATTAGTGGCATAATCCGAGTCCAAGTTTCTCAAACTCCAGGCCTCGTCTCTCTCCCACTTCCAAGGGGCAGCTACTGCAATAAGTGAAAAAGAATGAGGGACAAACCTCCCTGGGAGCATGAACCCTCTGACTTTAACTCACCTGAGGTGTCATATCGGATCCCTCTGGAAGCGAGAAGGAAGAAGGAGAGCTTCTGTGCTGTGAGAGGGATCTTGAGGAGTCAGGATGTGCACTGACTTCACCACTTCACCGATTTTCAATTTTGTCGCATATCAGCATCTGTAGGGAGCAGAACATCTTTTCATTTCCTGCCTGTCTGTACCACACACCCTGGGGGACAAAATTAAAAACCCATAGTATTGACTATGTGATTACCACACACCCCATCAGAGGGTTATATCCCAGACCAAAGTCTTGAAAATACTTTTGATACAAAAAGGGAAGGCAGTTGCCTGGATTAAGAGTGCCTGAGGGAAGCATGATGTCATATATATTATTTGAAAGGTATGAAGGCTGTAATGCGTACGTTGCTTGAACTAGTTAAGTAAAAGGAAACAAAAATCAATATAAACTCCCTCGTTTCAGCTATAGTGCTTCCACTTAGATGACATCTACACCAGAAAGGAATTAACGCAGCCAGAAACGTATTCTGCTTGTTGATGTGGAAACAAATGTCAAAATAGACAACTTACGATCAACCTGAGATACTACAGAAGAAAGCATTACTCTTTTCTAAGGAACTTTGAAGGCTAGGCCAGTGGTTAACATAGCAATCCCTTGCAGCAAATACGTTACTTCCACAGTCAGAGATTTACGGGCTGTCAAAGTTGTGCTCTCATCCAGTCTGTCTCTACTTGGGCAGATTTGAAAACCAGTGAACAAAAAGATTAATTCCTTTGCCCAAGTTCACATGGCTAATGACTTTCACAGCAAGGGTTAAATTGAGAAGCTTTGATTTACCTTTCTCACAATAATAATAACTTTTTCTGATTTTGACTTGATAATTGTTTTCTTGTTATTACATCGTAAGAAGTCTAAACTCTATTTATGTAAAGGGACATGGAATTTTATTATTAGAGGTGTTTAGGACAAAAGTTTTTGATTGCCTTTGTCAACTATTTTCCCACTGGAGATGGTGGTTTTTAGTAGGTTGTCTAATAATCCCCTATAGACTTTTGATAACAGCAGCAAATACATTTTGAGAAGAGATTATTTTCTTAAAGTTAGTTAGAACTTTTTATTTCTTTGAAAATACTTACACATTCTTTACTAATTTATTCACTTATTTCGTTATTTACTAAGCATCTATTACATGCTATGTGGTGATAGATGTTGGGCATACAAAGTTATTTGTGGTTTAGTCCATGGTTTAAGGTGCATATAATCTTGATTTTAAATCTTGAACTTAAATCCAGATTTAAGTGAGAAATCTAGGCAAAATACACTATTCTTCTCAATGAAACATAATGTTAAAATATCAGAAGCTATTTCCTTGGTACAACCTATAGTGGAAAGCACCATGATCCTGGGGCTGAGATAAATCTGGGTTCAAAACCTTTCTCTAAGTATAGTTACTAAATGTATGAAATAGAAGAAATTGCTTAATTCTCTGAGAAATTAGATGTAAAATACTTAGCACAGTGACTGGCCTGTAATCAGAGTGTAATAATAATAAAATGGGCATAACCTTCTTCCCCCTTTACCACTGAGTCCCAATACAAGCGATGCACTTCCATCTACTTCATAGAGTCCAGTGGATCCTGAATTACATAGTATGAATAAAGAGGGAAGAGAACAGTGGGAGTGAGAGAGAAGGAGAGAATGCCAAAATCTGGCCTATCATGAAACAACTGTGGAGGAAAGGTCAAAAGTGATATTGTTTAATTTTGTTGTGAAGTTGACTAAGAAGGGGCCAGGTCACAACCTCCTTTGTAGGTAGGGAAGGAAAAGAAGGTAGGATTGATGACCGTTTCTCTTATGTAATTATATTATTCTAAGAATAAATCTGTATCTTGTTCTCTCTATAGCCATATAGATAAAAATGTTTATAAGCATTTTATTACTGTATATATACCCACTCTCTCAGGCTGTATGCTAATATTTGAATTAGAGAATTTTGAAATAGAGAATACTATATCACCCATCTAATACTTTATTAACTATTAATAGTTATTATTTTACCTGATGGTTCACATTTCTTACCATTGAAACATTACTTAGAGTCCTGGGCAACTTATTCATTACTGATGATGATGATAATAATAATAATAGCAATAATTACTGTCCAGCTGTCTCCTCTAAATCCTCTAAATACATTATATAAATTATATTGGACCTAAGATGGCTAATATCATCATTTCTGCATTATAGAGGGGCAACTAAATTGTAGTGGCTGAAGATCATGCAGGAGTGGCTTCACCAATACCAGGTGTCTTACTCCTACTCTCACCTGGTCAACACCAGCCTCAGACCTTAGCAGGGACCTTCTGGAGCAACACTCTTCCTTTTGTAGGTCGTCTCCTGAGCAGGAACTCAACCTTTCTGTCCCTCCCCCAGTGTTGTGCAGTTTAGCCCTTCATCATCTTCCTCCCGAGTTATTGGTTAACCCGTTACTCTGGAGAAAACTAGATTAAAATGTGTAGATGTTACCTCCCAAAATTGCTTTATATTTTGTATGCAGTCGCAGTGTAGTGATCCTGCTTTCTCTCCCAGGAGGTATCTTTCCTCCAGCTCCCCACAAAAAAAATTGTCTCTTTGTTTTTTCTCCACCCCCTGGGGTAATAGTCATTATCTCTCCCTCTGGCCTATCCCTGCTCTGTTCTTTCTCCCTCCCTCCTGCCTTCCTTTACTTTCTCAGTCTAATTATATCTTAGCTTAGAATACAGATGTAAAGCTAATGAAATTGTCTTTAAACACTCCTTCAAACTCCCAACTGTTCACCTCCCTCTGTGTTGAAATGAGTAAAGTTTTAATTTATTTGTTTAAAACTCACTAGGCTAATGTATTCATAGAGCAGATGCAGTATGCACTTTGTATATGCTATCTTCTGTGCTTCCTTTAAAGGAAAGGGTGAAATTCTCTAACAAAGTCTTATCCACAGAATAAAATACCGCCCCCCCATGGGAATAACGATAATTCAAAGAACCGAGCAAAACCAAAATAAATTCCCATCTCTGAGCAAAAGAGTAAATAATAAAAATGCAGCAGTATTTGTCTCGGTCAACAGTTTTTGCCAGAACTTGATGTGATATTCTCTGTAGAATTTCACTGAAAAGTTATGAACTTCTGCTAAGACTGGCAAATAGGAGTTGCACACAAGTGATCTTTGTAAAATAAAAATTGTCAAGTAAAAGTGAATTCTCCCCTCTCCTCTTGTTTCTCTTAGGCAGAATTCTTGGACACTTTGGGAATGCTTGTCTCCCCAGTGGTGTGATATTTGCACAAAAACTTGGTTTTAACATAATATTTATTTGCACAAAAACTTGGTTTTAACATAATATTTATCTAACTGGAAATAGAGTCAAGTTTGAAGTTGGTGCTCTGTATTCCTTGTGTTTCCCTTATGATTTCATAGACTTGCTCTATTCAGTAGCATTCAAGATGAGGAAAGGGGGCCCTGAACCAAGGTGGTGGAGTAGAAGGACGTGCTCTCACTCCCTCTTGCGAGAACACCAGAGTCACAACTAGCTGATGGGCAGTCATCGACAGGAAGACACTGGAACTCACCAAAAAAGATAACCCACATCCAAAGACAAAAGAGAAGCCACAATGAGATGGTAAAAGGGGCGCAATCACAATAAAATCAAATCCCATAACTTTAGGGTGGGAGACTCACAGACTGGAGAACACTTATACCACAGAAGTCCACCCACTGGAGTGAAGGTTCTGAGCCCCACATCAGGCTTCCCAACCTGAGGGTCCAGCAACAGGAGGAGGAATATCTACAGAATCAGACTTTGAAGTCTAGTGGGATTTGATTGCAGGACTTTGACAGGACTGGGGGAAACAGAGACTCCACTCTTGGAGGGCACACACAAAGTAGTGTGCACATCAGGACCCAGGGGAAGGAGCAGTGACCCCAGGGGAGACTGAACCAGACCTACTGGCTAGTGTTGGAGGGTCTCCTGCAGAGGCGGGGGGTGGATGTGGCTCACCATGGGGACAAGGACACTAGCAGCAAAAGTTCTGGGAAGTACTCCTTGGTGTGAGCCCTCCCAGAGTCCATCATTAGCCCCACCAAAGAGCCTGGGTAGGCTCCAGTGTTGGGTCGCCTCAGGCCAAACAACCAACAGGGAGGGAACCCAGCCCCACCCATCAGCAGTCAAGTGGATTAAAGTTTTACTGAGCTCTGTCCACTAGAGCCACACCCAGCTCTACCCACCACCAGTCCCTCCTATTAGGAAACTTGCACAAGCCTCTTAGATAGCCTTATCCACCAGAGGGAAGACAGCAGATGCAAGAAGAACTACAATCCTGCAGCCTGTGGAACAAAAACTACATTCACAGAAAGATAGACAAGATGAAAAGGCAGAGGGCTATGTACCAGATAAAGGAACAAGATAAAACCCCAGAAAAACAACTAAATGAAGTAGAGATAGGGAACCTTCCAAAAAAAATTCAGAATAATGATAGTGAAGATGATCCAGGACCTCGGAAAAAGAATGGAGGCAAAGATCGAGAAGGTGCAAGAAATGTTTAACAAAGATATAGAAGAATTAAAGAGCAAGCAAACAGAGATGAAAAATACAATAACTGAAATGGAAACTACACTAGAAGGAATCAATAGCAGAATAACTGAGGCAGAAGAACGGATAAGTGACCTAGAATACACAATGGTGGAATTCATTGCTGCGGAACAGAATAAAGAAAAAAGAATGAAAAGAAATGAAGACAGCCTAAGAGGGCTCTGGGACAACATTAAACACAACAACATTCGCATTATAGGGATCCCAGAAGGAGAAGAGAGAGAGAAAGGACGAGGGAAAATATTTGCAGAGATTATAGTCGAAAACTTCCCTAACATGGGAAAGGAAATAGCCACCTAGTCCAGGAAGCGCACAGAGTCCCATACAGAATGAATCCAAGGAGAAACATGCTGAGACACATAGTAATCAAATTGGAAAAAATTAAAAACAAAGAAAAATTATTGAAAGCAGCAGGGGAAAAATGACAAATAACATACAGAGGAACTCCCATAAGGTTAACAGCTGATTTCTCAGCAGAAACTCTACAAGCCAAAAGGGAGTGGCATGATATACTTAAAATGATGAAAGGGAAGAACCTATAACCAGATTATTCTACCTGGTAAAGATGTCATTCAGATTCTACAGAGAAATCAAAAGCTTTACAGACAAGCAAAAGCTAAGAGAATTCAGAACCACCAAACCAGCTCTACAACAAAAGCTAAAGGAATTTCTCTAAGTGGGAAACACCAGGGAAGAAAAGGACCTACAAAAACAAACCCGAAACAATTAAGAAAATGGTAATAGGAACATACATATCAATAATTACATTAAACGTGAATGGATTAAATGCTCCAACCAAAGGACACAGGCTTGCTGAATGGATGTGAAAACAAGACCCATATATATGCTGTCTGCAAGAGACCCACTTCAGACCTAGGGACACATTCAGACTGAAAGTGAGGGGATGGAAAAGATATTGCATGCAAATGGAAATCAAAAGAAAGCTGGAGTAGCAATACTCATATCAGATGAAATAGACTTTTAAATAAAGAATGTTACAAGAGAAAAGGAAAGACACTATGTATCAGTCCAGAGGAAGATATAACAATTATAACTATATATGCACCCAACATAGGAGAATACATAAGGCAACGGCTAACAGCTATAAAAGAGGAAATAGACAGTAACACAATAATAGTAGGGGACTTTACCACCTCACTTACGCCAATGGACAGATCATCCAAACAGAAAATTAATAAGGAAACACAAGCTTTAAATGACACAATAGACCAGATAGATTTGATTGATATTTATAGGACATTCCATCCAAAAACAGCAGATTATACTTTCTTCTCAAGTGCGCAAAGAACATTCTCCAGGATTGATCACATCTTGGGTCAACAGTCAAGCCTCAGTAAATTTAAGAAAATTGAAATCAAATCAAGCATCTTTTCTGACCACAATGCTGTGAGAATAGAAATGAATTACAGGGAAACAAATGTAAAAAACACAAACACATGGAGGCTAAATAATACATTACTAAATAACCAAGAGATCACTGAAGAAATCAAGGAGGAAATCAGAAAATACCTGGAGATAAATGACAATGCAAACACGGCAATCCAAAACCTATGGGATGCAGCAAAAGCAGTTCTAAGAGGGAAGTTTATAGCTATACAAGCCTAACTCAAGAAACAAGAAAAATCTCAAATAAACAATCTAACCTTACACCTAAAGGAACTAGAGAAAGAAGAACAAAAATACCCCAAAGTTAGCAGAAGGAAAGAAATCATAAAGATCAGAGCAGGAATACATGAAATAGAAACAAAGAAAAGAATAGCAAAGATCAATAAAACTAAAAGCCGGTTCTTTGAGAAGATAAAAAAAATTGATAAACCATTAGCCAGACTCATCAAGAAAAAGAGAGAGAGGACTCATCTGTAAAATTAGAAATGAAAAAGGAGACGTTACAACAGACACCGCAGAAATACAAAACATCCTAAGAGACTACTACAGGCAACTCTATGCCAATAAAATGGACAACTTGGAAGAAATGGACAAATTCTTAGAAAGGTATAACCGTCCAAGACTGAACCAGAAAGAAATAGGAAATATGAACAGACCAATCACAAGTAATGAAATTGAAACTGTGATTAAAAATCTTCCAACAAACAAAAGTCCAGAAACAGATGGCTTCACAGGTGAATTCTGTCAAACATTTAGAGAAGAGCTAGCATCCATACTTCTTAAACTCTTCCAAAAAATTTGAAAGGAAGGAACACACCCAAACTCGTTCTTTGAGGCCACCTTCACCCTGATACCAAAACCAGACAAAGATATTACAAAAAAAGAAAATTACAGACCAATATCACTCATGAATATAGATGCAAAAATCTTCACCAAAATACCAGCAAACAGAATCCAAAAAAACATTAAAAGGATCATACACCATGATCAAGTGGGATTTATCCCAGGGATGCAAGGATTCTTCAGTATACTCAAATCAATCAATGTGATACAGCATATTAACAAATTGAAGAAGAATAACCATATGGTCATCTCAATAGATGCAGAAAAAGCTTTTGACAAAATTCAACACCCATTTATGATAAAAACTCTCCAGAAAGTTGGCATAGAGGGAACCTCCATCCACATAATAAAGGCCATATATGACAAACCCACAGCAAACATCATTCTCAGTGGTGAAAAACTGAAATCATTTCCTCTAAGATCAGGAACAAGACAAGGATGTCCATTCTCACCACTATTATCCAACATAGTTTTGGAAGACCTAGCCATAGCAATCGGAGAAGAAAGAGAAATAAAAGGAATACATATTGGAAAAGAAGAAGTAAAACTGTCACTATTTTCAGATGACCTGATACTATACGTAGAGAATCCTAAAGATGCCACCAGAAAACTGCTAGAGCTAATCAATGAATTGGGTAAAGTTGCCGGACACAAAATTAATGCACAGAAATCTCTTGCATTCCTATAGACTAATGATGAAAAATGTGAAAGAGAAATTAAGGAAACGCTCCCATTTACCATTGCAACAAAAAGAATAAAATACCTAGGAATAAACCTACCTAGGGAGACAAAAGACCTGTATGCCGAAAACTATAAGACACTGATGAAAGAAATTAAAGATGATACCAACAGATGGAGAGAAATACTGTGTCCTTGGATTGGAAGAATCAATATTGTGAAAATGACTATACTACCCAAAGCAATCTACAGATTCAATGCAATCCCTGTCAAATTACCAATGGCATTTTTTACAGAACTAGAACAAAGAAATCTTAAAATTTGTATGGAGACACAAAAGACCCCGAATAGCCAAAGCAGTCTTGAGGGGAAAAAACGCAGCTGGAGGAATCAGATTCCCTGACTTCAGACTATACTATAAAGCTACAGTAATCAAGACAATATGGTACTGGCACAAAAACAGAAACATAGATCAATGGAACAAGATAGAAAGCCCAGAGACAAACCCACACATCTATGGTCAACTAATCTATGGCACCAGAGGCAAGGGTATACAATGGAGAAAAGACAGTCTCTTCAATAAGTGGTACTGGGAAAACTGTACAGCAACATGTAAAAGAATGAAATTAGAACACTGCCTAACACCATACACAAAAATAAACTCAAAATGGATTAGAGACCTAAATGTAAGACCGGACACTATAAAAGTCTTAGAGGAAAACATAGGAAGAACACTCTTTGACATAAATCACAGCAAGACCTTTTTTGATCCACCTCCTACAGTAATGGAAATAAAACCAAAAATAAACAAATGGAACCTAATGAAACTTAAAAGCTTTTGCACAGCAAAGGAAACCATAAAAAAGACGAAAAGACAACCCTCAGAATGGGAGAAAATATTTGCAAACAAATCGACAAAGGATTAATCTTTAAAATATGTAAACAGTTCATGCAGCTCAATATTTAAAAAACAAACAACCCAATCAAAAAATGGGCAGAAGACCTAAATAGGCATTTCTCCAAAGAAGACATACAGATGGGCAAGAAGCACATGAAAAGCTGCTCAACATCACTAATTATTCTAGAAATGCAAATCAAAACTACAATGAGGTATCACCTCACACCAGTTAAAATAGGCATCATCAGAAAATTTGCAAACAATAAATGCTGCAGAGGGTGTGGAGAAAAGGGAACCCTCTTGCACTGTTGGTGGGAATGTAAATTGATACAGCCACTATGGAGAACACTAAGGAGGTTCCTTAAAAACGTAAAAATAGAATTACCATATGACCCAGCAATCCCACTACTGGGCATATACCCACAGAAAACCATAATTCAAAAAGACACATGCACCCTAGTGTTCATTGCAGCACTATTTACAATAGCCAGGTCATGGAAGCAACCCAAATGCCCATTGACAGGCGGATAGATAAAGAAGATTTGGTACATATATACAATGGAATATTACTCAGCTGTAAAAAGGAACGAAATTGGGTCATTTGTTGAGACGTGCATGGATCTAGAGACTGTCATACCGAGTGAAGTACGTCAGAAAGAGAAAAACAAATATCATATATTATCGCATATATTTAGAACCTAGAAAAATGGTACAGATGAACCGGTTTGCAGGGCAGAAATAGAGACACAGATGTAGAGAACAAACGTATGGACACCAAGGAGTGAAAGCGGCGGGGGGGTGGGTGTGATGAATTGGGCGATTGGAATTGACGTATCTACATTGAAGTGTATAAAATTGATGACTAATAAGAACCTGCTGTATAAAAAGGTAATTAAAAAAATAAAAAGTTGAAGGGGAAAAGGAGCTTATCAACTAATTGTACTTTATAATTGTTTATGATTTCATAATATCTAAATTAATCCCCAATTCAGTAAATAAGTAAATGAATAAATGTTTTGTTCAGTGATTTGGAATCACTTTTGAAGAAAATGTAACTATGTGTACTAATGAATGAAAGTAATTACCACTTATAGTGATAATTATTTCTTGACGTATACATGTATTAAATCATTATGTTGGATACCTTAAATTAATACAGTGTTGTAGGTCAGTTATATTGCAGTAGAGTGAGGGAAATACAAACACTATTACTAACATCAAAAAATTAAAAAAAATACACAGAGAAGAAATCACTCTTGAAGTTTGTTCTTACCTTTTTATTATGTTAATATAACAGAAATCCGAGGAATCTAGAACAATATTTACCACTTTGTAGTTTTATAACTTTAAGTAAATAACTCTACGACTTAAAACCTGAGATTCTGCATAAGTAAATAATGGAATGGAACCAAAATGAGTTTTCTGGGCTAGTGTTACCCACACTTCAGTGATCATCTATTTCTGTTCAATCTGTATACTCCTGGTATACAGAGTATTATTATTTACTCCAGTTTTATTTAGCCAGCATTTTATTTATTTATTTATTTAAATTGAAGTATGGGTTCATTTGCAATGTTGTGTTAGTTTCAGATGTACAGCAAAATGATTTATATATGTATATATATATATATATGCTTTTCAGGTTCTGTTCTATTATTTTATACTTTATTACAAGATATTTACTTCCATTTTTATTAACTCTTCTTTTACCAAAAGAACTTCATCATAGCAGTATTATTTGATACAAGTAAAAAATAAGCATAAAGGTAAATATTATAGAAACACATGCATGAAAGCCTGTCTTGTTCTCAGATGACTCTGATTCCGAGTCCTGATTATTCTCCACAAAAATAAGACTGTCAAATGTTAGACAGGTTTTTAAGACATGCTGGCATCAACTCAGACTTTCTTCTTTATTTTAATCAGAAGAAATCAAAGAGAATTGAAGAAGGAATGAATTTATTCTGGAGTGAATCAATATTATTTAGTGCCTTGTCTCTCTACAGTCTAAAAATTATGTCTCATACCGGTGCTGTGCATCCCACATTTTGGGAAATGCTAATATAGAAGGTTGACATTTTTTCGCCCTCAAAATAGATGTAATACCCCAGAGTGATGTATCAGATGCACTCTGGCAGTATTGATTCAGGTAAATCATATTTTTATGTGAGATTATGTTCTCTTCATGCCTTATTTTTCATATGTGGAAATAATTGTATTTTTGACCCCATGTACTATGCAAAAATTAGTATAAATCAATTGTGGGCTAAGACATGTAATGATACTGTTATATTGCCTTTATTATTCTATTTAATGATGTTCAAAGGTTTTGTAAATAGAAAGAATATGGCCCATCTTCTTACTTACCTCTGCCTATCCAGAATATCACACAGTGAGTGACATAAAGGGGCCCGACTAACCTCTGAATGGGGTCCTGGAACAGGGACCGCCTGGCATATAATATTATTGTGATTAGAGGCCCTTTAAGCACATGATATTTTGACAGAGTGCTGAGTAGTTGCGGTATTAGTTGTGTGAAATTTAACACAAAAACCATTCTTAAAGTTTGAGGGAGTCCAGTTGCCTCTTACAAGTGGGACTTAAGAGTTTCTTTGGTTTCAGTGCCTTATTTTTAACATACTTTGAAGTGCCTTTCAGTTCAGTGATCTGTGAAAGTGCAATCTTGTTTCTGTTTTTAGCCATCCACTGCTGTTATCATAATAAGCCCAATGTTTTAAACGTGTGTCTTTTAGTATACTTTCTCCTTAGGCAGGACTATCTAAGCCATTCATTCCCCACCCACAAAGATATCTGGATAATGGAAGCATTAGAAGAATGCTAGTGTCATTCTCAACTTTTTTTTCTCTTTATAAAGTAGTAATGAACATTTATTGTCTCATGCAAGTGTTTTTTGTGTGTGTCAGGAATTTGGAAACAGCTTAGCTGGGCGGTTCTGACCTCAGGAAGTGGCAGTCAGATGTCATCTGTGGCTGCAGTTTCTGAAGGCTTGACTGGGGCTGGAGGATCCACTTTCAAGTTGGCTCAGTCGCATCCATGGCTGGCAAGCTCATCCTGGCAGTTGGAGGGAGGCCTCTGTTTCTCCACACAGAGCTCCTCTGTGGCTGCTGTGTATCCTCATGGCAGAGCCCTTGGCTTCCTCCAAGAGCAAATGGCCGAGAGAGAAAGCAAAAGGAAGCCGCAGTGCCTAGGTGCAAGCCATTGTGGTAGAAGGCCATTTCTTCCATATTCTGTTTGTCAAAGTGAGTTCATGTGTTCTGTTTACATTATAGGCAGGGTCATTAGGCTCCATCCTTCAGAAGGAGGAGCGTCAAAGAATTTAAAACCACCCAAATCCACTTCTCTTCATCTCCTGTGTTCCCACAGTGGAGCAGACTGTCACCACTTCTTACGGAGATGACGTAGAACAGTTCTAACTGGTCTTCTCATGCTCGCTCTTCTCCATTTCTGTTCCATTCTCCACATAGCAGCCAAAGTGATCATTTAAAAACATAAATCTGGCCTTCCCTGGTGGCGCAGTGGTTGAGAGTCCGCCTGCCATGCAGGGGACACGGGCTCGTGTCCCGTTCCGGGAAGATCCCACATGCCGCGGAGTGGCTGGGCCCGTGAGCCATGGCCACTGAGCCTGCGTGTCTGGAGCCTGTGCTCCGCAACGGGAGAGGCCACAACAGTGAGAGGCCCGCATACCGCAAAAAAACACAAAAAAACACATAAATCCAGCTTATCATGTTTCTTAACTTTGAGTGGCTTATTACTGCACATGGAATAAAATTTAGAGGCCTGTGTCCTATGTATGATGTCCCTGCCTTCTTCTCTCACCTCTTCCCATGCAACTCTCTCCCAGGCTCATTAGGAATTCTAACCTGTCCATAATTGAAACAAGTCAATCTCTTCCAGATGCAGGACATTTATCCCTGCTGTTCACTCTGTCTTGGTCTTTCCCCTTGTTTTTCTGTGACTGGCTTTATTCTTTGACTTTGCACTTTAATCCGTCTCCATTAGAGAAACTTACCTGATGAAACTAAAGCAACACCTTTCCACTGGTCTCTCTTTTCTTTAAACAAAACAAAACAAAACCTTATTGAAGTATAATTGACATGTAACAAACTCACCATTTAAAAAGTATACAAATTTATACATTTTGGCATATGTGTACAACTATGAAACCATCCCCGCAAGTAAAATAATCCATCATCCCAAAAGTTTCCTCATGGTCCTTCATAAAGAGCATCCTTCATTGTTTCCTGAATTAACCTGTTGCTTAATCATTACAGTGCTTATGACAGCTTACATGCACTAATTGCTCTCATTTCAGTCTGTACTAACTTACTTGTGTGTCTCTACAATTAATTGTACGTTTCACGTAAAGAGAAAATGTGTCTGTCGAATTCAGTGCTGTATCTCCATGATCACGTTGCCTGGAACTTTGTAGATGTTTGATATTGTTTTTGAATAAATGATCAATTAAGCATACTATCAACTGACAAGGGCCCTTAAAGAGACACAGGTCAAGTTCTCTGGCGCTAAGTCAGGAAGTTGGTAGTGTCAAGGAGATTAGAATACACTTAGGAATGTAGGGTTTGGTGCTATTGTAGCTCCCCTTTCAATATGAGTAGGTTTGTGAATTTTAACAAAGCAGGTGAAAGCCTTCTGAATCTGGAAAAGAGAATGAGGTGCGTATGTTTAAAGAATAAACAAAGAAAAACAAGATCCCCATTGGGCTGTCATGTAGGGTGAGAAGAAGAAGAAAGGTGAGCATTGAATGCCATGTATAGTAACCTGGTCTTTATTTCAGTAGAGAAAGAGAAGCAATCATTGAAGTTTTTTACCCTGACCCCAACTTTTAGTCATCTTGTCCTTACCTCAGTGCAATTAATACCGCACCAGTAGATGAGAAAACACATGTGATTGTCTTTAAAACCTTTGCTTTACTTGTCTTTACATGATTTCTATCATTCTTAAAGAAGAAAATTTAGGAAAATACAAATATCATTCAAAATATGTGTTTGAACTTCTCTTAAAGAGAAGATCGGTTTAACCATTTTCTGGAGTGGTCCATTCTGTGTTGGTAGCAAATAAAGTGTTTATTTTTAAGGTTTTCATGGCCTTAGAAATGTTTACACAGATGTTAGGAAATACATTTTGTACATAACAAAATAGATGCTTTGTCCACATTTATTTTGGTATTTATTATATTATACTGAGTGGTTGTAATTAGGTCACTATATTGGGGAGAGAAACAGTGTCAGAATGGGGAGTCTGAATTTGAATTTGGATATCTTTAAGGAGATTTCTTTCCTCTGTGATTCCTAATTTGAGCATACATGGCACTCATTCAACATTTTCTGAACTCACATATTGTATATGCCTGCACAATTGTAATATACACAATAAGAAGAATAACAAATATATGGGCTATACACTTTCTAAATATATTAAAACATCCATTTGATATACCAAGTACAATAGAATCTATAACTCTCTTTGATTTAATTTTATGTTTTGGTGGGTATTGACTGATGAACAGCATGGAGAATTATGGCCAATAAGTAAATAACATGACAGTGGAATGCCATGTGCATTCAAATGGTTCTTGACTATGAAACTTTCTCTCTACCACATGGACGTCTCTACCATGTGTTCATTCAGCACCTACAATATGACAAAAACTCACCTGAATATATCTGCCTCCATTGATCTTCTCAATTATCCTGGTAGGTAGATACACTGAGATCAACCCTGCTTAATAAATAAGAAAACTGTGGCTTAGATAGAACTTTCCCATAGTAACACTTTCCCATAGTAACATCACTTGTAAATTGTAAAACTGAATTGAAAGTTGAGTTTGTGGCCCCTGAAATGATCAGGCAGTAGTTACTGATTTTCAAGTCTGTGTGATGACACATTTTTATTTCATCTTAGAATCTGGATTGGGTATTTTTGGTAGAAAGAATAGGTCATATTTTAGGTGGACAGATTAAGGTTCCGTAAGAATGTTCTGCGTTGGCTAAGATCTAGATATGTTGAAGATATTTTAGCAAGTGGAACATGTGGGTCAATGGATTTCTTTCATGTTCTTTTAAACTGAATGATTAAAGCCAGTTTTGCCTTATAGCTAATGGTATTAGCTATATTCAAGATAAATTTTGCGAACTATGCCTGGTGGTGACCAGGTCACATATTCAAGATAAATTTTCAAAAGTGGGAGATGATTTTGGAAACATAATGCATCACTTTGCTTACCTAGTTAATGACTCTCAGTCTGTATTTCATTGGAGAGCTACATTCTTGGAGTAATGTTGAATAGGGTTCCTGAGAAGCTGTTTTCTTTTGAAATTTTGAAACATTACTGATCAAGATCCCTTAGGCCAATTCTGTGGATGAGGTAATATTTACATATCCGTTGATTCCATGAAAATATGCAAATTCTTTGTTCTTCCTAAATAAATAATCTGGTAAAGGATGATTTCCCTGGAGTATCTGGTTAATTGGGATATAATAGTGTGGAGCTTGGAGAGTTATTCAGTATTAGATCAGAAGAAAAACGTGTGTGTATGTGTCTGTGTGACTTTCTGTGTAACCGTGTGTGTGTATTACTTGTATATTTAGAGTAGTTTTTTCCTTACTCTTTTTCAAAGATAAGTGTGATGAATTTTGCAAATTTCTTGTCTCTGATCTCAGCCTAATAGTGGAAACACTCAAGAACTGACTATATTTGGAAAAATTATAATCTTTTTAAAGGAGTAATGTTTATCATATTAGACACAGTTTCATATCACACTGAGTATGTGACCAGTGTTTAACCAGGTAAAATACATTATTTGAGATATGATTTGAGTTATACTTCAGAGGGAATAATACATCCTTTGATGGTGATACTATACTTTCTTTGCTTGTCTTACAATTTCATGGCATATTTTTATTAACTCCTTCGAAACATTGGCCAGTATTACACAACTTACTAAGTATTTCTGTGATGCATTCTTTCTATTAATATCAAATGCCTATAAATTTTATAGTAAAGTGATTTGTTTGGGGCATTTTAAAGATGATATTGTTCATAGTTGCTATGGCAGGTCCCATCTGAATCTACATCTCTCACATAGATTTCAGGACATATTACACAATGTCACACATCATGGACTAGAGAACAGGATTTATTAGGAAAGTCACATAGGTCAAGAGTTAGCACAGAGAAAAGCCAAAGGTCCCCTAATCCTCCATACCCAACCAGAAGATAAGTTAGAACCTGACTGCCTTGAGCCTGCAATGCGGGTTTGTGTTCCCGTCAAGGCCCCCTTCTCTCCAATGATCTACCTTTGTCAGTAAAGGATAAGCAGGCTGCTTGGCCCCAGGCAAGCTGTTTGTAGGAGTTCTAGAATCCTGGGTCTGAGCTCCCAGAGACCTTAAGGCCCTGTCTGATGGTGTAGTTACCCCTGCATGGAGCGTGAGCTCGGGTGCAGCCTCTCCTACGGGGAGAGAGTAGGGCAGCCCTCATCCTAGTTGGCACGTTGTCCATGGACACCAAGTGAGCTTTTTGTTTATTTTCAGACAGTGCTGCTCTTTCAAACTACAACAGTAGATTTACATGATCCTTAAGCAGGCAGGTATAACATTTTGTCAAAGCTGGTCACCTCTTAGACAGAGTCTCATTACTTAGCGGAAGGTTCACTATAATAACCGTGAGAATTATTTATCATTCTCTGCCCTAGGTGAGTGGCATTGCACTAATACTGGATAAAACAAATGAAGCGCTGTCATGTTTTTTCCCTTCTAGGAGTTTATGAGATGACAGCATTATCAGAGTCTAAACTTTTTGAATAAAAAATAGGACTGAAGTCTGTGCCTTTGCGTGAAGCTTTAATTAAAAGCAGTAAATGAACACCTATGTAGATATGTTAAACTTATTGATAATATTTTAAGGGTCCTGTGGTTTGAATGGAGATAGGATTAAATGTTTAAAATAGACCTTGTAACCACCCTGATATTATAAATATTTCTTCTGAGAGAAGCAGGTGAGAAGCATATTGAATTATGAATAATCCCCACATTAAGTTACATGCAAATTAATTTACTAAACAAATTATAGCTTACCCATTGAGCATATTTATTTTATTTTAAGAGGCTAATAAAATGGACGTTTCTTGTCTTCCAAATTCTGTCTGTGTTTTCCTTTAGGTAAAAATGGTGATGTTCACAATGATAATCCTAATATGAACAATAATAACAGCAATAATTATGGGTTGTTTACTCTGGTGGTAGTAAAGAACCAAACCAGGTATGTTTTGGGTTGGCCAAAAAGTTCATTTGGGTTTCCCAAAAACATTTCACGGGAAAACCTGAATGAACTTTTTGGCCAACCCAATATTTACATGCTTGTATATGTATGTGTATATATTCGTTTAATCTGTACACCATCCCTGGGAGGTAGATTCTTTTATTATGTCTATTTTTCAGCTAAGGAAACTTAAAATTAGAGAAGTTCAATCGTCTGCCTTTCGTCACTCTGCATGCGGGAGCAGGGTTTGAATCTAGGCGGTACGACTCTAAGTCCCTGTGCTTGTTACCACTGTTCGATACTGCCTCCTGTCCACAAGTTGTAAGACCATCTTGCAGATATAATTTTAATTCATAAATGTTACGTGCTGACGTCTTTTTTACGATCGGATGTTGAATTTACAGTGAATTGGCTACACATCTGGTTACCAATCATGTCTTTTTTGGTATTGCATACAGGACATAGTTAAATGTTGAAGGAAACATCCCTGATAATATATTCTTCTTTGAGGTTATCTGACTTCCACACATAGTAAATATGAACTCAGAAACTGATTATTTAGGGAGATCATTGCACAAAATGTCTTGAGCTTTGTAGTGGGAAAGGGATACAAGACCAGGTCACCACCAGGCATAGTTTGCAAAGTCTTTGGGAGCCATGCTTGGCAGTCCCTGTGATTTCCAAGGCATTTGCAAGGCAACCTCCATTCTTTTGCACCTACTACTACTCTCCTAATCCTTTTTCTTACCAAGATTTCAGAGACTGTCATGAAAATTATAACAAGGTCAGTCCTTTGTTATAAATTTAATAAGAACCAAAACATTGGGATGCAAAGGAAAGGACAGTGCCTCTTCTGAATTTGTCATGTCTCTTCTAAGTTCAGCATTAACACTTTACATGAAGTTTTAGGAGCTTTCAAAGGTCTTTAGCAAGGAGCACCTTACGCTTGAACAAGAGAGCCTGAACAAAAGTTCATAAAAATGCTAAGGCATTTTTGTCCCGACTTAGGACCCCTGAGGCATAATTCTGATCAACTTCAGCATAGAGCTTTAGCAACATGGTGCATCGGTGACTGATGGCACCCCAGCTGTTCCCACGGAAGGGTGCAAAAGAAAGAACCAGCAGCCTGAAGCCATGAAGACCAGCATCTGAGAAGCACTGCTGTGTGTCTATGAAAGTACCAACGCAGAGGAGCTCAGACTCAATCCGAACTGTCCCCCAGTGTAAAGATGCTTGTGCATCAAGAGGCTATGGATGGGAAAATCGGACTTTATCAAGTCTCAGTTGTCAGAGAATGACATGATAGTGTTCAGCAGTCCCTTAAAACAGCCATTGTTTACCCCCATCTAATCCTATGACTTGAAAGTACAAGAAAAATATTGTGTTGAAAGTGTTACACTTTGTCAGTTCTTCTTCTCCCCTCCTCCTCCCTAATGAACTTTTTTTGCATCCATCCGTTCTAACCAGGCAGCTGCTGAAATTTTTATCCATGCTTTGGTCGCCTCAGGAATTGATTTTTGTAATTCTCTTTTACGACCTTGCCTTACCAGGCTCTATTGAGGCTGCGACATTCTCTGACTTCAGCAGGTGCTTGAAGGCTGGCAGCGTCTTACTGCCTCTCTTCCGCCTCCCTTTAGTGACTCCCAGTAGCAAACGCAGTTGCTCCTCTGATTTTAATTTTTACTTGCTGTGTCACCAGACAACCTTGTTAGTCCTATCACTGAGCCCAGTTGGCAATGTTAGGAGGTCTGAGTGGTTCCACACTCCGTAAACTGCAGTGGTATTAGCAAATACAATTGAACATTCGGAATCACCTAAACCTTATTATACAGGAAGTCTTCTGGCTTATTTTGAGGGAGAAAATGCTTTAGAGAGAAAAGAGAAAAAAATCAAAGCAAACTCTGTTTGCCTCTCAACATTTTAATCACCAATGACTGGAATTTTTAGGAACCAATTTCAGTTTTATGGTTCTAGCTAAAATTGAATTTATTGTATGTATGTATATGTACGTATGTACACACACACATTTTTTAATATGGTATTTGAAGTGCAATGAAGCCAGAACTCTTTCCTTGATTTTGTGTGTGTATCACTTTTACTCTATAATTCAAAAATATCAAGAAATCTATGTATATTTAATAGAAATTAAGTGAAGTTAGACACTAAAGGCAAATAAATATAAATAGCTCCTGGCAGCTAAGGCCCTACAAATCAGTTCAATTAGTTGATGTATTTATTTGTGCATGTACAGCCATGACATTTGTACAAATGTTGTCCCAACATATATACATAAATGGGGAGATAAAGATCCACTTCCTTGCTTTTGTAGCTGAACAAATTTCCTCAAGCTGTTACCAGTGGTAACCACTTTTCCCATTTAAAAGGCATTTTCAAATGGGACAACAAGGTTGTCTTTTCTTTCCTTGGCATTCAAAGTAATTTTTAATCTAAGAAAAATACACTTAAATGTGTACAACAAAATACACTATTAATAATAACATCTGGTATTTGTTGAATATTTGCGGTGTATCCAGCATTGTGTTAAATGTTTTACGTACAGTATCCCATTTTAATTTTCAAAATGGGTTAGTCAGTGGCAGTTATAGATATTCTATATACTAAGGAATCAGTGATGGCAATTAGGGTTTAGAATAGACTATAGTAGACTTGTTTTGAAGCTGACTATCTATTTTAAGTGCGTTGTTTTTATGTGGTGTATATGTTTTGGATCAATATAAATTTCCTTAAAAAATACATTCAGCCATAGCTGAAATAACGTGCTTAATGTAGTAAATAGCTTTTGCACAAAGAAAAAAAAATGCATTCAGTCATGCTGTATATAAGACTAGGAAAATACCAGTTGTCCATTTCAGAGATTAGGAAGTATCCACATATAGGGGTTATTGTTGGAGTTTTGGCTAAAGCCCTTCTATACCACCCCTGGGCACCAATACTCATTGTGGGTTCCATTTTATCCATTTTACAGAAGATGAAACTAAGGCTTACAGAATTTAAATGCTTTCTCAAGATCATACAGCTGGTAAATGGTGGAGGACTAACTCAAAACTAGTCTTTCTGAACCCAGAATCTGTGAGCTGTTAACCACCATGCCGCATCACCCTTGTTAGTCCTCTGGCAATCTATTTTCCGTAAGTCCCAAGTTTATGACCTCTTTATTCTGATGTCATTTTCTCCATCCTTTTGGGTAGTTTAAAATAAACCCTGTTTGCAACTTCAAAGATGATGGTGAGCAGCTAGACCAATGTGTGGTATTATTGCATAGGGTCAGAAGACCCCCAGAAAGACCATCTCACTTCTTAACAGCTTTGTTTGCAGCACTTTCTGTATCATGGCCATCTTTTGTAGCAAGGTTTGTAGCATTCATCAAACTTCCTTTGGTTAAAAGTTTGTAATGCCAGAGAACCCTCGACTCGTCAGTCAGAGAAAAATAATTCCTTGGAGGAAGTTACATCAGCATTATTCATTACTGCATTAGAGAGTATACTTGGGTCAATCCTCTAGCACACATCAAATTCCTGAGGGAATTAAATGGAGAAACAAGCATCCGGTATAAGTTGGATGACGTTCTCCATTGCCTGAGGTCTGAGTTAGCCGTCAGCAAGAGGCTAAAATCTCTTCTATATTGAGATTTGGAGCACTAGTTTCTCAAGCGATAAAATATTCAGAACCTCAATTTTGGGATTCTACCCCATCCCTGTTTTAGTTATGGGATTCTTATTAATAGAGAGCATGTCATCCACAGATTACAGGTGCTATGTGGTAGTAATATAACGAGAACAAGAGAGAAGACTAATGTACCAGTTACTTTCTTTATGAAGCACAAATTTGCCTGCTGAGTATGCTGTCCTACATTTTGGCTTAAGGGGAAAAGAAGGCTCAAGTAAATGAGGTTTCAGTGAGCACATACAGAAGTATGTCCTATCATATTAAGGCAACCTGGTAAACTGTTTGAAAGTTTAAATCCCAGGGTGGTTCAGGTGGCTGAATGAACATGAGTGAATATGAGTATGGGGCGAAATTGTTTCTTCACTTACTTGATTATAATTTGTTGTTTAAAATGCCTTCTGGAATTCCTGAGTGCCTTCCCATGTTTCTGTGCCTCTCACTTCTCTGCCAAATTGTAATTGTCAAGAATTTTTTTTTTCTTTCATTTCGGATGGAACAAACTTGTTACTCTATATGACTAGGGAATAATATTTAGGGTTAATTAAAGAGTAACTGACCTTTCCCTATATGCCAAACATCGAAGACTAATAAAATTAGAAATACAGTGTATTCATTATGTTGAAAGTATACAACATGAAATTCTGTCTTTGATTGAGAAGGTACTTTAGGATCTCCTAGGGTGGAAAAATCGTTAGAAATAGTCTGCCTCTTGTAATGTTATGCAAGTGCAGGTTTATAGAGATTTTTCTGTGGTGCGAGAAGCAGATAATCAAATCTCTACAGAAACAAAACCCTATGGAAAATAATTCTGGCGCTCTGCTGATTTAAGTGTCTGAATAAAATGGATTAGGTAAATAAAAAAATGAACATTTAAGTATTAGAGATAGTAGTTTCTAAATATTGAATTCAGAAACTTTTGAATAATGACTTATATTTCACATCTTATGGCTTAAAGATTTTTTTCTTTATTTCCTGTGGTTGAAAATGAAATGAGGTGTATATGAGAGCTCCAGTCGAATACAAACAGCCCATTATGGGCTCATCTATTCCTTCTTTAACAAAGCTCTGTGTCTTGTCATAGGGCAGCTTAGAATGATAGGGAGGAGGTGTGGATTTGTGTCCTATCTCTTCCACTTGGTAGCTGTGTGTATTATTTGGGATAAGCAACATAGTCTAGCTTGTGCTACAATAAAAAAGTTTCAGTGACACATCCCTGGGAATGTGTGTATTTCACTCACACTACATCTTCCAAGGGGATTTGTCACCAAGGGGCCTCTACTATTGATTCATTCAGGGACCTGGGCTGGTGGAGGCTTCCTCTTAACACCTGCTTTAAACACCATGGACAGTAGGAAGGGAAATGTAAATCATTGAGGCTATTTACATTTCTACCTGGAAGTGACACATAACTTCTGTCACATTTCATCTGCCAGCGCAAATCACGTGGTCAAAGGCAAAGAAAGTAGAATCCTACCATGTGCCTAGCAAGATGTTACTCATGACTACCATGCTGTGTGACTTTGTATAAACCTCTTAGTACATCTGAGCTTCATTAGTCTGTTAAAAAAGAATGTAGACGATTTCCCTGATTTGACCTCTCTTTCCAAAACCCTCCTCTGATCTTGCATATCCTGGAAACCAGAGTAAAGCCTTTTCCCCCCCATTCATTTAGCAAATATTTTTTTGAGTTCCTGTGAGTCAGACAACTGGCTAAACTTTAGAGAAACTGCAGAAAGCAAAAACAGGCAAAATTCCTGATCTTGTGGATCTTATATTCCAACAGTGTTGACAACACACAAATAATTTGTGACATTTCACTTGGTAAAAAGTTGTAAGAAGAAGAATAAAGCAGGGTAGGTTTTTCAAGGAAAACTTCTCTGATAAGAATAAACGTGGAGACTTCAGAAAGAAAGGGGGATCAAAATCCATGATTATCAGTAGGAGAAGCCTTCTAAAAAGTGCAAGAGTAAATTCAGGGCCCTAAGGCAGGATGCTGCTGGGGACATTTGAGGACCAGACAGATCCTAGAGTCTCCAGAGTGCAGTGAGTCAGACAGACAGTGGAAGGAAGTGGGAGACTTGATCAGAGAACACAGCAGGGTGTCAGGTCTCGAAGGGCCCTGGAGGCACAGTAAAGAATCTGAGTGTTATTCTGAGAGAGAAGGGAGGGTTACAGGGCTTTGAGCCAAGGGGTGTCATGACATGATTTGAATTTCTCTGGCTTCTCTGTGGAGAATAACCTGTAGCGCAGCAATCATGGAAGCAAGGAGCACAGCTGGGCAGCTGCTGTAGTCATCCATGTCAGGTGATGTTGGCTTGGACTGGAATGGGGGTGGTAGCATTGAGGGCAAGGGATGGATTCTGGATGCATTTTGAACGTGGAGCCTTCAGGTTTCTTAATGGATTGTCTGGGAGATGTGAGATTACCCTGGTAATTATTACTCTGTAGATGCCGCAGATCTACGCTATGGAAGTAACTGATAACCTGTCACGGGCTAGTGCAGTTCCAAGAATTGGGGTTGCAGGGATTGAATTTTCATGAGGTTTAATTCTAACATGGGGATGTGAGCGGACAGGTAATCACGTAAGCCTGGGAGAGCTGAGGCCTAAGCGAAGAGAAGCAGACATCAAGAGATTGGAGGAATGGAAGGGGAGCCCGCAAGCAGACACACTGTACTGCAGGGATCCTTAGGCTTAGCCAGTGGTGGAAAGGTTATAGTCTCTGTAGTTTAAACATAACGTGAAGGTAGAAGATGGTTCAGTATTGATAGGGAAGCCCACAAAGGCCAGGTCACACAGGGCTTTTAAGCCAAGGTAAGAACTTTAGATGGTTGTGGTTCTGTGGCCATAAGAAGTCATTGTAAGGTTTCAAACTGAGTTTATTACCTGATTTACCCTTTTAATAAGAATTCGCCCTGACTACTGCAGAATGGACTTTAAAGGGATTTTAGCTTTGAGACCATTTTGGAGACTATTGTTTTATGGCTAATTCCACATCCTTTTCTTATCTTTGCACAACCAGTTGCTATTCCTTTTGTTTTTTAAAGTGAAATAAATATTTGCCCCTCTAAGCACCATTCAGCATTCTTAGTGAATAAAATGATCCTTAGAAAAAGACTTCCCAAATAGCTATGGGTTGCCCTTATAAGCTCTGCATTTTTAACAAGTTTGTGTTCCATTTAAATGAAAGTTTTCCTGAATATTTAACACTCACGCATCATTTAAATGGAGGGGAGCCGTACTCCAAATCTTTTCCTTTGCCTCACCCTTGTTATTAGATTGATGGAAAGGGATGACCTCAGACTCTTCAGATCTCCAGACCAGTGAGTTTTTTTTGTTCGTTTGTTTGTTCTGCGGTACGCGGGCCTCTCCCGTTGCGGAGCACAGGCTCCGGACGCGCAGGCTCAGCGGCCATGGCTCACGGGCCCAGCCGCTCCGCGGCATGTGGGATCTTCCCAGACCAGGGCATGAACCCGTGTCCCCTGCATCGGCAGGCGGACTCTCAACCACTGCGCCACCAGGGAAGCCCGACCAGTGAGTTTTATAGATTCTGCCTCTACTTTGTCCTTTGACTCCTGGCTGTGACTTCTTGTGCTCACTTCTGTCAGCCCTCCTCAAGCTCCCATGGCAAGCTTTTCTAAATAATTTTAACCTCCTCTCCTATTGCACTGCTGCCTCTCTTGTTGAGTAAATTGTATGGGCTTTGTTAAGTAAATTATATATTCTTCTAAGGACTTTTTCTTTTGGTATCCGGTTCACCCTATTGCTTTTGCTAAAAAACTGTCATGTGGGTGAGGAATAGAGTACCAAGGGTTACATTCATATTGTAGAGGAATGTAAACAGTCCACTGAAGTTGATTATGTACATACTTAGCATCCAACAATGGTAATTCTGGGTTTCTGCCCAAGAGCAACATGAGCACGTACACAAGAACGCAGGTACCCGATGTTCACCGTAGCACTGTTTTAATAGCAAAGAGACAGAAGCAACCTAACGGTCCATCAGAAGGGGAATCAATACATAATTTCTTTATTCATATAGTCGAATACTGCATCATAAGTAACTAAATTAGAGCTACGTGTATCAATGGGAATACCTGAAAAAATGTAATGTTGAGGGAAAATAGTAAATTTCAAAATAACATAGAAATGCAGTGCTGTTTATATACATTTAGAAATACAAAATTATATATATGATATATATAATTTTATTTCTCTATATATACTTAAATACACATACATACATATCAATATATGGCTAATAAAAGTATAAAAATATGCATGGTAGTGATACATACAAGTTTCAGAAAACTTCTGGGAATAAAAGCAGGTAGGAGAGTTAAAGAAGGCCTTAGCCGAACCTGTCATTTTAAAATGCTATGTTAAAAAAGAGATGGATATATTTTAAACTAATCTGTAAATGTTATCATCTCTTAAATCTGACTTTTGAGTGCAAGGGTGTCATAGTAATTTATGAACATTTCTGTGGGATAGAAGTATTTAATAATTGAAAATATTAAATAATAAAAAATACTTGTCTTTTTATAGTTACTTTTCCCACAAGCCATATCTTGATCAGTTTGATGCTTTTTTCCCCCTGTGCTTTTATACCATTCAAGCACATAATAAAATCTTTTTTTTTTTCTAGTGAGTGACTGAATCATTTTTAGATGTGATGCTCTACTTTTAATGTTTAGGTTGACTCTTCAGTACAGTCACAGGGTTTGTTGTAAGATCTAACCCAAGAGTCTGAAATAACTTGACAGTAGTGAAATGTGAGGTGTTATTTCAACTATGTACTTAATAATCACATGAGATGATGATGGAGTTTGGAAGTCAACATCAGGTGGACATTTGTGCTCCGAGTGAGCTGGAGAAATTCAGGCAGAGAAAAATACTTAAAGCCTTTTCCCTAGCCCACCGCATAAACCATTTGATTTGAGCATGATTAATACTCTCAGAAAGACCCACTTGTCTGAGTAGAATGGATGGAAAAGGAAGTAGTGGCTCGAACTGTCTGATTCCCTATCGCTCCACCTTTGGGAGATTTCACCACGCAAATAATCTCTCTAGACGTGGGAGTGCCTGGGGATGCTGACAGCCGACAAAGTCTGGTCTTCCTCTCCTTTCATCATCTTCTGAGGTAAAATAATCAACAAGAGAGGTTTAAGAAACCCTCTAATACTTTAGCCAAGTCATATTGAGCCATTCTATGGAAAAGCTCATCTTTCTACTAGGCTTTCTTGAAAATAAATATGTATGCTTCGTGTGCTGATACGTTCAATACAGAATTCAAAACAATGAAACAGCTATTTGTATTTATACAATAGAGATAGTTCTCAAGAGCAGTAAGTTCAGTAGGGTAACTCTCTAACTTATCCTCTAAATAAGTTAATTAAAATATAAGGATTATCAGACCTGTGGTTGCCAACGGGGAGGGGAGGAGAAGGATGGACTGGGAATGTTGCATTGCTAGATGGAAACTATTACATTTAGAATGGATAAACAACGTGGTCCTACTGTACAGCACAGGGAACTATATCCAGTCTCCTGGGATAAACCATAATGGAAAAGAATATAAAAAAAGAATGTATATATGTGTATAACTGAGTCACTTTGCTGTACAGCAGAGACTGGCACAACATTGTAAATCAGCTGTACTTCAAGTAAAAATAAAAGATGTGAAAAAAATTAAGGACTATAAATGAGTTTCTTCTCATTGTACTTTCTAAAGAAAATAAATCTTTGGGGCTTGAAATATTAAATGCTAAATATATTTCCTATAGGCATGTTTCTATATTATATACATGTATATTTCTATAATATATAGTATATATTAAAATCATATATTTTCTCTTTTAAAAACTCTTCTATTTTTCAATTTTTAAATAAATTCTCTCCCTTACTATAAATAAAATGGTAATTTTAGATTTGCATAGCCTTACATATGGCATCATTTTGTTTCATTATACAAATGTCATCAGTGATTTCATACTCACAAAAATTTATTGTCTTCACCTTAATTTGGAACATGTTCACCCAAACAAAAATATATGTTTATCTTTTGTCCTTTTGATTTATTTATAATGTCTTATTGATTTCTCTCTCCCTAGACCTGCCCTGTGTGTGGCACTTGTCAGGTACTTAAATGTCTATTGACTGGGTAAAGCAGCGTCCGTGTTATAAGTAAATATAAAATACCAAGTTTTACAAAAGCACTTGCCATGTGGTGTGCCACCCCCATCCCACTTTTTCTCCATAGTCCGTATTAGTATGTCTGTGCCTTTACTTGTTTGATTTTTGTCTGTCTCCTTCCATAGAATGTACACTCCAAAGAGATAGGGATTTTATTGTCCCTACTGCTTTACCCACCGGGAAAAGTGTGTGTCACATAACAAGTGTATTACAAATTTTTCATCAAGGAACAAATACTGGTTTGCAATAGCTCTAAAGCAGATTGTTAAAGAAAAGGCAAGGAATCGGAATCCTCCTTTAATTTTCTTCTCCCAGGATTTTAACACGGAATTAAGCTTTTTGAGCATTTCCTATAAGAATATTCAGGATTCACTTCATCTCTTCTTATCAAGGGTGCTGTTTCCAAATGTAGAAGTTATCATTTTGCTTCTACTGGACCTTTAGGAAATTGACTGACTTTTGCATAGTGACCTAGGGTCTAGGAGAGTTTTCTTACTGTAGTGATTGTAATCTTCTGTTACTAAAGAAAAACACCCAAAATGTGAAAGAGTATCTCTGATACCTTAGTCCTTATTTGCATAATGAGATAATTTTATTTCTTGGGTAACCATCCTGAAGGCACTTTTTCTAAGTCTTTAGAAACCTGTGACTATTTTTAAATTACCGTTGCTGTACATGATAAAGTTTAAGTCTGTGGCCTTCAGAGATGATTCGGTTAATCAGTTCTAACATCTCTTTTTGGCAGCATTGCTTTTTACGTGTGTGTTTGCTCTCCTCAACTTTTTTGCAGTTGTTTCCACTGAATCATATTTCAGCACTTGGAGAAACTCATAACAACTTGTCATCTAGTAAAACCTCACACTTTGTGCATTTTGCAGTTGTGGGGGTGGATCGATGTGCTGTGAGTGTACAAAACCTTGCTGTAACAGCAGGCGGTAGGTGGAGAAGAAAACACGAAAAAAAATTGTGTTAGTTTGCTTTTCTGAGAAATTTAAGTATATCTTCTAAGACTGATATCAGAGCATTTAAAAATTATAAACATGCAGCCAAGTGGGAGGACAGCTATTATGAACATTGTAGAGTGTTTTATCTGAGAATGTGGTGGTGTTTTCCACTGCCAAAAAGAAATTGACATGGTATTCCACTAATAACTTGGGGGAAATACATTTTCAAGTATATGATGCAGGAAGTTATTTGACCTGGAAGGGGTGCTTAAATTTGTGTTGATTTTTAACACATTTTTATGAGGCTCTCTTGAACATTTAGGAAATACGGGTTGGAGGAGACTGGCCATGGTGCCTTGGCTCTCTGTAGTGTAACAGACTGCCCCTGTGGCATCTCTTAGATGACTCTAAAATTTTTAATTACATTTTTTAACGTCAGGTGAGGTTTGCTTTTAAGTGCACCAAACCTATAGTGAGATGAACTACTAGATGGCCTAGTTTTATTCAGACTGCATAGGGGCTGGAATATTGTAAAGCTGCGTCCACAAAGATTCTATTCCATATGCCCAGACGATAACATTTTAATGGCTAGGAACACTGTAATGTGTTCCATTTGAAGTCTACTGTTCAACTTAATATAACCAAAACGTATATATGCTTTTGGAATTGGAGCACACGCAGGTGCTTTGGCAGCAGGTTTGAAGTCGAAATATGACATATATTAATACTAGTTGTACAAAGTAGAGAACGTTATTATTATTTTTTTCAATTTTTAAATTAATTTTTTATACAGCAGGTTCTTATTAGTCATCCATTTTATACACATCAGTGTATACATGTCAATTCCAGTCGCCCAATTCATCCCACCCCCACCCCACCACCACTTTCCCCCCTTGGTGTCCATACGTTTGTTCTCTACATCTGTGTCTCTATTTCTGCCCTGCAAACTGGTTCATCTGGACCATTTTTCTAGGTTCCACATATATGCGTTAACATACGATATTTGTTTTTCTCTTTCTGACTTACTTCCCTCTGTATGACAGTCTCTAGGTCCATCCACATCTCTACAAGTGACTCAATTTCATTTCTTATGGCTGAGTAATATTCCATTGCATATATGTACCATATCTTCTTTATCCATTCACCCATCGATAGGCATTTAGGTTGCTTCCATGACCTGGCTATTGTAAATAGTGCAGCAATGAACATTGGGGTGCATGTGTCTTTTTGAATTATGGTTTTCTCCGGGTATATGCCCAGTAGTGGGATTGCTGGGTCATCTGGTAATTCTATTTTTAGTTTTTTAAGGAACCTCCATACTGTTCTCCATAGTGGCTGTATCAATTTACATTCCCACCAACAGTGCAAGAGGGTTCCCTTTTTTCCACACCCTCTGCAGCATTTGTTGTTTGTAGATTTTCTGATGATGCCTGTTCTAACTGGTGTGAGGTGATACCTCATGGTAGGTTTGATTTGCATTTCTCTAATAATTAGTGATGTTGAGCAGCTTTTCATGTGCTACTTGGCCATCTGCCTGTCTTCTTTGGAGAAATGTCTGTTTAGGCCTTCTGCCCATTTTTTGATTGGGTTGTTTGTTGTTTTAATATCGAGCTGCATGAGCTGTTTATATGTTTTGGAGATTAATCCTTTGCCCGTTGATTCGTTTGCAAATATTTTCTCCTGTTCTGAGGGTTGTCTTTTCATCTTGTTTGTAGTTTCCTTTGCTTTGCAAAAGCTTTCAAGTTTCATTAGGTCCCATTTGTTTATTTTTGTTTTTATTTCAATTACTGTAGGAGGTGGATCTTAAAAGATCTTGCTGTGATTTATGTCAAAGAGTGTTCTTCCTATGTTTTCATCTAAGAGTTGTATAGTGTCTGGTCTTACATTTAGGTCTCTAATCCGTTTTGAGTTTATATTTGTGTTTAGTGTTAGAGAGTGTTCTAATTTCATTCTTTTACATGTTGCTGTCCAGTTTTCCCAGCACCACTTATTGAAGAGACTGTCTTTTCTCCATTGTATATCCTTGCCTTCTTTGTCATAGATTAGTTGACCATAGGTGCGTGGGTTTACCTCTGGGCTTTCTGTCCTGTTCCATTGATCTATATTTCTCTTTTTGTGCCAGTACCATATTGTCTTGATTACCTTAGCTTTGTAATACAGTCTGAAGTCAGGGAGTCTGCTTCCTCCAGCTCCGTTTTTTTCCCTCAAGACTGCTTTGGCGATTAGGGGTCTTTTGTGTCTCCATACAAATTTTAAGATTTTTTTGTTCTAGTTCTGTAAAAAATGCCATTGGTAATTTGATAGGGATTGCATTGAATCTGTAGATTGCTTTGGGTACTAGAGTCATTTTCACAATATTGATTCTTCCCATCCAAGAACATGGTATATCTCTCCATCTGTTTGTGTCATCTTTGATTTCTTTCATCAGTGTCTTTTAGTTTTCTCAGTACAGGTCTTTTACCTCCTTAGGTAGGTTTATTCCTAGGTATTTTATTCTTTTTGTTGCAATGGTAAATGGGAGTGTTTCCTTAATTTCTCTTTCAGATTTTTCGTCATTAGTGTATAGGAATGCAACAGATTTCTGTGCATTAATTTTGTATCCTACAACTTTGCCACATTCATTGATTAGCTCTAGTAGTTTTCTGGTGGCATCTTTACGATTCTCTATGTATAGTATCATGTCATCTGCAAACAGTGACAGTTTTACTTCTTCTTTTCCAATTTGTATCCCTTTTATTTCGTTTTCTTCTCTGCTTGCCATGGCTACGACTTCCAAAACTATGTTGAATAATAGTGGCGAGAGTGGACATCCTTGTCTTGTTCCTGATCTTAGAGGAAATGCTTTCAGTTTTTCACCATTGAGAATGATGTTTGCTGTGGGTTTGTCGTTTATGGCCTTTTTAAAGTGGAGGTAGTTTTCCTCTATGTCCACTTTTTGGAGAATTTTTATCATAAATGGATGTTGAATTTTTTCAAAAGCTATTTCTGCATCTATTGAGATGATCATATGGTTTTTCTTCTTCAATTTGTTAATATGGTGTATCACTATGATTGATTTGCATATATTGAAGAATCCTTGCATCCCTGGGATAAATCCCACATGGTCATGGTGTATGATCCTTTTAATGTGTTGTTGGATTCTGTTTGCTAGTATTTTCATGAGGATTTTTGCATCTATATTCTTCAGTGATATTGGTGTGTAATTTTCGTTTTCTGTACTGTCTTTGTCTGGTTTTGATATCAGGGTGATGGTGGCCTCATAGAATGAGTTTGGGAATGTTCCTTCCTCTTCAATTTTTGGAAGAGTTTGAGAAGGATGGGTGTTAGCTCTTCTCTAAATGTTTGAAAGAATTCACCTGTGAAGCCATCTGGTACTGGAGTTTTGTTTGTTGGAAGATTTTTAATCACATTTTCAATTTCATTACTTGTGATTGGTCTGTCCATATTTTCTTTTTCTTCCTGGGTCAGTCTTGGAAGGTTTTACCTTTCTAAGAATTTGTCCATTTCTTCCAGGTTGTCCATTATATTGGCATAGAGTTGCTTGTAGTAATCTCTTATAATCCTTTGTATTTCTGCAGTGTCAGTTGTGATTTCTCCTTTTTCATTTCTAATTTTATTGATTTCAGGCCTCTCCATCTTTTTCTTGATAAGTCTGGCTAACGGTTTATCAATTTTGTTTATCTTCTCAAAGAACCAGCTTTTAGTTTTATTGATCTTTCCTATTGTTTTCTGTTTCTTAATTCACTTATTTCTGCTCTGATCTTAATGATTTTGTCCCTTTTGCTGTCTTTGGGTTTTGTTTGTTCTTCTTTTTCTACTTCCTTTAGGTGTATGTTTAGATTGTTTATTTGAGATTTTTCTTGTTTCTTGAGGTAGGGTTGTATTGCTGTAAACTTCCCTCTTCGAACTGCACTTACTGCATCCCATAGGTTTTGGGTCATCGTGTTTTCGATGTTTCAAAGATTTCCTCTTTGATACCTTCAGTGATCTCTTAGTTATTTAGTAATGTATTCTTAGGCTCCATGTGTTTGTGTTTTTTATGTTTTCTTCCCTGTAATTGATTTCTAACCTCATAGCCTTGTGGTCGGAAAAGTTGCTTGATATGGTTTCAATTTTCTTAAATTTACCGAGGCTTAATTTGTGACCCAAGATATGATCTATCCTGGAGAACGTTCTGTGTGCACCTGGGAAGAAAATGTAATCTGCTGATTTTGGATGGAATGTCCTATAAATATCAATTAAATCTATCTAGTCTATTGTGTCATTTAAAGCTTGTGTTTCCTTACTAATTTTCTGTCTGGATCATCTGTCCATTGGTGTAAGTCATATGTTAAGGTCCCCCACTATTATTGTGTTACTGTAGATTTCCTCTTTTCTAGCTGTTAGCATTTCCTTATGTATTGAGGTGCTCCTATGTTGGGTGCATGTATATTTATAATTGTTATATCTTCCTCTTGGACTGATCCCTTGATCATTATGTAGTGTCCTTCCTTGTTTCTTATAACATTTTTTATTTTACAGTCTATTTTATCAGATATGAGTATTGCTACTCCAACTTTCTTTTGATTTCCACTTACATGGAGTATCTTTTTGCATCCCCTCACTTTCAGTCTGAATGTGTCCCTAGGTCTGAAGTGGGTCTCTTGTAGACATCATATATATGGGTCTCATTTTTGTATCCATTCAGCAAACCTGTGTCTTTTGGTTGGAGCATTTAATCCATTCACTTTTAAGGTGATTATCGATATGATGTTCTTATTACCATTTTCTTAATTGTTTTGGGTTTGTTTTTGTAGGTCCTTTTCTTCTCTTGTGTTTCCCACTTAGAGAAGTTCCTTTAGCACTTGTTGTAGAGTTGGTTTGGTGGTGCTGAATTATCTTAGCTTTTGCTTGTCTGTAAAGCTTTTGATTTCTCCATTGAATCTGAATGAGATCCTTGCTGGGTAGAGTAATCTTGTTTGTAGGTTCTTCCCTTCATCACTTTATTATGTCACTCCCTTCTGGCTTGTTGAGTTTCTGCTGAGAAATCAGCTGTTAACCTTATGGGAGTTCCTTTGTATGTTGTCATTTTTCCCTTGCTGCTTTCAGTAAATTTTTTGTCTTTAATTTTTGCCAATTTGATTACTATGTGTCTTGCCGTGTTTCTCCTTGGGTTTATCCTGTACGGGACTCTCTGCACTTCCTGGACTTGGGTGGCTATTTCCTTTCCCATGTCAGGGAAGTTTTCAACTATAATCTCTTCAAATATTTTCTCAAGTCCTTTCTCTCTTTTCCTTCTGGGACCCGTATAATGCACATGTTGTTGCGTTTAATGTTGTCCCAGAGGGCTCTTAGGGTGTCTTCATTTCTTTTCATTCTTTTTTCTTTATTCTGTTCTGCAGCAGTGAATTCCACCATTCTGTCTTCCAGGTCACTTATCCGTTCTTCTGCCTCAGTTGTTCTGCTATTGATTCCTTCTAGTGTATTTTTCATTTCAGTTATCGTGTTGTTTATCTCTGTTTGTCTTTTCTTTAATTCTTATAGATCTTTGTTAAACATTTCTTGCATCTTCTCAATCTTTGCCTCCATTCTTTTTCTGAGGTCCTGGATCATCTTCACTGTCGTTATTCTGAATTCTTTTTCTGGAAGGTTGCCTATGTCCACTTCATTTAGTTGTTTTTCTTGGATTTTGTCTTGTTCCTTTATCTGGTACATAGTCCTCTGCTTTTTCATCTTATCTGTCTTTCTGTGAATGTGATTTTTGTTCCACAGGCTGCAGGATTGTAGTTCTTCTTGCATCTGCTGTCTGCCCTCTGGTGGATGAGGCTATCTAAGGGGCTTGTGCAAGATTCCTGTTGGGAGCGACTGATGGCAGGTAGAGCTGGCTGTTGCTTTGGTGGGCAGAGCTCAGTAAAACTTTAATCCACATGTCTGCTGATTAGTGGGGCTGGGTTCCCTCCCTGTTGGTTGGTTGGCCTGAGGCGACCCAACACTGGAGCCTACCCAGGCTCTTTGGTGGGGCTAATGATGGACTCTGGGAGGGCTCATGCCAAGGAGTACTTCCCAGAAATTCTGCTGCCAGTGTCCTTGTCCTCACAGTGACACACAGCCACCCCCCGCCTCTCCAGGAGACCCTCCAACACTAGCAGGTAGGTAGGTCTGGTTCAGTCTCCTGTGGTGTCACTGCTCCTTCCCTTGTGTCCGGATGAGCACACTACTTTGTGTGTGCCCTCCAAGAGTGGAGTCTCTGTTTCCCCCAGTCCTGTAGAAGTCCGGCAATCAAATCCCACTAGCCTTCAAAGTCTGATTCTCTAGGAATTACTCCTCCTGTTGCTGGACCCCCAGATTGGGAAGCCTGACGTGGGGCTCAGAACCTTCCCTCCAGTGAGTGGACTTATGTGGTATAAGTGTTCTCCAGTTGTGAGTACCCACCCAGCAGTTATGGGATTTGATTTTATTGTGATTGTGTCCCTCCTGCCGTCTCATTGTAGCTTCTCCTTTGTCTTTGGATGTGGGGTATATTTTTTGGTGAGTTCCAGTGTCTTCCTTTCAATGATTGTTCAACAGTCAGTTGTGATTCTGGTGTTCTTGTAAGAGGAAGTGAGAGCACGTCCTTCTACGCTGCCATCTTGAACCAATCTGGAGAATGTTATTATTGCTAAGGGAATTTAGTGAGGAAGATGTGGCTTTCAGTCCAGTAGAGTGATGCAGATAAAAGATATCTTCTGGTTTATTTGAATTAGGGATTTCATGTGATAAGCTGCATTTCTTATTTCTTACTCTTTAAAGAAATCAACATGTACTTTATGATACCTTTATTACAGATGGAAATAGAATAGTATCCCAAGATGGAGACATTTAATTTAGTCAAATTCAGCTATACAACCTTAAAATGAAAGGGAAGGGTGAGAGAAATAGCAATTTAAATAACGTGAGCAATTTCTCACACTTTTTGACACAAAGAGTGCTAAGCTGAGTGACCTTGAGATGGGAGAAGCGAATCACCTGGTGACTGAGTAGATCCCATTTCATTTCATGTGTGACTAAAGGAAGCATGTTAGGGCACTGCCCATGAGCATATGTTTAAAAATATAATATGGTTAAAATATATTTTGCATATTATAACAGGAGCCGGTAGCTGCAGATCCGTAGTGCAGTGGCATAAGGTTTGGGTTTTTTTCCCCCTGTTAATTTGCTCTGCAATTCTGAGAATGACCACTTAGGTTCCTTTCAGATTGCTGCCATAGTTCTAAGCCCAGATGGAGACTCCAGGTCCAGTGGAAAACATTCTGTTTCTTCTCTTATATTTTATTAGTGATGATATCTTCCCCCAGACACTCCCCCAGCCTGTTTCTCCTCACTTCTTCTTGGCCAGAATTGCATCACACACCTAAACCAGTCCCTGGCAAGGAAAATGATACCATGATGATTTGCTTAGATCAGCCATAATTCAATCACTGGCTTGGGAGCGGGCCCTTATTCTCTAATGCATAAGGCCAACCATTAGGTTCTGCCAGAAAAGAGGAACGGGAGTAAACAGTGGTAAGGTAGGCAAATGAGTTCTACCACATATTTACTCACTAACGTGTTGTAAAGCACTGGTTTTATTTCACATTTTTACATTCATAGTACTTTATGAAGTGGTATACTCAAGACTTCATTGTGCATTGTACTTCATGGGCAATAAAAAGGCGTTTTGTGGGGATAATTGTGACTCAGACTTTTGCCTTAAGATTGGTGTTAGAATATAATGCACACATAAGGTGAGAACTCAAGTGTAGTATCAAGATCTGCCTAAGTTTACCCTTTATCCTTCCTGGGTGTATCATAAGCATTCTCCTTAAGGATGAATAGAGAACCAAGTTTGCTGTTAAAAAAAGTTTGATCAGCAACTTACGTGTTTGTCTTTTTGGAAAGAAAGCCAGTGTAGAGTAACTCTACATTAAATAAACCTCACGAAATCTATCCAGACACCTAGCTATTCAACCAAAAAAAAGAAAAAATACTGTACCTTCTGTATACTTGTCACTGTTCTAACCATTGTGGATAGAGGACAGAATGAGACAGTTAAGGTTCCTACAGAGTTTACATTCTGTTGTGGAAAGAAAAAATAAGCAAATATGTCAACTAGAAAAAAAAAAAAACAGTAAAAAGTTACATAGTGAAAAGTGCTCTGATAACAGTCAAATGGGTGGCTGTTTTGGTGGGTCAAGTAAGTTCGCTCTGAGGAATTGGCACTGAAGCTGAAATCTAAATGAAAAGAAGGAGCCTGCGTGTGAAAGTCCAAGGAGGTGCTGGCTAAACACTGGGAATAGCTAGTGCCAAGACCTGTAGGTGGGAATGAACTTAAAATGCAGGGAGCAGAGGGAGGCAGGGAGATGAGGTCAGAGAGGACCACAGGGGCCAGATCATGGGGAATTGTGTAATCAAATGTAAAAAGATATTTATTCCAAGCACGTTGGGAAGCCATTGGAAAGTTCCATGTTGAGAAGTGATGAGCACATACTGGATGGGGTGGGGACAGTATCATAGGGAAGCAATCAAAGTACAGCTAGGGGATTAAGAGGTACAGACTATTATGTATAAAATAAGCTACAGGATATATTGTACAATGCAGAGAATATAGCCAATATTTTATAATAACTATAAATGGAGTATAACTTTTAAAATTGTGAATCACTATATTATACACCTGTAACTTATATAATACTGTACATCAACTACACTTCAATGTTTTTTTAAATGTACAGTTGGGAGGTTGTTGCCCAGGTGACAGATGTCAGTGGATAAGACCAAGGTGGTAGCAGTGAAATGTACAAAATATGTACAGATTTGGGATGTCGTGGGAAGTAGGGAAATGAGAGAAAGGATTACTCTCTAGATGTTTGGCTTAAGCTACAGAGTAGAGGGAGGAATTGTTTTCTCCTAAGATGGGTAGGAAGCAAGATTGTTGGGGAAAGGTGATGGGAAGAATCAGGAGTTCTCTTTTGGCTCTATTAATTCAGATGTGCCTCTTGTGTGCCTCTGGACATCCTGATGGAGATACCAAGTAAGCAGTTGGGTACAACAGCCTAGAGTTCCAGGAAGAAACTAGGTCTGGCGATAGAGATTTGGGAGTCATCTGCATATAAAAAAGCAGAGACGTGCCCACACAGTTATTTTAATTAATTCCACAGTGCATTGCAAAGTATAATTTGGATGACTGAAAACTGATGGGTACTTATTTATTGAAACATTTGTCTTGAAAATTTGTTGACAACATGATTTCTGAGAAATTAATTTATTGTTCATGACAAGCAGTGATGGCTCATTTCATCAAAGTTTCCCTAAAAGATAAAGAAAGTTTTATAGTATCAGCTTTGGCTTGCTTTGAAAATTGTTTTTCTACGTCATTGTTTGGAGTTAGCAATAAAATACTCTGCTTTTACTTCATAAATCAAACAAGGACACAATTGTTAAATAGTCTATATCATATTAATTAAGCTCTGAAACAAGGCAAGCATTACAGCCATTTATAACAGGGTATTGCATAAGTTGTTAATCAATGAGAAAAGCAACCAATTAACAAGCCAGTAGTCAGCATTTTGAGCAGAAGTCGGTGACTTTCAGCTTAATTAAACCTTGCAGGTGTCAGTGATGATATGAAAGAATCTTTAATCTGTTTGTGTCTAAATTGCCCCAGATCATTTTCACATCTGTACATCTTTAAGTCCTCTATGTGTTTTGAGGGAGGTAAAGGGATTTGTGTCTTAAAACACTTTACATTTTTAACAGCGCTTTTTAAAACTAAATTGTTGATGTTTCTCTTGGATTAAGACAGCAGAATGAAGTTCTTGAACTATTTCACTCAAAAAGTAATATACTTAGAGTGTTGATTAAATTCCACATACAAAAAATAATTTTTAAAAACCTGCTGAAAGAGTGAGGTTTTGTTTTGTTTTTTTTTTGTGGTACGTGGGCCTCTCACTGTTGTGGCCTCTCCCGTTGCGGAGCACAGGCTCTGGACGCGCAGGTTCAGCGGCCATGGCTCACGGGCCCAGCCGCTCCGCGGCATGTGGGATCTTCCTGGATCGGGGCACGAACCCATGTCCCCTGCATCGGCAGGCGGATTCGCAACCACTGCGCCACCAGGGAAGCCCAGTAAGTGAGTTTTTAAAGCATCCTTATTGAAGCATAATTTACATACCATTAAATTCACTTTTTTAAGTGTAAAATTTAATTTTTTTTTAGTAAATGTATAGGGTTGTACAGTCATCACCAAAGTATATTTAGAAAAGATGAAATTTTAAAGTTTGGACAAATTTATCCATGGTGCTGTTGAATTTAGCTTGCAGGGGAAGCTGGGATGTACCTAACCTTTAGAAATGACCTATAAAAGGATTGGTATGCCTTTCTTCTAAAATATTTCCATGAGTTGGCTAAAACTAACATCGAAAACAGGATTCTAGACAGGAGGAATCAAGGATTGGGATTAATTATTCTTTAAATAGTATTTAAGTAACACAGATTCTTCTGTAATTACATTATTTGGCAAAAATGAAAAATCCTAGTTCTTCACGATGCCCTTATTTCTTTTTAGGGATCATTCTCTCATGGTTAATCTGAAGAATACAAATATTATTTCCCTAATGATAATGTTCTTATTTCTTCTCAGTTATAATCTCTTTGCTGAGATGGTGTCATTTTCAAAGAGTTGCTTAGGAAATGGACAAACATTTTTACTTGAAATTTAGATAAGTGTGCATCTCAAAAATATGTGTCACATTGAACACATTCACATGAAATTATTTGAAATTTTCAAGAGCTAGATTGTGGTATGCCAAATACAAGTATCAAATAAAAATCATTATTGTAATAAAAATCAACACTTTCTATGTTTCAGGTATATTTTAAGCTAGAGATATATTTTTCTTCATCTGAGTTTTACAACAACTTGTGGAATAGGCATTTATATTGGCCTCATTCCACAAACTAGGAAAGTAAGGCACAGAGAAATTAGTTTGCTCAAGGTGCCCCAAATAGTAAGTGGCAATGCAAAATATCACCATTGTTCATATCATATGGCTTCAATTGTTTAACATCAGTAAGACCTAATAAAGTTTCATGTGTTAGTCCTAATCTAATAACAAATATGAGTTTGTTCTGAAATAGTTCTTTTAAAATTGTAAGATATTCTCAGACACATTGGCCACCTAGTGTTGTATGAAGAATAGTAAATTTGGAATCTGGAGATTTGGGTTAGAAATGATCATTCTTCTAACATAATTGCATGAACTTGGGAAATTATTTAGGTTCTTTGCACTTGTTATCAATAAAATAGAGAAGGAATTCCTTGGCTGTCCTGGTGTCTCTTTTGTATGTCTTCATAATAGCAACATGGTAGCCACATCACATTGCCAGGGAGTTTCTGTTCACTGTCTTTCCATAACAATAGGGACCTTAACAGTAGGGACCACATCTTTTTATCTTTGTATCTCCGGTATCGTTGAGGATACTCTCTGTCATCTCAGAAGTACATGTTCATTATGTGCAGAAATAGAGTATAAAGGAAGAGATAATATTATATATCCCCCAAGGAGTTGTCATCAAGATCAAATATGATAATACAGGTGACATGCTATTCTTGGGCTCTTGCTACCAGCTGTAGTTGACTGAAAATACCAATATGGGGCTTCCCCTAGTAGCAATATATATTGATTCATAGGCACAGATGCAACGTAGGAACCACACGGGGAGTAAATATTTTCAAACAGATAGCTTGAGGAATAGATAAAGAACATTCCACTCTTCACGTATGGGGAAAACATGTGCGGCATCTGTGTCTATCTTGATTTTCTGCTTCTATTATCTCTTAAAGTTATTCACAATTTCTTATTAGAGACCAAGTGTGGTCATTGGGTCACAGTTGTAAAATGGTTGACATCAGAAGAACTATTTGATTTAGTAATGAAAAAGGGCAAGTCATATTGAATCTAGTTCTAGGGATCACACACTTTATTTCATGACTCTTTTTTTTTTTTTTTTTTTTTTTTTTTGCGGTACGCGGGCCTCTCACTGTTGTGGCCTCTCCCCTTGCGGAGCACAGGCTCCGGACGCGCAGGCTCAGCGGCCATGGCTCACGGGCCCAGCTGCTCCGCGGCATGTGGGATCTTCCCGGACCAGGGCACAAACCTGTGTCTCCTGCATCGGCAGGCGGACTCCCAACCACGGCACCACAGGGGAAGCCCCCTGACTCTTTTTATATCCTTACAGAGAAGGCTTTTTATGTGCTGATGAAGAATATGAGGGAACAAACACTTTTTCCTTGAAATGTTTTTTGTATTGATCAGATATGTTAATAACATAACATAGACAGTCTACCAGGGCTCTGACTGCTTATAGCTTTTCTGGCCACAAGACAGTGCAGAGCATTTGTTATGCCTTCTTTTTCCCAGAAGTACTCAGAGCTGATAGCTTTAACCCTCTCAATTTTGAAATCTCTTGTTCTTTGATAGAAACTATGCTCTTGTTTCTGTACCTGGTGTTTTTTTTTTTTCTAATATAAAAAAGAGTATAAAGTTTTCTTTTTTCTAGTATAAGAGTATCGCTCTGCTCCAAATGTGTACTCAAGCAGTGACTTGTTCTCTTTCCCAGTCCCTGGGGAGCTTTGAAAATTGTAAGCTGGTCATTCATTTGGTTGTACTAAGATTGAGTAATTGAAAGCAGGGCAACGCTGTACTATATAAAATCATATTTGACTTTTTGCTTAATACAACTCTAGCTGAGCTACTCTAGTGATGCAGAAAGTGGTTTTGAATTTAAAATATTTATTAATTTATCAAGAGTACATGGAAATCTAAATTATTGGACTTGTGGAGTAAAATAATAACCCTATACCTTTAATATGCTGATAAAAGATTCAGTAAATGTTGCTACAAGTTGGATTTAATCCTTTATAATTGCTTGGGTTTAAGTGAAAAATCTGTTTACACAAGAAAGTCCTTGTATAGGATTAATAGGATTTTAGGAAATCTGAAACCCTCACTTACAGACAAAATAGACACATCACTAGCCTCTGTAATAACCCCGTATCATTATCCCTCCTTTGAAACAAGACATTCAAACTCCAGAGCACTCCTGTTAAAAATTGTTTGGTTAGGTGTGATTTTATCTTTTAGACCCCTTTCCTGGATGTTTAACAAAAGAAGACTCTACGTTGTAAGAGAAACGAACCTAAACATAAAATAAAGACTTGGGCCTCCCTGGTGGCGCCGTGGTTGGGAGTCCGCTTGCCGATGCAGGGGACACGGGTTCGTGCCCCGGTCTGGGAAGATCCCACATGCCGCGGAGCGGCTGGGCCCGTGAGTCATGGGCACTGAGCCTGTGCGTCCGGAGCCTGTGCTCCGCAACGGGAGAGGCCGCAACGGTGAGAGGCCCGCATACCGCAAAAAAAAAAAAAAAAAAAAAAAGAAAGACTTGATATCTGGTTCTAGAAAGTATATATTTGAACTTGGGTCAGTACTGGACCTCACTGAATCATAAGTTCAATCTTTATAAAATGAAATAATAAAAATTGTGTCTGCCGAATAAGGTTGTTGGGAAGATTAGATTACATGGGAAAACTCCTGCAAAAACATTGACATCTTGTCAGACACGTAGAACGTTCTCAGTAAATGTCAGCAGCGCCCATTCTCCTCCCACTACTCCTGCTCATCATCTTCAATGGGTATAAAAGTACAACAGGAGGGGGACTTCTCCGGCCGTCCAGCCGTGAAGACTCCAGGCTTCCAGTGCAGGGGGCACGGGTTCGATCCCCGGTTGGGGAACTAAGATCCCACGTGCTGTGTGGTACGGCCAAAAAGTTAAAAAAAAGTTAAAAAAAAGAAAAAAAAGCCCAACACGAGGAATCGGGACTGGACTGAGTCTGCTTAAGAAAATTCTGGAAAGGAATAGTCTGTGCTGCCGGAATTTTGGTTATAATTCTCAGATGTGTGTCACCCTATTTCAGTAACGATCTGTGAAAATACCTGGATGGTTCTTAACTTGTATTTTATTAAAAACGCAAAAAAGTATAAGTGGAGAAGGACTTAATGAACCTCATGGAATGAAAGCCAAATACAGTTTATATGCATTTAACTTGTATAGTTATAAGGAATTTTTTCAGTGCATTATGATACATTCTGCTTTTACAAAAATACTAGTGAAAACCTTAAGCGACTCTGGCCACAAGAATGAATCCTAGTCAGCTTCATTTTAGACTTCTCCAGAAGGGTGATGTCCTCCCTGGCTCCCTTTCCATGCCCTGCACGGGACTTGCTCCAGACCGTTACATGCTGTCGTGTCACATCTGGATTTTGAGGCTCATGTCCTGCTCTGTAAAATCGCAAGCTTGCTGCGTACTTAAGCGCATGAAGTTCTCATTAAGGGATCCTTTGTCAGAGAGAGTGCTGAGGCACTTTGTTTCATTTCTGCCCTAATTATTAGAAAATACCCCCTTTCTCTAAGTCCACTCTTGATCTGCATGTCGGCCTTTTGCTTTGCTGTTTCAAGGTTCTGCTTTTTATGGTGTGTTCTTTACTCACTGTGACTAGATGAGGGGATTTTTATATTTGTTACCTTTTGCTAAAAAAGAGTAACTTCTAGATGGGAATCTGAGCTGTAAATGTAGTCCTCATTAGACAAAAGATAAAGACTTCACTTTGCCGGAGTGGTACCAGGAGACCCTTAGCCGCAGTAAATGTGATGTAACCCTTTTAAGAAAATCACACAAGTTACAGGACTAGCAGTGGCTAAAGCTGTTGTTGCTCAATAAAGATTCGTTGAGATGAGTTCCGATAACTAAGAATCTTTACGCAGATGTTGAATGGCCTGTCATGGGCATCACAGAGGGGTAATGATTTCAAAAATTTACCTTTCTTTTGAAGGGCATTCAATTAGTATAATTTATTATATTGGGAAAGTCATCAATTCTGATTCTGAGGTATAGAGTAGTATAGATGTAGGACAAGTATGTTTTGCAGTAGAGGAAGACTGCTGAAAAACCTGGAACATGTGAGCAATTATGGAGGAATAGTAGTACTTAATATAATTATTATTGTTTATTGAATGTGTTAATATGTAACACACCTTCTGAGAAATCCCTTACATACATTATTTTAAGAGCGCCTATTCCACAATAACCATAAAAGAGAGAGTATTAATATATTCATTTATAGATGAAGTAACAGAAACTCAGAAAGGTCAGTATCTCACCCTAGATCACACAGCCAGAATGGAAAAGCTAGGATTTCAACCCAGTGCACTCTGACTCCAAAACAAGTGCTCTTAAGGATTGGATCTCCTAGTATGAAAAGTAGGTCTAAAGAGGACAGTGGGGACACATATCTGTTTTCTTTTTCTTACCCAATATCAATTCTGTATTTATAACTAGTAATTTTTCTATAGCTATCAAAGAATTACCTGTAAAGGAGTGGACGAAATTAAAGATCCATGCTGTGTTTTGGAAGGCAAATTTTCTTTCACCTTAAGAAATGATGCAAAGGTTGTAGAAAGATCATTCTAACCCAAATATGATGAAATCCTTTCATATTCACCTCATTCAAGGATGATAATCTGGTGTGTCTGTAAATACTGAATATTAGCTGCTTTTTTTTTGAACATTAGCTTCTTGAAAAATCCCTTTTTGAGATGAATCCTCTTTTATTTCCATTTTTATTCTCATGTTTTCTTTCCTGACTTCCTGCCTCCTTGTTTTGCCCATTCATGGTCCATATATTTTTGTCATTTTAACTCCTCATCTTGAAGCTCCACAATCATTTCTGAGTTTTATGGATCAGTGCACAGATATTCTGGTGGTGTGTGCTATTAATCCTCCTCCACCACGTGGCCATTTTACCAGGGCTTTGGGGTGATATTTAGCTGTTACTGTGGAGCTTCCTTCTGGAATCTAGACAGAAGGGGGGCAGGGGAGGTCAGGGGAGAGGTAAACGTAAATCAGCTTTGAACAAACAAGCATGATGAATGCTGGTTCCCAAAGTGCTCTGCCTTTTGTCAAACTCCTATTTAGCAGAGAGGGCTGTGTGGCGTGAATGATGAATCATAGAACTGCTCCCTGGTGAAAGAGCAAGCATGGGAACTACTGCAGTAGCACAGTCGCTTGGATACATCATAGGGCTTGGGGATACAGAGTGAAAACCAATGGTATCTGTATCGGCCTGAATGAAACAGTACAAGGAGGAGCACACTGTCCCTGACTGGGAAAACCAAGTCAGTCAAAGGAAGGTGAGCCTGGAGAAGCAGAGTAAGATACAGTACACCCGGGTTTCTTAACCAGCGGCCACAGATGGAAGAAAACAAAACAAAGCCAAACAAACAAAATCCCAATTCTGTATTCATTCACCTTTCACTGAAATTTAGCATTCCCTTCAGTTATGAATGTAGATAATAATCATGGAATTACGATCAGTTACTGTACCTTCACCACCAGTAGAAATCACTGATTTATTTATATGTTGTTAATAGTTATTACAAATATCTCAAAATACTTTTATGATATTCACTACTTTGAAAGTTTAGTAGTTATTATAGTCACCTTAGAAATGTATATTTTATCACACAAGCTTAAAATATTTTATAATCATTTCATTATAAATGGTTGCCTCTGTAATTCTATATATATGTTTTTTGATGTCCAAAAACTACTAGTCTAAGAACCCATAATTTTCACTTAAGTATCAAAAGGGTCCATAGCACATAAAAAAGCTACGAACTCTTACAGTAGGTATTGTTTTTAATGTTAGATGAAGTCTGACTTCTAAAGGGCTTAATTTTTTTTTTTTTTAATGTCTGAGGAAGCAGAAGTTGTACTTGGATATATTCAATGTGATATGTGTTGCCACGTCAGCATCTACCGTGAATAAAAATTAATTTGGGGAGTAATGCCTTACCTTTGACTTATCAAAGCTTGCAACCTGGATGCTAACCCAGGAACATGGCATGATTTTCAGACTAATCAATAGTAATCTACGCCCATATTAACGTTTACTTTCATTATGCAGGTACAGTTTGAATTGTGATTAATAGTCCTGGTTCTAGAAGTGGAATTCCTAGATGTCAACTTTAGCTACTACTTTATTAGATGTGTGGTGTTGGGTATATCTTATTTTACCTTTATAAGCCTCAGTTTTCTCATCTATAAAACTGGGAATAATAGCATTACCTAAATTATAGGGTTGTGGTGAAGGATAAAAGAAACAATGTATTTAGAGCACTTAAAACAGTTATAAATACATAGTGCTTAAAACAAAATCACCAGTATTGTTTTTAATACTATAATTATGTGTGTAATAGGAATTGCTGCCCACCACCATCTTCATCCTCCAAAAATTTAGTAGGTCCCTAAAAACCCACGCTCCCTCACCCCAGGATGCCACAAGAGTAGACTCGGTCATTTGGAGCATCCTGGTACCTACCTCATATGATAGCTTATCATATAATCAACCTATATTCTACTTTTAAAATTAGCCTCAATAAATATTGGGTCATTATACAGGAATACTTATAAAGTATATGTAAGTTATAAAGAATAACAATGTAACGGATACTAATGACAGTTTAAGGAAAACATCATTACCATTATCTTTGAAATTCCCAGAATGCTTCTCTATGATCCCAGGTTCTTTCCTCCCCACAGTTGTAACCACCAGCCTGAATTATGTTTAATAGTCTACTGCTTGCTTTTACAGTTTTATCACGCATATCTACAAATAAATATAAACTTGATGTGAATGGAGTCATACCGAAATTTGTGATTTCCTTTTTTCACTCAGTTTAAGTTCTAAGATTCATCCATACTGTTACAGTTAGCTATAATTCATTTTACTTTATTTTCTCTTTTCTATCATTTTTCTCTGACTGGATGTATCACAATTTATTATCCATTTACTACTGATAGCCTTTTTATTTGCTAGTAATAATAAGTGCCACTATGAATCCTGCCATATATGTCGCCTGTTGTCCCTGACTCTAAGAAGAATTACTGAATCTAGTGTATCTTTACCTTCACAGTAAAGATAATTTGAAATGCAGATAATTCAAAATTGTTTTTCAAAGGATTGTTCTAATTTAATTTCTACCAGCAGTGTCTAATTGTATCAGTTCCTTCACATTCTTGCCAACACTTGATATTGTCAGACTTCTGCACATTTAACAATCTGTTAAGTTTGAAATAGTATCACAGTATGATTTTAATTTGGAATTTATATTTTTATTTCTTTATAGACCATTTATGTTTTTTCTGTGAATTGCCAATTCAAGTCATTAGATACTTTTCTTCAAGATTATTTGTATTCTTCATAATTTGAAGAAGTTCTGGACACTATTCTTTGCTAGATATATGTACATGTGTATATAAATAATATGTCTTCCAGTTTGTAGTTTGTTGCTGGCCTCTTCCCATTTATTTGGAGTCTTTTGAAGAGCAGAAGTACTTAGTTTTGCTATAGTTGAGGCTGTTAAGCTTTTTCTGTATGATTGTGCCTCCTGCCCTGTGTAAAAAATTCCACAATGTACTTTTCCTAATGGTAAAATGGATCAAATAAAAATTCCACAGTCTACTTTTCCTAATAGTGAAATGGATCAAATAAAACTCTTTCTATCATTAAAAGAGGAAAAATAACACAAGGGAAGAGGAAAGAGTTGTCTTGGAGTTGGTTCTGTTTACATTTTTTTCTGTAATTTTTTTTTTTTTTTTTATTGAACTATCGTTGATTTACAGCTTTTTACAGTTTTCGTCTGTGACTGCACTGTGGGTAAAAGCCAGAAACTTGCTTGTGACTACCCAGATTATTTAAAGAGAATCTTTAGTTAATAAAACTGTAATGTTTCTGTGGTGTCCACCTCTTATTTAACTTACAGAGTTTAGATTACCCATTTTTACTCAAATATACTAGATGCTAGAGATATAAAGACTGTCATAAGGAGGGGAGGCATGTGCCTGGGCTTCTACATCTGGATAGCACATCTCACAGTTACCATGTGACTGGGGCGTGATTCAAGGGTGATGCACAGAATTACATCTGCATTTCCTTTATAATCTTAGTATTTGCTGTGTCTATATCCAGTTTATACTTGGTCCTCAATCCCCACTCTGCTCATCTACTTAGTATAATTTGGTTTATGCCTCCTCTTCCTGCTGGTCTAAACATACTGTCAAGGCAGGATCTAACCATCCTGCTTTGGCTGAGTTTGAGGAGTTTCCTGGGATGCAGAGCTCTCAGTACTAAACTCAAGCTCCAGGCAGCTGGGACAAGTTGGTCACCCTCCTTTGAGGACAAGAACTGTATATATTGCATCTTTTTTATGTTGTACAACTGTTTTCACAGTGTTTCCACATAGTCAGCTGTTTTTAAAAAAAAATGTGTTTTACTTTAAAATGGGAGATACTTAGTTCTGATTTGGATTCTACTGAGTCTTTTTACAAGTTATGTTTTTTTCCTAGCATATAATTTCATTAAGGTGGCATTTTTATTAAGTATGTTTAATCTTTTTAATCTGGTGCCTTTAGGGTGACAGTGGACTTCCTTTACTAGCAGGGTCTACCTCCGTATGAGTGATGTATCCATTAGCCAGCACGTATTTTTTTTTTTTCATTTTCACAAATACATCGCAGGTTACTAATTAAAATAAATTTACTATGAATTGCAATACTAATTAACAGTTTCATTAACATCTTGCAGACTTTAATTGAAGATACTGATTTAGTTTTTGTTCTATCGTCAAATGTCTCTCTTTAGAATCATACAAGTTTTAGTTGTGAAGTTTTTGACACTGTTGAATTATCCTGGAAGTGACATTTTTGTGTACAGATTGATGAGGGATTTGCTTCATGGTGTAATTTTAGAGGTGACTGAAATGGCTTCTGTAGCTGGCAGTATGTCTAACACTGGCCTAGTGTGTGCCTTAAACTCACCAATTTTTACCCATACGTTGGTTAACCCTGGTTGCCTAAACACCAATGCCTTGAGGAAGCTCAGCATATTAAGACAGTTGGATTAGTACCCCTTGTGGCAGAAATTAGTTTATCAGCTGCTTTCCAAAGTAACAGCATAGAAGAGAGAAAATTTGGACAAGAAAGGAATTGTAAGGCAGCAGGTCGGAAGCAGTCATCGGGAACACAGAATGGCAGGCCCAGAAGACTGTGGCTGCATGTTTGGGAGATGCAGTAGGGCACCTTAAGGGTATTAGCTCCAGAGACCAACTTTGCTATTCCACAATGCTCTGATCTTGGGACAAAAAATAAAGACTTTAAAAGGTTTGATTCATGAGATTATTTTCCACTTCAGATAGAATGCAATAGATATCTGATGTAGTTTTGTTCTAATCTAAGTGACTATTGAGAGAAGATTTCCGGATTTCTCTGATTGCCATCAGTAGGCAATGATGAAGTGGGATTTTTTTTTCCCTAGTTGCCTTTTTCAGTGCCAGTGAAATGAGAGCAAGGCTCTCTACTCTCTCAAACTGGAAGGAAATCAGATCTGAATCTTTAAAAATCAGTTGAATGTCCTTCAACCTGTAGTTCCATGTCTGGTTTGTACAAAGTGGTAACTGCCTTATTCAAAGCCACCTAATCATGTTCTCTGTGATAATTCAGAGCTGGACATATCAAAAAGTGCTATAAAAAACTCACAAAATAATTTTTTTTTATCATGCTCATTTAAAACTGGACAAAACCAAAAAGTTTTTAACTCACGATATAATTTTTTTTCTGAGAAAATGTTTCCCAATTATGTGGCAAATAGATTAGGGTAACTGTTAGGATAATAATCCAACTACTGCTACTATGGACCTTAGAATAATTTAATTTTGTCAGTTATCATTGGCTATAGTGAAATTATATCTTAAGGTAATATATCCAAATGGGCGTCTCATAGATTGAATTGTGTCCTCTCCATAATGAAGCCCTAATCCCTAATGTAAGTATATGTGGAGACAGGATCTTTATAGAGGTGATTAAAGTTAAATGAAGTCATAAAGGTAGAGCCCTAATGCAATAGGACTGGTGTCCTCATAAGGAGAGGAAGAGGTGGCAGGGATGCGTACACAGAGAAATAGCCATGAGTGGACACAGAGAGAAGATGGCCATCTACAAGCCTAGGAGAAAGTCCTCACCAGAAACCAACCCTGTCCACACCTTGATCTTGAACTTCCAGCCTCCTAAACTGCAAGAAAATAAATTTCTATTGTTTAAGCCATGCAGTCTGTGGCATTTTGTTGTGGCAGCCGTAGCCGACTAATACAGCACCTAACTTTAAAATAAACATTTTGAAAACACCTCGTTTTCCCAGGGCAGATTATCACTGCTTGACTTATGAATTAGATTCTCTGTCTTCTATTAATGGCCTTTGACCTTAGTCCTTTCCATCCCAGGTTCATAGACTGACTTCTTGTCCTCCCTGTGGGTACTCCAGCCGTTTGGTCTATTGACAAGACTTTGTAAGTTTAATACGAAGCAGAAGGCCCAGGTTATAACATTGCCCTCCTTGGTGATCTGACAGGGTGCATAGTCCCTCCTCTAGGCCTCTAAGATTCCTGACACATGCTTCCAGGTTTTTGTCATCCCTGAAATTGCTTGACTCTATAATAATTGAATTACTTCAATTCAAATGATGCCTGATGCTGTGGTTTGTTTTATGGTTTTCCTAAAGGGGGAACTTGTGGATTGTTACAGAGGCCATGATACTCTGGGATGAAATTATGCTACAAACTCCTATTTATCCGTGGTCATCCTCTACTCTCCCCAAAACTCAATTGGAAATTTTTCTGTATGTTTCTCTGTAAGATAACTTTTATCCTCTACTTAGTAATCTTTTTTTCTTTATCAGGGCTGGGAAAACTAGAGCTTTGGGCCAAATCTGGGCCTACACCTGTTTTTTGTCAGTGAAGTTTTATTGGAACAAAACCGCACTCATTGGCTTACATGTTATCTACGGCTGCTATCATGCTACAATGGCAGAATTGAGATGTTGCAAAAAGAGCAAAAGAGACCATAGGAGCCTAAAATATTTGCTACCTCTGCATCCATATATTACTAACACATTCACTATCTATATTAAATTAAAAAATTAAGGAAAAAACTTCAAATCCCTGGCTGTATACTGACATTTTTGCTTGATAGCCCCAATATACTCCAATCCCTTATTAATATGTAAAGCATAAATAATGCTGAGAAACTATAACTTAGTATTGTTAAATCTTTTCTTTCAAATTATAGAAAAATTTGAGAGAAATTAATATGACATATCTCTAGGAGCATGTTTTTATATATAAATATTTATATATGCCATGTGTTTAATAAAATCTTAGGACCACTAGGATTTATTGAGTAACTTCCCTTTTTAAAACAAGTATAAAACTTAAAATCAAATAAATATTCTCAGTACAGGAGTCTTATTAGCACAAAGATGTACCTGGGTAAAGACACAGTTATTCTCTGCACTTCATCAAGCAAGTTCTCAACTTCATTAAGAGATGGTATATGTTACTTTCATCTTATCTGCCCTCTACTCATTTATTACCAGTTGACCAAGTTACAAAAGACTTTCTTTGTATTCGCATCAGATCTCATCCATATTGGCTGATGTGGGAGTAGTAGTAGTATCAGGCAAAGTTTCTCATCCCTTCTCCAGAAGCTAATTAAGTCTTGAAGGTGTTTCCTAAGAGTGATGGCTCTCAGGCAGTGTTTTATGGTTCATTTCCACATTTGTCATTACTAACTGCTAAGAAGCCTAGATTACTAGGTCAGGAATCTAGCTTAGGGGAATGAAAAAATGGCAAACAGTCACTCGAAGCTTAAAATCCATACAGTGTGACAGGTTATTGCAGTGAATACTTAGTTTTGAGAGACTTCATTTATTATGTAGTAGCAGAATGCAGTTAGCGGAATGCTTCTGTCAGTGAACCTTACAAAATGTTTTAGTAACCCCCAGAGATTAGCTGGATGTTCATATACACTGTACGAAGGAAACAAGTTTGACACTAAAAACTATACATAATTCAGTGAAAATAAAATACCCCTAAGAGTTACCATGTACTCTAGAAAGCCCATTGGCCGTCCAGAGCCCGATGTTGGTCACTCATCTCCACCATCTGGCTCCATGCTGGTTCTTGTGTCTTAATCATAGTTTTGACAATGTACCAGGCCCTATACTAAGGGATTAACTTATAAATAATTGGATTTTTATTTTTCTTATCTGAGAATATTGAAATCAGGTTAACCAAGATGCCTTAGGTAAAATCTGATTCAAACCCAGTGTACAAGAATCTGAAATCTGTGCTGTGTTTAAAAATTATTTCTTGTTGAGCTGCATTGTGTTTACCTTCTCTTCTAATCTATAATCCCATGAAAGGCAGAGACAGTGTTTTATTAATTGTTTAATTCCCCTAGTGCTTATCAGGTGCATTTCCCACACGGTACAATCATATCTTATTCAGAACTTTATTTTTAAAAACAGTGCAGAGACAAAATTACTTTTCAGAACCTTTTGGGAAAGGGACGTGTTGGAGATTGATATATTACTTCTCAGTAAATCCAACACTTCTGAATTTCCCCTTAACACTGGAACAAATTCCTGTTGAGCATTAGATGAAGTACTTTTCTTATCCTCAGTGGCCATGTTGTACATAAAATATGCTCCTTCATACACCAAAATCACGCTCAACATGGCTGTGAGAGGCATGCAGAGATCAAGGCTTACTCAAAGCGTTTCAGGTTTATGTCTCTCTTCGCATGTGCATTGTAGGGCACAGAGTCATGAAGAATGTTCTGAGCAGGATCCCCACGTGAGCTCCTTAGGTGTGATTTAATTCATGTAAAATAAATTCACCTGTGTTCCTAAACCATTGTACCAGGTGGTACATCTCAAGTTTCTTTAGCACTTCTCTGTGCACCATCCACATTGTATGCGCTTTGCAGCAGTAGTTCTCACGACACTGAACAAGACCTATGTTACCATCTTTGTTTTAGGGGTGATGAAACTGAGGGGTAGAAAAGTTGGGTCAATTCCAGAGTTCAATCTGCCATTGAGTGCCAAAATGAGCATTTAAACACCACAAATGCTCTTAACCGACCAAGCTGCACTGCCTGAAGTTCTCAATTAGTATATGTTGATGTTGACGGAAAAACTGCAAGTAATAAAAAGTATATTGAATTTAACACTGTACAGTAGCTACTTTTTGCTTCAGGTTCCTTTTTTAAAATAATTCTTCTGTATATTTATTATTTCCATAGTCCAAAAAGTGATTTAAGGTAGTAAAATCCTCAGTCATCTGGACATAGGAATCTGGTCGTGTAAACCTTAGCTGTATCCCACCTACCGTATTGCACATGGTGCTTTATGTGAGCATCACCCCCACTTTACTGCAAAGTTGTGCAGAGCAATCAGGGTCCAGGCCCACTCATTAGTCATTGGATTCATCATCAAAAGGGTTTGCCTTTATCACACAAACAGTTGTGTCTTTCTCCCACTTCATGAGTCACATTCATTGCTGTGTCTCCAGTTCTGTTCCTGCATGTATTTAATACACAGAGATTTCAACAAATGTGATGACGTATTTGTTGTGCCTAACTTTAAGAGTGAAGATTTCAGCCTAGTGGACTTGGTGCCATAAACATGTTCGTTTGTCATGTTTGTAGAGGAATCCAAACTTGATTTTAGGCTTCAATCCTTTATGAAAATTCAGTCTTTTTCAATCAGGTGGGGATTTTTCTGAAGACATCTTTTATCTCTCTTTTTTTGGTGATGATAATGTAATCATAAAAACAGCTAACTAGGAGGTGTCATGCAAGCAATCACAGTAGTCTGCAGCCTGTAAAAGTCTTTTTGAAAGCAGAAGCACTGTGTTTATAACCTTGCTGGCATGGGGTTAATTCAGAAAGTTGCTTGGTCTTTAGCTCTTGACCTCAAAATCTATGTCCCTATAAGGAAGGAAAGAAGGGGGATGAAAGTATCTGCTCTGTCACTTCTCAGGAAATGAAAAGAAGAAATGCGACACTCAGAGTCAAGTAATATAGTGGAAACACGAATTTTCTACTGTTAAGTGCCATTACCTTCAGACGTTGTTGATATTGTAGATAAAGAAATGCTTACCTACTCTCTACAAATCATACCTACCCCTTACAATCATTGCTTTTCGTGACCAGGGGAACACAGTGGTTGCAAAACGATTTAAATTGTTTCTGAGTTCTTTGGAGGATCTCATGTAAATTCATTAGTAACTCTGGAACCAGCTACTATGCATTTAAGTAATGAAAAATGTATTAGTTTCACTATAAAAATGTATTCGCTTCCACTCTGTAGTCAAATGAAAAATGTATTAGTCTCTATGTATAAATGCATTAACATTCACTCTCTGGCATTTTCTCTTAGACGTTACTCCACTTGAACTAGTCTGTAATGCAAACACTTCTTAAAGTCTCAATGCTGAGGAATTACACTTTAAAAAAAGATTCTCTTAAGTAGCAAGAAGTATGTGTGTCTCCAGTGGTGTTTGTTTATTATAGAAAATAAGCATTCCTTCCTAAGAAAATGTTTCAGAAAATACTCGCTGCTGGGTTTTTATAGAGACAATAGTATGATTTTTAAAACTCTGTAAATAAATACATACATTAATCATTTGGAATTTCAAAAAAAATCTAGAATTGGGAGATAAAGATATTCTTTTAAGTGGAAAGACATGGCATAAGCCACTCCATTATTGAAAAGATTCACTTTATGTCGTAACTAAATTTGTATCAGTAAGACATATTCCTCTGCACCATCCAGGGGAATTTTTTAATTTTCATGGAACATTTTTTGTGTTGAACATTATTGTTGCACTAAGTTTAAACTGAAACCTATTCATTCCTTACTTCCCTATTTAACACCACCACTCTGGATAACTGTTAAAATCCCTTCCCCTCTGTATCTCCTTGAAAAAATAGCCTGTTATGTTTGATGGGTCAATCTGACAATCTCCAAAGAAAGATAAATCAAGTTAGAAAAAAGGAACGTGTGAGATATCAAAATGTAATTTGCAATCAAGGTATTTTCTCTTAATTTTTCTAGTTCCCATACACTTTTTTCTTTATTAACATTTTAGTCATGCCTCATCTTCCATTAAACTGTAGTTTGAAAACAGTTTAAGAGTCAATAAAAGGTATTCTGTCTCTGTATATCTACAGACACATTGATGTATCTGTACGTACATAACCTCTATCCCCCTGACTCCTTCGCCTGAGATCCTTCGCAGGATCTCAGTTCTCTGCCCTTCCGTTCTCCAGTTGTTTTGGGAACTCCCACCAGGGGTCCCTTGAAAGTGCCCACAGAAGGACGTGCAAGCTGGAGGCCACCCAGCACTGCCTTGTTCTTTTCCTACTCTAGCTTCCTCTGGCTATGTTCAGGGGTTGTGATAATCTGTAATCTTGATGGGAACTGCCTCCACCCCTCACAGAAAGAGGAAAAGAGAGCTAATCCCAGATGCTCTCAGTACTTCCTGTCATCAGGACGTACTCCATCCCCTCTCCTCTCTGTCCCCTCTCTTACTGCTGAACCAGTTAAATATGCCTTTTTAACTTACAGAAGATAGAATGTTGACAGTCTTTAGGGATTGTGTAATCATTTTCCCAAAGTCTTACAGTTTACAACCTGATAGGGATCTGTTCACTACAAAGAGAAGAAAACCCAGGAACTGATGATCTCTACTCCTTAAATTCTCTGAGTTAACCTGGAAATGAAGTGGTTTATAAAATAAGTTTTTCTTAATGTATTTTGTTATTGGGTAGTTTCCAAAATGCCCAGCCTAAACTCATACCGGTTCATTATTTTACAACTGCCCCCCTACTCCTCATATCAACAGTGAAATCCAAACAAGTTGATAAAATCCTAACAGAATCACAAGCATGAGGTTTTTAAAAGCATCAGATGTTTTGAAGACTATTTTCTATTTCATTCAAATGCATTTTCTGCTGAAGGACAACACAGTATTAACTATCTCGAGGGCAGTTGCTTTAGAATTAACAATACTCCCACATATACTTCTCTCTGTCTATTTTTAATTATTTGTAAATGCAGTGCGTAATTTCCATTTTTTAACACACACGGGGTTTTTAAAAAGTTAAGCTAGTGTCTTCCTTTGCCCTACTTCTAAGACAGGCAGAATACACACATTTTGGTTACTATTGAATTTGAAAGGCACACCTGGAACCAGAAGTCTTTGCACTTTTCAACTGTATGACCTTGAACAAAATTGTTAATCTATAAATTCTAGCTCTACAGTCGAGGTAGATAAATGATAGTCTATAATGAGTTATATGTATAAACTGTCAAGCAGAGTGCAACACATATTGTGGGAACTAAGCAAATGGTAGCTGTTGTTTTCCTCAAGCTCGACTTTAACTTCTAGCTCTTTAGATAAATTCCTCCATTGGCCCTCTCATTGGCTTCGGATTCATCATGTCTCTGTGTATGCTGCCGACTGAAATAAAAACACACAAGGGAGAGCTGTGAGTTTCAGTTTTATATGGGGACTTACTGAGGACTATAGCCCAGGAGACAGCCTCTCAGATAGCTCTAAGGAACTTCTCCAAAGGGGTAGGTCGGGAGGTCAGTATAAACTTCATTTTGTCAAAGGGAGTCCGTGCAACCAAGTGCACATCTAAGTAGAAGTTTGCTGCTAGTCACGGGGAACAGGTATCTTAGTTAATAGTTTTAGTGTTTTCTAAATATGGGAAGATGCAAGAATCCAGGTTCATAAAAAATTTCTCCTGGAAATATCCAACTATTTGAAGGCCTGTTCTGCCAGTTTTCCCAGAGTACAGGGTGCTTCATTCCTGATCTCCACCCTGAACTCCTTTCAGAGTGTGTTAAAGGTTAGCAGTAGCTAATGTCTCAATCCTTTTAGTGCCTGATGGCTAGTGACATGCTTCAGCTGGCCATGCTTAAAATCTCTCAGTGTAATATTGTGACTTATAATAAGAAATCTATGTATATGGTTTTCATCGTCATTTCTGGCACAGAGATCCAAAAACCCTAAGTGGTGAGAGTGATAAAGTCGTCTTAACATTTATAACATACCCCTTTGAACCACACCTGTGGTCCTATCTACCTCCCTCCACAATCATGGGTCTGTTTATCCTGTTCCATGTTTTCTTTTTTCTATGACATTTATAAGAATTTTCACCTACCATATATTTTATGGATTATATTTGCTTATTGTATTTCCCTCTTGCTAGAATATAAGCTCTTCAAAGGCGGACATCTTTGTTTTATCCACTCATGTATCCCAAGTACCAAGAACAGTGCCTACCACAAAGCAGGCACTCAGTAAATTCTTCTTGAATGAATACATGAATAAATGAGTGAGACTATCTGAAGTAAATGCCTCTGGAAAAGTTTAGTACATTAGTGTTTTGTTGGGGGAGGAGGGAGGTTTGTTACTACTGCTGTTTCGATGCAAGGTTGGAATACAGAAGGGAAAAGAGAATCTTACCAGTTATCTCCCTTTGTGCAGATAAAGCCAAATGACTGAATGGTAGACCAAACTGACAGCTTGTTTGGACATTTTTAAAAATAATAGCTTAAGGAAAAACTAAGCTATTTGACTTCCACCTCCTCTCCCCTTGCTACAGCTGGAATTGTCAAAAAGGCACATAATACGCACTTGGATTTTTAAAAGAACTTAGTTAATTGAATTCAATGAACCAAAAATACAATGAAAATCATCAACATTTACATGTAAAACAAAATCTGTTTTTGTCTGACTTACAGGGGGCGTAGCTGGGGACTAAAGGATTACAAGCAAGTAAGAGAATGATCTGACATTGCTTTTCTTTCCATGCAAGCTTTCTGAACTCTGAAATGACAGTGTTTGGAAAATGCATTACATGATGGTAAAGTGTGACAAGTTGAAGAGTTTAAATTGAGTAACAGAAGCAAACCTTAACATATCTATCGTGCGTGAGAACTACTGTGGAGACAGCAGAGCAAAAGCTGAATTCTATAACGCTGTACTCCTTAGGAAACAACATTCTCTGTCTTCAGAGATTTGGAAGGCCGTTTATAGATTGATTAGCATGGAAAGAATAGGTTTTTCACCAAAAGGTGATATGCAGTTTTTGTATAGAAATATGTCTGGCCGGGATTAAGTAATCAGGAAACGGTGGGTTTGTGGAAAGACTAGGATGTGAAAGAAGAAAAAAAATGTAGTTAAGAACCGGTGGTTACCTGGTAAAGTTCTTAGGGAAGATTGGGTGATGGTAAATATTACTTGGGAACAAATATAAAGCTGAACAATGACTGACGTATATATAGAATCAAGAGCAGCTCTTTGTTATCCAGGGGCAGCTTATACCTGAGTGTGTGTGCATGTATGTATATAAAACACATATACACACATATAACAAGCACACACAGTGTATGTGTATATGACCAACACTAGGAAGATTCTTGATCAAAAATACAAACATTACTATTCAGCTCTCGGCATCAAATTTTCCGTTACTTATGGCTAATTCTTTTATTGTTGAAGGACTTTGGAAGCAGAAGGTCCTTTGTAATAATTCTAATTATATGAATTATTAATGATTCTAATAACAAGTCCTAGGATGGTATGTCCTCGTAAGGATTGTAAAACCTCTTTTTAAATGTGCCACATTTGTCAGGCCACTTTCCTCTCTGACCCCAGGCAGCATTAGAGTGCTGGGCAGGGGGTAAGAGGGAAGAGGATAGGGTGATTAAAGGGAAAAAAGAAAAATTGGAGGTGGTCATGCAGACTTTTCTTGATTTCTCAATTCTGCGTTGTCGCAGAGCTAAGAAGAATTCTGCCAGATTGTTCATTACAATTTAGCGTATTCATTAAATACATCTGATACCAACTCCAAGTACATGTTTCAAAACAAATGCAACAACTGCATCACTTTTTTTTTTTAGTTTTATAAATTGGGTATTACTGTTTGTTTGTTTTTTAACGTCTTTATTGGAGTATAATTGCTTTACAATGGTGTGATAGTTTCTGCTGTATCACAAAGTGAATCAGCTATACGTATACATATATCCCCATATCCTCTCCCTCTTGCGTCTCCCTCCCTCCCACCCTCCCTATCCCACCCCTCTAGGTGGTCACAAAGGACCGAGCTAATCTCCCTGTGCTATGCGGCTGCTTCCCACTAGCTATCTGTTTTACATTTGGTAGTGTATATATGTCCATGCCACTCTCTCACTTCGTCCCAGCTTACCCTTCCCCCTCCCCGTGTCCTCAAGTCCATTCTCTACGTCTGCATCTTTACTCCTGTCCTGCCCCTAGGTTCTTCAGAACCATTTTTTTTTTTTTAGATTCCATCTATATGTGTTAGCATACGGTATTTGTTTTTCTCTTTCTTACTTCCCTCTGTATGACAGATTCTAGGTCCATCCACCTCACTACAAATAACTCAATTTTGTTTCTTTTTATGGCCGAGTAGTATTCCATTGTATATATGTGCCACAACTTCTTTTTTTTTTTTAAGATAAAATATAGTTTTATTCTTTTACCTACTGGGGAAGAACATGATCTCTGAGCCTTGTTTTCAAATTATGATACTATTATTTAACACCCAAATGTATTGAAAAAGTATTAAAAAAACAAATATTAAATAAATACAGCCTTTTAAAAAACAAAATATAGCTTTAAGTAACAAGGCCTGCAAGGGGCAGGGCATATTTCAATTGACATTCCTAGTTAACAGAATAAGATAAAGAACAAATACTAAAAAAAAATTTTCTGTGTATTAGTACACTGTCTCCCCCAATTTTAAGTGTATAGTACTAAACATACCTAAATCTTTCTCAGAATTAAGGATACTTAAGCTTCAGAGGTAATCATTGGAACATCATTTTCACCAAATAGAGTAATGTAGATTTAGACGTAGTAAGAGATGTATGTATCCATTCATCTTTCGATGGACAATTCGGTTGCTTCCTTGTCCGGGCTATTGTAAATAGTGCTGCAGTGAGGATTGTGGTACATGAGTCTTTTTGAATTATGGTTTTCTCAGGGTACATGCCCAGTAGTGGGATTGCTGGATCATATGGTAGTTCTATTTTTAGGTTTTTAAGGAAACTCCATACTGTTCTCCATAGTGGTTGTATCAATTTACATTCCCAACAGCAGTGCAAGAGGGTTCCCTTTTATCCACACCCTCTCCAGCATTTATTGTTTGTAGATTTCTTGATGATGGCCATTCTAACTGGTGTGAGGTGATACCTCATTGTAGTTTTGATTTGCATTTCTCTACTAATTGATGTTGAGCAGCTTTTCATGTGCTTCTTGGCCATCTGTTTTTCTTCTTAGGAGAAATGTCTGTTTAGGTTTTCTGCCCATTTTTGGATTGGGTTGTTTGTTTTTTTGATATTGATCTGCATGAGCTACTTGTATATTTTGGAGATTAATCCTTTGTCAGTTGCTTCATTTGCAAATATTTTCTCCCATTCTGAGGGTTGTCTTTTTGTCTTGTTTATGATTTCCTTTTCTGTGCAAAAGCTGTTAAGTTTCATTAGGTCCCATTTGTTTATTTTTGTTTTTATGTCCCTTCCTCTAGGAGGTGGGTCAAAAAGAATCTTGCTGTGATTTATGTCATAGAGTTCTGCCTATGTTTTCCTCTAAGAGTTTGATAGTGTCTGGCCTTATATTTAGGTCTCTAATCCATTTTGAGTTTATTTTTCTGTATAGTGTTAGGGAATGTTCTAATTCCGTTCTTTTACATGTAGCTGTCCAGTTTTCCCAGCACCACTTATTAAAGAGGCTGTCTTTTCTCCATTGTATATTCTTGACTCCTTTATGAAAAATAAGGTGACCATATGTGCGTGGGTTTATCTCTGGGCTTTCTATCCTGTTCCATTGATCTATATTTCTGTTCTTGTGCCACTGCCATACTGTCTTGATTACTGTAGCTTTGTAGTATAGTCTGAAGTCATGGAGCCTGATTCTTCCAGGTCCATTTTTCTTTCTCAAAATTGCTTTGGCTCTTCGGTGTTGTTTGTGTTTCCATACAAATTGTGAAATTTTTTGCTCTAGTTCTGTGAAAAATACCATTGGTAGTTTGATAGGGATTGTATTGAATCTGTAGACTGCTTTGGGTAGTATAGTCGTTTTCATAATGTTGATTCTTCCAATCCAAGAACATGGTATTTCTCTCCATCTCTTTGTATCATCTTTAATTTCTTTCATCAGTGTCTTATAGTTTTCTGCATACAGGTGTTTTGTCTCCTTGGGAAGGTTTATTCCTAGGTATTTTTTTCTTTTTGTTGCAGTGGTAAATGGAAGTGTTTCCTTAATTTCTCTTCCACATTTTTCATCATTAGTGCATAGGAATGCAAGATATTTCTGTGCATTAATTTTGTATCCTGCTACTTTACTAAATTCGTTGATTAGCTCTAATACTTTTCTGGTAGCATCTTTAGGATTCTCTATGTATAGTGTTATGTCAGGGCTTCCCTGGTGGCTCAGTGGTTGAGAGTCCGCCTGCCGATGCAGGGGACACGGGTTCATGCCCCGGTCCAGGAAGATCTCACATGCCGCGGAGCAGCTGGGCCCGTGAGCCATGGCCGCTGAGCCTGCGTGTCCGGAGCCTGTGCTCTGCAGCGGGAGAGGCCACAACAGTGAGAGGCCCGTGTACCGCAAAAAAAAAAAAAATATATATATATATATATATATATACACTAAAAGAGACAGACAGACAGAACCCTAGGACAACTGGTAAAAGCAAACCTCTACAGACACAGTCACACAAAGAAGCATACATATACACACTCACAAAAAGAGAAGAAGAAAAAATATATATAAAAAAAACAGGAAGAGGGCAACCAAATCAATAAACAAATCTAACAATGATAATAAGCTCTACATACTAAACTAAGATAAACATAAAACTAGAAACAAATTAGACACAGAAAGCAAACCCCAAGTCTACAGTTGCTCCCAAAGTGCACCACCTCAATTTTGGGATGCTTCATTGTCTATTCAGGTATTCCACAGACTCAGGGTACATCATGTTGATTGTGGAGATTTAATCCACTGCTCCTGAGGATGCATGGAGAGATTTCTCTTTCTCTTCTTTGTTTACACAGCTCCTGGGGTTCAGCTTTGGGTTTGGCCCCGCCTCTGCGTGTAGGTCGCCTGAGGGCGTCTGTTCTTCACTCAGACAGGACAGGGTTAAAGGAGCGGCTGATTTGGTGGCTCTGGCTCACTCAGCCCGGGAACAGGGAGAGGTATGGAATGTGGGGTGAACCTGCTGCGGCGGAGGCCAGCATGACATTGCACCAGCCTGAGCACGCCATGTGTTGTCCCGGGGAAGTTGCCCCTGCATCACGGGACCCTGGCAGTGGTGGGCTGCACAGGCACCTGGGAGGGGAAGTGTGGATAGTGACCTGTGCTTGCACACAGACTTCTTGGTCGCTACAGCAGCAGCCTTAGCGTTTCATGCCTGTTTCTGGTGTCCGCACTGATAGCTGCAGCTCACGCCCATCTCTGGAACTTGTCAAGGCAGTGTTCTGAATCCCTCTCCTCATGCACCCCGAAACAATGGTCTCTTGACTCTTAAGCAGTTCCAGACTTTTTTCCAGACTCCCTCCTGGCTAGCTGTGGCGCACTAGCCCCCTTCAGGCTGTGTTCACACAGCCAACCCCAGTCCTCTCCCTGGGATCTAAACTCTGAGGCTTGAGCCTCAGCTGCCAGCCCCAACCTGTCCCGGTGGATGAGCAGACAAGCCTCTCCGGCTGGTAAGTGCTGGTCAGCACCGATCCTCTCTGTGGGAATCTGTCCGCTTTGCCCTCTGTACCCCAGTTGCTGCGCTCTCCTCCGTGTCTCTGAAGCTTCCCCCCACTACCCCTCATCTCTCCCAGTGAAGGGGCTTCTAGTGTGTGGAAACCTTTCCTCCTTCATGGCTCCCTCCCACTGGTGCAGGTCCCGTCCCTATTCTTTTGTCTCTGGTTTTCCTTTTTTCTTTTGCCCTCCCAGGTCCGTGTGGATTTTCTTGCTTTTTGGGAGGTCTGAGGTTTTCTGCCAGCATTCAGTAGGTGTTCTGTAGGAGTTGTTCCACTTGTAGATGTATTTTTGATATATTTGTGGGGAGGAAGGTGATCTCTACGTCTTACTCCTCTGCCATCTTGAAGGTCCTCTCCATCACATTTTAATGATGGATGAAATTAAATGTTGTCATATGCTTGATTGTTCCCAAAGTATTACGTTAATTATGATAAGTAGTTCCACTGTGGCATGCAAGTGTTAAAAATCCTATTGAATTTGTCTGTAAATGCATTTGAAATGATTTGTGTATATTCTCTTGGTGTTTCCCACGGAGTACACATTATTCACATATTTCACAGAGACATGAAAAGAAGAAACACTTAGATTTTCCAGAAATCAGTCTTGGCATTAAAATATCTAGGTTATTTTAATCCTCATGACTGCAGGGAATATCTGATTAAAACCATCTTGCCATAGGCCAAATAAATAAATGCAGATAAATTCTGTCATGGAGAATGTTAAATTCATCAACTTTAGTCCCCCTCCCCCCCACAGTTTACAGACTTACTATTAAGACTGGTCCATATTTTCTTTTCTATTGGTATTTTTCTACTTCGTCCTCAGGATGGCGCTTGTCTACAGTTCTCATTACTCTAAATAGCCCCTGAGATTATGGCAAAGTTTGTAACACGATGAATTACACTTCGGTATCCTGGGGGTGAATTTTTTTTTTTTTTCTTGTGGTATGCGGGCCTCTCACTGTTGTGGCCTCTCCCGTTGCGGAGCACAGGTTCCAGACGCGCAGGCTCAGCGGCCATGGCTCACGGGCCCAGCCGCTCCGCGGCATGTGGGATCTTCCCGGACCGGGGCACGTGCCCGTGTCCCCTGCATCGGCAGGCGGACTCTCAACCACTGCGCCACCAGGGAAGCCCTGGGGGTGAATTTTTAAAATTTTGTTCTTTGCTGGTTTGCCGGAGTTTATTTGATGCCAGCAAGGAAAATTGCTTAGAAGCTAGGATTACGTTATAGCCCGTATTGACAGATGGAACTTTAAAATCCAGTCAGATTGCAAGCCATATTTGTATTATGTTGAATAATATATTTAATTATATCATGCTTTTTCACACCTTAACATTGGTGGATCCCAAAATGTTTGGTGAAAATGTGGGGAAAGAAGATACTCTGTTTCCTCATGTAAGCCACATAAATTATATAGAGTGTGTTGGTTCTCTTTAGTACCAGTACCTTCCAGTATGCAGGTATGCGTACTTAGAAGCAGGTATGTATATGCATCTTCTGTGTATGTTTATATTATGGCCACATCTAATATCTTCAGCCTTTCTGTCTCTTGCTAATCCTCCCCCCCGCCTTCTTTCCTCCTGTTCTGTGAGTGCACATATGTTTATTTCTGCAGTTAGAAGATTAAAAACTTTACCTACTTTTGTCCTTCTCTCTTTGTCCTTGATATTCCTTCCTCAGTCATCTCTATTTTTTTTAAAACCCTGCCTGTACTTCAAGACCCAAGAGGCATAATACATTCTGATTCCTTGGATACCAATTCAAAATCCACCAGCAGATGGGCTGTATGATTTGGGGCAAGTGACCTAACTGCTCTAAACCTGTGTCTGCTTCTGGAAAAGGTTGATGGTATTAGTACATACCTCCTAGGGCAGATATGATTATGTTGAAATAATCCTTTTAAAGTACTGTGCACAATACCTGTCACATAGGAAGTGCTTAAACAAAGGAAGCTGAGCTGTATCATCACCATGGAGCCCTTTTTATCCCCGTGTATTAATCTCTTACCCTCAAGTGACCTCATAGTGCTTGGCTACTGGAATCTTATCAAACTGTGTTCTCTCATCCAGCGACTTGCATGCGTGCCTGTCTTCTGCGCACTGAGCATTTGTAGAACTCCTACAATGCAAACTCTGGGTTAGATCCTGAGAATGTGGGAGTAAAAACACAGGCCAGGAATACCTGCTCGCCTTCCACCTGGAGAAGACAGATAATAAAGAAGTTAATATAAGTGGCCTAAGATAGTGATAAGAGAAAGGAAGGAAATAAAAGAGGTGATGTAATTGTCACCGTTTTGGTTTATATGTTTGGAGCTATGTTAGTAAGAGTAGAGTGAGACCGGGCCACTGCTTTTGAGTCTCTTTCAAAGTACCCCTGACTCCCCTCGTCTGAGGTCATAGACATCTTATAAAATCTGCCGCACTTCTACATGCTAGCTTAGGGAACTTCTCTGGGAGCTACTTCCTTCTTTTTGTTCAAATTCATTTGTTCTTATCAGATTTGAACCCATCTTCCCCTGGTAGCTGATCACTCCGTTGTGTCTTCCATTCCTCTCAGCTTAAGGGCACAGTCAGCCTGACCCTGATTTCAGGTTCATCCCTCGACACTATCATTAACTTAGATCCCTCTTTTTTTTTTTTAAATAGATTATTTATTTATTTATTCATTCATTCTTGGCTGTGTTGGGTCTTTATTGCTGCATGCAGGCTTTCTCTAGTTGTGGAGAGCGGGGGCTACTCTTCATTGGGGTGCACAGGCTTCTCATTGCGGTGGCTTCTCTTGTTGCAGAGCACGGGCTCTAGGCATGCGGGCTTCAGTAGTTGTGGCACACGGGCTCCGTAGTTGTGGCTTGCAGGCTCTAGAGTGCAGGCTCAGTAGTGGTGATGCACGGCTTAGTTGCTCTGCGGCATGTGGGATCTTCCTGGACCAGGGATCAAACCCATGTCCCCTGCATTGGCAGGCGGATTCTTAACCACTGTGCCACCATAGAAGTCCCTAGATCCCTCTTTATGATTCCATTTACTATAGCCAGGGAGCAGGAACACGGAGCCAGGACATCTGTTCCTGTGCCCGGCTCCCCACTTGGTGTTCCTACTTGCCAGGGAGGGAAGAGTAGGTAAGGAATCCCCTAAGGGTACTTTCTAATTATCTCCCCAAAGAAAAGAACTTGGGCAGAGAGACTCTCAACAACAGTACCAGCTGTCATTGCTGATTTTTATTTTGGAAATTGAAGAGGGGTTCAGCAACACTTGTACTCACACTGCAGTAGAAGAAAAGTCTCCTTTGGACAAATTGCTCCGCAGCCTTCTTTACACCAGCTACCGAGATTTTGGTTTCTAACATGTTTACTATCTTATGAGCTCTTTTTAGAACCTCTCTTGATTCTTAGAGCCAAGGATGAATGCTGATGGCAAAGGGAAATTACACTGGTCTTGCTATGCTCATTCTGTCTGTCCATCTGTCCCTTATCCATCCGTCCTTCCATTCCTCTATCTATTTATCTATCTGTCTACCACTCAATTCCAATACATGCTTTATTTGTCCACTGTTCTGCAAAATACCTGTGTCTAAACCTGAGAAGACAAGACTAAGGTGAAATCGGATTCCCCAGGATGAATCCATGAATTTAACTCACCATGGCCTCTGTGATCTGTCTGTAGGAGAGTCACAGAAACTAGGACCTTTGATCTTTGATCTGAGTCATTGAAAATGGACCCAGTCTTAGTGTGGCTAACCCCTGAGAAAACTGGCCTGATATTTCTGTTTGGGCTGTACGTCAGGGCTGCATAAGGCGGTGGACACAGTGGCGCTTCCCAATGGGGAGAAAAGCAGCTAACCCCTCATCTGGTATTTTGCAAATGTCTAGTATTACTCTGCTTATTCCCAAGATACAGGCCTCATGAATTAATGCCTCCTTTCCCAGTTAAGTATTCAAAACTCATTTGCCTAAACTGAGTGACAAAGAAAATAATTTTAAAGATGGGTGGTAGAGGGGGGTTGCTCTATCGTATTGGAAGCATTTGATTACATAGATTTGAGAGCCACCGCTAAATTAACAAAAACTGGCACACTTCACCCATTTTTGTTTCTTAGTTTTTGATGTGTAAATTGCTCAGATTTCAAGTCTAGTCTGTGTGAAAGCAATAAGTGTTTCAGAAATCAACGTGTCTTATCAATCTAATGTGCTCTGGGGGTTAAAAAGCCCACTTGTGACATCATTTCCTTACGTTCTAGAAACCTGATAATACCTTATTGTACATCAGGAGTTTAAGCAGGCTTCATTGTAAAGAGATTCTTGTGACAAGATCTATGAAGAACATTATGTTACTTAGATGTCTGCACTTACAGTATAGCTTTTCCAAGACAATTTTTGTTGGGCTACAGGTGGTTATTTAAGACAATCAATTTACATAGAACAATTTATTCTTTTTTCATGCTGTTAAAGCAAATTGGTATGTAATTAGATTTATATACTGAATAATCTCATTTGCATATCCAATTAATTCTTCCTGTTTTAATTTGCCAGGGTTGAATTCACATTAGTAGTAAAACACTTAAATTATCAAGGACTTAAATTATCAAGGACTCAAATTTTCCTTTGCTGTGACTTGTTCAAGATGTTCCATTTAAAAATTGGGCCCCAGCATTCTTTTCATTGTCTACTGGGAGTATGTGAAAGAGTTTAGTTTAAAATGTCCTTAGCCAAAAAATCACAAAGTTGAGGTTTGCCTGTTGTTCATGGTGAACAGGGAAGTGGATAGTATAAAGCTAGTTCCTGCCTTACTACACATTATTCAAAACAAGGAAAAGTCAGGTCCCAGATTTTCATCCTCTAACATCTTTTCACCTTTCAGAGTATGTTTAAACACAGAGACATATACATGCAAAAATGACATCTCTTCCAAAAATGATTTATACTAATTCTTCAATTGTATCATTTCAACTACTGTGGTGTATCACTGCAGTAGAAAATGTATGACACTGGGATTCAAACCAACCAGGGCCTAATATTTGTTTTCTACTTTTGCTGACTTTGATATTGGGCATCTGACTTTATCTGAGAGTCAGTTTCCTTATCTGTAAAAATAAAGTATAAGATGTAATGTATCAATACCTTCTAGAATTACTGTGATTTCATATGGCATAGCATGTGAAGGTATCTGCTATGATGGAGCTGGCAATAGAAGATGCTTTGTAAACAGTTGTATCTGGTCTGTACTAAAGATACATGAATGGTATTAAAATGAAGTCTCAATTTCTGGGACTCAATAATATTTTTATGAAACTCCGTGAACATTTATTAATGATCATTTTTATAAATCCAGCTAGATGCTGGGTTCAAATATTGGCTAAGCATTTTGTGTAAGTTACTTAGTCTGTCTATGCTTCAGTTTCTTCATTTGTCAATTAGGAAAAATAAAGAGTACTTACCTCATTAAATCGTGGTCAGAATTATAGGGGTTAGTACATGTTAACCCTTGGAATATTTTCTAGCACATAGTAAGAACTAAGTAAGAGTTAACCATTGCTATCATTGTTACCCTCTTGAAAGAATATGCACACATATCAGAGTTTACTTATCATTTTCTGTTATCTTGTGTATTAGTTTACTGGGGCTGCCATACCAAAATACTATATACTGGGTGATTTAAACAACAGAAATGTATTGTCTCGCAGTTTTGGAGGCTGAAAGTTCAAGATCAAGATGTAAGCAGGTTTGGTTTCTCCTGAAGCTTCTCTCCTTGGCTTGCAAAGAACTGCCTTCTCACTGTATGTTTAAAGGTCTTTCCTCTGTGTGTTTCCAAATTTTCTCTCCTTTTAAGGACATCAGTCAGTCGGATTAAGGTTTACTCTAAGGGCTTCATTTTAATTTAATCACCTCTTCAAAGGCCCTGTCACCTAGTCTGTCACAGTCTGAGGTTGTGGGGGTTATAGCTTCAATCTTATGAATTTGGGGGGAACATAATTCATCACATAACCCCAAGATAGAACCTGACCTACATATGGCAGTTATCCTGATGCTCTGCCTTCAGGATTTATACCAGGATGAATGTATTTAAAAGCATATGTAATGTATGCCTTATCTCAAAATCTCTGTCCAGTTTCTGTGGTACAGTTAGTCTTTCAACACCACATGTTTATTATTTTTGTCCCTCTGATAATTAGCATGTGTGTCAGACTCATGCCGTAGTAAGATGATAACATTTACGGTCCAGAGGCTTGGGTTTACCCTTCAGATTTGCTGCATATTATACAAATAGACTTACTGATATTATACAAATATAGGAATTATGTAAACTCAGGCAAGTCATTTCACCTCTAAAGACTTGCTTTTACTTATCTGTAAAAGGGAACACATATCCTCACAAAAAGATATAAACTAAACCAGGAGAGGGAAAAGAATTTTGTAACTTCTAAATTGCTAAACAGGTACCAGCTTTCTGCTTACTGAAAAAGCGATATTCCATTTTCCGTTTTACAATCTTCGTTACTTGACAGTTATTAATATTAAATGGCTTTAATGGTCACTTTAGGAAAGACACTTACCTCGTTGCTGAAGCAATAAGTTTACAATTAGATGCGTTTCTTTCTAGATTTTAAGAAAACTGTAATTTTCAGTTGACATTTAAGCAAATTACTGTGTTCTGCTGTATACCCATTTCAAAATACAAACCCTTCCCAGTCATCATTCAGAGTATGTATAACAAATTCAAAGCAAATGCTCTAAAGATTTTTTTTTTTCCCTGTAAAATACCACTTTGCCTTTGGAACCACCATCTCTATGTAATTTTAATGTCATTTATTTTATTTGAATGACGGTATCCTATGTGTACTTTGAAATAGCCCGCAGATATTTGGGAAACTTTACCAGCTGCTTCTTCATCATTTCAGTTTGGAAGATTAGCAGTCTTTTACAGGTTAGACTATAAAGGCTTGGCATTTTATAGGCTGGAGAAATCTTAAAGAACAACTAACTTGTTTGGAATCCTATTATTAGACCCTTTCCAGTCTTTTCCTTTGTCATGTCTTCCAACCTAGCAGGATAAGGATTCAAGTCCAAGTGGCCACTGCAGTCTATTTAACTGCTCCATCCTTCTACCACCCTCCCCTCCTTTTTATCCCATCTCTTAGAGCCTCCTCTCTTACAATGAGGGTCTAGAGAGGGGGATAGAATTCGTTCTTAGGACTTTCTCTCATTCCTTTGTTCTTCCTGTGATCCCTTTGTAGCTTTGATCCATGGGTCTCTTTAATGCCTTCACTCCCTCCTTCTCTCTAAAATACAATTTCTTCTCCAGGGCCACCTATGTAGGTTGTCAGCCATTCAGTTCTATCAGATTTCTGTGGAGCCACCCTTTTCCAAGAATGACCTCCTCTTAGCATATACCCTGGATGTTAGGGTGAAATAAAATCCATCTCTTCCTCTGACTGGATAGTGTTATCAAAACGACCAAAGAGGGCTTCCCTGGTGGCGCAGTGGTTGAGAGTCTGCCTGCCGATGCAGGGGACACGGGTTCGTGCCCCGGTCCGGGAAGATCCTACATGCCGCGGAGCGGCTGGGCCTGTGAGCCATGGCAGATGAGCCTGCGCGTCCGGAGCCTGTGCTCCACAACGGGAGAGGCCACAGCAGTGAGAGGCCCGCGTACAGCAAAAAAAAAAAAAAAAAAAAAAAAATGACCAAAGAAAGTTGAGAGCAGAAGAGAGAGAAAAATACTTCATCTTATAATACATTCATTCACAAAACACATATTTAATAACCGCCTATGCTAGTGTCAACTGAAAAAAATGCACAACCTAACAGTTGAGAACTGTGTTTTATTCGGCAGATATACTGAGGACATAGGTCCAGGAGACAGGCTCTCAGATTGCTGTGAGGGACGGCTCCGAAGAGATAAGGGAGAAGCTAGGGTAGACAGGCAAACTTACCACAACAAAAACCGGGCTACTGGAACATCAAGAGATTACTGTAAACTGAAGAAAAACCAGATATCTCAAATTAATGAATTTAGCGCTTTTCTATGTATGGGAAGACTCAAGAGTCTGGGCTCAGTGAGATCATTCCTTTGTTATGCCCCTTAACTATCTAGGGCCAGTATCCTGTTTTTCTTCACTCTGAATCCCCTCAGGGTACATAGAGCAGGAAGCTGCAGTGGATGATGGCTTGGTGGCTGCAACATCCTTTGTTTACTGAAGTGGCTGGCAAAATTCTTGGTCCACACTAGTTCCTGGGAGTGTGTTCTAAAAAGCCACACATTTCCCTCTTGGATATGCTAATCTAAACACACACACTCCCCCTGAAATACAGTAAGTGTTGGACAGAAACTGAGCACTGACTACAGTGCAGCTACAATGAAGCATAGCATCCAACCCAGCCTGGGGTTACTAGTGGGATGTGAGAGGGAGACTTCCCAGATGGTATTCTATTATTTCTAGACCCAAGGGATTTAGCAAGGAAACCTGGGCAGGGGCCCAAAGAATAGAAAGACTTGCCCAAGGATGTGAAGGAAGGAAGTAGTAATACAGGTCCCAGTGGAACCCATGCCTTAGTAAGTTAAGTCATTGTTTACACGGTTGACTCGATTTCTCACATGTGAATGTATTCTCCATCCAAGAAGTATGCTTCCCAAACTACATACTTATGATCACACTTCTGCTGTCGTTTAAAACATTTATTATGGATCTTCTCTTTTTGAATTTTCTTTATGGCTTGTGTTTTATTCCTCTGATTATTTAAAACTGCTGGTAAATCCTTCTCCTTTGAAGTCGGATTTCACTTTTGGCAACAGCTACCTTTCTATTTTTAGAAACGTATTCAGAGCCAAGTCACGATAAAAGTCAGTGTTCATGCTGGGAAACACCATTTTTGGTCGAAACATGAATGGTGACTAAAAATTAGTGAAGCTCATTTTCTTCTGTGGCTCATAAATCAGTTCTGTATACAGTTTCAAAAATGTTTTAAAATTCACAAGAAAATATATGTGAAAGCTTTTTTAAAAAATTGTGGGGGCTTCCCTGGTGGTGCAGTGGTTGAGAATCTGCCTGCTAATGCAGGGGACACGGGTTCGAGCCCTGGTCTGGGAGGATCCCACACGGTGCGGAACAACTAGGCCCGTGAGCCACAACTACTGAGCCTGCGCGTCTGGAGCCTGTGCTCCACAACAAGAGAGGCCGCGATACTGAGAGGCCCGCGCACCGCGATGAAGAGTGGCCCCCACTTGCCACAACTAGAGAAAGCCCTCACACAGAAATGAAGACGCAACACAGCAAAAATAAATAAATTAATAAACCCCTACCCCCAACATCTAAAAAAATAATAAATAAATAAATAAAATAGTTGGGTAGGAAGATATCACTCTTCATTTAAAAAAATTGTGATTCACTCTACAAAAGGGCTTATTTTTTATTCGTATTAGTTATTAAATTATATTGACATTTCAACACATTCCTGTAATACTCAATACACATGTTTTAAACTACCTTTTTAACTGCTAAATTCACTTCTTTAAAAATTGCTCCTTTGGTGGTATCTACGAGCTAACCTGTTGATTGAGCACTTTTCCATATTTTATCTTCAGTTCATAAGAAATATCTTAAGAGAATTGTAAAATGAGGAACCTGAGGCTCAGGAAAGAGAAACAAGTGACTTATCTATGATGAAAAAGTTAGTAACTGATGAGCCAGAGAATATAATTCAAATTTCCTGCCTTTAAGTCCACTAAACTTTGCTCCTTGCATTTGTGAAGGTCAAGTGATTTAGCCTGAATTTAGCCTGAAGTATTCTTCTTTCTCCTGTTTTCTCTCTGAAACCTCTGCCTTCAACCTCCATAGTCTATACCAAACTCCTTGTATAACTTCCAGCTGTTTTAGGGTTTGAGTAACAAGCAAAGTCTTCTTTTTTTTTTTTTTTTAATTTGTATTGGAGTAGAGTTGATTTACAATGTTGTGTTAGTTTCAGGTGTACAGCAAAGTGAATCAGTTATACATATACATAAATTCACTCTTTTTTAGATTATTTTTCCATTTAGGTCATTACAGAGTATTGAACGGAGTTCCCTGTGCTATACAGTAGGTCCTTATTAGTCATCTATTTTATATATAGTAGTCCGTATGTGTCCGTCCCAATCTCCCAGTTTATCCCTTCTTCCCTTTCCTCCCTGGTAACCGTAAGGTTGAATAACAGTCTTCTTGACTATTCATTTCCTTTCTTTCCCATAAGTTCCTAGTGTAAATTGATGCACATGCATATAATGGGCACTAGATAAATGAACTTTTAATTCTTTGCAGTTTCCTCTTCCTTAAAGACCAAGGGACCAGTTCATCTGTGCCAAATCCAGGATGTGGTTTTGACTGAGTTATGAGTGGCTACATAGGGACAGCTAGCAGCAGGTAAACAGAAAGGTTAAGAATATAGGTACTTATAGAAAAGCAGAGCATGTTTTGTTTTGCTATTGTTTTTTGGTTGCTTATTTTGTTTTTGCTTTGTTTTCTTTTGTTTTATTGTCCTTGGTAGCTAAAACTAACCTGATAAGCAGATGTATGTTTGCTAATTTCCCCAAGGCCTGGCTTTGCTTCCTGTAAGCAATTAATTGCTGAGTTTCTATTCAGGGGATGAGCTTTATCTACTCCTTCTGCCCCAAAGCTGAGCTACGAGAATTCCAGAGGGATATGGAAAGACCACCGAAAAAAAGAATTCATCTTGACCATCAGTTTTGTTGCCTTTGCCAACCACTTTGTTGTTTGTTGAGAATATTGTCTAAGAAAACCCCCATAAAGTTGGAAGCCTCTTAAAAGTGTACGGATTGTAAGACCTTAAAAGGATTCTTAATAATTTAAATTATTGTGCTACTTTCAAAGTTACATTTTTTGGAACCATAATGTTAAAATAACCTAAAACGTGAGGTGTATGTGTTGACTTTACAGCACATGTATTACTTCTCAATTGAAAGTGTCGTGAAACACTTACAGTACTTACATTGTTTTAAGTGGACATGTGTTGGAAGGAGATGACCATTTTCACAATTATTAGCTGTTGTCATGTCATGAAAATGTCTTTTTCCATCAATATATTTTAAATCCCAGAGTTGAATTTGTTGATGAAAAACATAAAGCAAAAGGTTCTGTTTGTGGAAATAGAAAGGGGTGTACACCAGGGGCCATTTCGCTTTTGTTTTTAGTGCTGAAGGGCAGCTAATTGGCAGGTGTAAATAGGCTCTAGCTAGTCTCATACTGTATTTACAACAATTTATCACGGAATAAAACGTCTGTTACATAGGGAACTGGGCACATGACTTCTGTTTAGAATTATGGAAGCTTAATGTCTCATTTCAAACATAGCTTGAATATACTTCTTTAGCCTAATCTTGCATTAATTTATGTCAATTTTTATAGAATGTATACAAATGGATTGTTAGGGACCTTTCTATTTGTGACATTTCTTCCTTCCTTCATTCCTTCCTTCATTCCTTCCTTGCATTGGGTCTTAGTTGCTGCATCCAGGCTCTCTCGTTGAGGCGCTAGCTCAGTAACTGTGGTGTGGGCTTAGTTGCCCTGCAGCATGTGGGATCTTAGTTCCCCGACCAGGGATCGAACCTGTGTCCCCTGCATTGGAAGGCGGATTCTTTACCACTGGACCACCAGGGACGTCCCAATTTGTGACTTATTTTGTACTTGCATAAAGTTTGAAAATTTGAATTTAAAAAAAGTAGATGCTTTAGAATCACTAAATTATTATTCCTTTTCCACCCCCCATGCTTTTTTTAATGATTTGTATCTCCCTCTTCCAAAAGACTTCATGAGGCCAGCCCGAGGTATTAATTCTGAAAATGAACAAAAAATGGTGTTATTTTTTCTCAGACCTTAGTCATTACAAGCATTTAGCCCTTCCTTGCACTATGTATTTGACGAATCGGTCTTTGGGGTGGAAAAGGAATGTTTGGGAAGAGTGTGGCGGTTTTCTTAGAGGCTGCTTCATTTGTCACCTCCTCCTTCCCCAGTCCTTTCTTTCTAACCCCAGTAAGTCCAGGTGGGAGACCTGGATTTAGGTTTGTAAAAATAAATAGGAATCTAGCAGTGCTTTCTGGAAGGTCTGGGTCATAACTTCTTTGCTTCTCCTTATTATCTACTCCAGTAGATATTAATGTGTGGGATATTATGCCCCAGTTAATGCCAGGGAGGAATTTGACCCATTAGCATCCTACATGCAGCCTACATCCTAGAAAGCAGAGAATTTTGTGAAGCAAGTTAGCATCTCACCCTTAAGGGCAGATAGCTTTGAAAAATTTTCCCTAAATAATTGTTTTTGATGAAATTCATGGTCTACCCATAAATGATATGAATCCTGATATTTCACGGAATTTAGAAAATCTTTGTTTTAGTCTTCCTCCTTCCAGTGTGATACAGAATCTTAATGAGAAGCTTACATTGCCTTTTGAACCATTAACTCTGAAGAGAGTTAAGGGATGTTAGACTTGGGAGATTCATAGCTGTAACTTCAGAGAGAAATCTTGTCTGTTAAAGAATGTGTGTGCACTATTGCACCACCCAGTGTGTGCACCAGGCTTTCTATTTTTAACATTTTTAATGACAGGCTGTCTCTTTGGTTCTGCATGCCCTTCACCTTTCTCAAAATGAGATTGATAGTGAAAGTTTCTCTACTGTTCTCATAAAAGTTGAATTAAGGATCTTGATTTCGGTTTAATACACCGCAGCATTAGCTCATATTCGTGTAGTCGTCTCCCCTCTGGTTCTGTTTCCTGCTCCCCAGTATTCTGACACGCAGGGCAGTTCACCTTGAAAAGATACAGCTCTGTATTGAGATATCTGACTTGTCTGTAACACAGAAAGGAAAAGGAGTCTCAAGAGCTGAAACAAAGGATTATACACGGCCAGAGCAATTTGAAATGATAGAACTTGAATACTTGGACATGTAGTAGCCTCATACCTCTTTGCCGGAGGATGATAATGAAATGAATAGTCAAATTGTTGCAGTGTTACCGAGTTTCTTTCGACTCTTGGTTTGGGGTAATCCTACTGGGTTGTTAACTTTCAAAAATTTGAAGGACCATCATATAGAAGAGGAGGCTGACTTGTTTGCAGTAGCCCTAGAACTTGGACGAATGGTGAAAACTGAAGATATATTCTACCTCAGATTTAGGATTTACTTTCTCATGATTTGACATATCTAAAAAATAGGATGGACTTTCTGGAATGGAGAAGAAGAGTGTTGTTTCGTTTATTGGTGCTGTTTTCTTTTTTCCATCATGGAGCTGTCAGGATTGTGGCAAAAATTATCTGAATTATCTGGCAAGGGTGTTGAAGAGTAGGACCAAGGATCCTATGGAATTTTAAAAGCAATAACAATAGAATAATTTAAGTTACAAGGAAGGGCAGATATAGTCTTATTTCACTGGGTGATAGTAGATGAGAATACCCATCATATCTCAAGACAGGAAAATCTATTCGAAGTCCAAGAAATGGAAGAGAAATTCAAATGGATAAAAAAAGTAAGCTGAGAATAAAAGTACTTTTGCCATGCAAAAAGCAGTTTGATCTAATCCCAGGTTTAGCTGCACAGAAGCATCATCAGATCCCCTGTGTTGTCCTGTCTTCAAAGCATGTTTTACTGTTGTAATTGAGGGTTTGTCGTTATGACTGATTAATGTCCAGTTTCTCCCATGTGCTGTAAATTCCATGAAGAGAGCAGCTATATCTGTTTGTTCTCCATTTGAATCCCAAACTCTAGTACAGTGCCTGGAATATAATACAGGCTAAGTTAGTATTTGTTGGATGAATTAGTGAATGGATACATTTTGACAATTTTAATGGGACAATAAATTGAATAAGTCTCAAAGGGGTGGGTCTAACTAATGAATGTTTTGGATTTGTATGCAAGAATAGCTTAGTGTAGCAAAATCTTTTCAGTGTGGATAGATAGTAGTAACTGGAACTCAGTGTGGATGTATAGACCTAAATGTGGATAGGAATTCAAGTATTCTCCTCATACCTTCCCATCTATCTTCCTTTTTCTGGGGTAGAAGGACTGCCGGTTTCATGTAAGTGGTGTGCCTCATCCTTCAGGAGAACAGCTCATGGAGAGTTCTGGTCAGATACTTGGAAATTCAAATAAACAAGCTCTCTGAAATATCTAGTATACACACGGCAAACTAATTTGAGATTACAGTGGTGCTCTGATGTGATGTGGACCAGTTCATCTACTCCTCCTTGGCAATGAAAGTAAATTAGATAATGGGACAGCCAACTGTTACAGCTTGGAAAACTGTTAAAGGCTGAAAATAAATATATGGGTTAATGCCATGAAGTACTTGAGCAGACAAGCATATTTTTCCAATCCTGGGGTCAGAAAGTGTCTGTAAACATTCCTGTATGTCAGAAAGCAAAGTGACCTCTAGCTTTGAGGCACTTATTGAAAACCTATTTTAAATTGAATACACAGCCAAGATAATATAGGTTGTTTGATAAACACTAGAGAAATCTATAACGTGAGACTTTTTATTATAGGTTTATTACATCAATCTCTGCAGTGGGTAATGGAACTTGTAAATATACTCTTATGTAGGAGTCCCCTTGCGGGCATTTTATTCATGCTGAAGTAAGCACAGCAAACTTATTTGCTGTCAGGGTACATTGAATTTAAGATTAGTATTTATTTTGGTTCTAAGGAGGTTTTGCTTTTGTGAATTGAAAGTTGGACCAGCTGGATGAAAACATGATGGGGCTACAGGGAGCACAGGAAGTAAATTAGTTTTTTCTAAATATGCATTCTGTAAACCTGCATATTTAGTTAGCAGAGGGCGTATATGTGTGGTTTCTCAGATGGGTGAGTCATGAGTCGGATGTGTATGTTTATGGCTCTGTGATCTGGATAGAGAGATTCAAAATGGCATGTTTTTCCAATGCAAAGAGTTTGAGGGCCAAAAAGAAAAAAAAAGGTATTTTTAGAAGGGAAATTTGTTAACCTCTTTTGAACTAAAGACTTTTTTAATTTCAGGGGAGAAAGTGAATCAATATAAATAAAACTCTAAAAGCTCATTGAGCTGCACTGTAGTTTCCATAAAATTAACAAATAGCATTAGCAAATTGTTCCAAATTTTCTTGGCAATTGAATCGAGTTCATCAGATATAACTGAATCCATGAGAATGGCTCACCACAGAAATGATTGGAAGAGTAATAATAGTAAATAGCTGTGACATATTAATCATATACTAGGGGCCAGATACTGTGGTACGTGATCTACATTATCTCATTTAATACTGTGGTTAAATCAGGTGATTATGAAGAGAAGTACCATTGATACTCCCATTTTACTGAGGAGGAAAAGTAAGCTCAGAGAAGTAAAACAACTTACTGAAGTTCACAAGAATAAAGTCCGTTCCATCTAGCTGTCTTGTATTGTTATTTTGTTACCTCAGTTCATTTTTTTTTTTAAAGATGTTGGAGATAGGCGTTTATTAATTAATTAATTTATTTTTGCTGTGTTGGGTCTTCATTTCTGTGCGAGGGCTTTCTCTAGTTGTGACAAGCGGGGGCCACTCTTCATCATGGTGCGCGGGCCTCTCACTACCGCGGCCTCTCTTGTTGCGGAGCACAGGCTCCAGACGCGCAGGCTCAGTAGTTGTGGCTCACGGGCCTAGTTGTTCTGCACCATGTGGGATCCTCCCAGACCAGGGCTCAAACCCGTGTCCCCTGCATTAGCAGGCAGATTCTCAACCACTGCGCCACCAGGGAAGCCCCTCAGTTCATATTTGACAAGTACCATCCTTCTCATTTCCTTAAGTCCCCAGAATCATAAGCATTTGTACCATCCTTTTCTTCTTATAGACATTTTCATTATTTCATTTAATCTGAGAAGTTAATGTTGTTATACTTATTTATCTAAGGGAACTGACAATAAGAAAGGTGGAATGACTTGCCCAGGCTAGGTAAATTACTCTTAATGTCAAGCCTTTTATATAACAAAACCCATACTTTCTCCAGTAGAGCATGTTCAGGTTTCTAAGATTTGAACCCAAAAGAGGATCAACTGAAAATCCCATATCCATGATTTTAAATAGCTGCTTGGTAATTTTTTTTTTAACTTTTGTGGACACACACATATACATACACAGAGCGAATATTTCAGTTCTCATAAATTGTATTTGGTTTTAAGTACAGTGGTTCTAGAGAGAATGTCTTTATTAGAATGACACATAGTTCGTACTCTTTATTGCACAATAAAATTCCGTAAGAACCTTCTTAGAAAAAGGAACACAGAGTAAATCTGTAGTATCTTTATAGTATCTTGCAGGCATCACCCTCGTCTGCCACGAAGTTTCTCTTAACGCCCACAATCATTAATGAATTGTAATATCTTTTAATTTAATGTGTAACCTGTTCCTTAGTTGTTATTATTTACCTTTGCACTCGTTTGTCTTGGCTTCCTGAGCATAAGATGGTCAGTCTGAGACCAAGGACACTTCTTATTCTTTCTTTTTCATCCTTTAAGACTTTTCATAATATCTGGTATATATTTGACATGCCCAAGTATTTAGTTGATTGTTTTATTTTGATAGAATAATGCTTTGAAGTCATCCTCAATGTACATAATCTTTTTGGGAGACATATTAACAACATGTCAACATGTGAATTTCTCAAAATGTTGCTTTTGTTCAGATACATAGAGCTAGAAACCTCCTCAAGGAATGTTTGAACAGCTTCATCTTTGCATGTATACTTTGTACATAAAATCCTGTTTGTGTTTGTCTTTTATTGGCTTTTAAAATAGCATGACAATTTGATGCAAAGTCACTGGGCTTTGTCAAATCTCTATTTCCTCCTGGCCAGAGAAATTTACATTTCTTCCCAAGCTACTCTTGTCAGTGAACAATCAATCTGAGGAGTGACTTCAGTTGAGCTGAAAGCATCCAACATCCTGAAAACTGTAAAGCCACAGCACTTACTGGTTTTCTGAGTGCTAAGAGATGGTTTAAAAATGATAACAAAACTACAGGAGTATACTCGAAACATTTTTTAAAAGAAAGAAAACTCTCAGTCTACCGGGGCTTATTTAAGAACGATGTACTAATGCTGGGGGTGTTGGATTCAGCTACACTATTACATCAAACGAGTATTTCATGTGTGTGGAGATAAAGCAGCAAACTATGTAAAATAAACAGCATGTGTTCAACTTAGATAGCCAGGGCATTTTACTTTGAATAGGTGCGCTCCTGGCAAACTAGCACACTGCTTTTAAGAATCCAAGGCTATATTGTCTATGCGAGAGATTCTGTATTTGGTCTGCTTCAGGCCTGTTTTAACCCTGTCATCAATAGGTGTACACCAGGCAATTAAAATTATAGTATCTGGCAAATTAGGAAGGTGAATTTAAGTCCCCAAAGTCACTGGAAATTGCAAGGTCAAATTAAAATGACATTGAGTTTTCTTCTTTGGGGGATTAGCCTTGACTCTGTCTACACCAGTGATAATAATCTAGACTTAATGCTTCCTCTTAGCACCTTCAAAAGGGGAAGACACGAGTACATGATTTGCTCAAGGGCAGAATGACAGATACGAGACTGAAGTTAAACAGGACTGAAGCCCAGTAAGTCAAAGCGAGACTAGGAGTCCATGGCAAATTTAATCCCACTCTTTGCTTTTGAAAGACACTCTGAAGCCCAGAGTGGTAAGTGGACTTCTCTAAGGTCACCACAACGAGACTCCCACCAGTGTTCTTCCTGTTAATAACTACCGTAAAGAACATTCGTTGACCAAGCCCTCTTCCAAACTCTTTACATGTTTTGATTGTTATAGTTGAGAGCACTGAGGTACAGGGCCAGCAAAATAAGTCTCCACTTCGTCATACTGACTCCCAAACTGATTCTCTGTGACTGAGCCAATAGCTACAGTCCTTCCAGCCCATTCTTAGCCAGACTCAGAAAACAAAGGAAGTAAAGAGGCGGGATTTAAATTAGCCTCGCGTCCTAGTTCTTGTTCTTAACGTGTACTCACGGCGGAAACATCTCCGAAAGCTAGGCGACCCCAAATGAAGAGAGTCTCTGGCGTGAATACTCCAGAAACTCTTCAGCCCCTGAATATTCAAATTGACTATGTGATTTACGCATCTAGGACTGAAATAAAACATTTCAGAGTTTCTGTGCAAGATTTTGCAGTATTTATATTATTGGTCAAGGTCAGCTGTTTTCCAAAATGTGCTCTGTGGATCGCTCGCCTCTCAAGATGTTCCGTGAGAAAAAAAGCCTGTGATCAAATAATTTGAGGAACAAACTACATCTTTTTTTTTTTTTTTTTTGTACGCGGGCCTCTCACTGTTGTGGCCTCTCCCGCTGCGGAGCACAGGCTCCAGATGCGCAGGCTCAGCGGCCACGGCTCACGGGCCCAGCTGCTCCGCGGCATGTGGGATCTTCCCGGACCAGGGCACAAACCTGTGTCTCCTGCATCAGCAGGCAGACTCTCAACCACTGCGCCACAAGGGAAGCCCCCAAACTACATCATTTTGATGATGCTTATTAGTATACAGAAGTTTTAAGAAGGCCTATGAGAAACATTTTGTTTTGTTTAACATAACATTTACCAAATTTGGAGAAACTCAGAAATTCTCCCTTCCCCCCCCCCCACTTTTTGTTAAAAATTCCTGCAGAACAGACATGGGGAAAGATGTGTGAGGGGAACTTTAACTCATTCAGCAGATACTTATCAAATATAAGAGGTATATATACACCCCGGGTACTGTGGATGGTGTTGGGTCAAAGCCCCAGCCCCTGACTTGGTGGAGTGCACAGGCCAGGTGGGGAAGGAGGTAAACTTGTAGATTGCAGTTACGTTACAGTTTGGCAGGTAGTGTGATGCACAAAAGGAGGCACATGGAGATAGAAATGAAAAAGCCTTTTTGAGCATCTGCTTGTTGAAGAGTTGGATTATCCCTGAAATGTGAGGCTTTGTAGATGAGAACTTACTCACATAAAGATTCAGTGGAGGAGAGTGGCTGGAACAGCTGTGGCTCACGTAGTCATTCAGGGACCCAGGCTCGTCTTCAAATGGGACTTTCAAGGTGTCATCGGACATCAACATCCAGTCACTTGACAAGAGGAGAGAAAAACAGAGAGAGGAACATTGTACAGGAGGGTCTTATAATCCAGGTCTGAAAGGACCCATGGGCGAACAGTGAAGTTCAGCCACATGGCCATGGCCTGACTGCACGACAGGTGTGGTCTAGCTCTGGGTCCAGGAAGAAAGAGAAGGTTTGTTAAGCAGCTAACTAGTCTCTCCCTCACCGAACAATATGAAATTAGGCAACAGAAGAAGAGGAAAGGACATTCCAGGCAGAGGGCATAAACTGTCCAGTGGCATAAAGGGCAAGCAGTCTGATGTGACCGGATGAGAGGCCACCTGTGAAGAGGCGTGTGAGGGCTAAGTTAGAGGAATAAACAGAGATGAGACCAGGGAGGATTTTGTACCTTGCTGAGGAGCTTGCAGTTTGTTTTTTTCAATGATGGTGAGTTATTAAGGTAAAAAGTGTTAGAGTCCGAAAAACTGGAGTTTAAGAGGTTAGGGCTGTAGAATTAGACATAAATGATGAACACACAAGGAATTAATGACATGGAATAGGGATGGATTCAAGAAATAGCAGTAGGTAAAATATACATGACTTGTGGACCCACTGAATGTGAAAAGTGAGGAAAAAAGAAGGTAGAGTCTAGAATATCTCCTGGGCGATATCTGGCTAAGTTAATTAGATATTGGAAAAGATAATAAGTAGGAGGGAAGGATAATAAGTGGGTAGGAATCTATATGGGTCTGAAGTACAGAAGGGAAGTCTTTATACGTTGTGATTTGAGGCTTATCAACATGTAGGTTTCCTTGAAGCATGCAGAGTAAATGCCATCGCAAAGAGAAAGAAAACACCAAAGGCTTGCAGAGGGTATGCAACAAGCCTGCAAGGCAGAATTTAAAAGACTGGAAGAAGAGTTTGTCCATGAAGACACTAAAATGGTTACAAAGAGAAATAAGAAAGAACTATAGAAAGAAAGGTAGGAAACACCGCAAATGTCCATCAGCTGATGAATGGACGAGTAAAATGTGGTAAATCTGTATACTATCATTCAGGAGTAAAAAGGAATAGAGTACTGAAACCTGATATGACGTGGATGAACCTTGAAAACATCATGCTAAGTAAAAGAATCCTGTCACAAAGGCCACAGATTGTATGATTTCATTTGTATGAAATGGCCAGAAGAGGCAGCTCTACAGAGATAGAAAATAGATCAGTTGTTCCCTAGGGCAGGATGCAGGGTGGGGAGGTTGGGTTGTAGAGGAGAAAGGGGAATGACTGCTAACGACCTTTTTGGGGTAACGATGAAAATATTCTAAAATTAATTGTGGTGATAGTTGCACAATTCTGTGACTATACAAAAAATATTGAATGTTAGACTTTAAACAGGTGAACTGTATGGTATGTGGACTGTACCTCAATAAAACTTTCATTTAACAAAAAAGGGAACAACAAAGTCTTGGGTACAGTAAATATCTATATGTTCTAAGCAAACTTCCGGAGGTAAAATTCTGTGATTTCTAAACCAATCATGTTTTCGTTTGTGTGTTTGTTTGTTTTTATCCAGAAATATATTTAAATTTCTGTGTAGAAAAGACTTTCATTTGTAATTGGGCATATTCTTAAGGTACTGAGATCAGCACCCATGTTTTCTCCTTCTTAAGTCTAGGTCATCTGTAAATTAGCATTGAGATTTATGATAAGTACGTTGGGAAAGTTCTGTTTATAATAAAAGACTTTTAATATCAAGATTAATGTCAAATTTATCTTAGAAAATATTGCAGTTACCTATAAACATGTAGCCTCCTATTATCCAGGGTTAGATAATCAGAACCACACCCTCAGTAGTGTCTGGGACCCAAAGTGAACCCAGCTAAACTTATCAGAGAAAAACATTTGGCATTTTACGTTTAAATTCTCCTCCAAGATATTCTCCAGGTTTTCCTGGAATGGCACAAATAACACAGTTATACATTATTTAGTAACCAGCTTGCTTTGCAGAGGTCAAGTCCATGTTATAGAAAATGTGATGCTTATAGTATGCAATAACACCAACAGATTTGTTGTTTTAAAGTAATAGGACATGATGAGTGAAACCAAGTTTCTCTGGAAGAAAGATGTCTTTTTTCGTCAGCATTTGATTTGCAAGCGGGTTTGGCTTCATTAATATTTAATTGTCTTTTTAATCTGTATGTCAGTTTTTATTGTGGCCTGCTTCTGGGGAGATTTTCCTTAGAAATACCAGTAACACCCATTCTTCGCTCTAACATCAAAACAGGGGCTCTCTCAGGGACAACTAGCTGTATTTCATCTCTTGGGATATAATTATTTTGTGTTTATCCACAGTTCCTCAAGAGGCTGGTGATGTAGGACACCCTTCTTGCAGGCCTTTAGATTTCAAAAGAGAATCTCATTTGTTAGTGTTGCAAATGTTAATTCAGATGGTCTTGCATCATTCTTGTTCTTAACCCAGCTTTGTGCAAGTTCTACTTTTTTTGTTAGCATGGTACTCAGGTCTTTGAAGCTGTGTTAGTCAATTTTTTCAAGATGTTTTCATGAGCTTTAGTAGTTTAAGGAACAGAGTATCTTTTCTGTTGATGTGTTTTAAAAACTTAAATTCATTTTCAGACTCATAATAGACTAAATCAGAACAGGGAATAGAATTATACACAACCCTCTTTGAATTTTCAACATGATCATATCTAGCAATAAAGCTACAAACAGAAACTCAGAATCAGTATCTCTGGAGATTGACATTGAGAAATGGAGCTTGGCATGTCTGCAGCAAGGTTGAACCTCTTTTATGCAAGTTTGTAATTTTTGTTTCCTGGTCACCTGGGAGAACCTGCGTGAAAAAATTTGAAAGCCTCAGTTTTTGTTTCTGGTGGGAGAAATCCTGGTGATCAAAGCCTCAGCCTGATTTGGTGACCACTCTTGGGCCTCTCAGGAGGGAATGGGAGGGTAGGTATGGTGGTAGAGACTTAAGCTACCCTCTCAATCAATCCCAGTGGGGCAGAACTGAATAATTTACCACATTCTTCGTTAGCTGGGTACTTGGCATGTGAGGAATAAAGATGGGGTATGGAGGACGTATTTCTGTCCACATCCTAACATTGTAATGTTGTCCTGTTCTTACACAGATGGCATGTGGCATCAGTAGGATGGATGCTGTCATTGGCCTTTTCAGGAAGGTCAGTAGTGGCACTGCTTTGATTCTTCAAAGATTTCATCTCCTTCATAAAGGATATTATTCATTTATATACGTATACTTTGAAGTTATAGTATAACCTGTAATTATGAGCAGGTGAAGATAACTGGCCCTCCTAAAGGTCAGACCGCTCTACCCTGCAATGGTAACACATCATAGCTAACTACAGAATAAATTCATGGGGCTTTATTTCATGACTTTTCCTAGAAGAGGAATGATGATTCATCTTGTTATCCAGGCCAATTAATACTCTTCCTTTTTAGATTTCTCCTAGCTATTTTTGGTATTAGAATAACTGGTTTCATGTCCTTGGGGTTTTAATTTACGTTCAGCGTCTTGTTTTTGTAGAATTGCTTAAGTCTTCAGAGCCATTGTTTATTATTCTACAAATAGGTCATTATAAGTAAGACCTGATTTTTGAACTGGTATTAAGAAAATGTATATTAAAAAAAAAACAAACTAAGTTTCAGGGAGCAACCATTTTTCTTTCTAGATCGTAGTGCAGTAAGTGACCCTTTTATGATCATTACTGATTTTTCCCAAAGTCATTGCTGATTTATTTTTATTTGTGTTACCATTTCTTCTCTAAAAATATTCCTTGAGGCAATTTTTTCCACTAGGAATGAAAATTTTAAAATATGTAACTTTCCACTGCTCAAGGGAGAAAACACCCTTACTTAGCTTTGTAACATTTCAATTAATTAACAAGGATTTCCCTGGTGGCACAGTGGTTAAGAATCCGCCTGCCAATGCAGGGGACACGGGTTCGAGCCCTGGTCCGGGAAGATCCCACATGTTGTGGAGCAACTAAGCCCGTGCGCCACAACTACTGAAGCCCGCATGCTTAGAGCCTGTGCTCCGCAACAAGAGAAGCCACCACAATGAGAAGCCCGCGCACCACAACGAAGAGCAGTCCCCGCTCACCACAACTAGAGAAAGCCCATGCACAGCAACGAAGACTCAACGCAGCCATAAATAAATAAATTTAAAAAAAAATTGAGAACTTAAAAGATATGTTTAAAAATTAATTAATTAATTAATTAACACATTTAGTAATAGTTCTAAGAAGTCTGCAATGAACCATCCAGCCACTGTTTTAGGCCCTGGGGTTACACAAATGATTAAGATCTGGTCCTTGCCCTAGAGAAGCTTTAATTCTAGTGGCCTAAAGAACATGCAAATAGGTAACTACAATGAAGTTTGATAACTGAAATAATAGATACACAAAGTACAATGGGAATACAGACTTACCACTTTTCCATAGTACCTTTATACTTCTATTATGGTAAATACCATATTATCTTTCAGAGATTTTTTTAAGCATTTTTTTTGAAGTATAGTTAATTTACAATGTGTTTCAGGTGTACTGCAAAGTGATTGTGTGTGTATATATATGTATATTCAGTATATATATAGTATATTCATATACTGAATATTCAGTATATATATACTGTATATATGTATGTATGTGTGTGTGTATATATATTCTTTTTCAAACTCTTTTCCATTATAGATTATTACAAGATATTTAATATAGTTCCCTGTGCTATACAGTAGGTCCTTGTATATGTATATGTATATATGCATGTGTATATATACATATTCTTTTTCAGATTATTTTCCATTACAGATTGTTACAAGATATTGAGTATAGTTCCCTGTGCTATATAGTAGGTCCTTGTTGTTTATCCATTTTATGTATAGTAGTGTGTATCTGTTAATCCCAAACTCCTAATTTATCTCTTGTCCCCCCCACCCTTCCCCTTTGGTAACCATAAGTTTGTTTTCTATTCCTGTGAGTCTATTTCTGTTTCGTAAATAAGTTCATTTGCATCATTTTTTTTAGATTCCACATATAAGTGACATCATATGATATTTGTCTTTCTCTGTGTGACTTACTTCACTTAATATGAGAATCTCTTGGTCCGTCTATGTTGCTGCAAATAGCATTATTTCATTCGTTTTTAATGGCTGAGTACTATTCCAGTGTGTGTGTGTATATATATATATATATACACACACACACGACATCTTCTTTATCCATTTATCTGTCAGTGGACACTTAGGTTGCTTCCGTGTCTTGGCTATTGTAAATAGTGCTTCTGTAAACATTGGGTTGCATGTATCTTTTCAAATTAGAGTTTTCTCTGGATATATGCCCAGGAGTGGGATTGCAGGATTACATGGTAACTCTATTTTTAGTTTCTTAAGGATCCATACTGTTCTCCACAGTGACTGCACCAATTTACATTCCCACCAACAGTACAGAGGGTTCCTTTTTCTTCACGCCCTCTCCAGCATTTATTATTTGTAGACTTTTTTTTTTTTGCAGTATGCGGGCCTCTCACTTTTGTGGCCTCCCACGTTGCGGAGCACAGGCGACGGGCGTGCAGGCCCAGCGGCCACGGCTCACGGGCCTTTATATATTTATATAAAGAACTCAATAAACCAATCCATTCTGAGATTTATCAGTTATGTGCAGTCAACAATTTTTATGGTGAAAATATCACATTGATGAACAGTAGCTGATCAGATAACATCGTTGAAAAAGATCTTTCTTATGGGTACTAAAGTAAGCCTTGTCTGAGTTCTCCTTAACTTAGGTACCCTCTGACAATTGTGATGATGGCAATAAAGATTAATATATTAAGTTTAGAATGTTTTACTGTACTCCAACTGGGGCTTTTGGCAATCTGTTTTTGTGTGTGTGTGTGTGGTACGCGGGCCTCTCACTGCTGTGGCCTCTCCCGTTGCGGAGCACAGGCTCCGGATGCGCAGGCTCAGCGGCCATGGCTCACGGGCCCAGCCGCTCTGCAGCATGTAGGATCTTCCCTGACTGGGGCACAAACCCGTGTCCCCCACATCAGCAGGCGGACTCTCAACCACTGCGCCCCTAGGGAAGCCCATTTGTAGACTTTTAATGACAGCCACTATGACTGTTGTGAGGTGTTACCTCATTGTAGTTTTGATTTGCATTTTTCTAATAATTAGTGATGTTGAGCATCGTTTCAGGTACCTTTGGGCCATCTGTAGGTCTTCTTTTCAAAGATTTTGTTTGTTTTTTTCTCCTGTCAATATAGTGGGAAATGGTTGAATATTTTAATTGAGAATGCACACTCCATGGTCAGAGTACCTGGGTTTAAATACCTGGCTTCAATAACTAGTAACATTGGGAAGTTGTTTAACCTGTACAAGCTTCATTCCAGAGACAGTAAAATAGGCATACAAAAGAGCCCTATCAGGTAGCTGTGTACACTATTTCTATGTTTGCTGCAACATCACACCCAGGTTTAAGCCACCATTATTCCTTACCTGGACCCACTAGACCACTACGGTTGAGACAAATTGCAACCTATGATCATGAATTCTTGTCATCCAGGTGTACTCATTCCTTTGCAATGTGACTTTGCTGCTCAGCTTATCAAGAGGTGGACATTAATCTGGGCTGGACTTTGGTTACTCTCTGACCTTCTTCGGCCAGTAGAATGCAGCTGAAGTGACTCTTCTGAGGTTGGGCTCTAAGAGGCCTTGCAGCTTCTCCTTTCATCCTCTTGAAACATTCTTTTGTGACCACTGAAAAGAAGGCCACATTAGCCTGCTGGAGGATGAGAGGCCATGTGGAAGAGAACTGAGGTGACCGAGCCAACTGCCAACACCAGCTGCCAGACATTGAGTGAAGCCATCTCAGACCTTCCAGCCCAGCTGATACTGCAGCTGAATATGGCCACATAAGTGAGCTCAGATGAAAGAATGGTGAGAAATAATAAATCATTACTGCTTTCACCACTCAGTTTCGGAGTAGTTTGTTACAAAGCAGTAGATAATATAAGTACTTATCCCATTTGTTTCATATACCTCACAATAGAAAAAAGTGGCCTTTTAAACAAAAACTAGTGTCACAAGTCCAAATTCCTCATGTCATGTTTTAAAAAGAGTCCTACCTGCTCTGGCCCTGCCCACCTCTCTTTACCTTATCTCCTTATCTTTTCTCGAACTCCTAGCCACATTCCCCAAATGTGCCAAGCCTTTTCAGACTCCAAGACCTTTGTCCTTCCTCAGATTCTTTTTCCAGGCTTTCACATGCCTGATTCTTCTCACAAATCAGGTCTCACCTAAATGTCACTTTCTCGGATAACCCCTTCCCAACAGCTGGCCAGAAAGTACTTAATTCCCCTATTTTCTTTCTATCATCCCAACAACTGGCCAGAAAGTACTTAATTCCCCTATTTTCTTTCTATCATAGTGCTTAGCACTATCTTTCATTACCTCGTTTATTTATGTTTACCTTATGGTCTATTCTCCCACCTTTCCATGATGTCAGGAAAGACTGTGGACTCTGAGTTGTCCAGATCCTACAACAATGTGTGGTGCATAGTCCCTGCTGAGTAAATGCACATTGAACGAATAGGTAAAGTGGTCATTCTGAGGAATTATTCAGAGTTAGAGGCATGAAGGCACCTAGCAAAGGACCTGGGTCATGAGAACAGTACTGATAACTACAGTACTAACTCCCACTGCTCTTCCTACTTGTTGACATGTCTTGAATGCTTTCTTTGAACCAGGCACTTTTCTCCTAAGCATATCCATGATCTCAGTCTTCTATTATCTTCTTTTTACCAATAAAAAACTTGAGTCTTAGAGAGGTTAAACAACTTGGTAACTAGCTGCATGTTACTCAGATAAAATACCCAAGATTTAAAGTCACAAGGTTTAACCCTAGAGACTCCTTCTTATATAATACACCGGCCTATGATTTCTTGAATAAATTGTTGCTATGTTATTATCCCATCTTTATGCTTCCCTCCAAAGTGATGGTAGTATCTTACTTACGTTTGGAACCTGATCAACAGGCACCCAGGCAATAAAACCGAAGGTTAACTCATACAGTTCAGGGGCATAGGGAAGGCTTCGTGGAGCAGTCTCATTTGAGATGGACTTTCAGGAATGGATGAGCAAGGTTTGGCCAGGCAGAAATTAGGAATTCCAGGGAAATGAAACTGAATGTACAAAGGGATTTTGATAAAGTGTTTTCAAAGGTTACAGTGTTTAGAAGAAAATGTTTTGGTACGGAAACCTTCCTGATGACCTTTGCACAATTTTCAACCTCTCTGGAGTCTTGAGAAACATACTTTAACAGACACATTAAAAAAACAGTGGAGAGAGACTTCCCTGGTGACGCAGTGGTTAAGAATCCACCTGCCAATTCAGGGGACACTGGTTTGATCCCTGGTCCTGGAAGATCCCACATGCTGCGGAGCACCTAAGCCTGTGAGTCACAACTACTGAGGCTGCACTCTAGAGCACACAAGCTACAACTACTGAGCCCACGTGCCACAACTACTGAGCCCACGTGCTGCAGCTACCGAAGCCCGTGCACCTAGAGTCCGTGCTCCACAACAAGAGAAGCCACCGCAATGGGAAGCCCGCACACCGCAACGAAGAGCAACCCCTGCTCGCCGCAACTGAAGAAAGCCAGCACGCAGCAACAAGACCCAATGCAGACAAAAAAAAAATAGTGGAGAGAAAATGATGAGACATCTGATCTTTCAGAGAAGACCCTAATTGGACAACATTCTTAAACGGTATATGGTGTTTGTCCTTAATTGGAAGATGTTTGTGTGGATCAGGGGGATCAAAATGGACTTTTCAGTCATTTGCACATAAACTTTTCAGTCTGCAGAATTCTGGGTTTTTAGACTAAGTGTCTATCTGAGGCATACCCTTCACATCAAACAACTTAAATCCAGTAACAAGTGAAAACTTTTCAGAAATTAACACACCAGGTTCAATTGAGAGGTTCAAATACCTTCTCGACTGAGAAGAAATTGTGCATGAAAAGTAAGTCAGGGCTTCCCTGGTGGCGCAGTGGTTGAGAGTCCCCCTGCCGATGCAGGGGACACGGGTTCCTACCCCGGTCCGGGAAGATCCCACATGCCACGGAGCGGCTGGGCCCGTGAGCCATGTCCACTGAGCCTGCGCGTCCAGAGCCTGTGCTCTGCAATGGGAGAGGCCACAACAGTGAGAGGCCCGCGTACCACACACACACACACACACACACACAAAAGTAAGTCATAATATACCACACGTTTAGCATCAATTTCATGAAAATAATTATATATATAATTATGTATAATTATATATGTGTAAACTTTTATAAGCATATGTATATATATATATATAGAGAGAGAGAGAGAGAGAGAGAGAGACTTATGACTGGTTTAATCTTAACAAGAGCTCTTTTGGGTGACTGGGAAGTAATATAGTCTTTATGAAGATAGGTTGAACATCATCAAACAGCATGGTTCGTTGTGAGATTTTTGTCTTAAGCATTTTAAACAGTTGACTTCAAATTCCCAGCAGATGGTGGTGGCAGCAGGCAAACACTCTAGTCAATGAGAAATCAAAGAGAACTTTTAAAATAGCTGATTCGTAAACTTGGAACAACAAGGAGTGAATGTTAGAAAAAAAATAACAGATTTTCTACAATGCATCTTATTATGTGCAAATCGAAAAATTGAGAAACTGTAGAATTTGCAATAAGCACACCAATGTGTATTTTACATTATGGGAATGTAAAGCAGTTGATGAGTCTGTTAGCAGAGACCTGAATATTAGCTGTCACCAAATCTCTTTAGTATGTAATAACCTAGGAAATGCAGAGCAATGTGTTTTTGTCCAAAAAAGCTTACCAGAGGTATTTTCTAAAAGGTTATGGTTTTTCTATTAATGATTTAAAGTGGAAAAAAATAAGGGTACATGTTCTCTTAGTAGCCCGTTCTATAGCATGATGATGATGATCTTATTATACTTACTATTATTCTTACTATAATAACTACATTTTAGTATAATTTGGGGAAAAGAAATGATTATTTTTAATTAGTCTTTTAAATTACTCTTTATAGATTTTTAAGCACTTCAAAGTCTAGAATTCCATGAATTTGTGAAGAAATTATTATTCAACCCTGGATATATATGTATATGTGTATATATATATATGTATATATATTTATACATATATATGTATGTATTCTTATCTATCCTTGGTCACATTTATGCTTACCTTGACCTTAAGAATATTGATTATAACTTCTCTCTACAATGGAAATTTTACAGATTGTGCAACTTTATCTCAATAGATGCTCAAAAAACCAAACCAAGATGATTTATGTCACTGTTTTTCCCCCTTAGTTGTCTTTTTTTATTTGTCCGTTTGATCTCTGCTCTATGGTAGTGGAAATGGCGGCTGTAACGGGGGTGGGGATTGGGGGTTATATTTGAAGTAACCACAAGAAACAGTCCTAGCACAGAGAGGCCATATTTGCAGATAACCTTTATGTTTTTTTGCTATACTGTATCTCGCTATGCTGTATCTTCTGTTATCCAAGATTCCCCAGGCCATTTTTGCATGGTTGGTTTATCAGCATGTAATGGAATAGCTCAGTATACAATTCAGCTCCTCCGAATGTCAGATACATGAGGTGGCTAAGAAACTTCATCCAATGCCAATAATAGGAAAAGAAGTACATATCTAATAAGGCAGGCCCACATTAAGTCTTTAGGGCTATATGGCTTTTCTCATGCCTTAGAAAGTCAACAGATATGGTAACTCCCCAACCATCTGGTTCCCTTTACTTAGTTGGGTGATCAAGGGAGTAAAAGTGTAGCTGTCATTTTAGCTGCAAAGGTACAATTTTACATTAAACAGGAAAAGGGCACATGTGTTTTACTGAAATGCCCTCCATATCTGTTTTAAATTTCAGTTCATTGAATGCCCTGAAAATTAAATAAACACACAACAGGGCTTGCTAATATCTTCAATGAGGTGCTTAATTCCCCATCTTAATCAGCCGTTTTCCATCCCTTTCCTCCTTCCTGCCTATCTGTCAAATGTTCCTTAATTAAGAATTATTCTTAATTACAAAGTTTGTGTGTCATTTTATTTTAGAGGTAATTAATTAAATTTAGCACTAATCGTTGAGGATATTGCCTTTTCTGCACATACGTTGTTGCTTAATTACTGGAATACCTTGAATCCCTGGCTGAGAGTAGAGCACATTGATTTGTTTTGTGTCTGTGTGGCAGCTCATACTGAATAGGACAGAGACTCGGCCTGTTGAACAGACAAAGAAGTAAGAAGCATTTTTTTCTCAGTTGAAGGACGGTGAACAAATGCACTTTGGTCGTTCGGTGCATTATGTGTAGTCTCTGAGGGGCAAGGAAGTGTGATGATTATAGGTAAAATTCGATCCTAAAAGCAATAGGCATAGTGAAGCTATTCTGTAAGGGTCCTTGGATACTTGTTAGAATGGATTTGCCAATTTTTGTGTGTGGGGGCGATGATACTGAGGTCACTCTGAACAGGTCACCTGGTTAGAGGAAGGAGAGATCCAGTGAGCAGATTAGGAGAGGGGTGCATTAGATTTTGGTTCCCTCTTCCCATTTTTCCCCTCCCACACTCTCCGACTTTATTTCTAGTATCATTTTCTGAGAGAAACCTTCCACAGCTAAATTATATACCTTTCCTTGGCACCAGTCAACCTTATTATAATTGCAGTTTATTTGGTTGATTATTTGATTGTCTGCCTCACCCAAAAAAATGAAGTCTCTTCAAGGGCAGAGGTCATTTCTAATTTTGCTTATTATTTATTTGTCATTTGTTTAATAGTAATTGACACAGAGTAGACACTAAGTAATTTTTAATGAATAATCTATTAAATATTTTTTCAAGAAACTGCAAGATATTTGACATTTTTTGAAAGTATTAAGTGTCCATTATGCTCAGTGATACTGTATTTTTGTGGGGGGCCAAGCCACGTGGCTTGCTGGATCTCAGTTCCCTGACCAGGGATTGAAGCCGGGGCCCCGGCAGTGAAAGTGCCGAGTTGTTACCATTGGACGGCCAGAGAACTCCTAGTGATACTGTGGTATTAGGTTCTGGGAGCAAGGAATAGATAAGTAAAATCTAATCCTTGCCTTCAAAGATTTATAATACGGTGGAAGAGAAAGTCATACAATTAAATATCATATAAGCCGGATGGTAATACATGCTGTAAAAGAGATAGAAACACACCCCTATGAGAACACAGAGAAAGCAAATCTGCCAACATGGACAAGGCTTTAAAAATGCAGACATTATTTGAAATCTGCCTTGCAGGTAGTTTTGGATACGTGGGGAACTAGGGAAAGGGCATATTGGGAAGAGGTCAGAAGATGAGCAAGGATCAGGTGCATAAATGTCGATAAGCATGATGTTATCACATTGTCAAAGATTGGAAAACATGATGGTCCTCAATCCTGACAAGGATCCAGTAAGACAGACATTTTCTCTGCTCCTAGCAGGACTGCAAAGGTGTGGACACTTTCTGGAAAGCCATTTGGCAGTACACATCAGAAGCCTCAATGTTTCCTCTTCTAGGAATCTGTTTAATGATCAGAAGTGTGAGCAATTCTTTATGTTCAGAATTCTTAATCACAGCATAATTAACAAATTAACAGCCTAAACAAACAAATGAAGGTTCATATTAAATTACAGAATTTCTATAGTGAAGAGCTATGCATCCGCTAAAAAATGTTTTTAAAGGCTATTTAATGAAATGGAAAGGTGCTTGGAATGCAATATGTATATAATATAATGAAAATCTGAATGGAAAGTTGGACACCAGTTTTATAAGAGTGAAAATATAGCCTGGGGGAAAAAGGAAATAACAGCAATATGCTAATTTGCTATCATTAATTACCTTTGGGTGGTAGGTTTACAAAGACCTTCCATCTTCTTTTGCATATGTTTTCGTTTTCCACAAAAACTACAGTTTCTACAGTGGTAATATTGCTTTTGTAACAAGGAAAACAGATATTTGAAATTATATGTTATGAAGGAAATAGGATATGATATCATATGGCTAAACTATAAAATTTACAGAGAACAGTTTTAGAAAATAAAGCTACAGTTTTAAAGGTTTTTTAGACCCTAATGTTTCTAGAGCCTTGTATTAAGTATTCAAGGTAATAGGGAAAAAGTACATGATATGCCTCTTCACTCAGATTTTATAATCTGGCTTAAGGAAGCAAGACATAAATGTATAACTTAATAACAATGTCAGATAACAGTTCTAGCCATACCATGGGTCAGGATGCTAGAAATTGCCAAAAGTGTGGTATATAAATCATGACCTAGAAGTTCAGACAGAGATTAGCCTACTGAGTAACTACGTAGAATTTCTAAGTGCTTTTTGTTATGCCCCAACCATGTCCCTTTGGGGTACATGTGGTCCCACCAGCTGTACAAGGAGATGTGGGCTCTGCAATTACCTGCCATGGCAGCAGAGTCTGGGAGTGATGGGTGAACGTGTGGGCTGACTGAGAAGGTAGGGAGGAGGCGGGTAGAGAGATCTCAGACTTCCTATGACTAGAGGTCCAGAAACAAGTAGATGTTCCTCAGCAGCTTTCCTTTCTCAAGCTGTGTCTTTCCAAAAAAACCCATCCTTAATATCTTAATATGTGGTTGTACCTTCTCTGACATGTGATGAACATTAATTACACACACACCTATGTATGTGTACATATGTCTGTATTCTCTATATATGTGTGTGTGCACATGTGTGTAAGTTTTTTCTTTGCGTGAATCACTCAATCTATGGCAGGTGATTGTATAAACTCATTTAAATGGATTTACCATTTTCATTCCTGTTGCCACCAATTTGCTTCATCCTAAATTACTGTTGAATTACTAGAATGGTCAAAAATATGTACAATGTTATTGAAAAATGCCTGGAAATGTTTGAAAAGGACAAGAAAAATATATTCTGAATACCAAGAGAACCAGTAAATTTACCTTTGAAAGTATCATAGCAAACTTAAAATATTAGGCACATGGGATATTTCTTAGTTGTTTATTTAGTGTTTTTTGTGTTTGTTCTTTCGATATGAATTTTCATCCATTCACACATAGGTGTAAAGCTCTTCCTCCACTAGGTGTAAAGCTACTGATAAATGATACAGAAATATAAAGTACAAGTTAAGGAACATGAGTCCCTACTGTCTACAGATACTGAGATTCTAGAATAAATAAAATGCACTCCTTGACCATGAAACATTTATGATCTCTTAGAGGACTCAGGCCAAAAGGTACTGATTTTGCCCTCAAGGAAATTCTAACCATTGACCTTGACCTGCAGGCTGAAGAAATCAAGGACATCTTTATGGAAAAAGTGACCCATGATCTCGGTTCCAGGTTGCAGTGTTTCTTAACTTTTTTGGTGAGGAGGTCAGAGATCTCTTTCATCATCTGAGGAAAATGATTGTTTCTCAGAGAGCTCCAAAATTTACAAGTACAGTGTAATTCACTTTAACAAAGTGATGGATTCTCTCCAAGCCAGTCTGGGTGCATTTAGCTTACAAACGCCTACTTTCTTTCTTTTTTTTTAAGCAGTACGCGGGTCTCTCACTGTTGTGGCCTCTCCCGTTGCGGAGCACAGGCTCTGGATGCGCAGGCTCAGCGGCCATGGCTCACGGGCCCAGCCGCTCTGCGGCATGTGGGATCTTCCCGGACCGGGGCACGAACCCGTGTCCCCTGCAAAGGCAGGCAGACTCTCAACCACTGCGCCACCAGGGAAGCCCGCAAACGCCTACTTTAATTAGTAGTTAGAACCTAGACATGCACTAGGCTGGAAGCAGGCAAAGGGAATTAATTGTATATGGGTGAGTAAAAACACCCAGGTGAAATGCATGAAGTGTGTATAGAAAATGGGGAGTAGCTCTGTTTGAATACCTGGAATTGGGTAATAGAAGATCTAGATTGAAAGGTGAGGGAGGGGTGTCAAATCTCTAAGTACTGAAAGTTGCCATATTATATCATGGGTCCATTTCCAAGGACCTGCCTTTCAGCCATTGTTAATCTTAATTAAGCAAAAGTACCGTGTTCCTAGTTTCATTCTAGGACTTTAGCAACAACAAATTTTGCTCTTATCCTTCATAAGGTGGTTTTCCTTCTGCTGCCAGCATCCAGGTGTATGTTTGGCATTCTGTGAAACCAAAGGAGAGATTGGACAGACCGTACCAGTCATTGACCCCACCTTTCAGAGCGATTGAGGTCTGTCTTGTCACTTTACTGTGTGGAGACATTTTTTCTCCTTAGATTCCCTATAAGTCAGAACAATCCACTATTATTGTGATAGCATGTCCATCTCTCAGAATGTCACAAACTCTTTACAAAAAGAAGTGGAAAAGAAAGATGATGCTTTGCAGACTTGGGTGTAGTTATTTTCAAACAAAGGGAAAATGACAAGAGATTGAGTGGAATAAAAGTAAAGATAAGGCTGCTGACTTGAAAACACAGTCAAGACAAGATTGATAGACCCTGAACAAATGCACATATCTCTCTTGTGTACACACACACACAAACACACACACACACACACAGTCCCAGCCAGCAACTTTTAAGAGTTTTGTTGATGATGTGATTTTCCTGGTATTAATTTTTAATCATAGGAATATAGTTATATGCTGATGCTTGAACATAGTTCAGTTAGTCCCCCGAATATATGTCCACATGTTGAAGATTAAATGAGTCAATACATGCAAACACTTAGACCAGAGCATAGCGCATATGAACACACTTCAAGTGTTTTTCCATTATTATTGATGTTAATGATGACGTTGATGGTGATGATGGCCAACAATGATATATTATTAACTTGTTTATTCCTTAGAGGAACCCAATAAAATAATGATTCTTTTGAACCCTTTTGATATTTGAGCAAAGGTACCTTGAGAGATGCAACTAAGTGGCAGCTGTAGGTGTTGCCCTTCTCATCCTTGACTATGAATATTCCAGTAGCCTTTCAGGTGGCAGGTATTTTATAGTGTACTCTCAAGACCACTTGCTGCAGAATCTCTTGTGTTGTTCCCTTAAACACAGATTTCTGGGCTTTCCCATAAACCTACTAAAACAGAGTCTCTGGGCATGGATCCCTGAGGCTGCCTTAAACTCTGCAACCATTGCTCTATCCAAACTGGAAAAACTCACCTTTATGTATCATTTGTAGGATTTACCTTAAAGGTAGACTTTCATTTGATGAGGACTAGTGGAGAATGCTGGCTCTAAAATGTCTTTACTTTTCCTACAATTCACACTATTAAATATTTATTCTTTTGATTTCTAGTGTACTTATAAGAGTTTCCATTTAAAATTTAAATACTTGGGGAAGCCATTAACATCCATTAACACTCTGTGTGATTTAGGGATTTGAAAGTCAATCATTTAGCAAGACTTCAAGGGGAGAGGAAGATGAATGAATCCCATTGAGAACAAAGGAGAGAGAAAGCAGGGAGCAGAATAGATCAGCCTAACCAAAGCATTGCAACTGAGAATACTGGACAGGTAGGGAATATGAAAACAATGGATTTTGTAGCCAAAGGCAAAAAAGGAGAAATTGTAGAAAGTTGTATAAGTGGGTTTAAAATGAGCTTTGGACCCCAAGTACCTGTTTTTCCTGTTTCCTTCCCAGCGTGACCTGAAGTAGAGTCTGATGTCTGTCCCATGTATTTAACATGCAATGCAGAGTTCAGACATCTCAGTATAAATCATGAGATGAAGAATGGACCCTGAACAAGTCAGACAAAATTAAACGTAGATTTATCCAAACAATGGTAATCAGCTAATTTTGTTTTGGGAAAAAAGTTTTCTCTTCAATTTTGAATACTATTTCTCCTAAATTATTTTTTAAACTGCTTACAAGTTTTTTTTTTTTCTTTTTAATGATCATAAATAAAATAATTCAACAGAAAGTCACAGCCATGTGATTTTCTTGTTATCTGTATGAACGTATCATTGTACACATTAAAATGATAAAAGAAGGATCCGAAATACTCAGGCAAGATGAATTGGGATGGACAGAGGAGAAATACCTTTAGGAGTATTATTTAGGAGTGTTATTAGCCAGGCCATTGCCTTGTTCAGCGATCGGTATTATAATTTGTACTTGTCAGAACTTGTGGAAAAGAAAAATTAGCTATACATTCTTGTGAAATGGAAGCTACATTCATTTAGCTATTAGCTCTTTACATAGCAATTAGCTTTGGTTATTTTAATATACATAAACATCTGTCGTATTAATCTGCCATTTCTTCCTTGTATGTACATTATCTACCATCTGGTCTTTAACCTAAAAAATGTCTGTACCGAGAATCGTCTTTGTCAGGTCAAGTAATGGGGATAAAAATGCACAGTAACTTACTGCAGAACTGAAGAAAAGGCATTGAAAGAGAGGTAACTTCAGCATCACATTTTGAGAAGTAGTGAGAGAGTGAATACTTTAGGTGACCTAACCCCTTTCCATTCCCTTTAACTTATGCCAAACAAAATGTTAAAAATAATCTTAAAATACAAGAATGCATATAAACCTCTGAAGAAACCAATGGAAATAGTATAATTCTTCCCCCATTGCATGTTTTCATCTAGTTTTATTTCACATCAAGAGGTAGCACTACCCCATAAATTTAGTAGCATTTGGTCTTACTCTAAGACAAGACATAAAAATAGAAGTGTCCTTCCAAAAATGTCACTGTTTTGATAATTTTAGAAACCGTTTTAAGGTTTAGAATCCAAGAAGTAAGCTTCATAGACCATCATAGTGGTTTTTTAAAAAAATATTTATTTTTTTGGCTGCGCTGGGTCTTAGTTGCCGCATGTGGGATCTTTTAGTTGTGGTGTGCGAGCTCTTAGTTGCAGCATGCGGGAATCTAGTTCCCTGACCAGGGATTGAACCCTGGGCCCCTGAATTGGGAGTTCAAGGAGTCTTAACAACTGGACCACCAGGGAAGTCCCCATTTTAGTGATTTAAAGGAGAAAACCTAACTGCTTTTTGTGGGCTTGTTTATTTTGTTAAAATATGAGACTTATCTATATTTTCTTTGCTAGATTAAAGCCTTGTTTTCCCTCTGTTTGAGCCCCTTGTTATTTAAATCGTATTGTAAAAGAATTAAAGAGTAGATGGTGGTGGTTTTGGTTTACATCAGTGAACGCTTCACAATTGTGTTTCTATTCCAATTTCCAACCTCAGTTAGCAGTATTACACCTTGTGATTTTGGGCAGGAGAAAACCCAAATCACAGATTAAACTGATTTTTGTTTGGAGAAAATACACCATCCAGTTCCTGACTACCGAAGCTGTATTTTAATCCCAAAGTGCATGGAATTAAAATAATTTCAAATAAGAGTACCTATAAAGAGAATTACATCCTATACAATAAACTAGTTCCCCAGCTATTGGTAGGAGGACAAAGATACTTGCTCTGGAAAGGTATGTGATTCCTGTTATTGAACATTTATTAAAACAGCAAGTGAGGGCTTCCCTGGTGGCACAGTGGTTGAGAGTTCTCCTGCCGATGCAGGGGACACGGGTTCGTGCCCCAGTCCGGGAAGATCCCACATGCCACAGAGCGGCTGGGCCCGTGAGCCATGGCCGCTGAGCCTGCGCGTCCAGAGCCTGTGCTCCGCAACAGGAGAGGCCACAACAGTTAGAGGCCCGTGTACCGGAAAAAAAAAAAAAAAAAAAAAAAAAAACAGCAGGTGAGTGCTGTAGGGGAAGCTAGCAATATGCCTGATGCCTGCAGCCTGAGAATGAGACAGCTTTCTGGCAGGGTTTAACTCTTACATCAATCCAAATTTACTGCCTTTGAACTTCCTCTTTTTGGCCCAGGTTAAGTGTGCCCACAGCTGAATTCTTAAATGCTGTGGGAGAAAACTAACTGTATGCAAGTTGGTGCGATTTAGATTTCATGGCATCCAAGTGGAGATGCCTGGGAGGTTATTAAATATATAGCCTGAGGTTTAAGAATGGAGCCAAGCCAGAGATCTTAGAGATTTGGGAGTCCTTAGCCTAGAGGTGTTAATTGAAGCCAAGGTAGGTGTGACCTTATCTAGGAAGAGAATGAGCTTTTAATAAGGAACTGTGATTTCCCTTTAGCCTACTAGAGTTTGTCCACGGGGAGTTTCAGTCATTTAAATATCAGGAGATCTAACGGAAAAGTCTGGATTTCTGACTTCTCTTGATGGTATGGTGTCTTGCATTCCTGTATGGCTGCAGTAGACTGGAGCTGACAAGTTGCCTTTTACAGACGGGAAGTGTGCTCCTTGGTTCCCCAAAGTTCCCGCTACTCACTTATGGTTGGCTTCACACATTTATATTCAAGCCAGTCACCTTGTAAACATTTGAATTTGCAGTTTCTGATGGACAATTGTAAACACGTATCTCTGCTTTTGATTTCATTCTCTTAGTCCTTGAATGGGCAATTATTTTACAATTGAATGCGAGTTAAAAGTGTGGCTTTTTGGTAGGATTGTTTGTATCATTAGAGAGATGCAACTATCCAATGTTAGAGTAGGAGGAAACCTTAGCAGTTATTTAGTCAGCCATTCATTCTGCAGATGGAGAGGCGGGGCAGAGGCTAGCTTAGAGTTGGCAGTAAGTTCACATCATGGTAAGGATAGAATTCAGGTCACATGGTTCCCAGACATTGGAATCTTTAGTTATTAACATATACTGACATGTTTGCTCTTAATTGAACAGAAAAGTTTGTGTTTATATCTGGATGGGAATAGAGACACCAAAAATGAAGTTAAAACCTGTAACTAATTTGATATCTTATTGAATATGAATATATGGTGTACAGATTTTTGAAGGGATTGTAAATTTACTTATTGCAGTTGTGATTTGAACAGTGCCTTTTAAAAAATAATCAGCTTATTTCTGTCTATTGAGAGAGAAATAGCTATTTCCTTAGTATTTTCCTTTGGATCACATTGGGTTTTTTCCCAACACAGTTTGCAATGCAGCCAAATTAAAAGGGCCACAGGCACCGCCCTCCACCCAAGAATCAAAGGAATCATTTGGTGTGAAAGGTATGAGTCATGCCAGGCTCAACACCAGCCAATTACTGATTACCCAAGCTGTGTTTTATCATCCTGAATACATAGAATTAAAATAATTGCAAATGTGTGTATATACACAAAGAGAAATATATCATATGCACACAGCTCCCTGCTGTTGGTGGGAGGACAGGGTTATTTGCTGGAGTGGTATACGATTTCTGTTTTTGAGCAAGATGCGTAACTTGAGCCTGCATTTATTAAAATAGCAGATAAGTGCAGGCAACCTGATAATGAGGAACCATCTAGCAAAGTTAACTCTTCAACAATGTTAGAGGCATGAATAGTCCCATCCAGTTACCAGCTGCAAGACTTTCAGAAAACACAGATTTACCTAGTGAAGTATTTATCCAACCTTATTCCCCCTGTGGGTCTTTGTAACCCTCACTGGGTGTGCCTGGAGCCATTATTTGAGTCCAGGCCAGTGATCTAAGCATTTCTGTGGCCCAGGCGCTAGTGAGAGTTACATGTTGAGAACATTGTAAAAGTTGGCAGTCTGGGAACCATTAAACAAAGAGCAGAGCCAAGACGAGGAGATATAATCCTTATTGAGTTTCAGTATAGCACCTTACAGGGAAGGAACCATTTTTGCTTGGTCTAATAATCAAATTAACGATAAAACAGGGTAACAGGAGAAAAACAAATTTAATTATGTATGTACGGGTCCCGTAAGAATATAGGACAGGAGGGCAAGTTGGGCAGTTGCAGCTTATATGCCATTCTGAGCTAAGGATGGGGATAGGGGCCTTAAAAGAGGACAAGGGTAATTCACAGGACAGTAAGCAGAGCAGATTTCTGTCCTGCCATACAGATAGGTCATTCAGATAAAAAGTTATCTCTGGTACTTGTTCTCTTTCTGGGCCAGGCCCCCTATCAAAATTCCTTTAAATAGTCAAGGGAGAGAGAAAATTTTTCCTTGAGTCTGCCAGGTCTTTATTGCCTTAAGCTGAGAGTAGTTCACATGCCAAATTGGAACTTTTGGAGAGGCTTATCTGAACCTTTTCACACCTGAGGACTCTATACTAAGTCATCCACAATTGAGACTGGAAGTTTAACACAACAGAGAGTTCTGCAACTTGCAGACATAAACAAGTAACACTAGTGTGTAAGACTTCATTTCTTTATTTGCTTTAAAGCAACTTATTTCTGGCTATGAAGCTCCATCCAATCTTTGCCAGTTTGGTGAGAAAATTACATTTCCATTCTTACTGGAGCTAATCCAGCCTCTGAAGTTGAACACAGGAAATGGGGAAGGATATCTAAATGCTGGTCTGCTAAAATTGCCACTGACAGTCTCTGTCAAAGCCCAGATGGTTCCTTGCAATGTGGCAGCTCTCAACTCTGGCCTCTAGAAAAAGAATCTCAGCTAAAGTTACAACATCAGTACCTTGGATAGCACCTTCCTAGGCACATCATGGAGTAACCTGGTAGGGGGAAGCTGACTTGCCACAGATGCTCTACTCCCACAGAACTGCATCCCCTCCACAGTCCAAAGGGATCTCATCTTTCATCTTGTTTATGACTGTTGCCTCTGTCTGCATCTTGCTAGAGACCACCTCTTTTTACAAGCTCTTTACTACTTCTTTTAGGGGAGAGAGAGAGAGAGAGAAGGGTGGGGAATGGGGGAAGAGGTGTCTCCTCCCCCTTCTATTTTATTATTTATTTATTATTTTTGCAGTTCGCGGGCCTCTCACTGCTGCGGCCTCTCCCGTTGCGGAGCACAGGCTCCGGACGTGCAGGCTCAGCGACCATGGCCCACGGGCCCAGCCGCTCCGCGGCATGTGGGATCTTCCCGGACCGGGGCACGAACCCATGTCCCCTGCATCGGCAGGCGGACTCCCAACCACTGTGCCACCAGGGAAGTCCTCCTCCCCCTTCTTCAGGAGATATTTGACCATATGTGCTGTTGCTCAGCATCCCCCAATGCACAGAGCAATACCCATACAACAAAGAATTATCCAACCCTAAATGTCAGGAGTACTGAGGTTGAGAAACCCTGCTCTATCCCTTATTTCATGGGATCAGGTTAGAGATATTTGGAACCATTTCTGAGAGGGAAAAATGAGGCGGGGGAGGGGCAATACTAGAGAGAATTAAATCTGTGGGAGGATGGTGATTCAGCAGGTCAGGATGAAGTGAACTCTCTGAAATTCACTCTGGGATTAGCGGTGGAGAGACTGATATAAGAAGTCTGCGTTTTTAATGCAATGCCCTGGCCCCAGTTCCCTTCTCCTCCTCTCTTGGATACACTGCTGTGAAAATTTATTGGTTTCTATAGAGACGCTGAGCAACCCACACCTCCTTCCCTTCTTCCAGAACATACAGGAAAGTTCTTATCAGCTCACTATTTCATGTGTATTCTTTATGAAAAGTCAGGCATGCCCTGTGAGATGTCTGTGTGTGTGTGTGCGCGCGCATGTGTGTGTGTGTGTTGCCACTGAACTAAGATTATATGTCTTCTCACTACTTTCTATTTCTGTTGCTCATGGAAAACCTGAACACTTAGAAAAGTAGTCATAACAGCCTATGATGTTCATACTAGCTAATAATTTCCCTTTTTTTCCCCTTTGCAATCTCCAGTTTCTTTGGTGAGCTATCAGAGCAATAGGTTTTCCAAATAAAGTTTCTATTCGGTCAGCAGGTAGTGTGTGTCCTACAGCTTGTGAATATTTTTGCTACAACTACCGTTTTAGTTAAATTACATTCTCTGGGACAGGTAATAAGAAACAAAATTGCTCTACTTTTGGTTTCATGTGTTCTCCTCAAGTGAATATGCTCACCAAGAGACAAAGTAGTCTGGGGAAATGTCCCAAGTATGTTCAATTCACTATTTCTCAGAGAAGCCAATTAGCACAGTGGAATACATGACCTGTGGGTTAGTCCAGACACAAACCCCTATGCTAACTATGTGGTCTTGGGTAGGTTTTCAACTCTCCAAGCTTTATTTTCTAATCCACAAGTCGGGTAATACTGCCAACATCACAGTTTAGGTGAATAGTCAGTGTTCAGTCCATGAGAGGTCCTTTTGTTTTTAAGCATCCTTAACAATATCCTCTTCATTCACCAAGGAAAATGTATTACCCATCATTAAGTAATAAATCCCTGCACTCCTCACCCAAGGGCAGGGGGCAGCAGATTATGGCCAAAGGGGCAGATCTTAACAGTTGCCTGTTTTTGTACAAACCACGGGCTGAGGATGGCTTTACAGTTTTGTAAATGCCTGAAAAAAATGAAAAATAATACTAATATCTCATTATATATGAAAATTTCTATATGAATTGTGTGTCCCTCAGTAAAATTTTATTAGAATACAGTTACATTCATTCCTTTATGTTTTGCCTCTGAGTGCTTTCACACTCTAGCTGCAAAGTTGTAACAAAGACCCTTGCTCTCAAAACTTAAAATATTTACAATCTGATCCTTTACAGAAGATACTTGTCAACCTCTGCCCTAGAGAATACCATATAGCGGAGACCACGTGAGAATCATCTCCATCACAGATAATCACCTTTACCCTTGTTATCTTTGATGTGGGTCTTACATTCAAAATCATTGTTTATTTTTTTATGTGTGCCAGGTATTCATATGCATAACTTGTCTCTATTGGCAGTTATCCTGACTTACAGTATTATCTCAGTTACGGCTCTTTGGGAGAATGTGTGACCATTTCTTTAAGGCGTTCCTCAAGAACGTCTCAAAGCTGATTCCTTCAGTGCCTCCTTGACTTTATTTTAAATCATGTCACCCATAGCGTGTCCTCAAAGTTTGTTGAAAAACTACCCAACACTTCTTACAATGGTCTAGTAATAAAGAGGCAGAAACGTTATTTTGTTTATAACCTATGATGATTGTGATGGTGCTTATGATGGAAGAAGTGGTGGTGGTGGTAGTGGTAGAGGAGGAGGACACAAAGGAGGAGGCAGAGAAGAAGAAAAAGAAAATGATTCCGTTTTCCTCCCACTGTGCAATGATAGCCCAAGGACTGTTAGGTCAACAGCTGGCTTGAGGATCACATGATCTCATTTCCAAGCTGGGTGAAATCAAGGTAGGAATTCTCTCCTCTAGGGTACTGAGAATGAGGAACTCACTGGAAAGTAATAGAAGCTATTAACTGCAGGGTCTTCCAAGATATCTCTTCCAAAATAGTGTTTCATCAGGCTGTTTACCTAAAGCCATATGGCCTCCAGGGAATACACTAATTAGCATAGCTATCAACGACAGTAGCACATATGGATAAGTTTAAACATAGGTATTTTGATTAACAAATTGTCTCACTAACAAAAGAGGGTTAGATGTATTTTCTTGGTACTGCAAGTTAAAATAAACAATTGTTAGAGCTTTTGTTTTTCTTATTGTTTCTAAGCAAGCTAACACCTGAGCTGTTTGCCATAACAAACATATTTATGACCTTCCTTAGCACACCATGTGTGTCAGCATATTAGACAAGTGGATACCTTCCAGCTAGAGAGGATGATGTTTGTTCTTACTGCTTTGCAGAGTATCCAGGGGTGATGAGTGCCAACATTCTGCACCCGTGTTATTGTTGAACAGCAGAATGCAATCCAGTTGATTTTCATGTAGTATGTGGCACAAATTACATCTCAGATGCTTAGATTAAAGTTAAGTGACACACTTAGACCCAAGAGAAGTATTAAGTTTCTCACTAGGCAACTGGCAATTCTGTCTGCTTATTCACAAATATTTGAAGAGGCAATCCCTTGATTAAATATTTCTGCAAATAGCAGGAAGAAAGGTTGACAAGAAGCAGCTTTGCTTCTAAGAGAGTTTGATGTTCCCCTTTTGGAAAAGCGATGAAAACCCACAGTGCCCAGTGCTTTCCCTCCACTATCTCTGCCCTCCCTGCACACAGTTCCAGTAATTTCTCTTTTCTTGCCAGCCTGCTTTCTCCTTGAAGTAACTCATTTTTTTAAAAGAATGTAAATATCACGGAGATGGAAACAACCTAAGTGCCCATCATCGGATGAATGGATAAAGAAGATGTGGCACATATATACAATGGAATATTACTCAGCCATAGAAAGAAATGAAATTGAGCTATTTGTAATGAGGTGGATAGACCTAGAGTCTGTCATACAGAGTGAAGTAAGTCAGAAAGAGAAAGACAAATACCGGATGCTAACACATATATATGGAATTTAAGAAAAAAAATGTCATGAAGAACCTAGGGGTAAGACAGGAATAAAGACACAGACCTACTGGAGAACGGACTTGAGGATATGGGGAGGGGGAAGGGTGAGCTGTGACAGGGCGAGAGAGAGGCATGGACATATATACACTAACAAACGTAAGGTAGATAGCTAGTGGGAAGCAGCCACATGGCACAGGGAGATCAGCTCGGTGCTTTGTGACCGCCTGGAGGGGTGGGATAGGGAGGGTGGGAGGGAGGGAGATGCAAGAGGGAAGAGATATGGGAACATATGTATATGTATAACTGATTCACTTTGTTATAAAGCAGAAACTAACACACCATTGTAAAGCAATTATACCCCAATAAAGATGTTAAAAAAAAATGTAAATATCAGAGCCTTGAGGATTGGGGCAGGAGGAAGGGAATGTGAGTTCCATCCACGTTTTGAGCACTTAGATATCTTCTATTTTTCCCTTTGCCTCTTTCTTAATATGACAGAAATTTTGAGATTAAATTTATCTCTCTGAGATCTGTTGCTGTTTATGTCTTTGATTAAAACATCCTGCAACTGCATATCCTGAGAGGGTATCTTTCTTAATACTCGCTAGTAAATATTTTTTGTCATACACACACTGATACATACAAACACCATTTTATTTAATCCTGTGATGACTCTGTCAAGAAAGAGAAATATCCTTATAGAAAATTTCTGAATTAAAATGTGTAAAAAAAAATCAGTAAAAAACATTTCATTTTTATCTTTTTACATTTCTTCACCATAGGTTAGAATACTTCTTTAAAAAATATGGTAGTCTCAAAAGACAAATATGGTACTTCTGTAAATGTCTGTTCCTGATTTTAATTTTTTTATTGAAAATCTTTGCATCATTTTCTTATGAAAATTCTCAAACATACATCGTTTCAAATAATAGCACAGTGAACACCAGTATACCCATCAACTGGATTCTATCTGTAACATTTTACTGTCTCCATCCTTCTATCTATCCATCCCCCTTTTCATTCATTGGTTCTTTATTCCAATGCATTTCAAAGTAAACTACACACATGCATACACTTCTTCCTAAATACTTAGCCAAAATTCATATACAATGAAACATACAGATCTTAAGTGGCCACCTCTTGGGATTTGACAAGGGCATACACCTGTGTAAAACAAACCCCAATCAAGGTACAGAACATTATCCCAGAAAACTCCTTCTAAGTATGAATAGAGTTTTAAATAAAATATCAAAAGGTTGATTTTGTAAGATTTTCTATAAAAGTCTTTAGAACGAGAAGAAAACATCAGTGAAATTCACAAATTAATCCAAGGTAAATTTGCCTACAGCCTGAGTTTATGAATGCCCTTGCCTTGGTTTTCTCTTTGAATATTTTAGTGACATTAGGCAGACCCTGCTTAACTGTGATGAAAATTATTATCTTTGTTCTTAGGGTCATGCCAGTAGATTATTATCTTTGTTCTCGTGGTCATCAAATGGATATATCCTAATCATGTCACATTTTTGCAGTTTCCTGACTGTTGTCTAGGAGCCTTTTAATGCTAATTGATCCTTAAATCTAAGTAGTGGGTCATCTGCAGTTAATAACATGTGTCTACAACTACAGTTACTCTGTGGAAGAGATCACTGATCTTATCCTTTGAATTTCTGTATGAAAAACCAAAAATCCCAGATATGCACGTGACTTTCCCAAGATGGCATATCTCAGCAATATAACAGCTAAACTTTGAGAATATACCTGTCTGGTTCTTTTTATTTATTTATTTTTAAATTTAATTTAATTTTTTTTTTAATACAGCAGGTTCTTGTTAGTTATCTATTTTATACATATTAGCGTATACATGTCAATCCCAAGCTCCCAATTCATCCTACCACTGCTCCCCCACTTTTCCCCCTTGGTGTCCATACGTTTGTTCTCTACATCTGTGTCTCTATTTCTGCCTTGCAAAACGGTTCATTTTTACAGTTTATCTAGATTACACATATATGCGTTGATATACGATATGGGATTTTTCTCTTTCTGACTTACTTCACTCTGTATGACAGTCTCTAGATCTAACCACATCTCTACAAACAACCCAATTTCGTTCGTTTTTATGGGTGAGTAATATTCCATTGTATATATGTACCACAGCTTTATCCATTTGTCTGTCGATGGACACTTAGGTTGCTTCCATGACCTGGCTATTGTAAATAGTGCTGCAGTGAACTTTGGGGTGCATGTGTCTTTTTGAATTATGGTTTTCTCTGGGAATATGCCCAGTAGTGGGATTGCTGGGTCATATGGTAGTTCTATATTTAGTTTTTTAAGGAACCTGCATACTGTTCTCCATTGTGGCTGTATCGATTTACATTCCAATCAACACTGCAAGAGGGTTCCCTTTTTTCCACACCCTCTGCAGCATTTGTTGTTTGTGAATTTTCTGATGATGGCCTTTCTGACTTGTGTAAGGTGATACCTCATTGTAGTTTTGATTTGCATTTCTAGAATAATTACTGATGTTGAGCATCTTTTCATATGCCTCTTGGCCATCTGTATGTCTTCTTTGGAGAGATGTCTATTTAGGTCTTCTGCCCATTTTTGGATTGGATTGTTTGTTTTTTTCTAATATTGAGCTGCATGAGCTGTTTATATATTTTGAAGATTAATCCCTTGTCCATTGATTCATTTGCAAATAATTTCTCCCTTTCTGAGGGTTGTCTTTTCGTCTTGTTTATAGCTTCCTTTGCTGTGCAAAAGCTTTTAAGTTTTATTAGGTCCCATTTGTTTATTTTTGTTTTTATTTCCATTATGCTAGGAGGTGGATCAAAAAAGATCTTGCTGTGATTTATGTCAAAGAGTGTTCTTCCTATATTTTCCTCTAAGATTTTTATAGTGTCCGGTCTTACATTTAGGTCTTTAATCCGTTTTGAATTTATTTTTGTGTATGGTGTTAGGGAGTGTTCTAATTTCATTCTTTTACATGTGGCTGTCCAGTTTTCCCAGCACCACTTATTGAAGAGACTGTCTTTTCTCCATTGTATATCCTTGCCTCCTTTGTCATAGATTAGTTGACCATAGGTGCATGGGTTTATCTCTGGGCTTTCTGTCCTGTTCCATTCAATTGTATTTCTGTTTTTGTGCCAGTACCATATTGCCTTGATTACTGTAGCTTTGTAGTATAGTCTGAAGTCAGGGAGTCTGATTACTCTAGCTCCATTTTTCTTTCTCAAGACTGCTTTGGCTATTCTGGGTGTTTCGTGTCTCCATACAAATTTTAAGATTTTTTGTTCTAGTTCTGTAAAAAATGTCATTGGTAATTTGATAGGGATTTCATTGAATCTGTAGATTGCTTTTGGTAGTGTAGTCATTTTCACATTATTTATTCTTCCCATCGAAGAACATGGTATATCTCTCCATTGGTTTGTGTCATCTTTGATTTCTTTTAACATTGTCTTATAGTTTTTGGAGTACAGGCCTTTTACCCCCTTAGGTAGGTTTATTCCTAGCTATTTTATTCTTTTTGTTGCAGTGGTGAATGGGATTGTTTCCTTAATTTCTCTTTCGGATCTTTCATAGTTAGTGTATAGGAATGCAAGAGATTTCTGTGCATTAATTTTGTATCCTGCAAAATTACCAAATTCATTGATTAGCTCTAGTAATTTTCTGGTGGCATCATTAGGATTCTCTATGTATAGTATCATGTCATCTGCAAACAGTAACAGTTTTACTTCTTCTTTTCCAATTTGGATTTCTATTTTTTTTTCCTTCTCTGATTGCTGTGGCTAGGACTTCCAAAACTATGTTGAATAATAGTGGCGAGAGTGGACATCCTTGTCTTGCTCCTTACCTTAGAGGAAATGCTTTCAGTTTTTCACCATTGAGAATGATGTTTGCTGTGGGTTTGTTGTCTATGGCCTTTATTATGTGGAGGTAAATTCCCTCTATGCCCACATTCTGAAGAGTTTTTATCATAAATGGCTGTTGAATTTTGTCAAAAGCTTTTCTGCATCTATTGAGATGATCATATGGTTTTTATTCTTCAGTTTGTTATGGTGTATCACATTGATTGATTTGCATATATTGAAGAATCCTTGCTTCCCTGGGATAAATCCCACTTGATCATGGTGTATGATCCTTTTAATGTGTGGTTGGATTCTGTTTGCTAGTATTTTCATGAGGATTTTTGCATCTGTAATTTTCTTTTTTTGTAGTGTCCTTGTCTGGTTGGTATCAGGGTGATGGTGGCCTCATAGAATGAATTTGAGAGTGTTCCTTCCTCTGCAATTTTTTGGAAGAATTTGGGAAAGATGGGTGTTAGCTCTTCTCTAAGTGTTTGATAGAATTCACCTGTGAAGCCATGTGGTCCTGGACTTTTGTTTGTTGGAAGATTTTTAATCACAGTTTCAATTTCATTACTTGTGATAGGTCTGTCCGTATTTTCTATTTCTTCCTGGTTCAGTCTTGAAAGGTTATAGTTTCTAAGAATATGTCCATTTCTTCCAAGTTTTCCATTTTATTGGCATAGAGTTGCTTGTAGTAGTCTCTTATGATGCTTTGTATTTCTGCTGTATCTGTTGTAACTTCTCCTTTTTCATTTCTAATTTTATTGATTTGAGTCCTCTCCCTCTTTTTCTTGATGAGTCTGGCTAAAGGTTTATCAATTTTGCTTATCTTCTCAAAGAACCAGCTTTTAGTTTTCTTGATCTTTGCTATTGTTTTCTTTGTTTCTTAATTCATTTATTTCTGCTCTGATCTTTATGATTTCATCCCTTTTGCTAACTTTGGATTTTGTTTGTTCTTCTTTTTCTAGTTCCTTTAGGTGTAAGTTTAGATTCTTTATTTGAGATTTTTCTTGTTTCTTGAGGTAGGATTGTATTGCTATAAACTTCCCTCTTAGAACTGCTTTTGGTGAATCCCATAGGTTTTGGATCATCGTGTTTTTGTTGTCAGTTGTCTCTAGGTATTCTTTAATTTCCACTTTGATTTCTTCAGTGATCTCTTGGTTATTTAGTAACGTGTTGTTTAGCCTCCATGTGTTTGTGTTTTTTACGTTTTTTCCCCTGTAATTCATTTCTAATCTCATAGTCTTGTGGTCGGAAAAGTTGCTTGATATGATTTCATTTTTCTTAACTTTACCGAGGCTTAATTTGTGAGCCAAGATGTGATCTATCCTGGAGAATGTTCCATGTGCACTTGAGAAGAACGTGTAATCTGCTGTGTTTGGATGGAATGTCCTGTAAATATTAATTAAATCTACCTGGTCTATTGTGTCATTTAAAGCTTGTGTTTCCTTATTAATTTTCTGTCTGGATGATCTGTCCATTGGTGTAAGTGAGGTGTTAAGGTCCCCCACTATTATTGTGTTACTGTCAATTTCCTCTTTTATAGCTATTAGCATTTGCCTTATATATTGAGGTGCTCATATGTTGGCTGCATATATATTTATAATTGTTATATCTTCCTCTTGGATTGATCCCTTGATCATGATGTAGTGTCCTTCCTGCTCTCTTATAACATTGTTTATTTTAAAGTCTATTTTATGTGATCTGAGTATTGCTACTCCAGCTTTCTTTTGATTTCTATTTGCATGGAATATTTTTTTCCATCCCTTCACTTTCTGTCCATATGTGTCCCTAGGTCTGAAGTGGGTCTCTTGTAGACAGCATATATACGGGTCTTGTTTTTGTGTCCATTCAGCCAGTGTATGTCTTTTCATTCGAGCATTTAATCCATTCACATTTAAGGTAATTATCGATATGTATGTTCCTATGACCATTTTCTTAATTGTTTTGGGTTTGTTTTTGTAGGTCCTTTTCTTCTCTTGTGTTTCCCACTTAGAGAAGTTCCTTTAGCATTTATTGTAGAGCTGGTTTGGTGGTGCTGAATTCTCTTAGCTTTTGCTTGTCTGTAAACCTTTTGATTTCCCTGTCGAATCTGAATGAGATCCTTGCTGGGTAGAGCAATCTTGGTTGCAGCTTCTTCCCTTTCATTACTTTCAATATATCATGTCACTCCCTTCTGGCTTGTAGAGTTTCTGCTGAGAAATCAGCTGTTAACCTTATGGGAGTTCCCTTGTATGTTATTTTTCATTTTTCCCATGTTGCTTTTAATAATTTTTCTTTTCTTTAATTTTTGTCAATTTGGTTACTATGTGTCTCAGTGTGTTTCTCCTTGGGTTTATCCTGCTTGTGACTCTCTGTGTTTCCTGGACTTGGGTGCCTATTTCCTTTCCCGTGTTAGGGAAGCTTTTGACTATAATCTCTTCAAATATTTTCTCAGGTCCTTTCTCTCTCTCTTCCTCTTCTGGGACACTGATAATGCAAATTTTCGTGCATTTAATATTGTCCCAGAGGTCTCTTAGGCTGTCTTCATTTCTTTTCATTCTTTTTTCTGTTTTCTGTTTTGTGGCAGTGAATTCCACCATTCTTTCTTCCAGGTCACTTATCCATTCTTCTGCCTCCGTTATTCTGCTATTGACTCCTTCTAGTGTATTTTTCATTTTAGTTATTGTATTGTTCATCTCTCTTTGTTTGTTCTTTAATTCTTTTAGGTGTTTGTGATTCAATTCTTCTAGGTCTTTGGTAAACATTTCTTGCATCTTCTCGATCTTTGCCTCCATTCTTTTTCCAGGGTCCTGGATCATTTTCACTATCATTATTCTGAATTCTTTTTATGGAATGTTGCCTATCTCCACTTCATTTAGTTGTTTTTCCATGGTTTTATCTTGTTCGTTCATCTCGTATATAGTCCTCTGCCTTTTCATTTTGTCTGTCTTTCTGTGAATGTGCTTTTCATTCCACAGGCTGCAGGATTGTAGTTCTTCTTGCTTCTGCTGTCTGCCCTCTGGTGGATGAGGCTATCTAAGACACTTGTGCAAGCTTCCTGATGGGATAGACTGGTGGTGGGTAGAGCTGGGTGTTGCTCTGGTGGGCAGAGCTCAATAAAACTTTAATCCACTTGTCTGCTGATGGGTGGGGCTGAGTTCCCTCCCTGTTGGTTGTTTGGCCTGAGGTAACCCAGCACTGGAGAGTACAGGCTCTTTGGTTGCGCTCATGGTGGACTTCGGGAGGGCTCGTGCCAAGGAGTACTTCCCAGAACTTTTGCTGCCAGTGTCCTTGTCCCCACAGTGAGCCACAGGCATGCCCCACCTCTGCAGGAGACCCTCCCACACTAGCAGTTAGGTCTGGTTCAATATTCTGTGGGGTCACTGCTCCTTCCCCTGGGTCCTGATGCACGCACTACTTTGTGTGTGCCCTCCAAGAGTGGAGTCTTTGTTTCCCCCAGTCCTGTCGAAGTCCGGCAATCAAATCCCACTAGCCTTCAAAGTCTGATTCTCTGAGAATTCCTCCTCCTGTTGCCAGACCCCCAGGTTGGGAAGCCTGACGTTGTGCTCAGAACCTTCACTCCATTGGGTGGAGTTCTGTGGTTTACGTGTTCTCCAGTTTTTGAGTCCCCAGCCAGCGGTTATGGAATTTGATTTTATTGTGATTGCCCCCCTCCTACCATCTCATTGTGGCTTCTCCTTTGTCTTTAGATGTGGAGTATGTCCTTTGGTCAGTTCCAGTGTCTTTCTGTTGATGACTGTTCAGCAGTTAGTTGTGATTCTGGTGTTCTCGCAAGAGGGAGTGAGAGCACGTCTTTCTACTCTGACATCTTGAACCCATCTCCCTCTGGTTCTTTTTAAATGAATAACTTTTCCTTGTACATTTGTTGTCAGTTCCACAAACCCTCCTCCTCAGTTTATTTTGAACAGGGCTTGTGAAAGACATCTGATGGGGGATATTGGGTGGTTGAGGGGGTATTGTAGAGAAGATTAACAGGGCATAACCCCTGCTTCCCAAAAGTATACGCACAGCAGCAGGGGGACAATGATTTTGCCAGATTATTTCAATGTGAAATTGCAAATCATGTTAGCAATAAGCAAGGGGTACTGTGGGAGTACTCCGGAAGGTAGTTTAGTCCAATCTTGATTTAAAGAAAGTAGATTTAGTGGAATATCCCCAGAATTGAATCTGAAATGATGACCAAATATTAGCTGGGAGGTGAAATGTAGGAAATGAACCAACATGAGTTAAGGCATTGAGGTGAGAAATGAGTACAGTGGGTGGAGGTTTTGGAGACACTATAGTTATTTTTAAGAATGAATTATGACAGAAAAGAGGGCTCATGAGCTGTGTGTATGTGTGTGTGTGTGTGTGTGTGTGTGTGTGTGTGTATACGTATATATGTTTGTGTGTGTATGAAGATATTTTTTGATTTTTTAATTATTAAGTTTTGCCACAGTTGTCTGGTTGGAAATTAGAATTTTTTCTCGATGGCCAAGGCCTATAACTAATGTATTAGCTTTTCAAGGGGTCATAAAGAATCAGCATTGATTATCATAATGACCTGATCATAATGACCAGAAATGTAATAAATAGTTTCTGCAAAGCAGAGTTTTATGTAGTGTGTGTGGTAAAAAGGTATAGTTATAAATCAGTAGTAAGTTGCTTCAAGTGTCTTAGTAAGGAGGTTTGCCATTTGGGGATGCTTCTTTACTTCTTTTACCTAAATAAACTAGCAGATTTGATTCTTATACTATTGATTTTTTTTTTTTTTTTTTTTTTTTTAGAACATAGATTTATTTATTTTTTTATTTATTTTTGCTGTGTTGGGTCTTCGTTTCTGTGCAAGGGCTTTCTCCAGTTGTGGCAAGCGGGGGCCACTCTTCATTGCGGTGCGCGGGCCTCTCACTATTGCGGCCTCTCTTCTTGCAGATCGGAGGCTCCAAACGCGCAGGCTCAGTAGTTGTGGCTCACGGGCCTAGTTGCTCCGTGGCATGTGGGATCCTCCCAGACCAGGGCTCGAACCTGTGTCCCCTGCATTAGCAGGCAGATTCTCAACCACTGCGCCACCAGGGAAGCCCTACTATTGATATTTGAGAGGAATGTTTTCATCTATTTCAGAAGACTTGTGTCCCATGGATTATTTGCATCCCAGAAACCAAACTCTATTTGATGCTTTCCAACTTAAGATAGCCATTTAGGTAAGGAATTGCTATGAGTGGACTAAGCCATATTGTACAGTCGTTGTCAGTATTTAGAAAGGGAGGTTTATGAATTGTAAAAAATTACTCTTCACTCAATTTTATATATCACTCATCACAAAGCTCACTGTGCACAGTCTATGAATGGTGTTTGAGTTCCTGAATCTAGATTTGTGTCAAGAACAAGGGTAGAAAATTTAGAACTCACACTACTAGTGACCAGAGGAAATACAACAAGCTGTTAAGAAGTGGTCTTTTTAATAACTTTATAGTTTATTTAAAGAGATAATGTAGGTGCTCATGTAAAGATAGCCTGCAGTATTAAGTACTAGTTGAATGCCCTGGACTGTGTAGGGGGTGTCTGTGGTGTGCCTGCCCACTATCCACTTCCTCTGCTTTTGTGATAGCACTTTAATTTTCCTTTGGACAATTAGTCATCTCCTATTTTTAGTTCATTGGGGTTTCCCTGACCATCCCCCCCAAACACTTAAAAGAAGCCCAGGTTTGACAGGATCAGTCTTCCTGATTTCTCAAACTCTTGCTGAGTCTTTGTGGAAGGAGAAGTGCCCATTGATTATGATGTTTGACATGGTAAAATGTAAGCCCAGATGGCCAGTGACCGTCTCTTTTGCCACAAAGAGGAGCCCACCTACAAATATAGAAAATAGACAATAGAGCTTAGACTTTGCAGTTATGTCCGACAACAGATTTTTTTAAAGCCAATTTTGGTTGAGTTCTCTGCCATTTGTTGTGTTAGGATTCTCCAGAGGAACAGAACCAATAGGATACATGTATATACAGAGAGAAAGATACTTACAGGTATCTCCTGCTTTTGGAAAGTTCACTTTACACCACTTCGCTTGTACAAAAGACCTACTTAATACCTGTTTTCACTAACTGAAAGAAGTCCAAAGAGGATTTTTTTATTTATCAAAAAAAAGTGAGAATAGTGTTCAGCATTTCTTTTGCAGTGAGCCTATAGACGGAATTGGTACCCAGAGTAGCCAGAGTGGCACCACCAACCTCCTTCCCCAGCAACTACACTGGGCATCTTAGCACTAAGCCACCATAGCTTGGAACTGTGTCTGTGAGCATCTGTGCTTTATCTCAGTTTAATCTGTGCATCCATTAGCATGATGTGCCCTAAGGTAACTGCTTCTCTTTACACCATTTCAGCTTACACAAGTCTTTACAGGAATGCTATAGTTTTCGATAGCCAGGAAACTCACATTTTAAGAAATAGGCTTATGTAATTATGGGGACAAGCAAGTCTGAATTCTGCAGGCCAGGACTCAGGGAAGAGTTGATATTGCCATCTTGAGTCTGAAGGCAGTCTGGAGAGAGAATTCTTAGTCTTTTTTTCTCTTAAAGCCTTTTCATGACTGGATGAGACCCACCCACCTTATGAAGAGTAATCTGCTACTCAGAGTTTACTGTTTTAAATGCCAATCCCTATCAAAATACTAGTGACATTTTTTTACAGAACTAGAACAAATACTTTAAAAATTTGTATGGAAATACAGAAGATTCCAAATAGACAAAACAGTCTTGAGAAAGAATAATAGAGCTGGAGGAATCATGCTCCCTGATTTCAGCCTATACTACAAAGCTACAGTCATCAAAACAATATTGTACGGGCACAAAAACAGACACATAGAACAATGGAATAGAATAGAGAGTCCAGAAATAAACCCATGCACTTAATGGTCAATTAAGCTATGACAAAGGGGGCAAGAACATACAATGGAGAAAAGACAGTCTCTTCAATAAGTGGTGCTGGGAAAACTGGACAGCTGCATGTAAAACAATGAAATTAGTACATTCTGTAACACCATATACAAAAAGAAAATGCAGATGGTCAACAGACACATGAAAAGATGCTCAACATAGCTAATCATCAGCGAAATGCAAATCAAAAGCACAATGAGATATCACCTCACACCTGTCAGAATGGCTGTCATCAAAAAGAACACAAATAACAAATGTTGGTGAGGACGTGGAGAAAAGGGGACTCTCATACACTGTTGGTGAGAATGTAAATTGGTGCAGCCACTGTGGAAAACATTGTGGAAGTTTCTCAAAAAACTGAAAATACATGTACCATGTGACTCAGCAATTGCGCTACTGGGTATATATCTGAAAAAACCAAAAACACTGATTTAGAAAGATACATTCACCCCGGTGTTCATGCATTATTTACAGTTGCCGTGATATGGACGCAACCTAAGTGTCCATCAAAAGATCAGTGGATGAGGAAGATATGGTGCATATATACAATGGAATACTACCCAGCCATAAAAAAGAACAAAAATTTGCCATTTGCAGCAACATGGATCGACTTGGGGGGCATTGTGCTAAGTGCAATAAGTCAGACAGAGGAAGACAAATACTGTATGATATCACTTATGTGGAACCTAAAAAATACAGCAAACTAGTGACTATAACAAAAGAGAAGGAGACTCACAGGTATGGAGAACAAGCTAGTGGTTATCAGTGGGGAGAGGGAAGAGGGAGGGGCAAGATAGGGGTAGGGGAGTAAGAGGTACAAACTATTAGGTATAAAATAAGCTACAAGGATATATTGTACGACAGAGGGAATATAGCCAATATTTTATTACAACTATAAATGAAGTCTAACCTTTAAAAATTATAAATCACTATATTGTACACCTGTAACTTATATAATATTGTACAGCAACTATACTTCAATAAAAATAAATTTTAAAAAAATGTTGGGCTTCCCTGGTGGCGCAGTGGTTGAGAGTCCGCCTGCCGATGCAGGGGACACGGGTTCGTGCCCCGGTCCGGGAAGATCCCACATGCCGCGGAGCGGCTGGGCCCATGAGCCATGGCCGCTGAGCCTGCGCGTCCGGAGCCTGTGCTCCACAATGGGAGAGGCCACAACAGTGAGAGGCCCACGTACCGCAAAAAAAAAAAAAAATGTTAATGACACCTAAAAACTACCTCACAGCAATATCCATCTAGACTGATGTTTGAGCAAACAACTGGGCACCTCAGTTTAGCCAAGTTGACTTATAAAATTAACCATCACACTTGTAAGTAAAAAAGGCATGACCTCTTCAGACAGCCACTGGTAGAGATGCTCAGATGTGGCAGAAGTCATCATGGGATAGATACAGTCAGGAGAGAGGCTATAAGGGGGTATACTACTTCATGGTAAGTTAGAAAATCCATACTTTTCTCTTCTGTATTTGTAAAGTGGGAATATATTTCATGGCTTAGGGAGACTTGAATAAGCTAAAATATAAGTCCAGTGCATAGGAGATGCCTAAATGTTCAATTTTCTTCACCCTTTTCCCTTCCTCTTTCTATATTTGGGCCTCTGAGTAAGCCTCTTGCTCTGCCTAAATACCGGAAATTTGCAAAGTACTTTGAGAGTTTCTGTTTTAGAGATTAACTGGTTTCTTACTGCCCAGGCAGCACTCCAAGAGGCTAGAGCTAGAAGTGTCCACAGAGAAAGTATTTCTCCCTCTGCCCATTTTACAGATATGAAGTTGCTCTCTGTGGTGATGACCTTTTAAAAAACATGAAGTTTGACTGCCATGTGCTTTGCCAGTCAGATGTCTGCATACATTTCTAAGTCAGTACAGCTGGAACATATGTTTCAAATCTTATTGACAGAGTTCAAGTTACTTACTCATGGTCTTATGTCTATGGACCATGGAAGTTGAGCATTCCATTAAGATATAAAAAAGTAAAATATGTAACGATAATCATTTATACATAATTTTAGTATCCTGGAATTGCTAGCATACTCATCCAAGGTGTTTAACTTACAACTGGGGGAATGCCTAATGCTTGGGAGAATCTGATGATAATCTTTTAAAAACTGAGTCTAATCAGTCAGCCCTAAAATACACCCTCTGGCTTATAACTGGAGGTTACCAAGGTCTACGACATTTGGGGAAGGCTTTGGAGTGGCGATTTCTATCATTGTAAATTTGCAGGAAGACATGTGTGGCGTGTTTCTGCAAGGGTTTCACACCTGCTGCTCTGTCTCCTCTGCACTTGACTGTTTCTTGCTCAGCTCCTCTCTGAATGCTGCACCTGGCTTGTCAAATACCACTTCAGACTAGATCTGTGCTCCCAAAAGTAATCTGCAACTTCATAAAAGAATTCTACCTGACATTTTCAAGCACAGCCCATTTGAACTCGTAAAAGTTAGGTGTAAATTGAGAGTGGATTTACACCTAAGCCTTTTTGGTTGATTTCGGCATTCATTTGGAAATGACATTTGGAGAATAAATCAGTTGCCGTTAGAATCAGTCCCCTATTCACTCCAAAGTTGGGGGTGGTGGTGCAAGTGTCCAAATGGCTAGTCCAGTGTGTTTCAGGTGAATTTCAGACACTTTTATTTAGTGGGTTTGCATCCATTTGGAATGGAAGTCAGCAATGTGCCAATACTGTCATTTCACCAATGTGGCCTCTTGGGTCATTGCTGGTCTCTGAATGAATCACATTTGTTGCCTAAAGATGTTAATGGTTGTACAGCTTGGCCTCGTGGGCCTGATTCTTCAACAGAAATATGTTGATTATTGGCATTGTAGACATTGTTGGGGTTATACAGCTGCATCTCCACACAAATCTGGATCATCGCACAGGCTGCCGCCACTGGGTGAGCTGATGAAACAGATGATTCCTCCTCTCATAATGCTGCACCAGGTAGATGGAGTGGCAAGCTGTCTATGCCTCTGAGTGTGTGTGATTGGGAACCTGTCCTCTGCCCAGCACAGCCACCCCTCCTTCATCCAGTGTGCTGCTGAGCCACAAGGAGGTGACACAGTAAGACATGGTTGGTACCATAGGCCAGTGCAACTCTTGAACTGGACATTTAGTGCCCGTGTGAAATCCATCACATTGCAAACCCCTGATGAGATTATTATTTTCAAAGATAAACTTAGGGATTAAAAAACTATAAAGACAAAGTTAGAGATTGAAGAACTGTAAAATCATCATACCCAGTTCTTTTCTCCTAGAGTTAATAAAACTGAGATCCGGAAGGGTTAAGTCCCTTCCCTAAGGTTACATAGGCAGTTGGTGGTGGAGATGGGGCAAGAATTCCAGGTCACAGTGTTTTTGAGTCACAGTGTTATTGTTGTAATAAAGAGGGTCCAATGGATGCATGATTTGGATTGCGAGCAAATGTGAAATCCAACAGTGTAAACAAGTTGACTCTTAGCCACTCTTCGACCTCTTCCTGGATTTATTCAACTTCTCTTTTCACATTCCCGGAAGGGGGGACTCTTGACACATTTCTGCCTTGTAGAAGTACTCGTTTGTAAGTTGGTTTGAAAGTGGCCTGTCATCTGATTCACTTCGATAGGGTTAAAATAAATTCCTTTGGGGGGAAAAAAATTGAGAAAGGATTTTATCATCTATGTGGCTCAATTCCAAAAGTTCACTTCAGTTTAGTTGTTAGTTTTCCCTACAGTATGAGACATTCAATTAAATTCTCTCTCAAATTGGCCATAAATTTCGGTGAAAATGAAAGAAATTCCATTTAGCAAACAATTTCTGTCAAAGATTCTAATAATGGGATGCAATAAGAATGATTTTCACTTATGCACCTGAATGAAAATGTTTGGTCTGGTTATTGTTCTGATTTATTTCATTGTTGTTTTGGTTTTGGTTTTTGTCCCTGTATGGTACAGCATGTCCAAAGTGGCTGGAATGTGGGATCAGATGCAATTGTTCACAAACACAAAGGAGTATTCTATAGCATTGTTTTCACCACTGATTTGGTGGGTCTTTGATATACTTGTGTAATATACTGTACCCACATCCTCCTCTGTTAAACAGAACCATATCTGTTAAGTAATGTTTGATACTCATTCATAGAGCATAACAAAACTCATCATGACCTTTCCTTGGGGCCTTCCTTTTAGGTACAGACACTCACTTACCATCCATGGAGTAGCCATCTGTAGTAATAACCCATTCTAAAAAAATTCCTCTGATATTTACTGAGTAAGGACTGATGATTGGCACTAATCTAGATCTTGGAAATGAGAGATAAATCAGGGATGGTACCTCAGTATAATTTATGGTCCAATGCAGGCAAAAATGAGGGAAAACATAAGTTAGGAAACATGGCACAAAGTCGTGAGCATTGCTAATGAAAACACAGTGATGTTCACCTTCAGCCTGGAGTAGCATGGATAAAATCGCATTTGAGCTGTAATTCAAATGTTTTGGAAATCTGCTTTATCCAGCTTTTGTTGGAAGTGACTTTTGTGAATAGTTTGCCCCTGGAGCCATGTAGGGAGTTGGGGGATGAAGACGGAGTGTCCAGAGAGCATCCTGACAAATGGTTCATAGGGCAACACATGAGTGATAGCATCCAAGGACTACCGCACTTTTCACAGATGAGAAAACTGGGGCTTAGTAAGGTTAACAACTTGCCAAGTAAATTACATGCTCTAGGATTTCAGTCCTAATCTTGTGACTCCCCTTTCACAGTTGTTTTACTTGTGGAAATAAAACATCATTTTTCAAAATTTCTTGATCAGTTAGGATTCTGAGGATACAAGTAACAGAAGCTGATTCCAGATCATTTAAGTAGAAAAGGAATTCACTGAAAAGTTAGGAGTTCCCAGAAATTATGGAGATCTTGGCCAGATTCAGAGAAGATTGGAGACAGAGTAGAGTGAAAGGTGTCGGTAACATCATAATCGAGTTTTCTGAAGGACAGCATGGCCAGTGGAATGAATGGGCTCTAAAATTTGCTACAGTTTTCTTATCTCTGGCTTATTGCTCAGTATCCAAAATCTTAGAATAATATCTGATTGACTTAGTTTGAAAGATAGGCCAGTGCTCACCCCTTTGTTGAGGGAGGGCTGCGCATCTTGATTTATACACCACTGTGACAGCTGCTATAAGTTGTTATCCTAATTCTAGAGATGAAGAGACTGAGGCAGAGATAACGTTTAATAAATTGCTTGAGATCCTCCATATATATATATGATCTTTTATAACACTTTCTATACTCTTCACATGGCTTTTTTTTCACTAAAGACTCCTTGAGGGCAGGAGTAATCTCTTATTCATATTTATATCATCTGTGCCTGATATAGTACCTGGTACCTAGCTAAGATTGAACAAATGATTGAATAAATTAATTAAAATTATATCGTACAATGTAAGGGTATAGCAATGGTTAGGCAAATCGAAATGTAACAGCTTTCATGAAATGGATAAAAATCTAGCATTTCATAATTTGTTTATAGTTTTCATATCCATTAGCTCATTTGATAAGAAATGCATTTAGTTAAAGGGTATTATTATTGTTTTATTATCGTTTGACCAGAAAGAAAAATCTCAAGGATGTAAATTGCCCGTATTGATTCAATTGTAACAACTAGTTCTTAATTGTAAAAGATTTACTGTGCAACAAAGAAATCTTTAATAAATTCTATTATCTAGAAATCTAAAAATTGTACAATCTACATTATCTTGGCACAGAATCACAAAATTAGAAATTGCAAATAAGAAACAAACCACAAAGTTATTAAACTTCAAAATCGAATCAAAGGAGAAAACTAAATTGCAATCATAGGGCTTCCCTGGTGGCGCAGTGGTTGAGAGTCTGCCTGCCGATGCAGGGGACGCGGGTTCGTGCCCCGGTCCGGGAGGATCCCTCATGCCATGGAGCAGCTGGGCCCGTGAGCCATGGCTGCTGAGCCTGCACTTCTGGAGGCTGTGCTCCGTAACGGGAGAAGCCACAACAGTGAGAGGCCCGCGTACCGCAAAAAAAAAAAAAAAAAAAAATTGCAATCACAGTTAGTTATAAACCAGTGATAATGACAACACAGTATATCTAAATTAACAGAAAATGCAAAGGCCATTCTAAGAGGAAAAAATATGGTTTACATGTGTTTATTAGCCCAAAAAATAAGAATGAAAGAGTTAGGTATTTTACTACAATTTTTTTTTTTTTAATATGGTAACAAATGTAAAGAAAGCAGGAAAAAGGAAACTTGAATTTGGAAAATCTCCATACAATTATTGGGGAAGAGGAGAAGAGATGGGAAGGAATGAACTAGCTTTTTCTCCAAGTTGAAGTTAACTGTAACACACTCTCTCTTATATATACTACTACTTCAAAACCCCCTTTAAAGTTAATGACAATAAGGAAGATAAAATAATGGGATAGAAAATAGGATAACACTGTGAAAGTAAGAGCAATTTTAAACTTACAACCAAAGGGCTTCCCTGGTGGTGCAGTGGTTAAGAATCTGCCTGCCGATGCAGGGGATATGGGTTTGATCCCTCGTCTGGGAAGATCCCACATGCCACGGAGCAAGTAAACCCTCGTGCCACAACTACTGAGCCCATGCATCTAGACCCTGTGCTCTGCAACAAGAGAAGCCACTGCAGTGAGAAGCCCGTGCACCGCAACGAAGAGTAGCCCCTGCTCACCGCAAATAGAGAAAGCCCATGCACAGCAACAAAGACGCAACGCAGCCAAAAATAAAAAAATAAAATAAATAAATATATATTAAAAAGACACAACCAAAGTGATCTCTTAACGGCTTAAAAAAGAAGAGAAAATAGTATGGCTGCAGTGGATAGAATTGTTTCATCAGCACAGTGGCAAGACTGGTGTCCTTTGCTGGAAGAACTTCATATCGTACAGGCTGGAATAATGGTTCTCTTTAGTAAGCATCAGGGTCACCTGGAAGATGTGTTAAAACACAACTTACTATCCTCATTCCCACAGCTTCTGTTCAGTACTTCCGGGGTGGGGGAAGTACTAAAAATTTGCATTTCTAAGTTCCCAGATGCTGCTGCTACTGGTCTGAAAACCATATTCAGAACCGCTGTGCTAGAATACTGGGGGCCCTCTCCTATGAGCCACCCCTGGGAAGGGGGCTAGATTTCTCACTATTCAAGTGATGTCTGGGATTTATTCTTTATTCTAGAGATGAGCATTACATACACCTAGAAAAAGCATGAATAGCTAGCTTCCTATTGGACCTTTCGACCTTGCATTGTGTGTCTTTGTGTCTGTGTGTCTGTGTGTGTGTCTCCAAATTACTAAAATATGGATTTATATACAATCAGATTGACTTTAAAAAATGCATTGATGGTTTACCATTGTTATAAGGCAGGAACTTTGTATAGAACACTCCCTAACACCATACACAAAAATAAACTCAAAATGGATTAAAGACCTAAATGTAAGGCCAGACACTATCAGACTCTTAGAGGAGAACATAGGCAGAACACTCTATGACATAAATCACAGCAAGATCCTTTTTGACCCACCTCCTAGAGAAATGGAAATAAAAACAAAAATAAGCAAATGGGACCTAATGAAACTTAAAAGCTTTTGCACAACAAAGGAAACCATAAACAAGATGAGAAGACAACCCTCAGAATGGGAGAAAATATTTGCAAATGAAGCAACTGACAAAGGATTAATCTCCAAAATTTACAAGTAGCTTATGCAGCTCAATATCAAAAAAACAAACAACCCAATCCAAAAATGGGCCAAAGACCTAAATAGACATTTCTCCAAAGAAGATATACAGATTGCCAACAAACACATGAAAGAATGCTGAACATCGGTAATCATTAGAGAAATGCAAATCAAAACTACAATGAGATGTCACCTCACACCAGTCAGAATGGCCATCATCAAAAAATCTACAAACAATAAATGCTGGAGAGGGTGTGGAGAAAAGGGAACCCTCTTGCACTGTTGGCGGGAATGTAAATTGATACAACCACTATAGAGAACAGTATGGAGGTTCCTTAAAAAACTAAAAATAGAACTACCATCCGACCCAGCAGTTCCACTACTGGGCATATACCCTGAGAAAACCATAATTCAAAAAGAGTCATGTATCACAATGTTCATTGCAGCTCTATTTACAATAGCCAGGACATGGAAGCAGCCTAAGTGTCCATCAACAGATGGATGAATAAAGAAGATGCAGTGCCTATATACAATGGAATACTACTCAGCCATAAAAAGAAATGAAATTGAGTTATTTGTAGTGAGGTGGATGTAACTAGAGTCTGTCATACAGAGTGAAGTAAGTCAGAAAGAGAAAAACAAATACCGTATGCTAACACATATATATGGAATCCAAAAAAAAAAAAAAAATGGTCATGAAGAACCTAGGGGCAAGACGGGAATAAAGACACAGACCTACTAGAGAACGGACTTGAGGATATGGGGAGGGGGAAGGGTAAGCTGGGACAAAGTGAGAGAGTGGCATGGACATATATACACTACCAAACGTAAAATAGATAGCTAGTGGGAAGCAGCCACATAGCACAGGGAGATCAGCTCGGTGCTTTGTGACCACCTAGAGGGGTGGGATACGGAGGGTGGGAGGGAGGGAGACGCAAGAGGGAAGAGATATGGGGACATATGTATAACTGATTCACTTTGTTATAAAGCAGAAACTAACACACCATTGTAAAGCACTTATACTCCAATAAAGATGTTTAAAAAAAAAGAAAATGAAATGAAAAATGTTGAATAAAAAACTTGAATATGTACTATATTTTATTAAACTTGGCTATAGACAATGGTAGCTGAAGTTTAAGTCTTAAGAAGACTATGTTCCTTTTCATTTTCCTTAAACCATCTCAAGTTGTATCCCAAAGACTGTATGAGGGACGATGGGATCAGAGATCACTGGAGCACTGGATTAGGTGTATATTAAATCTGAGTTGTAAAGAAACTGCTCCAACTTCAGCAGTATATAGGCTGTATAAAGCATTAAGTGTAAAGTTTTTATCTCCACCTTTGGTGGAGGTGAGACATCTGTTAATCTAGTAAAAGAGCCAAATGACCATAGAAGTCCATTTTAAAAGTATGCTTTATATAATAGGGAAAGCCGGTGACATAATACATAACGTATGGATGTCATTTTTGTGCTAATCCATCATCTGCTTTATGCCCACCATTATGATCAGTGAAATCTTCTTGATATCTGTCACTCAGACAATACTCCATTGTCATTGCTGAAAAAATAACAGTGCACTTTCTTAAGAGAAATGACAACTGTAGATGTTTCATTAATTATATAGTACCGTGAAATATAAATCAGTGAGGTAGAAGTGGTTGTGTTGGTCTTTAGTGTAACTGTTGTTTGACTCTGAAGTCAACATTTGCAATTCACTTTTCACAGAAGATGATCAGGCCTCCTGTCATCACATCAGACCCTGTGCCACACCCATTTCCTGTAGTATCGGGGCAGTGGGCTGGATGATATCATTGCACGTAAAAATGCAGCAGTTTGGACTCAGGTGATCTACCTGTGGTTATTCAATTTTACCTGCCATAGGAAAAGGATACTTGTATAGTGTAAGTGAGTATAGCCTACCCATGGGTAGGTGGGTGTCCATGTACAATTCTTTCAACTTTTCTGCATGTTTAAAATTGTTCATACAATGTTGGGGGAGGAAATAAAAGATCATACGGTCTCCAGAAATAAACTGCCTAGATTCAACTCCCACCTCTCCTGATATTATCTTGGGCAAATCCCTTAACGTCTCTGTGCCTCAGTTTCCTCAACTGTAAAACATAACTTACCGGGTTAGAATAAAATTAAAGTGAGTTAGTATTTCCAAAGTGCCTGGAAGAGCCTTTGAAATAGGGAAGGACTAGATTGTGTATATGTGTGTGTATTTAGTTATAAAATAAAACTTTACCTACCATTTGATAAATGTTGTTTTCTTTTTCCTTAAAATCATGGAAAATTAAATTCAAAAAATCTTCAGGGATAATTTAGTTCAACCCTCTTAATTCCAAAGAGACAACACAGATAGACGTGTAAAAATTCTCAGCTAGTTAATAGCAGAACCAGATCTGTAAGTCAGGTTTTCCAGTTGACAGTCCCCTGTTACTGTCAGCACACCAGAATTTCTGCTTTGGCAGTGACAGGGAAGAAAGTTTATAGATTTTTGTTACTGTATCCTTTTTTTAACTTAATTTTGTTTGACACTTATGTAAGTTAAAATATGTCTGAATTTTCATAAATCTGACTGGATTTCATGTGCTCGAATGAAAACGAATTACCATAGCCATAATTTTTTTTAATTAATTAATTAATTAATTTATTTTTGGCTGCATTGGGTCTTCATTGCTGCGTGTGCGCTTTCTCTAGTTGCGGTGAGCAGGGGCTATACTCTTTGTTGCGGTGTACAGGCTTCTCATTGCGGTGGCTTCTCTTGCTGCGGAGCATGGTCTCTAAGTGCATGAGCTTCAGTAGTTGTGGCACATAGGCTCAGTAGTTGTGGCTCACAGGCTCTAGAGCACAGGCTCAGAGGTTGTGGCTCACGGGCTTAGTTGCTCTGCAGCATGTGGGATCTTCCTGGACCAGGGCTTGAATCTGTGTCCCCTGCATTGGCAGGCAGATTCTTAACCACTGTGCCACCAGGGAAGTCCCACCATAGCCATAATTAAAGCTAATAAGTATGGAAATAATTCAATAAATTTAATATTTTTATTTTACTTACTACATAGTCATATTGAAATATGGTGGACAAAGAAGGTAGTTTGTTCTTTATAATGCCAGCCCATTCTCGTCTTGATTCTTCTGGAAACTGAGGAAACAAAATGAGAACAAATTGGCTTCAGGCTAGAGTGCTGATCAAATATTGAATACATTATTCTTAAGATTGTCTTGTTTTATTTTATATTTCACAATCGCAATGGGTTAATCACATAGTTACCATTTACTTAAAAATAAAAGCTAGTGACGTGAAGTTCAAATATACCGTCATTCTGGTCTTCATTATATACTTTAAGAAGCACAATAATGATGACAAAATATCTTCATTTGCTAATAACACGATGGGACTTAAAGAAGGAAAGGAGTGTCCAACAAAAGGTAATCATTTATAACCAAATACTACTTTCAAAGTAACCCGTATTATTTACGAGGAGTTGTTGTAAGTGTTGGGAGGGGAGACAATGAAGGATTCCTTAGGAGACTCTGCCCATTCTTGGAGGGGGCAGACTCCAGATTTTTGAGGATTACTCTGTCTTCCACTGCTGTGCTGAAGCTCTGTGACATGAGTGAGCACCATCAGTGACGAAAGTGGGAAGTTTTAATAAAGGAACATACAGGCATGGGCCCCGGGTGCTAGCCCTGTGGCCTGCGTCCCACCCTGTGAATATTCCTTCACAGCCTGAGGTCTGGAGATCTTCCTGGAAAGGCAGTCCACACACACAGAACTATGCGCTCCAGGAAAATATCATAGAACTTTTCCTGTTGTAAAAATCTTACTATTTTATAATAGGCAAACAAACAAGTTTGGAAAAATATATACATTTGTTGGTGGTATATATCTAATATATATATATATATATATAATATATATAACCTCTCCATTTTCTCATGTAAAATGTTCTGATAAGATGTTAAGTGTAAATCCAACTGTGTATGGATGGCTTCATGCTGAATATTGCATTGCAGAAATGTGTGTACATATTCTTTTAATGGCTATTACTACTGGCATCTTCAGAATAAAAGGTGGCATATCTCTTTCAGATGTCCCAAAGACCCCATCCTCCCACCCAGTGAATTTTGTTTTGCTTAGACCACAGGAGCTGTGTTTTACACCAGATCATCACAAATATAGCCTTAACATTTGATGACAATGCAGCAAAAAATGCATATTGCATTTATAACAGACAAGCCTAATTTTATTGATAGAGATAACCATCCTTATAGAATATCAAATGTATTCATAGGGTTTTTGTTTATTTGTTTAATCTTAAAAGGGATCTGAATTTATAAGCATTATGGTGTGATTTTCAACCTTAGCTGCACATTGGCTTTAAAAAAATACGATGCTTGGGTCCTATTCCCAGATTATGATTTGACTGGTTATGTGCATCCTGTCCACCAGGGATTTGTGAAGCTCTCCTGTTACTGTAATATGCTGCCAAGGATGGGAACTGCTGAGCCTCAACCCAGGGAATTATAGCAAGTGTATGTGTCAATAGGCCAAGGCCAAGGTCTTACACTAGATTTCCAGACCAGCCTACTTTCCAATTCTGTAAGATGAACAATTTCAAATATTAAAAACATTTTAAATTAATTATTTAAATTCTGTAATGCATGTTTCCTCAATTATTACTTATTGCTAATCCCCCACCCCGTTTGTTAACATATTTAATCATCACTGTAGATATTGTTACCTTTCTTCTGGAAGAGTCATTGATACAAACTAAACTGCTAGCCCAGCTATAATATTTGGCCCATGTTAGAGTTAGAACCACAGTTAGGAAATACACTATTGTAAAAATGCCTTGTGAGTATTTCATTGCATCGCGATCATGTATTTTACATATGAGGGGTTTGGGTTTCTAGTTCATGTGTAGTCGGTGAGAGTAATTTTGGTTTGGGTACTTTCATTGCTCGTTGTACAGACCTCAGAAGACTCCAAATAATACAGTATTTTTATGGCATCCATCTTGTATGGGGTATGTATAAAGCAGTTTCCAGATTGCTTCTCTTGGCTAGACAGAAGTAGTCTTTGGAAAGGGAAAAGAAAAACCAGTCAGGAATCATTTTAATTGTGCATTACTGTGGCAATTTTATTCTGGGTTTTGTATTTTAATAGTGACAGGTGCACCCAGAATTTCTTGTTTCCTTAACTAGTACAATTTCCTTTTCCTGAAAGCTCTATGTAGTTGTAACCTGGTCTTTTGTTTTCCAGCTTTGACTAAGGAAATTAATTTTTTTGTTACAAGACAGATAAAGGACAAATGTTAAAAGGTGTCAATTGCATTCATTTTTTAATATGGAGAAAGCATCCAATCCTGTGGTCTGTCTTTAGTTAATTGTAGATATGATTTTATTTTTCTGGCCACCCGTGGTTTTGTCACAAATTAATTAAATGTTCCATTTCTTTTATCTAATTGAGGCCATTTCTACCTCTGATGAATAATTTCATAAAGTTTGTCAGAAAGGAACATGCTTCATGAGTGACTATTTATGCAAAGTAGACACCCAGAACAGCTCTCAAAGAAGACCAATCTCTTCCCTTTTTACTTACAGTATGAAAATATACTTGACCCTAAGCTTCAAAGCAGAGAAGTCAGCTTTACCAAGCAGATACAACGTGCATTTAATCAGTGAAATGGCAGAGTGTGAAACCAGTGGAATTGGGATTGGATTTAAGTGAAGGTCAATCAGCCTGAAGTGTTCTGACATTTTCTAAATGAACTGTTTGTAGCACTGGCCTTCAAAGTCATTGTCAGTTTTTGATGATTTCCTCAGCCAGAGTAGTATTACACATAATACAGGGTCACAAATCCAGATGCCTGTGTAAGGAAATAAATGAGTGAGACTCACCAGGTAGATGATAATAGGTGGTCATAGAGGCTGTGGTTCAGACTTCAGAGAATGCATGGCTCATCCAAAGTGGTCAGCATCTATTGAGTTCCAGCCAGTTTCTGCCTAGTAGGAGTGCTGGCCCAGTGTGATAAGAGATGCCAGTTTTTTAGGAGGAGCTCTAAGTGTGGACTTTTATTTTAAATGTTGGGAGCTAATTTAAAAGGGAGTAAAATACCATACCAGCACCACAATAGATATCTTTGGCCCAGCTTTAGTAAGGGACTTGAGACTTCGTATATTGAAGAGTCGTCAACTTTTCTGTAAGAGGAAGGAGGAAGAATTTCTAGAACTGGAGGGAGTTTAGGATGATGGCAAGGTCCCTGGAGATGTAGGAAGGGGACACCATCAGCACCACTGTCCAGATCAGAATTGCTAACCACAGAGAGGATTAGCATGACAGAAAGAAAACTACTCATTTAGTATAACCTCTGCATCTGCTAGAGAACTGGTCCAGTCACCCAACTAATGAGTGTTAGAACTGGGACCATCATAAAGTTATAAAACTGGTAAGAACCTTTGAAAGAATATACATTCCAGCCCATTCTGTAATAAGGGTCCAAAGATTGCTAAGGATAATAAAGAACTTGCCCAATCCTCTCACTAGTTAGTGACAGTTAGAACCTATGTGCATTGGGTACAAATATTTTCAAGCATACAGGTATCAACCAGATTTTTTCACCTCTCCCTTCATTGTATTAAGAACTTTAAAATACGTTATTCATAGCATAGTTCATCAGAGGGCTTCATGGTTGATCTGCTCTGCCTATTAATGACAGATTAGTAGTCACTCAGCATTTACTGAATTACACAACCATTTAGAATGCAGTTTATGGAGGCTCTGAAGAAGGATGGAAAGTACGTATCAGAACAAAAGCTTGATAGAAAATTCTACATACATTGTGATTACAACTATTATTATAGTTGAATTACAAAACAATGGAAGGAAGTATACCAAAAGTAGCTGTTTGAGGTGGAACTACATGTCATTTTAAAAAAATTGTTTTCTTGGGCTTCCCTGGTGAGAGTCCGCCTGCCGATGCAGGGGACACGGGTTTGTGCCCCGGTACGGGAGGATCCCTCATGCCGCGGAGCGGCTGGGCCCGCGAGCCATGGCCGCTGAGCCTGCGCGTCCGGAGCCTGTGCTCCGCAACGGGAGGGGCCACAACAGTGAGAGGCCCGCGTACCGCAAAAAAAAAAAAAAAAAAAATTGTTTTCTTTCAATTGTTGTTATATGTCTATATACTTCCTTAAATTTTTATTTTATTGAAGTATAGTTGATTTACAATGTATACCGCAAAGTGATTCAGTTATATATATATATATTTTTTCATATTCTTTTTCACATGGTTTTTCACAGGATATTGAATATAGTTCCCTGTGCTATACAATAGGGTCCTGTTGTTTATCCATTCTGTATATACTAGTTTTGCATCTGCTAGTCCCATACTCCCAAGCCATCCCTCCCCAACCTTTCTCTCCCTTGACAACCTCAAGTCTGTTCTCTATGTCTGCAAGTCTGTTTCCGTTTCATAGATAAGTTCACTTGTGTCATATTTTAGATTCCACATATAAGTGATATCATATGGTATTTTTTCTTTCTCTTTCTGACTTACTTAGTATGATAATCTCTAGGTCCATCCATGTTGCTGCAAATGGCATTATTTCATTCTTTAATGGCTGAGTAGTACTCCATTGTATATATGTACCACATCTTCTTTATTCATCATCTGTTGGTGGACATTTAGGTTGTTTCCATGTATGTCTATATACTTTTAATACAAAACAAATGTATAGCAACCAGAATAAATTATTATTTGACATCTACTGAGAGTCCAGCAATGTGCTAGTTTGCCATAGTGAGATAAAATTCTATTACACAGTCATACCACTGCACGCCACACAGGGTGCTCAGACTCTTACTTGATTGTTTTCTAAATTCCACAACAATCCTTTTAAAAAATATGTATAATTGATAATATAGTTGGCCCCCATGTCATGTGTGGGTTTCGCTTCTGACAATACGGAGGGTTGACTGTAAGAGCAGCCCCAGATTTTGGTACTTGCCGGACAGGCTGTGAGGGGGAGTGGGGTGGTTCTGGAAGCAGTCCCCTGTGGATACCAACGGAGGGCTGTACTATTATAAAGAAATGTAATTATAAAGAAATAACATTATTGTATACTAGTATATATAATTATATATTATTATATTGAATATAATGTAGTATTATAATAATACTATTCTATAGAAAATGAGGCAAATAGAGGAGCTGGGATTTAAATCATTTATGATTCTAAAACTGAGTTCTTCCCACTGTTCTACAGACAAATACGCATGTAGCCCTAGGAAATGGCCGGGCTCTGTATAGTGAACAGCCAAGTGAGGAAGGGTTCAGACTAGAGACATTTCATCACTAGTTGGACTGCCAGGGAATTAGATGCTATGCCAAAAAGGAACCTAAGAGTTTGAGGAGAAGATAACATCTTTTAACTTGCAGTTGTGGTGTAAGGCCACGTTGCCAAAGGCATGGGACCTGTAGTCCAAAGACAAAGCCAAGTCAAACAAGTATTCAGCCCCAAAGAAAACGCTATTATAGGGATCAATCTTCACCAAGAAAGCGGCCAGAGTAATTACCAAGAGGGCAGCCTGATGTCCAGTCCCAGTGCTGAGGTAGGAGGTTTGATAGAGGATGAGGTTAAATAGTATAAATGCATGGAAAACAATTGACAGTACTCAGATTATTGGGGAAAACCATGGCCTTTTATAAAACACACTTCTTAATAGAATATATTATTAAGGTTGAGGAGACCTTTGACACATGGAAATCTCTAAATTCACAAATACCTAGTAGCATGACTTCGGGGTGGCCTTTTTTTCTGCAAAGAAATGAAGTTTAGTCTAAACCTTGTATTTATTCTGTGCGTGATGAGGTGCTAGAAAAGCCACACGGCAATGCTGAGTGAGTGTTGAATCTGCTTACTGATCTCTCAAGGGTTCCAGTTTAAAATGGTGCCTCAGCAGAATCACAAGATGTGAGGTGGAACTTTGGGATCACTTACAAAAATCCAGATCTCAAATGTTCGTCCCGTAGCACAAAGATTCTGCTGTAATTAAAAGTGCTCATAAACTTTCCAGAGAAATCTTCATAGATTTCGTAAAGGCTTCTCCTATATATAGATAAAGATTATATATTCAAATCAACAAAATTATCATTAGAAAATGACCCTAGATCAAAATATTCTCCTAAACTTTATCATACTGTATATACATATTATTTCCTTCATTCCTCTATTGAGTTCCACCACCTCCTTGCATCCATATGCCTGTGGCAGATTTAGCTTTGTGTTTTTATGTAGAAGAAAGCAAAGATAAAAATGCAAAAATAACATTGTGAATCTACCTGTTAATCTTCTTTGACGATGGTATATTGTTTAGTCATGAAGAAAATTGCTGTAGTTCTGAGCAGTTTTGATCTGTTCAATTTGTGAGTGGTTAATTAGATGAAATTAGTACCACATAATAAGACAACCTAAACGAAATAATGATAAGGCCTCTTACAGAGGAGATGTGGTTCTTAAATTACATAATTGTGACCTCAGAGTAAAAAGGAACCTTTCCAGTAAGAATCAGATTCAGCTAAATATTTCTTAGCCCTCTTCCAAGCATCAGATTTCATGGAGGTTTGGCTTGGTGAGCCATGATTTTACTTATACAGAATTCAATTTGAAATAATCAGTGCTTTAGACCTCTGTTTGTTGCTAAATGCTGCCATTCATCTGCTCTGTATTCTGGATTTTATGGAGTCCTTTATACATGTCATGTATAAAACTTAAACATTCTGAATACAGTTTCAAATGAGGAAGGTCAGTCAAAGTCCCCATTTTTACCCAAGGGAATATAGTATGAATTTAGTTTTAAACTAGTTCAAAGGTAACCTTGAAATTAAGGGAAGTAGAATACATATTTTTCTCATCTGCACATTTATCTAACTGGAATTTAGTAGAATGTCAAAAGTGAGATTGGTGTGTGTGTATGTTGGGGGGGCAGGAAAGGAGGGGAGGGAAGAGGGCAGGAAGGAGGAAGAGAGAGAGAGCAAGCTATTTTTGCTGAATTAGGGTATATATGTTTCTCAGGATTTAGAAGAATAATTTAGAAGAATAATTCTTCATTTTATTAGCTTCTGAACTGCTAAATAGCTTTGGACGCCTTAAATGTTTGTGGAATTTGTGAATCCATCTGTGTCTGATTCTTTGATAGCTCTTGGACAGCTGTCTACTCAGCTAACTGACCTAATTAGATTTTCTACTTCCTCTAGAGTTAGTTTTTTGGGTTTTTGTGTTTTTTGTGGGTTTTTTTGGCTGTGTCAGGTCTTGGTTTTGGCATGAGGGATCTTCGTTGAGGCATGCAGGACCTTTCTTTTTCGTTGTGGTGCCTGGGCTTCTCTCTAGTGGCGTGCAGGTTTTCTCTTTCTAGTTGTGGCACACAGGCTCCAGAGTGCCTAGGCTCTGTAGTTTGCAGCACGCAGGTTCTCTAGTTGAGGGATGCGAGCTCAGTAGTTGTGGCGTGCAGGCTTAGTTGCCCCGCAGCATGTGGGATCTTAATTCCCCAACCAGGGATCAAACATACATCCCCTGCATTGGAAGGCGGATTCTTTACCACTGGACCACAGGGGAAGTCCCTAGAGTTAGTTTTGAACATTAATATTTTCCTACTAATCATCTGTTTGCATAGAATTGAGACAATCTCTTTGGATTCTTTTAATTTTCTCTGCTTTGTGTTCGTGGCTTTTCATTTTTTATTTGGTGTTTTTGGACTTTTATTCTTTTCTTGTATAAGATTGTTTAACCATTTAAGTCTTTTATAGGTTCTTTAAATTAGATGAATTGAGCCATTATTCTATTCTATGATCGATTTTTACTTTTCTCTTCCCTTCATTTTTAGTTGTTGTTCTTTTACTTTGCTTTTTACTTACATACTTATTTCATTATATTAAACAACATGGGTTCCTCTAAGCATTGCTTTTGTTGAATCATAGGTTTTGTGTGATATTTTATACTATGTCATTCTGAAAATATTCCCCAGTTTTCAGTTTAATTTTCTCCTTAATCACTGATTGTTTTAAATTTTCAAGTGTTTTTTTTCTAGTTTGTAATTAGTCTATTATTTTATTTGGAAATTTATTAGTTTGTGTGACTACTATGGTCAATTACACCTGTTACATGGATGGCACATAAAAAGAAGTTCATTGCTCTGTTGGCCGTATTTTTTTATATAGATATAGATCTATCTATCTCAAGTAGATATGACTTAGAATTATTTCATTTAGAAATCCTATCTAATTAATTTTTTCCCCATTTAAACTGTCACAGAGTGAAAGAGACAAATCAATGGTTCCTAGTATGATTTTGTTTTAGTCTATTTCTCCCCTGTATCTCCTACATTATTTCCATGTAAATGCTGCTGCTGTTCTTTTTAGATGTATTAATAACAACAATGTCTTCTTTGTGGGCTGGAGCTTTTATCCTTGTAAGGATTTCTCCTTTGATTCATTTGTTTTGCCTTGCCTACGACTAATATGGTCTCCTCTGATTTCTTTATACTTGCATTTGTTGAGTATACGTTTGCCCATCCTGTAATTTTTAACAAGTCGTGACACTTTTATTTAGGAAGTCATTAGACTTTGCTTTGTGATTCGTACTGGGAGTATCTTTCAATATTTCTTTCACATAAAGTAATTATTTGCTTTTATTGTCATATTTTGATATGGTACCCATTTTTATCATTTTATTTATTTATTTTTTTTTTTTTGCGGTACGCGGGCCTCTCACTGTTGCGGCCTCTCCCGTTGCGGAGCACAGGCTCCGGACGCGCAGGCTCAGCGGCCATGGCTCACGGGCCCAGCCGCTAGGCGGCATGTGGGATCTTCCCGGACCGGGGCACGAACCCGTGTCCCCTGCAGCGGCAGGCGGACTCTTAACCGCTGCGCCACCAGGGAAGCCCCGTTTTTATCATTTTAAAAAATATTTCCACATGTAGTTGATGATTATTTTTGGTAGGTATATTTATTTTGATATGTGGGTGTGGTAATTATCTTCATGGTGATAATGCTATACGATGTAATTAATCATTCATTTCTTAAGGTAGTGTTTTTTGACTCCCTACTGTGAACAGTAGTAGAATTACTAAATTTTTGCCTCTTGATTCCTTCCCACTGTCCCCTCCAATGTCTCATTTTAATTTTACATAATTTTATATAGTTTCCTTATATCTTTTAATGTTCACATCTTACTACCTTTAAATAATATCTTTTGAACATAAAAGATGAGGAAATCTGTGTACTTCCACTACCTCCCACTTTTTCCCCCCTTTGCCAAATTTTGATAGTTATAGAATTTGCATTGTCAGGTTTGTGACATTTCATTCTGTTGTGTATAATTTCTCATTTGTTTTAGTATTAACCCTGCAATTATAAGGATTCAATATTCACCTCTAGTCCTTTTGTGGTATCTTCTCAATTTTTCTGTCATTTGGCTACTGGTGTGGTTTCTTCAAGAAAGGCTTATGAAAAGTAGATTTCCTGCATTATGCACATTTTAAAATATCTTTGCGTTGTTATTCAAATGACAGTTTGCGTATAAAATTCTGTGATCACACTTTTTTTTTTCTCTAAGGTGTTTATAAATGTCTTCAGTGTCTCACGTTAAATGTTGCTTTAGAGAAGTCTGAAGCAGACTTTCTTTCTAAATGATTTGCTTCAGTGCTTAAAGGATCTTTTTTTTTTTTTTTTTTATGGTTATCTAGTGACTATACTGTACTTTGTTACATATCTGTGTTCATTATTCTGGGCCAATTGTTTCTGAGACATGTAATGCTTTTTACCTTTATATTTATTTACTTTAATTTTACTTACGAAGTTTTTTTTTTTATTATTTACATCTTTGAATCATTTGGCTTGTTTCAGTGGTACAGTTCTCTTCCATAAGGGTATGAACTAAGCACATGTTGAAAGTGCTATACTTCAGTAACCATAAATCTTATTATTTTCATGGTTTTCCTTTTCAGTTCTTAACTCACTTCTATTTCATTTTCTCATTGTTTTCCTTTCCATCTTCTTAATCTATTATTATATTAACAATGCCTTTTCTCCTTTGTAGAATTTCTAATTTCATTTTTGTGTCCATGATGGTTTTAACATATCCCACATCTTTGTGCTTGAGCTTATATTCCTCTTCTTCTGATGTCACACCTTATTTCCCTGAGCTTTAGAATCTCTGCAACCAGTGTATCTTTTATAAGGTTATTGCTTTATTAAGATATTTAATATACGATAATATAGTTGATCACATTTCATCTGTTCTGTGGCAGTGTATTTTGGGTTCATGTTCTTTTTTCTGCCATTTACTTTTGCTGTTCCATTTCTCCTTTTTTTAATTCATTCAATATGTTCTGTGCTGTTTTCTTTTTTTACATTACCCGTCTTTGAATAGGGTGAGTTCTTTATTAACCACTTAGTACTGTAAAAAGCCAGTACTGTATTCCATACAGCAAGGGTTCTCCTTTTGTCTCAAGGTTTTATCTTTGTCATATTTTTTTAGGTTTTAATTCTCTCTAGCCAACAGAGATCAATACCTATAGTGATGCTCAAAATACAGTCATTTCTGCTGCCAAAACATAACTTTTGGCATATATATGTTTTCTGTGTGATTTCATGTTCATTCTCACCTTCCTCGTTTCTTGAGATTTTCTACAAAACCAGTTCCAGAATACCCTTGGTCTCAGTCCATAAAAACATATTTTTATTCCAAACAAGTTACTGTTGGTTGGGCAACTTGCTTTGGAGAGCTGTACTCTGTTGTTTTGTCTGAGATTATCAGGTTCTTTCAGGACCTTTCTGAATTCCTAGGTGACTCCAAGAGATTTGGCAGCCCTCTGCTACCTTCAACAACTTGGGTTTGAACTACACAGGTCCACTTATACTCTGATATTTTTCAGTAGTGAATATTATAGTACTACAAGGTCTGTTATCAGTTGAACCCACGGTTGTGGAGGAATCAGTTACGGAGGACCACCTATAAGTTACACATGGATTAACCTCCATGTTGTTCAAGAATCAACTGTATCATGTTCCATAGATTTCCATAGATATTTCCTGTTTTTGTCTGGGATAGAGTTTTCACTTCCTTTTTACATGCTGCTTGTTGCTTTGAGTGGTGATTTCCAACAAGAGAAGAATGAAGCACTGCCTTTGTGTGCCCAACATGGAATTGGGTGTTTCTGAAGGAAGTGGTTATCGAAAAGAAATATAATAAAGGAAAAGGAATTGTGAAAATACATGCATAAATGGGTAAGTTATATATACAAAGGAAATTTTAAAACATGAGCCTATTTTATATTATATATTCTCGTAATTTGGAAATTTTTTCACAGTATCATTATAGTTTGAGGCAGTATAGAGTATGATGGAACATGGATTTTTAATATCGGGTAACCTTTCTTTAAATTCTGCTTTGCTACTTGAGCAAATTAATCTTCTTAAGGCTTTATGTAAAAAGGAAACATGAATAGAGTTTCTCTCACAGCATTGTTTTAAGAAAATTAAGTGACATACTTTATGTAAAGTATATCGCATAGTCCCTGTCTTAGCTAGGATTACTTTAACAAAGTGAGTGGCTTAAATAACACAAATTTATTTTCTCACAATTCTGGATTCTGGGAATTTCAAGATGAAGGTACTGGCTGATTCAGTTTTGGTGAAGGCTCTCTTCCTAGCTTGCAGACAGCTACCTTCTTGCTGTGTCCTCTCATGGCAGAGAGAAAACACAAACTCTGTGGTGTCTCCCCTTATAAGGGCACTAATTCAGTCAGATTAGGGCTCTACTCTCGTTTAACCTTGATTACTTCCTTATTCCAAGTACAGCCACACTGGGGATTATGGCTTCATGTGAATTGTGTGGGGGGGGGGGCGGGGAATACAGTTTAGTCCATAGCAGTCCTCATTACATTTTTAATACATCAGTTATGTCTAGTACACCAAATAGACATATCTTCTTTTACCATTGCTAAGTTTTTATTTTTCATTTGAGGTAGAACTCACAATTGTAATGATTTTAAAGTACAAAATTTATGGGTTTTTGTATATTCACAGTGTATGCAACTGTCACCACAATTCTCTTGGGTATTGCACAGAAAAGAGGTAACTTAGCAGGCCTGCCTGCTCTGTTGGAAAGGATGACATAAAAGTTTAGCCCTTGACTAGCATCTGGGAACCCACATTTTTGTAGGTTTTGCCCTACCCTAACTGATAAGAATGCCTTACTGCTCCTAAACTGGTTATACAAGCAATATGTTTTATGCTGGATACCCCTTTTCCTTCTGGGAATCTGGAAATTTGGTATGTGCTGAGCAGAGGCTGCCTACATGACCAGTGCCCCATTAAAACTCTCTGAGGACTGAATCTCAAATGAATCTCCCTGTTAGACAACATTTCATAGGTGTATTCAAGATGAATTGCTTTTGTGTGAGTCAACTTGAGAGAGGAATTTGGAAGCTTGTCCCCGGTTTCCTCTGGTCTTCACTCCATGTGCCTTTTCCCTTTGCTGATTTTGCTCCGTAACCTTTTACACTGTGATGTAATGAATCCTGTCTGTGAGTCCTACTATGTGCTGAGTTCTGTGAGTCCTCCTAGCAGATCATTGAACCTGGGGTGTCTTTGGAGACCTCTGACATAGGTGTACATCTAGGAGTGGAATTTCTGGGTCACTTAATTTTTTGAGCAACTGCAGACTATTTTACATAGCAGCTACACCATTTTACATCCCCACCAGCAATATTTGAAGTTTTAAGTTTCTCTGCATTTTTGTCAGCATTTGACTTTTTCTATTTTATTTTTTGTTTAAATATGTATAACACCTACTGGGTGTGAAATGGTACCTCATTTATTTGTATTTCCCTAGTGTCCAGTGACGTTGAACATCTTTTTGTGTGCCTATCTGCCATTTGTATATCTTTTTTTGAGAGGTGTCCATTCAAATCCTTTGCCTATTTTTTTAAATTGGTTTCTCTTATCATTGTTAAGTTATACGAGTTTTTATACATATTCTGAATACCAGCCTCTTATCAAATATATGATTTGCAAATATTTTCTGATGTTCTGGGGCCCATGATATTTTAAGTGCTTCATAAAGGTTGGCTATAATTATTATGTTTTAATAGTCATACCTTCACATCATCACTAGCCTTTCTTCAGTTTACCAAAATAGCCTCCTTTATATTTTTGCCAAAAGCGTGTATTTTCATGGTTATTTTTTCTGACCCTGTAGCTTTTGCTGTATTGATAGCACACTGAATCCCCTATGTGTATTGGCCAAGTATTTCACACATTTCAGTAATTATCTGTGGAAGGCTTATAAATCCCTCAGTTACATGCTGGAAATTTTGCCAAGAGTAAAAGCCTTTCAACTGTCAACAGCCAACTCCTGAATTATCTCTGAGGAAATGTTAACAATTGCTCAAATCCTACTTCAGGATGCATTTTGGATCAAGATCCCGAAAGTTTGGTAATGAATGGTTCCTCCTCATTTGAGAGCAGTTATTACCCAGGCAAAATAGTTGTATTTCACTCAGTCTTTTTCGTGAGATTAACTTACACTTTAACCAGTAGATCACTGTTGATTTCCCGAGGGTACAGAAGACTTCAGCGGGAGTTGTACTTTTTGAAATACTTTTTCTTGTTACTTTGTTACTAAAAGAGAACAAATTCTCTCTAATTATTGTTTCCCTACCACTTAAAACATTTTATTTTCACTTTTGCAACTTCTCAATCCTCTGAAATACCCTAGAGACTTAGCTATAGTTAATATTTTGCTATGAGGTTTGTAATATGAGCTAAACATTTATTTTGTGTCTTTAAAGTAAGCTTAGACACACGCACACGCACACACGTGCACATGCACGTACACGCGCATGAACACACACAAGGTATGAAATGATAGACCCAGATTGGATCAGGGATTTTAACCTGAAATCCATAGATGGTCTTCAGGGAAGTCTGTCTGGGAACCCCCAAAATTTTATGTAAAAGTTTGTGTAGATATCAGTTCCTCTCTACCTTCTTATTGATATGTTCTGTGACTCAGAAAATGATAAGAACCAGTTACTGGACTAGATGATGCCTTAGGCCTGTCCACATCAGGTTTTTTGTTTTATGTTTTGCTTGTTTGTTTAAGTTACTAAGCATCAACTTGTCGGTGGTGAATAGGTGTTTAATGAACAAAGGGAGAAACCTTATCTGTCTTCGTTCATTATTGTATCTTCAGCATGTGGAACAGAGTAGATGCTCAGAAGAAACTCATTGTATGAATGAGTGGATGAATGAATGAATGGAAAGGATTTCTTCTATAGAGTGACCTCTATAGAAGGTCATTAGAAACAGACTTTTCATAGAAAATTCAAAAATTGACATTCTTTATTGAATGAGCCTTATCTAGGTCTCTCAAAAGATCTTCCAGAAGCACCAAGTTCTGTTGTAAATAGTACTTGACAAGCAATCAGGATATTTAGTTTTCCACCCGGGTTCTGCTACATACCACCTTATAATCATTGGCAAGTTGTTTCCTTCATTCACTATCTCATTCGTTAGAGATGGTTTAGATATCAACAGCATGTCAGAAAGGAAGATAAAGTCTGGGGAACTAAGACCCCATTGACTGAAGTTCCTATCTTGAAAGAACTTACAGTCAATATGCAAGTAAATAAAGTATCATCATAATCTGGGTAGCTAAGTATCAGAGTGTACAGAATGGGGAGCAGAAAGAAAGGTTGTTTCATTGGTGGGGATGTTTTATTGCCTGCCAAAAATAGACATGTCTCCTAATTTTGTTCCACATCGTACTTTGCTTTTTTTGATGTCGTTGGGATAGAAATGCTGTGACATCAATAGATAGAAACCAATCAGAGGGATTTATATTTCTTTTATTCCCTTTTAAACAGGGACATTGCCCGTATTCTTTTCAGCCCTTTCTGAAGACGACCTTCTTTGATTTAGACAAGTATTCTAAGCCTGAATGTTGGATCATTCATTCAGAAACCTGGGGGAAGATTAAAGATGGGTTGTGTGCAGCTCATACTTGAGTGTTTATCGAACCATCCAGACTACTAATTTGGTTGGGCAGGGGGATAAGAGGAGCAATATGTGCTGACCCACCTTACTACTTTTCTTGAGGCAAAAAAAAATTTATGTCCTTGGCGATTTACATTCAGAAAATTGTTATTGCATCCGGACTGCAGAGGACAGGGTTCATTCTCTCCTTTGTATTTCCAATACTCCCCTCCCCAAATCAGAGACTTGAAACAGGGAATTTGTAGACATTTTGTGTTTCCTTCCTTATGTAGGACTCATTAGGTGCCAGGCACTGTTCTTAGCACTTTAAAAATATTAAGGCACTCAACACTCACAGGTAACCCTATAACAAATGTGCTACTGTTTCACAAATGAGGAAGCAGAGGCACAGAATCTAAGCAACTGTTCAAGGTTACCCACAGGTAGAGCTGAGATTTAATCTGAGCAGTATTGTCTGAAGCCCATGCTTTTAATTCCTATACTGTAAGTAACGTACAGATCTTGGCATGTTCTACATAAGAAAATTGGTCAAGAATTACAGTTTCCTAATTCCATTTGCATCCCTTGAGAGAGAAAAAGAAACATCGTGGTAGTACCAGGGTCCCTCAAGTGGATTTTTTGTGTGTCTTACCTTGTCTGTCTGTAGACTGAGGATATAGCAATAATACCTGCTTTCACTTACACAGTGTAGGTTGGAGAACTGCCAGAAATATGGCAAAGGGAAGCTCTGATAGGTGGTATAGCCGCTACCTCTCCTCTTTGTCTCCTGTTACTGTTCCCTCTGTTCCCGGGCTCCACGTACACTGGGGATATGTGTATATATATATGTGTGTGGAGGGGTGGAGAGCAGGGAACCGGGGAGTGGGGAGAGAGAAAGTGGGAAAGTGTTTATTATGCTAAGTACCTTCCCACTACCCCAGGAGTTTTGCAGTCACTGCAGTCTTTACCTGCAGTGTTTATCTCCCAGGTACCCTCCTGGTTTGTTTCCTCACTTCCTTCAAGCCTTACATCAGATATCATCTTCTCATAAAGGACTTCACTGGCAGCCCTATATAAAATTGCAGTACCGTACCTGGACTCTGTGCCCCTTCTTTTTACTTCCTGGCAGTAATCAGCTTTCAACACACGGTATAAATGACTTAGGGTCTGCCTCCCCAATCTAGAACATGAGCTCTCTTAGGGCAGTGTGTTGATCTACTTCCCTGTCTATCCTCAGTGTGTTGAATATGGTCTAGCGCATAGTGGGGAATCATTAAATACTTGTTGAATGAGTGAAAGATGATAATCCAGTATCCCGTCAGTTACTTCCTGGTTAGTTGCTGTATTGCTTAAGCAAACAGGTATTTTTGTTATAGAGAAGGTCATGGTCACGCACCTCCTCTCTGGTTGCAGGTCTATGGGAAGGAATTTGAGCATCAATTGTCAGTGAAATGAAGCAGACAGGTGGATGACTTATTCAAAGCGCCCAACAATTTAATGGACATGCTTTTTACGTTGTCTTTGGAAAGCGAAGGAAACGTTTTTCCCTCCTTTGATAAGCCTGTGAATTCATGTCAATGGCATTTTTTTTTTTACTGCCATTTATCCCTTTACAGAAGGAGTTTTTGCTTTGTGTTTGCCCAAATCAGCATGCATGCCACTCTACCTTAAGACAGAATGACATAGAAAAGGCAGAATGGCCAGTAATTAGATGCACATTTTATGCTTGTCGTTTTGAAAGGTTATGAATCCCCTCCTTTACAAAGCTTTCTATAGAGGATACTTTAGGACAAAATATCCTTTCCGTGCATCAATATGCTGGTAATTCCCCGAAAGAACAACTTTGTAATTTGAAAGAATTAGGAACAAGTATAGCATATGATGAATGCATTTATCCTTTCTGCTCTCTATTGAAAAGAAACAGGCTTTCACTTATTTTCTCCTGAAGTTTCAAGACATAAATATTGACAAAACAGATTATCCCCTTCCCTAAGGGATGACTTGGTCATTTTTCTCCACTATATTTCTAGGTAAAAGTAGACTAATTCTACTGTTATCCAAATAGTAAACTGGAGGGAACCTATGGTACTACAAAAAAATTCCACTAGTAATCAGAGAATCAGGATTCTGGTTCGAGCTCCATCACTGAGTATCTGTGTGCCCACTTAACCTCTGAAAACCTTTGTTTCCTTGCCTCGAAAAAGGAGTTGGATTAAAAGTCTGAAACCATTCACATTTAATGATACCATTCTTACTCAACATATCAGAATCTCCTTTGTTGTTTGTGGGGGGTAACATACAGAGGGCAGTTGCCACTGTATATCATAGTGCCGCTGAGTACTGGGCTCTAAGAAGAAGAAACCAGGTTCAGATCCCTGTTTTGACACCCATTATAAGGGTGGGTTATCTCCAGGCCTCCCTCTCTCCGTCAGCAAGTGAGGAGAAGCATAGGACCTGTCAGTAGGGTTGTTGTAGCCTGAGACAAGGCCTACTTAGTATTTTTATTCAGCACAGAGCCTGGCCTTATTATGATGGAGAGTTGCTATTTTCATTATTCAGCGTGTCTCTAAATAGGAGGCAGACGTGTTACCTTTTGAAGAAGGGAAGGTAGAAGTTGACTTGTGATTTCCTAAGCATCTTTTTGCCAAAGCGGAGCACATCTCTGCCTAAATTGAGTGGTTGCGGTTGTGTTTATCCTTCTCTAGCAGGACTTCTGGATTCAGTCAGTGAGGGAGGTAAAACCTAAGTCTGATTTGGGTTTCCTTACCAACTTTCAATTAACATACCCACGTCCCACCACGAAGGCTCATGCCTGGAGCCCACTGCCTGCCATGAACTAAATCTTATTTTTTTTCTCCTCCCCGACTTCATCAGGGACACAATGACAGCCTTGTTTCCTAAGCAACGATATGCAAAATCACTAAAGTACCTACACACCAGAAAGAGAAGCATATGAAATTCAGCTTTAGTGGATCTTTCCTTTTGAAATATATTGTTAGACTTTTGCTTGAACAGGTCTCAGATTGCTCCCTTTCACGCTTCCCAGTGTATGTACGTGTGTGTGTATATATATACTGACGCATTCACTGTGTGTCAAATTGAAAACCTGAAACATTTAAGGAAAGACAGACATTGGGTACCTCAGCTGCTGAAGAGACAGGTGCAAAGGTTCATTAATATTCCTTGAAAAGCCACGGTGCATGTAACATGAAAGTACTGCCTGCAGGCGTTCTGTGTTCAGGCATCTTAATGTCAGGGAAGGCAGTGGGGGACTTAAGGTGTCATTGAGGAGATAATAACACCAGCAGTTCACCCCAGAAGGGCTTAAAGCAGATGGTCTCCAAGGAAGTGTGAAATTATGACTGAGGGCAGAAAAGACAACCTCAACCCTTTGGCTGTAGTTTTTTTCATTGAGAAGGAGGGTACTTTGGCTGTGGGAGGCTTGGAGAGAGAGCTGGGGAAACTGCAGAAGCTTGGACAAATCTGGATGATAATATTCTTAATACATGATAAGGAAATCATCAGGGGCCAAAGCAGGTCTGGTATAATCACTGACACCTCCTATTGCACCGAAGAATTTATTCCTGTTATCATGTAGGTTGGGAGATCCTCCACTCACCCAGGGCCTAAAAGAGAGGCATTTCCAGCATTTGATTTGAGAGCTACACAAATGAAAGAGCTCTCTTTCGTTGGTTACCAGCTGTAGCAGCCACCTGGTGCTTGAAACAGTCTGCTAGGGTTGCTGGTGTGCCCCCCATTTTTCTTTCTTAAATGGCGACTCATGATTGTAGAACACATGCATCTGAATAACCTGACATGCAGGATTCAGATGCATATACCTGTGCCCCACCTCCAAATCTATCTAATCAGAATTTGGGGAGAAGAATGTAGTTCTATATTAATTTTTAAGTGTCCCAGGAGTGTCTTTTTGCACCCAAAGAATATAAAGCACATTAGGAGAATTACCACTGTTTTAGGTTAATGATCTTCTGAAAAGGCCCCCATTAAAGTGTATGAATTTCAGCTGGAAGCTAAGAATTTGGGGAATGATTAACATATAGTTATATATATATATATTTTCCAATTAGAAATAGTGTCCTGTAATGGAGAAGGGCATGGGAAAGACCTGTTTGGTTGGGGCTCATACATATCCAGAAATCAGAAGAGGCGCAGTTCAAAGGAGGAGACTTCTAGGGTGCTGTTGATCATAGGACTGACCAGGTGAAGGTGGAGGCATAAAAATGAACGTTAGGTCCACAGAGAGAAAATCTTTGCCTGCCAGGTTGCCAACAGCCTATTTGTGTGCACTTTTACATACAAGTGCATGTAGACAATTGTCAAAAGGAAATAGAAAGAAGACCAATAACGTGAATTAAACCCATGAATAAACTGATACGTACTTTCTATGAATACAGTTTCAATTAGGGGTCATTTAGCTGCAGCTGATAAAACAACTCCAATTGGCTTAAATAAAGGCAGTCGTTTGCTCACATATCTGGGCATCTTAGGAATAAATCTTGCTTTGGACAGAACTGGCTCCAAATCTCGATATCATCAAAGCTCAGTCAGCCTCCATCCTTCGGTTTTGTTTTAGCTTCATTCTTGTTTTTTTGGCATCATTCATTTTTTTTAGGCTGTCTATGTGGGGACCTTTGGAAGCTCCACGCTTCTTGCTACCAAGCAGTTCTAGGCTCTAAAAGGAATTTTTGCCCTAGTAGTTTCATGAAAAGCTCTGGAATAGCATTATTAGCCAAACTTTACATCTTACGCATGGGAACCATAATTTAGTCAGGGAAATGGAATATTAACTGGCCAGGCCTGGGTTGCCTCCTCCTGACTTGGACAGAGGATTTTAGCCTATCCAGACCACCTAGTTTGAGAAAGTGGTTCACCAAAGAAAGGGTGGAGTGCTCTTACCTTAGAGAGGAGAGATGGATTCTGAGCAGGCAAAAGCCATAGATTTTCACTATATACTCATGTCACTAGGGAGACAATAGTAAGTGAATTAGCGACCCAGATATACCAGATATTTAGACTTCTTTAGCCAAAACCAATCAGTTATATACATATGTGTTTTATACTGTTTATTTCTTCTCATGAGTCAGTAGTAATATATTTGAATATAAATTAAAGAGCTGTAGTGGAGCACAGAGGTTTTTAGGACAATAAACTGTGTGATAGGGTAATAGTGCATACATCTTATGTCGATACCTTTGCCAAAATCCATAGAATTATGCACAACACAAAGAGTGGACCCTATCGTACACTATGAACTTTAGTTAATAATAATGTATCAGGGCTTCCCTGGTGGCGCAGTGGTTGAGAGTCCGCCTGCCGATGCAGGGGACACAGGTTCGTGCTCCGGTCCAGGAAGATCCCACATGCCGCGGAGCGGCTGGGCCCGTGAGCCATGGCTGCTGAGCCTGCGCGTCTGGAGCCTGTGCTCCACAACGGGAGAGGCCACAACAGTGAGAGGCCCGCGTACCGCAAAAAAAAAAAATAATAATAATGTATCAGTTGGCTCATTTGTTACAACACATGTGCCACACTGAAGCAAGATTTTTTTTTAACATCTTTATTGGAGTATAATTGCTTTACAATGGTGTGTTAGTTTCTGCTGTATAACAAAGTCAATCAGCTATATGTATACATATATCCCCATATCCCCTCCCTCTTGCACCTCCCTCTCAGATGTTAATAATAGGAGAAGCTGTAAGCAGGGGAGAAACGATATATGAGAACATGTACTTTCTGCTCAATTTGTTCTAAAAATGAAGTCTATTAATTAAAAGTATAAAGTTAGCTCTACTTATCTGATTGTCTGTCAGTCCTTCTAGAATAAACACTCCATGAGGGCAGGGTGGTTGCCATGAGGGCAGGATGGTGTCTTTTTTGCACACTGTATGTCCTCTATATGTAACATTGGAAATGACATATAGTATATAGGCCTGTGAATGCTGATCAGAAACTGGGTCAAAATGTCTGATAATTAAGAATCCTTCTGATTTTAGAAAAGAAATATGGTGCACAAAACATGCCCAGTATTATGTAACATCCCCAGCTGAGTCTGGGTCAGCACTCCATAATCAAACACATTTATAATTCTGTAGCAAAAAAATGTGAATATTCATGCTAAGCTATATATAGCTTCATAGCTTAGGTCATTTTTTGCCTCCAGTTGAGCTGCACAGTATTTGCATTTGTTGAAAAGTCATCTTTCTTTTCATACCTGAGGCTTGACATCAAAATCACCCAATTACTTTTTTTTAATTGAAGTGTAGTTGATTTATAATGTTGTGCCCATCTCTGCTGTACAGCAGTGACTCACTTTTACATATATATATACGTTCCTTTTTTTAATATTCGTTTCCATTACGGTTTATCACAGGAGACTGGATATAGTGCTCTGTGCTATACCGTAGGACCTTGTTGCTTATCCATTCTAAACGTAATAGTTTGTATCTACCAACCCCAAATTCCCAGTTGTTTTTTTTTTTTAAAGGAGTAATGAATCCATTGCCCCTGAAATGGGTCAGAGTTGGAGGTCAAGGTCAGAGTAGGATGTGTCGACACAGCTCCCCTTGCTGTTCTTTTCCACTCCTACAGACCATTCCTCCAGCAACATAGAATTTCTCTAAGCAGAGCCACTTTTATCTCCTCATGCTTTCTCACGTCCCATCATTTCTAAGCTCTGGCATTACGTACGACTAGGTCCTCATTATGTGTGATGTGATGTGTGATAGCAGTGGCATCATTTTGTTAACCAGAGAACAAAGAAAGAGTAGAAGAGTTCACCTCTCGTTTGGATTTTCTTTCACTTTCTGCCTTCAAAACATATACCATCTGTCAGTAGACTTCTCTGTTGCTTGCTGTTTAAAATGCTCATTTGGGGGAGTTAAAATAAGGAAGGTGGGGGCTTCCCTGATGGCGCAGTGGTTAAGAATGCACCTGCCAATGCAGGGGACATGGGTTCGAGCCCTGGTCCAGGAAGATTCCCACATGCCGCGGAGCACCTAAGCCTGTGTGCCACAACTACTGAGGCTGCGCTCTAGAGCCCGTAAGCCACAACTGCAGAGCCTGCACACCACAACTACTGAAGCCCATGTGCCTAGAGCCCGTGCTCTGCAACAAGAGAAGCCACCGCAGTGGGAAGCCCACGCACCACAACGAAGGGTAGCCCCTGCTGGCCACAACTAGAGAAAGCCCGCGTGCAGCAGTGAAGACCCAACGCAGCCAAAAAAATTAAAATAAAGATATCTTAAAAAAATAAATAAGGAAGGTGGAAGTAAGAACGGATGAAAGAAATGTGTTATCCTTGAAGTAGGAATGTCTGTCTCCTCTAGTATCTGTTTTGCCTTTGCTCCATTCAACTGACCAACCAAATAGAACCAAATGGAATAATTATTCAATAAAAATGCTGTGTGTAGGCTAATTTCACACATAAGCCCTTGTGTGGGGCCTTTGAACATCCCCTGCTATTTATTTTATAAAGACGAACAGCAGTAAATCGTATTTGTAATGATCGTTTGACAGCTGTCCAGTCATTTCTACGATCGGTAGGTTCAATTTTATTCAATTTTAAAGGAATTCTCACACTCTGGAAAATCACTGTTACAGTATTTCATTTGTTTCTGAATTTCCTTAGGTTATTGCCCATACGTTTTGTGAGTAATTTGGATCCACGGAGATGCTGCTGACCTTACAGATTTTTAGCCAAAACGAATTTCCATGATCATTAGAAAAGCTGGAGGAGAAGGCTCACAGCCAGCCAGATACAGTGGGCCCTGTGTGTGCCCTTCTTGGAACATTTGGTTCTCCCCTTTGGGCTTCCCCCTTGGAAAAGCGAAATGTGACCATGACGCTGGAGCACACCCAACAAACCAGCTTAGTGGGACTACCCGTTCCTTGTCCCCCGTGGCATGGCTTTGCTTTGCAATCCAATAAGGCAGTGTTGTTCTCCCTGATTACACACACAGACACACGCACACACCCGCGAACACACACACGCAGCATTTACTCTCTGGATTGGTCAAGGGCTCTGCAGGATGCAGAGTAAAAGACACAACACGGCAAAGCCTCTGTGGTTCGCGTCAGGATGCTTCTGTGCGTGCCGAATGCAACAGTCCACCTGCCCTCCAGATGTGACCCAGATAAAACTCTCATCTAAACCCATGGGCTCATGTTCTGAGCTTATATTTCAAGCCCTTGTTGTTCTGCATTAGGTCTCCTAGAGTTGGCTTCCTGAAATGAGATCGTTGCCATTTCTGCCCAAGACCAGGTGTTTAATCAAACGACCTATTTGATGTTGTAGGAAAATTGACTGTATATCATAGTCCTAGATTCTTGGCTGCTATGGCAGTACTTTCTACCTGCCGTGAGGATGAAGGGCCTAAACAACCCTCAAGTGTGACGCCTGGGAACTCCACAGCAATTACAAGTAGAACTGAATCCGGTATTTTTAGTTTTCTGGGATGAAATCATAGTACTGCATTTTTGTCCTTTCCCAGCAGAGTTGTTTCACTGAGTTTGCAACAGATGAAAAATAGTTCCAGCGGAAGAGAAGCACATTGACCAAAGGGCTATGCTTGCAAAACACGACCTTTTACCCCATCCCACATGGTAGCTACAGAGTAATCTAGCACACAGAACAAAACTCTGCAGGGTTGTTTTTCTTCATTGGTGTCCTTAATTGGTCTAGGGCTGAAAGTTATCTGTGCTCAATTCGTAATTGAAAGTACTAGTTGTCCAGCTGCAGAATGCACAGTAATGAACAGAGGTGCTGGGTCGGTCTGTCAGGAGCTCAGAAATCTGCCTTTTATCAAGTACCCCCTGGTAAGGGGGTATTGGTGCATGAGGTTACTAGACCACACTTTGAGGAATAATTATTTTGGAGATAGCTTGACTATTTTTTTTTATTAAGTTATCTTCTATGAAATATTTACCCTGAATTCATCCCTGCTGTCTAATATGGCTCAGCTGCTAAATGACTTTCCTTCCCATCTCAGTTACCTTTTAGGACTGTTCACAGATCCCTGTTAAAAAAAAAAAAAAAATCTATATTTAGCATCAGTGGATTTCTGTAAGCTCTACCTCCCCTCTCACTTGATCCTTTATGCATGTTATCTTTTGCTGACCTTTCACTTGGAATCCAGAGTTTGCTCTACTCTTATTCCCTGGGACCTGATACTCAGGCCTCTGTTTTGCTTCCCTGAGTCTACTATCACCTGAGATTCAGCCTTATTTTTCTCTGGTCAGTCTCAGAAAACTTCATGCTGGCCCTATCCATTCCAATTCCTTAGCCCAGTCTGGCTTCTGGTAGCCTAACTGAGCAGCATCCTGCTTGACTGGGAGAGAACTTTGGGGACATGCAGAAATGGGCCAAATTAATTCAAAGAATAAAATAGAGAGTGAAATCAATGATGTCCCAAAGCTGCAGATAGAATGTGACATCTAGCTATAACTTATTTTATCTGCAGCTTTGGGACATCAGTGATTTCACTCACATCTGACGGTCCAATGTTGTTTTATTACTGTTTTTCTTGGAGTATTATTTTATTCTTAGGTGAAAATCATTTTTCTTTCTATTACAGATGCAGTACAGTTTTAGTCTGTGATCTGGGAAAATACTTTTAGGAATAAATAATCTCTTCTAATCTAAAATTCTGTGATTCTCTGCATCTCTTTCAATAATCTAAAATTTTGAAGAGTAGCCCTGGCACTACAGTTTATTTCTGGGCTGCTTGCAGGAGGATAAAGGAAGAAGTTGGCTGACAAACATTGGTTTTATCTCTCCCCAGAATAGATTCTAAAAAGAGAAGAATCAAATGGGAAAAGGAGTTTGAGAATTGCTGGTTGAGAGCAATGTTTTTCAGTAACTTTTAATATTTAAATTAAAAGTTATTTAACTTTTTATTAACTTTTACATTTAAATTAAATTTATTTAAATTAATATTTGAGCAAAAGGGGAGAAAGGTTTAGAGTAGCCTGATCTTTAACCTAAATAAGTTTCTGGTCATGAAATCTCTACTCTTTTCTGAAGATCCAAACATTCCCCACTCTTCATTGAAGCATGAAAGCAGGGTTTCTTTAACATAGATTCTCTCTTCTCTTTTAAACTATCCCTGAATAAAAATTGGAGAGCTTCTGTGGGATAGAGTTTAGGGATCATGGGTGGTGGGGCTAGAGGTAACCTAGCGACCGATTGGCAGTTAGCTGTCAAGGAGGGGAGAACCCAGAAAATCAGGATGTACCAGTATCGGCATTTGCACTAAATCCCCCAAGCTGGGGCTGAGATCAGTGGTCTGGAATCTATGAGATTCTATCTGGGTTTCTGACCACCTGGCTGCTTCCCCCATCCTTCTTCTTAACCGTGATTTTTGAGACTTCCCGGAAGTATGAAAGATCCTTACCTTCTCCTTTCCTGAGAGATCCCTAAAAACAATGTGAGCCCATTCCCCTAACTTCTCCAAGGCAGGGGAGCACCACCGTGACTTTTCACCCTATTGTTAATCCCAAAGTAAAAACATCAAGCTGAACAGCCTGTCATTTAAATAAGATGAGATTCATTACATATAAATAAAGGGTGGGTATAGCAGGAATGTTGTGTGTATCAAGTGAGGGTAAGATTTTACTACAGGGAAGTGGACTAGTGGGTCTCCCTGAGGATGCCTCTTCTTTGTCAACGGGGTTCAGCCCTGGGGGTTCTCACAATTAGCTTCTTGCGTTCAACTATGAGTGTTCTAAGGGTTATTTTATACAGCTTTAGTCCCAGAGTTTGACAAGTCCACCCATTTTCTTTGTGTGGGTCAGTTTTATAGTTTTCTGTTCCTGGCTTCTTACCTCTCAACTATTAGTCCAAACATGTGCTAAAATTCCTTCTCTAAATGTTTTCAAACAAGAATTTGTTGGTTAAACTTTGCTTAAGAGAGAAAGTCTAAGGGTGAGTCTAAAGCCAGTGTTGGCTGGTGTTCTGCTGTCAGGAAATGGAGAGCTAGCATCAGAAGGGTCTGTGTTAGTACTTCTCAAATTTCAGTGTACAAAAGAATGCCTCAGAGAACCAGGTTAAAAGGCAGATTCATGGACCCCAGATTTTTCTGGTGTAGTCAGTCTGGACTGGGGTTTAAAAAAATAAGCATGCCGTAATTACAATGCCCATGGTCCACAAACCAACACTGAGGTGTATTGGCTTATTAATCCTTTCCCTGTTGCTTTCTGAGATGCTCCTTTACCTCACAGGCTGAAAAATCACGGCCACTCCACTAGTTACATAGGACAACTTACTGTGATAAAGGGAAGGGTGAAGTTAATCTTCTCAGCTTTGAAAATAGCACATGCAAAGTGTTTTGTGTATACCTTCAAGCCACTGGAAAGTCACTCTGTGGCTCCTACACACGGATAGAACAGACTTAGTGGTGTCATGCTCCGTGTTGCATTTGAGAATGTCACTCTCAGGGCTGTTTAACCCAGGCACCTCAAGGTTTGGGGGAAATAAAGCAACTCTTTAACTCATTTTTCTTAAAATATTGGTAACCCTGGTCTTAAAGGTATTAAAGTTAGGATATCTGTTTTCTACACCTGGATAGCAACTTTCTAAAATCTCTCCCTCCATCTTTGTGAAACCAAATAGTTCATGCTTGAAAGGCGGTGGATTTCCTTAGATGAGAACTGAAATGCTAGTCCCTTTATGCTAATGTTAATTTCTAGGCAGTGAGCTTGGTTAACCAAGAGAAAATAAAAACTTCAGATGAAATGTATCAATTATAGCAAATGCAAAGCATCATTATTATGAATTCTTGTTACAAAATACACAGAAAAAATATCCTTTTTGTTATTTAAATACGGCATGGATACATTGAGAAATAGTACAGATGTTAATCCAAAGTCTCTCAGCTGCATCCTGGATAATCATTATTATGTTTTATTCTTATTTGGAATTACTAGTAACAGACTGTGTATTTCTGTATGAAATTCAAATCAGAGAACACCAATGAACTGAGATGGTTGATATTATATATATATATATATATATACACACACACACACACACACACACACACACAATTTTGGAATTGAGACAACAATAGAAATATATTTCTCTCTTAAAGAAAAATCTACCAAACCTGCTGCTGTGTTAGTGATCTTGATGAGTAATGTTTGTCACTTAACTAAATATGCTAAAAATTCACCTAATTCTTCAAGATTGAATTGAGCTAACTGATGACCAGTATCTAAATTTGTTTTGAAAATAACTGTCATTGAAAATCTGAAACGTAAATATGCAGATTTTGAAATATCTTGCTTTAAATGACCAGTGTTTAAAAAAATACTTTTGTGTACTTTTACTCCGTGTGTTCTTTGGTAAATCCTGTTTTCTTTGTTTAACTCCTTCATTAGCCTGAGATTGTATACATGGACTGAGGAGAGAGGGTGGTGGTGGTAATATAATTCATGACATCTTTGAATGCAAATATCATGTGTATGTGCAAGAGCGTTTATGGGAAAGTTTTCATGGCTTCTTTTTCACCCTTAACCAATATAGAACCACTGAGTGAGTCCAACGCTGTTATTTTATAGATGAGAAAATTGGGGCATAGAGAGACTAGGTGATTCTCCATAGGTCATGGAGTTAGTAGCTGACACAAGGCGTTGAATCTCAGTTCCTAGTCTTTCTGAACCCATATCCTGCTTATTCTCTCAACAAGGTCATTGGCTGTCCCCATTCCTCTAAAATTCTGTTTGATTTTCTTGTGTCCTTAATTTTTCTTCTATCCCAACCTGAACATGCAGAGTTTTTAAAGCCTGGATCAGCTCTGTGGTGCTTTGTGACCGCCTGGAGGGGTGGGATAGGGAGGGTGGGAGGGAGGGAGACCCAAGAGGGAAGAGATATGGGAACATATGTATATGTATAACTGATTCACTTCGTTATAAAGCAGAAACTGACACACAATTGTAAAGCAATTATACTCCAATAAAGATAAAAAAAAACTTAAATTACTTTACCATGTTTCACCTAGATCCCCAAATCGGCTTTCTTCTTTTTCCTCAGTCCTGATTCACCTGAATGAGTTCAGTCTCGTCCTATCACCTATCAACAGAAAGCTGGTTTTGAAGGTTTTCCAGGATAGCAGTTAAAATTCACAGCCATCAGAATAATCCATATAAGGGGAAAATGGATTGTCAGCTCAGGGTGCTACTCAGTATCACTTTACATCATAGACCCTGGCCCTCTGTCTCAGAATTTGTTAGGCAGTGCCTAAATCAGCTGACTGAATACATTAAAAAGTGAAAAAATACCTCAGTTAGAACAAATCCTTATTGACCGTCTTTGATGTATAAGCTACTGTAGTTAGTACTACAAGACATGCAAAAACGGGTAAGATAGAGTCATGCTCTCGAGCTTACAGTCCAAAGAAGGGGAAAGAAAGGCACAAATGCATTTCATAGAAAAAGACGTGTCCACAGAGAAATATGGATATAATTTATGAATCATGTGGTTAAAGGAAGACCTGAGGGTCTAGAAAAGCCTTCTAGGAAAAAAGGGACTAGATTGTAAAGAATGAAAACCACCTTCGTGGTATGGGTGGTGAGGGGCCTTTTGACCAATATTTATTATGTGTTTACTATAGAAGCATATGTACTCTACACTGCTCCTTCAAATCTAGTTTGTGGATTATTCCATTCTTTGAGCTTTGTTGCTGCTCCATGACAAAGTAAGTTTTATGCATTTAGTTTCTGTTACTGAGAGAAGGAATTTAGAAACTCATACCTCTTTGAACTTGGTATAGACCAGTCTGGTTATTACTGAACTCATGTGCTTAGTCAATCCCAGCTGTGTGATACTTACACAAGTATCCGTCTATGGGTCCATAACAGGTTGAAAAAAAACAAACTGTTAATTTACCACACATAATTTGAGAATCATTAACTCTAGGTTATTCTTTATTTACCTGCATATCCAATTTAAGAAAGTTTTGTACATATTTTAGCAGTACACTGCTGCTTCTCCTTATTAATGTATTTACAAAATCATCATTGCTTGCTTCCAACTATAGTATCCCATTACAGAGCAGAGACATTCTAACTTTGTGACATTAGACAGTCTTCCAGGATGACAGCAGCACAAAAGGCACGTAGGAGGCACAAAATGTGAACAAAGTAAAAGGCCGGGCTAAAGACAGGTGGAACAATAAGAAGTGGAGGAGAGAAAAGGGAATGCCAAGCCGTTCGGTGTCTGGAAATTGTTGGTAAAAATAAGTCATCGATATGAAATAGGAGAGTCCATATCTCCACTTCATAATTCCAAAGATTATTCTTCAATGGGAAATTTCATCCAGAGGCTGGAACAAATCTGTTGTGTATTACTCTTTTTTTTGTTAGTTTACCTCTTTTATTTTCATTTTGTTGTTATTTCCTGTCATTGTCCCTATTTGGAAGATGTTCATTTTTGGACATTTTCTCTTCTTATTTCAGATGACTACACACTGCATGGCCCAATTTTCATTCAAGAACCAAGTCATGTAATGTTCCCTTTGGACTCTGAGGAGAAAAAAGTGAAGCTCACTTGTGAAGTTAAAGGGAATCCAAAACCTCATATCAGGTTTGTTAACTTAAAAGCATGTGTTCTCACGCATATACTTTCTGTTATTAAACAACAAATGCTTACGGAGTGCTGATTACAGAAAGAGCTTTTAGATGGGCATCGTTGGATATCCTGAGATGCTCAAGAGATGCTCGTGCTCATGAAAAGTTTAGTACCCAGCTTCTGTTTCTGGGAGTACCAGGAATTAAATATCCTGATTGACTATCTCACTGAAAGCCTTAACATTACTTAACAACATACTTTTTTAAAACACCTTTTTAAAAATGCATCAATAAACTGGCAGGAAAGAAAGAAATACTTAGTAAGTGGGTTTTGAACCCAGAGAAGAACACTGAAAGCAATTTTCACCTTGAAGAACTATGTGAACTGCAGCTTTGGATTTTGCAGTTTCACAGGGCACTGGGGTCACAAGACAAAGCCTAGACTCAACCAGAAGGAGAGTCTAACATGCGAACACCTTCCAGAATAGACCCGGGACCCAAGGGCTACATTCTTAGAGTGAATGTAATAAGAAGTAACCTTGCCTCTCAAAGGACTTAAAAGCAAAAGTAATTGCCTGTTTCAAACCTTGGTGTTAAGTGGTTTTAATAACAGATGAGACGCAGCTGAAAGGAGAATTAGTAAAGTGCAAGATATATCTGAAGAAATCGTCTAAAAGCAGCAGAAATGGATAAAGAGGTGTTCCTCTTTATCCAAATATGAGAGAGACAGAGAAAAAAGAGATTAAGAGAAAACGTTTACACATATCTAATCAGAGTTCCATAAGGAAAGGAAAAAAAAAAATGAGACAGAGGCAATATTTAAAGAAAGGCTAAGAATTTCCCAAAGCTAATTAAACATTCAAAGCCACAGACTAAGTAAGCCCAGTGAATTTCAAGCAGTGCAAATAAAAGTAAAGCCCTGTCTAGAATTATCATGGAGAAACAGCAAAACACCAACCCTAAGACATGATCATAAAAGTAGGCCAAAGTTGTAATACAGCTAACTTTCAAAGAGATGACAATTAAACCAACAGCTGACTTCTCGATAGCAACAAAAAAATCAAGACAGAAGACAGAATCTTCAATATGCTGAGAGAAATTAGCTGTCAAATTTTTTTTATGGCAGAAGTACTTTTTAAAAAGGAGAAGAAAGTAAATGTGTTTTCAGACAGACAGAAACTGAAGTTTGACTCCAGCAGATCCTTACTAAAGAAAATGCTGAAAGATATACTTTAAGCAGAATAAAAATGATCCCAGGTATACTGTCTTAGATATAAGAAAGAATGATAAGTAACACAAATGGTAAAGGTTAATATTTCCATGTAAAAATCAATTGCACTAAACAATAAAAATAATAAAAACAATACTGTATTGTGAAGATTAAAAAAGAAAAGTTAAAAGTCATGACAATATTAGAAATAAATTGAGAAGATATATACTGCACAGTGGATTATCCATGTGTTTAAAAAAAATGGAATGAAGTTAGATCCCTACCTCACAGGGTACACAAAGATCAAATCCAAGTGAATAGAAGACCAACATGGGAAATTTACAAAACTTTTAAAAGGAAATAGGCATACATATTTATGACTTTGGAGGGAAGAAAAAACTTTTCAATAATGACAAATAAGCACAAATCATAGAAGAAAATATTTAACTTCACTAAAATTAAGAATTTCTGTTTAGCAGAATATACTGGGATGGGTAAAATTATAAGCTTCCAACTGGGAGAAGATATGTTTAATACATATTATTTGCAAAGGATTAATATGTAAACTATTTAAAGAATTTCCACAAATCAAAAAGTAAAAAACAAGTAACCTAATAAAAACATTTCCAAAAGACTTGATCAGATACTTCTTAGAAAAGAATATCAAATATCCATTAATCATATAAAGAGATTATCAGTGTATATTAAAATATACAAATTAAAACTAAAATGACACACTCTTTCAAACCCACCAAATTGACAGAAATTTAGAAGAGCAAATTTAACGTAATATAAATAACATACATAAATATAACCTGGCATATTCATACACGGTAACCCCATGCAACAGTAAAAATGAATGAATTATAGCTACAAAAACATGATGGGTCACAGGAACGTAACTTTGAGTAGACAAAGCAAGTCATAGAAGAATGCAAAGTTTATAATCCCGTATTTACTAAGTTCAAAGGCAGTAAGATGGAGTAGTTGTTTAAGGATACTAACATACATGATAAAATCATAAAATCAAAGGAATGAAAAAGCCAAAATTCAAGATTATAATCAACCATTGAGATAAGAGTGATTGGAAACAAAATGGAAATAGGAGACTTCAAGAGTAATAATATTCCTTTTCTTAAACACAGATCTTTATTGTCTTGGGATCCTTTATATAATTTACATACATATTATAAATATTATTTTACCTCTATTCAGATTTAATTGATGAAAACCTTAAGCTAATAACCAATATGTAGTGGTATATAAAGACCAAAAGGGTATATGGCACATGTGTCATAGTTTAGGGGAGGAAGAAATTGGAGTCACCCGGGGAGCACAGAAGTGGAATTTGAACTGAGGTAGGTATTGATAGTTTTCAAATTGGCAGAGGGCAAGGGACATCCCATACAGGATGGTAGTATTAACGTAGTGGAAATTGTTTTAGAGTTTAGTTTGTGTGCCCATTCATTCATCAAACATAGCATTATTCATCAGACCCCCCCAGTGTTTTTCAAACTGTGAATTCCAGGGTCCAAGGAGTTGACTCAGGAATTACCTGGGATGAGTTATTATAGAGTTTCTAACCAAGATTCCATCGTGGTAGGTCTACTTTGAACTAGGGTATATATTAGGATTCTGAAAAATACATCCTCTAGGAAAGATGTTTAAACCACTACATTAAAGCAGCTGCAATGTTTCATCCTAGGTTTGAGGTATTCAAAGATTAATAAACTACATATTCAAATAGTGTGCTTTGGGGGTCAGTGCCTGGAGGTGGAAGTACAGGACTATGCTGGAAGTGTGAATAAAGGATGTCCAAGTTCTAGGGCATTCTGGAGGAAAGAAAGTCTGCTTCAGGATAGAGAGGGAAGGTATCAGAGAAAGTTTCACAGGAAAGGAGATATTTAAGTGAATTTGGAGGGCTAATGACCTTTTGTCATAGGGACAAAAAAAAGAAGTACATTCCAGAAAGAAAAACAAAAAAAAAACTCTCTAATGGACCATATAATTAGGGTGAACATGTAATTTATCATCCAAACCAGCACACTTCTGAGAGGAAAAGGCCACTGTTAATAATTATTCCAGGAGGACAGGTGTAAACCCAGCAATGTCCTGGATAAATCAGAATACGTAGCTATTCTCCCTATAATATGTTGAATTCAAGGCTAAATCAAACATTTTTAAATGCTTTACGTAGTAAAATAAATAAATGAATAAATGCAAGAGGCAAAGGTTCCTACACACATAAATGATGAGTTAAATGACCCCAGTTTTTAATACATCGCCAAGTATAAGTTCAGATGTTAGCCACAAATGAGAAGAAATTTTGCAGCAGAATTTGGCAGGTTGCTGCTTTGTTTTTCCCCAAACTCTGACCTTTAATTAACATTGCTTTTGTAACATTGTGTTTCTAGATATGGGGGCTTGCTTTGTTATTTAAAACAAGCAGAGGAACAGAAACCTATTAATGTTTTTAAAGATTGCCAGGAAAAGCTGAGAAGAAAACTTTTAATCAAATGCACTAGCAGTTGGTTGCAGTGTACTTCCCTTTCCTGTATATACTTTTGGTAGTTTCTCTGTGACGAAATAGCTGATTGGTACCTGGGAGCTAAAAGCTCCCTTTTGTAGGAGGAAAGAACAAGAGAAAGAATGGAGAGATCAGGTATTTTCAAACATCTTTCTGGCTGAACTTTTTCAGTCTTCAGGCTGACTTTGAGGGGAGGAACCCCTAGGAGAAATTCAAGGTGAGTTCTTCATGGGGATCTTCGCCATTAGGTTTTCCCTCAGATGCCCCGACTGACCTCTCTTCTTTGTGTTTATTCCCTGAATGGAGCCTTCTCTTTTCATTGTTTCCTGCCCCTCAATTTTGAAAGGATTGACCCAGACCCAGAAAAACTTAAGAAGTTTTGACTTGTGCCCACTTTCCTTGTATTAAAGTTCCGGAAGGACATGTGACAGTACTTATGGCTGTCAGCCTCCATTTCCCGATGGAAAGAATGGTCAAGTACTTGGTGGAAATACTTTTGCTGTGAAGTTTGTATTCAGCTTGGTTTGCAGACAACTAATTTCAGGTCAGAAAGGTCCTGCCCCTTCTTCGGTGCCAAGCTGAAACAGGGAACAAAGAGAGAGGGTTTTGCTACAACACATGCTATAGACAGCTTCCCAGCAAGGTCTGAAAAATGGTACCTTACAGAGCTTCACAGTGTCAGTATTTGGTTGTGCACAACCTCACTCTCTGGAGAGAATGGGATTGTGATTCCCTGAATAATTCAGAAATCAGCTTACAAGACTCACCCATGTCCTGGCCCTTGGGAAAATCTCTTTGTGTCAAATGAGCATCGCCTCTATATTACCAGTTCTTAAAAGACTCCTCAAACATTGAAAATGAATTGTGAATATTTTCAAGAGTGTTTCAGTATAGAATAAGGAATTCAACGCAGTCCACATTCAGTTGGAATGAACAGTGACTTCATCGCAATAAAACTTGGTATAGTGCTGTGTAATGGAGACTCAACTGCATTTCACAACAAGCGCCTTATTTTCTAAATATTCCGTTTTCCTTTGCTATTTGTATGTAAAAGCAGGTAATAAAGTAGAGTAATGGACTTTCTGCAGAGCATTCTGGTTGAGATGACGAGTGTAGACAAACCCACAGAGGTGTTCTCATTATCCCTACGAAGACTTTTCTAAAAAGGCTCACGTGATCCCATTCCTAAATTCCGCTCTCTGCTTGCAGCTCACATTAGATTCCAATTTCCTCTTTGAGTTCTTACACTTGTCATATTAAATTGCTCGACTCTCATTTGAAGTGAGAGTTATGACAGAGATGTGACCAGCTGACTCAAAAAATTGTCTAGGGCAGGCAGTCAGCCCTGGAGATTCATGAGCATATAGACCTGCTAGGACGTAACCCAGTCGTTCTCTTTTTATTGCGTATTACTTTCTTGTCTGTGTCAGAACACAGAGAGAATTACTGTCAAGCTTAAGAACAATGTCAGTTTCTAATACCCATCTTCTTATCAAAAGACACTTAAAGAGCTATGTCCCATTTCCTGATCTGGCCCACCTTTCCCACGCCTCATGTTTCCGTATTTTCACCTTTCAAAGACATAGACGTGAACAAATGTGCACTGCTGTGCTGTGGTGGGCTAGGATGCTTCTTAAATTGTGTATGCTCAAAGCTAAAATATCCAGCCAAGAAGTAAAATATTTAGTGAAATACCACAAACCTTTATTGAGCACACTGAGTGTCAAGTTCTAGGTTACTAAAGGGAGACTACGAAAGTGATATAGGCAAATTATCTATGGTGAAGGCAGAATTCCCACCTAAACAAGTAAGGAGAATTCTGTAGGAGCTTGGGGGAAGCTTTGATTTATCTTGACTAGGAATACTGAGGAAGACTTCATGAGAAGAGGTGTAGTTTAAGATTGACTTTGAAGTATGAGAGACGGACGTCTTGGTGGAAAGAAAGCACTCATTCTTTAAACATGTTTCTGATGATACCCAGTATCCAAAATCTTGAAACTAACTGGCCTTCATTTTTTTCATTTCAATGCTTTTACATTATGCATACCAGCCCTACTGCCCCCGAATGTTATAAGAGGATACACAATGAGTATGTATATACACGCACGCGTTTAAAGAGTGTTTTTTTTTTTTACCGTTTGAAGGAAATAAGATCACTGTTTCTCATTCTTTACTCCCGTTATTGCTTCCAATCAATTTCCTTTATGGTCTAGTGTTGCCTTATTTTTGGCCTCCCAGTGTGAACGCTACTAGGAGACAGTTGATAATTCAGATACTCCGACTATGCTGTATCCATTACCTGATATTTTATGTAGGATTGTGGGGAAGGAAGAGAAAAAAAGATAATCATTGTTTTGTATTAGTTCAAAAGTTTGTACGTATTAAAACAACTTACTGAAATGCAGTTTGGTTAAAATAAGGTCTCTCTGGAATGTTATTGGCTGTTTAAAAAAAAAAAAAAGGAGATCTTGTTACTAAAGCTTTTCTGTTTAAATGTGTGAGTCCCACTAAAACTAATTTATTGGGCCAGGCCCTATACTCAGATACACAGATGATCCAAGTAAACAAACAGAAAAGCAAGAAAACACTCTTTGTGTCTGTTACCTAATGGCCTGATCTACAGTTTATTGGGCTGGTTGATTGATGTTTGAGTGCTGGTAGCTAAGGAGATCTTCAAAGTGATCCCTGTTGAAGGCTAGTTTGGTTCCTAAGATAACTCTAGATCAATGGAATTCCTCTGCTTTGTAGTCAGCCATTTCAGTCATATTAAGGACCAAATCAAAGCAACTCTGCAATTTCATCAAATACTCAGCAATCTACCGGAAAATGGTGTATTCTTTCCAAAACAAAAGGGAAGTGTCTGTAGCATTGTAAGTAGTCACAAAAACAGGTGTTAAAATTTTAATATCTTGTTTACTTTAAAAGGACGTGCTCTTTTAAAGCATGTGTATGCATCTATGTTGGCACCATTGCTGGGTAGAGCTTTTCTAATTTTTTTTTTTTTACCATGGTTAAAAAACAGTCACAGATGATATTTCATGCGATTCATAGTTTTTATGTATTTTAGACAACTCAGAATTATTGATTAATATTACAAGGCTTTATCTACTGGCATTTTTATACTATAGGTGGAAGTTAAATGGAACAGATGTTGACATTGGTATGGATTTCCGCTACAGTGTTGTTGAAGGCAGCTTGTTGATCAATAACCCCAATAAAACCCAAGACGCTGGAACGTACCAGTGCAGAGCAACAAACTCATTTGGAACAATTGTTAGCAGAGAAGCAAAGCTTCAGTTTGCTTGTAAGTAGCAATTATATCCTGCTGCAAATGTGACTTTGAGTTTTTGTGCCTTGTACCAATCAGCCTTTAAAACAGTTTATCTTAAAACACCAAACAGATTTTACGTTTTCATGTTGATCTTCTTTACCCTTCTTTCATATTTGCAAAATATCTTTCATTGTAGGGTAAACTGTAAATCTGAATGGGAAGATGTATTCTTCTGCTTTTATAAGGGTTGAGATAGTTTGACTATAAGATAATTTGGTTATATGATGCTCTATACACATAAATTCACATACACTCAAATTTATACACGTATAAGTTTACATGTACAACAAATTACATGCACGTACACACACACACACACACACACACACACACACACACACACATTTTAAAGTGAATATGTATAAGCAAGCAGTTGAATTACCAGTAAGTTAATAGTCCATGTGACAAGCGATTTGGCCATAAAGCTCACAGTTGGAAAAGAAAAAAGCTTGGTAGTCTCTTAATCCTATAATTCTCTAATACTTTTTCTTATTTGAAGGAAAAGGAAAAATTTAAAAGCAACTGCAAAAAACAAAAAGTAAAGGCAATCATAGCTTTACCTTTTATATTTGTGGTTTAGAACATTTAAAAAGCAAATTGCAATCTTTTAGGATTATCAGCTAATGAAAGTTCATGAGCATGTGAAAGATAGTGGAATTTAGAGATCGCAAGTTGAAAATAAAATCCACAGGCAAGAGCAGTGAGTACACATTGAGTATAGACACCTTGAAGGATTGATGTTCAGCGGTATTTTTAAGGGTTTATGTATTTGCCTATGATTATGTATTTCCTTGTGTAAAATCCCAACTCATATAGCAGTGCATGAATGTCGAAGCTTTCCTAATTACAAAGTCTGTTGGCAGTAACGCTGTAGGATATTCTCACTAACAAAATCCTCTCCAGAAACTCAATATCAGATATACCTAATATTCAGTACTTAATTTCTTATTGCTGTTTGGTGGCATTTTGATGAGTTGAGAAATGAATTTTCTAAGTATTAGGTATATATGGGATACCAGGCTTATTTTCTTTGTGAATGTCTTCTGCAGTAGTCTTCCAAATAATCTAAGGTGAGCAGAAAAATAGGAGGATATGTCTGATTGAGTGCTACAGAACCAAAGTGTTTATTTCTTTTGGTTTAACACAAATGTGGTATCTATATTTTTAACAAATAGATTTTGTTGGATTCATTTTAGAAAATAATCATAGACTCTCAGAGTAGGGAAATCTCTGTATTCAGTTACTCTTGTACTTCATTGATTTTTGGATTTCACAGTGTAGGAAATTTTTTTAAAAACGGTAGCAATAACAGGAACAGAAAAGAGATGAACATAGCATTAACAACCTTTTGCTTTTCTAATTTATGACATTTAAAAAACAAATTACTAACTTTTAAGGCTCTCCTTTTGTAGAAGTCCAGGCATTTCTACTACTAAAAATATTGGAAAGATAGAATCTCATATGCAGGGATAGTCATTTAAACAGAATAGTTTAGCCAAAGTAAAAGCTCTGCCACTCGTTTTGTGGTTGAGGTGCCTGAGTTTGGAATCCATCCTGCTTATCAAGCACTTCTTATGCCTAACATCCTGCCACCCTCAGAATCGTCAGCTGATAAGCATTCAGCTTGAAAAATTCTGAAGATAGAGAGCTCACCTTTTCATCACAAAGCATCCTGACCTGTGATTGCTGTACTTGTTCAAAAACACAAAATCAAGGACAATATCTCTTCCTTAAAATTGGGCTAAGTATCTAAATCTCTCTCACCTTCACTCCCAGTGCTTACTCTATGATTCTGGTTAGGTTCAGACACGTGAAAATATGTTCATGTTCCTTGTCCCATAATTCTTTTCTTCTCCAGGTACTCAATCCACAACCATCTTCTTCACAACACAATTTTATTCAATTATCTATTAAACTGTGACCCTGTAGAAATGTCTGTACCCAACTCTATGCGTGTGCCTTGACTTTGCAGAGGACAGTGGGAACAGTAGTATCCCACGATGTGAGCTTCTCTTTTGATGAATGGGGCTGACATTGATATTTACTTTTTTTTAAAACCCCAGTGTCATATTTCAACTTTTTCATATAAAATTAGAGGATTGATTTTTCATGAATGGCTATTAATCCAGAGCTACCCAATTGTGTTGTTTTAATACCTAAATCCAGAATTTTGTATTTACTCCTATTAAATTCACCTTCTGTGTTGTGACCCTTTGTTCCATCACAGTTGAAATTGTTTTAAATCTTTTTTTTTAAATCTGACATACTGATCCTTTTACTTCAGTGTCAGCAGAAAATGTGATAAGCGTGTGTCCATTCAAATAATTGATACAAAATGTTGACCAGGACAGGGCAGCCTGCCAGTAGAGAATGTCCAATAAAATGAGATTAAATTGATAAATCAATATCCTTCACCTACTCGTGTTCAGTTAGCTATACATTTACCCATACATACTATACTTGAACCTCAGTATCTCCTACTTGTTCTTAGAGTAATGAGAATCTTTGCCAGATGCCTTGCTGAAATCAAGATGGACAATTTCTACAACATCCGCTTGTACCTGGTCTCTGTGAATCTTGTCCAGATCTTCCTTAACCATTTGTCATAAAACAGCCAGAGTAATCTTTTAAACATGTAAATGAGACCATTCTACTTTCCCGCTTTATGCCTTCTACGGCACTTAGACTAAATCTCAAATTCATTACCATGGTCTTGTTTTCATTTCTCAAAAATGACAACCTATCTTTTGCACCAGTCCTTGATACTTTCACTCCCTCTGCCTTATTTGCTTTTTTCCTGATCTTTCACACGCTCACTTCCTATGGTCCTTAGTTCTCAATTTAGGTGTGACCTCCTAAGAGAAAGTTTCCATATCACCATGTCTAACCTAAGAAGCAGTTCCTTCCATTTCTTCTCCTGTCTTCTGCCTACCTTTTTGTTGCCCTCTACTTTTCTACATAACAACATCGTTTTCAATCATTAGGACTCACTATGATCTGGAATGATTTTGTGTATTTCTTTTTCCTCATTATTTGACTTCTATGATAGAATCTAAGTTGTAAGAGAGGTGAGGCTATCTTATCCATCCTTATATCTCCAGAGTCTAGAATAATTTATATGTAGGAATAAACAAATTGCTTTATTAATTGCCTATTCAGTGACACAACAAAGACAATATATGTATAAAGTTATTTTGGGGGAGGATGTATTTTTTTTTGTAAACCTGCACCCTTTCTATTCTAGTCATTTTCCGGAGTCTAGCATTTTGATAGTTAACATATAGTTTCTAGACCTTTCTTTTCTGTCCTTTTTAAATTAAAAAAAAAAATTAAAAGACATTGCCTCTATTCAAAAATCATTTTTAATTGGTTAGAATAAAATGTTTTTCTTCATTGATATAAGGTGGAGCATGACAATGACATCTTTTAAATGTTACCGAGTAATTGCTTTCTCCCAAGCATTTTCATAATCATTGAGGGAAAAAGATGTTGCCTTTTGACCATACGTACTGAACTATAATACGCAAGTAAGACTATTTCTTCATTTTTAATCATATGATCTTATGGCTGAAACGGACCTTAAAGGTTTCCTGGCCTGTATCTTAAAATAAAAAAATATTAAATTGAAGATTGAAGTTACTGAATTACTTGTTATTTACATAATTAATAAGTGAGAACCAAGGAATGGCAGCTTCAGCTCCTATCCAGCACACCTTGATTTGTGCCTGTGTTGGACTCACTTTGATTTATAAGAAAAAAAATCCCTTCATCTAACATGTTACACCTTCAAATCTCATTTATATACCTTCTGTAACTTTATCCACACGATAATTTGATAAGGTAGACATCATTTATGATTTATTTAAAAAATATTTTCATACTGCTTTTGTAGACAGAATTTGATAATCTCTTGTATTTAGCATTTAAAAAATGAATTAATTCACATAAGCAAAGAATCTAATTAATGGAGATGATGCCTCTAAGAACCCCTGCTTTTCTTAGGACAGAAAACTTTCCTTGATTAAACAGGCAGAGCATAATTGAAGTCACTCTTGATAAGGTGTGGACATTTTCATGAGCTTAGAGTATTGTAATGTAATTTGGAGCACATTTTGTTTTCAGTCCCCTTGCAATATTAAGCCAGGGTCAATCACTTCTCTTTCTGTCATTTAGCCTGTTTCTAATAGTAGACTACCAATGCCCCTTCTACCATCTAGTCCTACTGTTTCACCTTGGGCTAGCAAACTTGATTGATTAATTTACCAGGGTCTACCCAGCGCCTGGCATTTAGTAAACTTGCAATAATGTTGAATAAATGAATAAGTTATAAGGATTGGATGTTAAAGTCATCAGGCCATGTGTGGGGTATGAGTTGAACCACTGCATTTAAGGACTTTCTGGCCGTCCTTTGGGAGTGCTTCAGAGGTAGATGCAAGTGTTTCCACCTTGAGTTTGTGTAGAAGACAATCGCCATCCTACTTCCAGATAAGGGTATGTGTTGGGGCATCATATGTTAAAACATGCCATCAAAGTTTACTTGTATCCTGAAAACCTGGCGCGAGAGTATATATAGCTTCAATGAAGTGTTTAGGAATAGCTTTCCTTTAACCTCCCCTTCTCACAAGGGGTAAAGCAAGTTGAATGTTCTTTAACTCTTACGTAGGTACCTGAATCAGAAGATAAGGCCAGGAGTAGAAGGAATTTCAGTTCATTACTTTCACTGCTTCATGGTGGGGATTTTTTCAGAGGCTGTGTCTATACAGAATGAAGTGCTACAGCTCTGTCACCCTACCTACCTACTTCCCAGCCAAGCATCCCAATCCAAATCTGCTTGAGAATCACCTTACACGATTAGGCAACAAGGCAGTTTTGTTCACTGACATATAGATGTGGATTTTTTTAAGTAAGTTGTAATCTACACTTACACGCTTATAAAATACCCAAGTCACTGTTTAAAAAATTTGTGAACGTGGGCTTGAGAAACTGAGATACTATATTGCCTAAGTTTAGGTAGAATGGAATGTTGTCCATTGCTCCATTCCACTTTATGTGTCTTATAATGTTGCTAGAACTGAGACATCTCATCAGAGCCCTGGGGATAACCATACTTCCGCCTTAGGGTGTTATGAAGATTAAATTATAAAGCATATGCAAAAGCCCAGAATAATTCCTAGCATGAGAAAATGATGAAAAAGCTGCTTCTGTATTTTCCTTCTGTCTTTTCTTCTCTTCCCCTCTTTTCCCCTCCTTTTTCTGTCTTTTTAAAATAAGAATAATAACTAACCTGTATTAAACACTTAGGTATGGGGGTAAGGGCACAAGCCCTGGAGTTAGGTTCCCTGGGTTGAAATTCAATTTATCCTGTAACCCTGTGACCTGGGACAAGGTTCTTCTCTCTGCCTCAGTTTCTTTATCCATAAAATAGGGTTAATAACTCTTACCTCCTTTATTGTGAAGATCACATAAATTAATATTGCCTAAAATTCCTAGATCATTGTCTGGCACACATTAGGGGTTAATAACTGTTAGCTATTGTTATAATTTTTATTATGATTTGATTACTCTAGGTCGGAGATGAGGCTAAGCATTTTGGAAGCGTTATCCCATTTAGTTCTCAACATAACCCAAGGAAGTACAGTCATTATTTTTCTTTCGTAGGTAAAGAATCTGCAGATTAGTGAAATGAGATAATTTTCACCAAGGGTGCAGTGGAAGGGAGAGGACCCAGCATAGGAATCTGGCTACCTGACTTTTGAGCAGCTGCTCATTACATGGCATTTGACATGCATAGTTCCCTCATGACAGCTAAAACTACACTTTCCTCGTGGAATTCATGTTCAAACTATAGATTTGGGTGATTAATAAAATGTTTCTTTTGTAGACACAAACTTGGATTTTTCAGTGTGTTTACAACCTTTCATATAGTACTTCCATCATTAGTTTGTTTTTAATTTTTTAGTTATAGGCTTCCTGATGCTGTCATAATGTTGATTTGCTGTTAATATCTAAAACCATAATGTTGTGTACCACAATTATGCATACATTTGTGGCTCAAATTTTAATATAATTGGTTTCAGGTTCCATAATGAGAATAATTAATAACAATATTTCTGCTCTAAAAGTTAATATGCAAATTTCCAGTTTATTGCTAGTAGGTTGTAAAACATTCTGAATATTGATATTTTATGATAAATAACTGTGAGTTGGCAAACTTTATATCCCCAAGCAGTAAATGACATGTTATTATAAGTTTTTTTACTCCTGTATTATTCCTCCCCCACCTGTGAAAAAAAATGTACTTTAAATGTAGATTGTTAAGAAGGGCTTCCAAGAGACTAATCCAATAACTCTCAGATTTTAGCCTGTCAAACTGATTGCTTCATAAACACTGTTTGGGGCCTTCTTCCTGGAAGAAGTTCAGCTGTTTTATAACAGTTCAGATCTTCAAAACAGAAGACTTAATACTACTCATCTTCTGCTGGGGATGACTATAATTCATACATAAGTACCTCCAAATTGCTTACAGTAAAATTAAATCACTTAACAAAATCAAGTCGCCTGCCTGCTGTAGGGAAACTGGCATGGTCTTGGCTGTGGGCGAGGTGGTGTTCTTTTGAAGGAAGCGATGGATATGCTGATCTCTGTTGGTACCTCGCATGAGGTGGGAAAAGAAACTAGATTGGTACACTCTATTCAAACCCTGCATGTGTACCTCCTGAGCTTGTATTATGAGGAAGGGAAGAGGAAAAGGAAGAAAAAAGAAGGATGAAGATGATAAATGAAAGGGAACCTTAGGTGCAAAAACCACCCCATATTGGCCTTCTATGACCTCTCTCTCTATATATATATATAGAGAGAGAGAGAGAGAGAGAGAGAACTCAATAAACCAATCCATTCTGAGATTAATTTTGGTTTATCAGTTATGTGCAGTCAACAGTTTTTATGGTGAAAATATCACATTGATGAACAGTAGCTGATCAGATAACATCGTTGAAAAAGATCTTTCTTATGGGTACTAAAGTAAGCCTTGTCTGAGTTCTCCTTAACTTAGGTACCCTCTGACAATTGTGATGATGGTAATAAAGATTAATATATTAAATTTAGAATGTTTTACTGTACTCCAACTGGGGCTTTTGTCAATCTGTTTTTGTTGTTGTTGTTGTTGTTTTTGCGGTACGCAGGCCTCTCACTGTTGTGGCCTCTCCCGTTGTGGAGCACAGGCTCCGGATGCGCAGGCTCAGCGGCCATGGCTCACGGGCCCAGCTGCTCCGCGGCATGTGGGATCTTCCCGGACCGGGGCACGAACCCGTGTCCCCCGCATCGGCAGGTGGACTGTCAACCACTACGCCACCAGGGAAGCCCAGCAACCTGGTTTTTGAGTCTTGATCATTGCAGTTATTCACAGTAAATTTCAAATGTTCATTGCTTTTAATGTTTAGTTAGTTTATCTTTCATAGCCAAAGAATAAAATGTGCAATCAGAACAATAACTGGGAGTTTGATAGATGGCCAAACTCAGGACTGACTTGACTGATTTTTAATCAGGAAGGCCAGCTGCTTAAATAGGCAGACTTTTGTTTCTGAGCAATAAAATGTTGGTGGACGACTGTTTAGATAAATAGTTTGTGAATATTTAGATGAATTAGAACTTGATCAACTAAGAAGTATTTGAATTGCAAAGCTGCTAACATTTATCAATGAAGGGCTTTGATCCTCCATGAAAGAATTAAAATTTTCTCATTTGAATAGTTAGAAGAATTCAAACCCAAACTTGCTGAGTTTCTGAAATAATGTTTTTAGTAAGTATTGTCTGCTACTTACCATAGTACTGAAAAGAATGGTGACAATTGGTGTCTGTTGAAAATTTCATAATGCAGAACTAGTTAGTACATAGGTGTGCTGTTGGTTCTTAGTGGTGTGGGCAGTTGTGAGATGTGGTACAAAGAGTTGAAATTCACAAATACACAGCATTATTCTCACTTGTATTTTTTTTTTCTGTCTCTTCCACAAAACCTGTAATGTACAGATGCTAGTTAATTGTAGCTATCCGTTTATTAGGTATATTTCCTTCAGTCATCCTGCAGTCCAGTTTGCGGTCTGACAAAGAGTAGTTCATGACTAAGTCAATGAAGTATAGAGAATTTTTTAAAATTCAGGAGCATTCTTAAGAATACAGTACACATTAAAATTGGCAACCAGGACCAGATAGGTGTTTATACAGGCTTGATGAGTCAGGGCTTTAAAAGAAATCACCAAGTTAAAAACAATTAACACTTCGTATCTTTTTTTTTTAAGTAATGTTACTAAAATGTCATCCCTTTTTGTTTTATTGTTGGAATAATTCAGTCACTAAATATTAAAATAATTTTGTTTGATTGTTTTGCAAGTTTAGTTTTTAGACAATGAGAATCAAATCTGACCATCACTGCGCTGTAAGTTTGAAGTTTTGGTCTACCATCAGTTAGGTGTGTCACCAGTTAGTTGAAAGAGGCAGCAGTTTTTGAATGGGAGAAGGTGTCGACCTAGAGAACACTCTCATCGTATCGCATTCTTTTTCAAGAGTTTTTATGTGAGAGATTATGGTTCAAATTCAGAATCTAATTGACCACCTGTAGTGGTTAGAATAATAATTTAGTACAAGATACATGCACCTAGAACCTGTCGTTGGGAAGACTTTGTTGGCAAAAATGGAAAACGCTTTGGAAAATTGCATTATACCAAGAGGCAACGAATGATGAGTGAAAACGCAGTTGTGGAACAAATTGGAAAAACGGGTCTTTAGAGATGTAATTAAATTAAAGATCTTGAGATCATCCAGAGTTAAGCATTTGGACCCTAAATCCCATGGCAAGGTCCTTGCCGAGGCCTTGGTGGTATCGTGGTTAGCATAGCTGCCTTCCATGGCAAGGACTTTTCAAGAGACAAAAGAGGAGACATACAGAGGAGAAGGCGCTGTGACCATGGAGGCAGAGGTTGGAGAAAATAAGCCAAGGGGCACCAACGATTGCCAATGGCCATCGTAAGCTGGAAGAGCCCAGGGAGGATTAGAGCCTTGGCGGTGAACACAGCCCTGCCGACACCTTGATTTCAGACTAATAGCTTTCAAAATGTGAGAGAATAGGTTTCTTTTGTTTAAAGCCACCAAATTTGTGGTAACTTGTTTATGGCCATGGTAGGAAACTAGTAGATCTTTTCTTTCCTGACCACCTTCATCAAGGAAAAAATAAAACCACCTAGGAGTGAGACCGAGGTCAGGTACTTTTGTAACTGAACTGTATTAGGAAGCAAAGTATTGAGAGGGACGGCCTTGATTAAATGTGGAATAATCTGGGCAAGTTCTGTGTCACGCTTTGTATTTTCCTCTGGGGAGCATAAAAGGGGTTTTAATCTTTGTGTAGTATGATTTGATGAAATACTGGAAAAAGATAGTACTCTGCAGAAGTTCAGAGTAAGCTTTTCTTTTTGCCAGCACATTTCTGCCCATCTCTTGGAATAGCCCGGTATAAAATAGGTGGAATTGACCCTTTCTCCATAGTGTAATGATTTGAAGTGATTCTGAGTTGTTTTTTGGCCCCTAGAGCCTCTCTTTGGACTTTTTTTTTTTCTAGGTCATTTTCCCTGAATTTGACCTTTTTGTCTGGCACTCTACAGTCCTAGAAACTAGCTATTATCCCATTTAGAGTATCTGACCAACCTGTGTCTGTAACAGTTCTACTGTGGTCTCTCATGCATTGTTACGATTCGTGTTATGACATTTCTGGCTGCAGAAAGAAGCCCCTGTGCTATCAAGGGCCCGATTCTGCTGCCTTCCCAATCAGCACCTTTCACTAAGTAGCCTCTAATCAGAACAAGCCAGTTGGCTCCTAGTGGACATGTATTTTATGCACCACGCTGGCTGGTTTTTACTTCACAGCTGTAATATGTGGTCCCTGGAGAGAACAAATGCTTTAGGGTTCAGAGGTTAAATCTCAAACTCAGGAGCATCATGATAAGGTGTGTGTGCATGTGTGTGTGCGTTCATGTGTGTGTGAGTGTGTGTGAGTGTGTCTGTTTTTCCAAGAGCTAAATTATTCTGTTAGATATTTTACCAGAGATGCAATTCTGTACTAGCCGCTAAACCCTTGACGGATGGTGTTGCCAGTCAGTAATCTATTCCTGATACGTGTATTTAGGGTACACACTAATGATATTTACAGTGTTGATCTGCTGCGAAATATTTGCATTGTTGTATATCTTTAGCGTTTCAAATTTTTTTTTCATAGCATTTACTTCTCTCCCACCCCAAATCCAATGCAGTCTTGTGCTGTGAGCAGTCTGTTAGCTTGACCTCATAAAGTTTAGTTTAATTATGCCTTATAGACTATCTTTTAAGCAGCACAGATTTATTTAATAGGGGTTAGGGGATGTGAGGGAGTCAACAAATGGATTTTCTTAATTTTAAGTTCAGCGATTGCTTTCTCCTATTGTATTCAAACGTTACCACCCAGAGGACAGGTACTTATGAATAGGTGCTGAATAAATCCTTGTGGAATAAATTAAGCTGAATGAATATATGAATCAGCCCATGTAAAAATATAAGAGAAGCAGAAGTGCCTTGGCCTTTACTACCCTATGAGGTACTGTTTCCTCTAAAATAGTCTATTTCCCTGACCTGAGTACTTGTTTTTTAGTGTTTCTCTTTTAAAAACAAAATTCGTTAAAGCATTGCCTCTGACTTCCAGTACCATCTTTTTTCAGTAACAATTTTATTAAGATATGTCACATACTATATAATTCAACAGTTTAAGATGTACAATTTAGTTAGTTTTTAACCTGTTCACAAAGTTGTATAACCATCACCACTGTCTAGTTTCAGAGCAGTTTCATCATCTTAAAAAGAATCCCTGTACTCGTTAACAGTCATTCTTCATTCCGCCCAGCACTGGACAACCAGTAACCTAATTTCTGTCTCTATGAATTTGCCCATTCTGGCCATTTTGTATAAGTGGTATCACGCAGTACGTGGCCTTTTGTGCCTTATTTCACTTAGCATGATGTTAGCAGGGTTCATCTATGTTGTCATGTGTAACAGTACTTCATTTCTTTATATGGCCAAATAATAGGCCATTGTATGGAAAAAGACCATTTTGTTTGTCCATTCATCAGTTGTTGGACATTTGGGTTGTTTCCACTCTTTGGTTGTTCTGAGTAATGCTGCTGCAAACGTTGATTTACGGATTTTTCAATGTGGACACATGTTTTTCTTTCTTTCAGTTATCTTCCTAGGAGTGGAATTGCTAGGTCGAATGGTAACTTTATGTTAACATTTTGAGCGGCTGCCAAACTATTTTCTAAATTGGCTGTGTCCGTTTATAATCTACTAACTGTGTATGAGGGTCCCAATCTCTGCATATCCTTACCAACACTTGTTATTGCCTGTCTTTTTTATTTTAGCTGTCATAGTGGGTGTGAAGTGATATCTTACTCTGGTTTTAATTTGCATTTCTCTAAGGGCGAATGGTATTGAACAACTTTTTATGTGTTTACTGACTATTGGTAATATTGTCTTTGGAGATATATATATTCAAATCTTATGCCTGTTTCTTAATTGGGTTATTTGGCTTTCCATTATTGTGCTGTAACATTACTTTATATATACTGGATACAAGTTCCTTAGCAGATACATGATTTGCAAATACTTTCTCCAGTTCTATATGTTGTCTTTTCAGTTCCTTAACGATGTCATTTCGACTACAAAGGTTTTCATTTTGATGAAGTCAATTTATCTAATTTTTCTTGTTACATGTGCTTTTTTTGTTGTTTTAACGTCTTTATTGGAGTATAATTGCTTTACAGTGGTGTGTTAGTTTCTGCTGTATAACAGAGTGAATCAGCTATGCATATACGTACATCCCCATATCTCCTCCCTCTTGCGTCTCCCTCCCTCCCACCCTCCCTATCCCACCCCTCTAAGTGGACACAAAGCACCAAGCTGATCTCCCTGTGCTATGCGGCTGCTTCCCACTAGCTATCGATTTTACATTTGGTAGTGTATATATGTCCATGCCACTCTCTCACTTTGTCCCAGTTCACCCTTCCCCCTCCCCGTGTCCTCAAGTCCATTCTCTACGGCTGCGTCTTTATTCCTGTCCTGCCCCTAGGTTCTTCAGAACTTTTTTTTTTTTTTTTAGATTCCATATATATGTGTTAGCATAGGTTATTCACAATCACACCGGTCAGAATGGCCATCATCAAAATATCTACAGGCAATAAATGCTGGAGAGGATGTGGAGAAAAGGGAACCCTCTTGCACTGTTGGTGGGAATGTAAATTGGTACAGCCACTATGGAGAACAGTATAGAGGGTCCTCAAAAAACTAAAAATGGAACTACCATACGACTCAGCAATCCCACTACTGGGCTTATACCCTGAGAAAACCATAATTCAAAAAGAGTCATGTACCACAATGTTCATTGCAGCTCTGTTTACAATAGCCAGGACATGGAAGCAACCCAAGTGTCCATCAACAGATGAATTGATAAAGAAGATGTGGCACATATATACAATGTTACATGTGCTGTTGATGTCATATCTAAGAAACCATTGCTTAATCCAGAGTCACAAAAATTTACTCCTATGTTTTCTAATAAAATGTTTTGTAGTTTTAGCTCTTGAATTTAGACCTGTGATCCATTTTGAGTTAATTTTTGGATATGTTGAAGTTGGAATCCAACTTCATTCTTTTTAATTTTTTTCAAATGTATTCTTTTGCATGCGGATATCTGTTTGTCCCAGAACCGTTAATGAAAAAATGATTCTTTTTCCATTGAATGGTCATGCACTCTTGTCAAAAATCAATTGACTCTAAGTATAAGAGTTAATTTCTACTCCATTGATCTATATGTCTGTTCTTATCCAGTACCACACTGTGTTGTTTACTGTAGCTTTGTAGCATGTTTTGCAATCAAAAGTATCCATTAATAGCATCATAAGGTCAAAGAAATATAATGCACATATCATATTAACTGTAGACTCCATCTTACTTTCCTGTAAGCAAAGCATATTGCCTTTGGATGTGTTATATAAAATTTTAAATTGATAAATTCTGAGCTATGTAATCTTAAATAACATCACATTTGGAGCCTTGACAACCTAATTTACTGTTTCCTCAAATTTGAGGAAGAACTCATTTTTTTTCTTACTCCTCAGAGTCTTAGTTCTGTTTTCGTCAACCTCTCAAGGAAGAATGCTTGCAATTTCTTACGAGCAATCACTATCTTACAGGACAGGCAAACTCTAAATCCACAGAGAAATAATTTTCTCTAAGGCATCGAAGTCCTAGGATAACTACTGAATAAGCAACCAGACCATTTAACATTGGCCAGCGCATCTCCACTTCTAACTCTTCCAAAAACTGTGTGGAGGTAATTGATGTATATTTGCACAGCTTAAACGGTCCTTAGTGGGTTTTCTCAGAACAGAGAATACTGCTGACCCAGCGTTTATTTTGAAATGTCAGTTTTCTTATCTCCAATAGAGTAATTTATAATAAGTGATTTCTCCTAAATTTGCTTAGACCTTACAACCCCCACTTTGCCTTTGGAGCTGACATTCTCTGTATCTACCACCGAAAGGCTGTGTGACCTTGAGAAAGTTTCCACACTCCTCTCAACACCAGTGTCCTCAGAAGAAGCATAATGATAGTATTTTAAAATTGTGAGAATGAAATATGCCAGGGAAATATAATTTGTATGTTTATCAACATGCCTTTACCTGTTCATGTACAGAATGTACATAGATACATGAATACTGTGCTTTCTTATCTCCTTTGTCTACAAGTACTCCGGTACTTCATCTGCAAATGCTCCGATACTAGGGTGGTTTTGTCTGGCCCTCTCACTGGTCGGTGTACACCCTCCAAATCCAACTGTATTCACGTTTTTACATTTTACTGAGCATTAAACATGGAAGATGTTCCAAGGTTTCAAAAACAGTTAGCAATTGGTCTCTCTAAGATACTAAGCTTCATTATACTCTAAACAACCATTGGTCCTGCATATAATTCAACCTCAGTAGTCACAACCTGAGATTTCTGCTAAGTGATTATGTATACTATTAGGAAATTATTAATCCTCCTGCATATTTGAAAAATGAAGTACCTTTGGGAAGTACTACCACATCATCCAAGTACATGTGTTGCAAAAAATTGAGTTATCAATATTCAGTGTGGAGACTTCCTTTGTGTGTTTGTTTTTCTTTCTTTCCATAAATACTTAACGAATACCAACTAGGTAGTAAGTGCTGTGTTAGATGATCAGGAGCACATCAATGCACTAGACAAATATGAAACTTACATCCAGCAGGGAAGACAGATACTGGAGAAGTAACCTCAAGTGTGGTGAGTATTAGGAAGGTTGAAGTCTTGATTTCTAAGGAACAAAGGACAGAATAAGCAGCAGCGGAGACGGAATGGAGCGATGGCCTGAAAGTGGTGTTTGTTTATAAGGTAGTTGGTTAGATTGTTGTTCAAGGAGAGGCAAAATGGAGGGGTGCGGAGAAAAGAGGAAGGCATTTCAGCAGAGGAGAAAACACAGGCTGTATATGGTGTTCATTAGTTCAGAATTTTTTCGGAGTATCCATTCTTTGCTGAGAAAGGAAAGAAAACAGGACCCAGTCCCTCTTCTTAGAGTTCACATTCTAACAGGGGGCAGGGGGTGTTCATCAAGTAATTACACAAGAATTATGTAATCATCCACTGAGGTAAATGGGAAAAAAAATGGTATTGATACTTTGACATAGACATAGAACATAGACAGATGGTAATTTCCCCTGAGGAAGGGACTCTAATTGAGATCTGAAGGATATGTAAGGACTCAAGAGGAAGCATTTTCCAGACAGAAAATACAGGATGTGCAAAGGCACTGTGGTAGAATAGAATGTGGCACATTTAGGGGAATCAAAGAAGACCCACCTGTATGGCTGCAGTACACAGAGCAGAAAGAGGTGAATACAGCAGAGTAGAAGATGGTGATAAGGAGTGAGTAGAGTGAAGATTATTTATTTATTCTGCATTTTACCTCAAGACCTTGAAGTGTATCTGTTTACTGGCTAAAGATTAGCAAAATTCTCATATATGTGCTTCTGTAAAACATGCTCAGTGCCTTGAAATCTACATCATGTTCAGTACAGTGGGAGCTTTCTGTAAGTCCGATCATCAGTTCACACATCCCCAACCAACCACCTATAATAACAACAGGAGCTAACAATTCTTACTTGATTTGCATGTTCCAGGCAGCCAGATATGAATTGTCTTTTAATCCTGTCTCAACTCTAGACACTGGTACTCTCGATATTTCCATTTTACAAAGGAGAGAGCAGAGGTATGAAAAAGTTAAATGACTAGCCAAAGTCCACTCAACTAGGAAGTTGAAAGGCCAGGAGCAGATTCCAGGTCATTTGACTTCAGTACTTGCCTGATTCATCACTACACCATACTGTCGCTCTTCTATTTCTACTGCAGTGAAAATGCATCTCCATCAGAGGAAACAATTTGCCAAGAAACTCCAAACTGAGTTTGGAGTGTGATACTAATAAAAGAGCCAGACTCTTTTTTTTCTGGATGTCATATTGTTAACCAACCTCCACTTGCATCCGTGGGTGAAAAGGTGAAGTTGTGCTTTGTTCTTTGGCCAGTAAGAGACCGCACTGAGTGCAGTTCAGGATTTCAGTATCACTAGTCTTATTTTTCAACACCAAATTTCTGCAAAGAATGAGAGAATAAGATTGAAGTTGCTAAGGAAGTCATGATAGTAGCTCGAGAACAGAGCTCACCTGATGCCGCTGATGTTCTTTCTGGTTCCCCTGCCTCACTTGGTTGTTTGAAGAATTAGGAAATATCTGCAAAGTTTCTGGTGTAGAGGAGAAAAGTGAAGCTATTTGTTTTCATGACGTTGACGGCTGATCAGGTTCTGCTCTAATAGTCTCATTTGTGTTTTTAATTTCACTTAATAATTTTAAATTATTGTCAATTGAATATGACTAGATGTCATTAAATGTCGTTATGTTACACAGAGTTTTTATATCTGTGCATAGATGTATAGAAGGTCCTCTGTCTTTCTGTCTGTCTTTGTCTCTAGTAAACAGGTACCCTCAGAGGTCATCCCATAGATTTATAAGGCAAGTGCCACCTGGAGAAACCCCATTCCTTCTTCAGTAATTCCTCCTTCATTAGCCAAGAAGTAAACAAGCGTGTGTTAAATTTAAACCTGATCAAAACAAATATTTAGTGCCTATTCTTTCAACAACAGCACTGTGCCCCTAGACGGAGAAAGTAGCAATACTGGGTGCTGGAAAGGACAAACCACCAGCGAAAGAGAAAACATTTCATGAGGTTAGGGATTTGGGCAATGGAAAGTAAGAACCTCCCAGAATTTTATCTCCTGTCTGTAGCAATAAATCTTACTCCCCCTCCCCTTCCTAACCCCCCATGAGATGGTACAAGGCATCTCTTGTCACCACTTCTTCCAGATCAGAGTTAAAGTCCACAGTCACAATAAGGGTCATTTTTGTTTTCTTGGTGCAAAATCCTGATATCAACTACCTTTGCCATGCTGGCTAAAGTGGCTTTCCTCAGTCCTATCTTTTCAATATCCTGTTGATTTTCTTTACATTTTCCCTAATAAGAGTCTATAATTGTATCTACCAGTTTGTCTATTGCTCATCAACCCCACTAGAAAGTTTACCAGTGCCTTGCTTTGTTCAGTACATTTTTGTTGGATAAGCAGACTAGTAAGTTACTCTACATGGAAGCAGGGGTCCCAAAGAGATGCTAGTAGGGATAGCAACCTTGACATTTCAACACTTTACATGCAAAAAAACCCCTCAGAGACAAAGATAAACGTGCTTTGCTTTAGGAAGAGATGTTCTGCAGGAGGAGAGAGGAGATCTCCCAAAGACTTTATTTCCTTTGTTGTCAGGTGTGCATGTAACGTTTTGATCAGAGGGCTGTTACGACCACTCCTGATGAACAGCTGTCATGTGCTTGGTTTATAAAATAAGACCCACTGTTTGCCACAGCTAATCAGGGCCTAGTTAGTGTATTCTAAAAAAAAAACCATGAAGTTTATAGGAGTGCTGTTTATTACCTTTTGTAAGTGAGCTGTTTTTTTGTTTTTTGTTTTTTGTTTTGCGGTACGCGGGCCTCTCACTGTTGCGGCCTCTCCCGTTGCAGACCACAGGCTCCAGACGCGCAGGCTAAGTGACCATGGCTCACGGGCCCAGCCCCTCCGCGGCATGTGGGATCTTCCCGGACCGGGGCACGAACCCGTGTCCCCTGCATCGGCAGGCGGACTCTCAACCACTGTGCCACCAGGGAAGCCCAGTGAGCTGTTTTTTAAAATATTCATTTAGTTGTCCCGTTGGCAGATAATAGAGATAATAATTAGTCCATGGAATACTTCATGGTGGAAAATGCAAGGCCCATTGAAGAAATGCTCCTACCTGAGAGGACCAAACTTGGAGTCCCAGACACTGGGTTCTGATCCCCTTTCTTTCTCTGATTTGCTCTGTGACCAACGTCCTAATAATGAGAAGGAGCAAAGTCTTGAATATGAGTTTCCTGATGGCAGCTCTGTGGCTTCCCTATCCTGATAGCCCAGCATGTAATACAGTGCTCCACAGGCAGCAGACACTCAGTAAAAGCTCTTAAATTAAATAGCTTTCACTCTTATTATTTTTGCATTTTTTTCTTTAATTGGTTAGAGGGAAGAACTTAAAATATCATTACATAGCAGTAGATGTGTGATGTCATTTACTGTTTGCCAACCAAATGTTGAAGCTAGAAAACATTTGTGTACAAATGTTACATGAGTTGAGATTTTTAAATCGCTGAAATGTAGGTAATTTGGGCAAAGAGTGGCACTTAGAGATGAACGAATGTATTACATCTGTGGAGCCTTCATATTTATCACCTTGCGTGTCATTGCCATTTCCTACTGGAAATTAAGCATCACACATGTATCCTTCATTTGACCAGGTGGCCTTGATGCCTCTAAAATGAACGGTAACTCCAGGAATATAAATTATCATCACATCATAAGCATCTTCCTCTTAACCTTGGCAGTGATGTAAAATAGTGCATTTTAAGCTTGTTCTGAAGGTTAAGCAGGAAATCTTGTTTTAGATAATTAATATTTCCACAAAATCAATGTTGCTACAGCTAGCAAGTAGGTGATCTGGCTAATTGGCTCAGTATTCAATTCATTAACTATGAAATGTCTTTTAGCTGAAATTGTGTTTATAAAAAAAAGAAAATCAGTGCGGTGTTTACTGGTTTGCTGGCACAGTCTCGTTTAGCCAGCTCTAGAGAGCTGAGGAAATAAATGTGGAGGAGCTTGTCCTCTGGTTGCCTCCAAAATAATCCTGATGAGTTTCCCTGTTTGGTCTTGACACTGAAGATGGTAAAGCCAAGGAAACTGTCACTCCACAGAATATGTCTTGGTCCTTTCATCAATGGCTTGCTTCACTTTCTCCTTGATAATCTAAGCCACCACTGTTATGCCTTGGAAAAATAATTAATAGCTAAATTGTCTATACTATTTTACTGTTTAGAAAGCACTTTCAAATCTATGATTAACTTTTGTCATTACAAAAGCCCCATGAGGTATGATTTATCATCATCATCATCCCCATTGTACAACTGTGGAATGAGTAACTCAAGATGAGAAGCAGCTTCCTCAAGTCCCTGCCACTCGTAAGTGTCAGATCTCGGAATCAGAACTCAGACTTTTGACTTCAAGTCCTAATGTCTTTTCACTACACCACATTGTTATTTTCAGTTAAAGTGGGCTCCTTTCTTTTGTTTTTTTTTTTTTTAACATCTTTATTGGAAGTATAATTGCTTTACAATGGTGTGTTAGTTTCTGCTGTATAACAAAGTGAATCAGCTATACATATCCATATAACCCCACATCTCCTCCCTCTTGCGTCTCCCTCCCACTCTCCCTAGCCTACCCCTCTAGGTGGACACAAAGCACTGAGCTGATCTAAAATGGGCTCCTTTCTTAAGCCAAATCAATGGATCTTTACTTGTGAGGTGTCTGATGTCTGTCATTGTTTTGTGAAGAAGATATTCGGGGGTATACCTTCAAATGCAGGTTCCCCAAACTATATTGTTTTAAAAAGGCAGAACTTAGACAAGTTAAAAAACATTTTTTTGTCCTGATTTTATACCCTGCCTCTAATTTTTAATGTTGAAAAATTATTTCTTGTATGAATTGAGGATGGTGGAAGATGGTAGTAAGAATGGTGGTAGTTTTTAGCACCAATACTTAAAAATATCTATGTTGGTTTCACACACTTCCCTTCTTAAAAAAAAAATTATCTTGCCCCATTAAATACAAAAGACTATGAACCATTGTAAAGCACCATTGTAAAGCAATTATACTCCAATAAAGATGTTAAAAAAAAAAAGACTATGAACCAGTGCTTTTAAAAACAACATGAGCTGATAGAATGGGTGGCAGGTAAATTGCTTCTTGTTGGTAGTATCAACCCTTAGAAAACATGAGCAGAGCCAGCATCCCAACCAGCAGACTGAAAGTACCAGCAAGAGCAGCAGACTGTCTCCAGGAGTCAATGCTAGCCTCTGTAGTGCTCCCTGGAGCTCATTTCTTGGACCTCAGCACCTGTGTTATGTCTTGTTTTCAAGGTTAGATTAATTATATCATGTCACTGAAGAAGGAAAGAGTGGCCTCTCTTCCCTCTCTTTCCACTTAGTTTTGTAGGCAGCTGTTGGAACTCTGCAACCCTTTAGGATAAGGCACTGTTGCATTTTGTTCCCAGGTACATCCCCATCCTTTAACCTGGGCAACCATCTTCCTTCTTCCCAAGAGAGGAAGTGTGTTGTAGAATCCCTCACCAGTCTGGCTCCATAAAAGACAAAGAATCTTGAAACCTGCCGATTTTTTAGAGCATTATCTCCTTTTTTCCACTTCTTTCTGCACAGCTTTTACACGTGTCACTACACTGGCCCTACGGAGGGTGGAAAACGAACAAATAGAAGTGATCCGGAGATAGTCAGTAGACTGGACTCAGCAAAGGAACGTAAAATTCAAGTGTCATGTGGCTAAGAACTGTTGTTTGAAAAGCTGATGCAGTGGGAATAGCAAGGGTTTAAAAGCAGCACTCACTAGTTGGTAAAACATTCCGTGGGATTCTATTAGCACCTGAGGCATGGCTAAGGGACTCTGCTACCAGACACGACAGATTACTCCCGGAAGCACGGGCCATGCATACACAGCCAGTGTAGACCATGTGTTTTCCTTTTTTTTTTGCGGGGGGGGGGTTGCTTTTCTATTAAAAATTCAGAGTGAGAAGCCATTGTGCTTGAAAAATACTGCTTCTCCTGCACCAGTAGTGTTTAGAAACAGGAGTGTTCTGGAATAGAGCATGGTAGGGTCTCACACATCTTCCAGGAATTTGTTTTCAAAGTCAGCACTGAAAGCAAAATGTATATACAGTACTTAAAATTACCCTCAAAATCCCCTGAAGTTGTGGGTCTAGGCGCCCGCGTTGGAAAAAGGCATGCCGTTCTTTCTTCCACCAGGATCAGAACGTACAAATAACTGTTTCTTTGGCTTAGCGTCAGATGGAGAAGTTAGCTTGAGTTTACAACCATGTTGTATGAAAAATAGATATCTTTAAATACAGAAAAAATATTCCCTTTTGTGAAGCTAGTGAAAATTGAAGCTGAGTAATAAAATAGATTTGGGTGCCCCATCTTTAATGCAAATGGGAAGTTATACAAGCGAGTGGCACGGTGGGCAGTTGCCCACACAGTTTATATGGCTGTCTCTTCTGTCTCCCATATGCCACCCCACTCTGTCAAGTCATTTTATTCTTCTGTGCCTCAGTTTCATTCTCTTTAATAAGGATAATATTAGTAGCAATGGCTCTTTTAAAAGATTCACCAAAACAAAGTATAAGGGAATATTTTCCTTCCAATTTTAAAAGTAGGACATGCCTTGTTGGAAAAAGACAACAGAAAAAGATCTAAAGAAGAAATGTCTGAAAGGAATAAACATGACAGAGAGGGATCTTGCACGCTAATGGGAGAGAAAGGCATAAGGTATTAATAAAGTATTCCAGGAAATTATATGGTGAATGAAAACACAGTGGTGTGCACAGTATGTTGTGGAAGCCTGGAGGAGCAACATACAACCTATTCTGGGAGTGCCCAGGAGACTCCCCAAGAGGGACAGTGACTGAGCCTCGTCTTGACAGATGGTTGACAGTTAAAGAGGCCCAGTGTTGGCAGGATGTTTCATGCAAAATGAGCTGCAAAGACAAGAAAGCCTGACTCTTCACTGATAGGCAGGGAGCATGGAAACACTCCAGATATCAAGGCTGTCAAACATGAATTGGGGAATGGGAGGCCAGGAGAGAGGGAGAGGTAAGGGCCAGGTTACGGGGGGCCTCATTTGAGATGATGAGTTAGTCTTTTGGTGGGTGATGATTTCCAAGGTAATTTTAAGCAGCAGAATGATATAATCAGGTTTGTGTTTCAGAAGTGTATTACTCTAGCTTCATTTTGGAGTATACATTTAGGGAGCTGGAATGCCAGAGCACTTTTAATATTCCAGGCAGGAAATGTTCAGAGTCTGTCCTAAGACAAAAGCAGAAGTATTAGATGAGGCATATTATACAAAATATTTACGGGGTAAAATCATCAGGGTTTGGTGGATGGTTTGAGTGAGTGTGGGGAGAGGGAGTGAAGAGTACAGAATGACTTGAGAGTTTTGTTTTGCATGGTGGGGTGTCACTGACTGAGTGTGAAGCAGGTTAGGGTTGGAGATTAAGATAAGGCAAATTCATTTTAAGACATACCAAGTCTTGGGCTTCCCTTGGTGGCACAGTGGTTGAGAGTCCGCCTGCCGATGCAGGGGACACGGGTTCGTGCCCCGGTCCGGGAGGATCCCACGGGCCGCGGAGTGGCTGGGCCCGTGAGTCATGGCCGCTGAGCCTGCGTGTCCGGAGCCTGTGCTCCGCAACGGGAGAGACTGCAACAGTGAGAGGCCCGCGTACTGCAAAAAAACAAAACAAAACAAGACATACCAAGTCTTATGATTTATCATCTGAACTTGGGTACTTATGAATGTGAAAAAGGCCATTATTAATAATTTTGCCAGGACAGTACATGTAAACCACAACTATCTAGGGAAAACTAGGATGTAAAGTCACTTTACCCATAGGACATTCAAGTATATATGTCTGTTCTAATCAGACTGTTGGATATATGAGGATAATACATCAAACAGGAATGAAGATTTACAGTAAGTAGACATGAGCTTAAAGGTTAGAATTAAAATCAAGAGAGTGAATCAGATTGCCTAAAAAAGAAAGAGAGGAGAACAGCAGGCCAAGATCACCTTGAGGAGCGCTAGTGTTTAAAGGGAAGGGGAAGTTGAAAGAATCCAGGAAGGATTAGGAGTTAGAAGAGGGCAGAGAGCAGGAAGTTTCAGAGAGAGGCTGAAAATGTTCTGTGCAGCAAGAGAAATGAGAACTCAGGAAAAGAACTAAAAAATGCCTACTGGGTTTGGCGATAGAGAGTTGATTTTGCCACTGATTTCAGGTGGAGCTGAGGTTAGTATCCAGATGCAGTGGGGTGACGAGTGAATGGGAAATAAAGTAGGGGAAGCAAGGGTGCACCAAGGGAAGGGAAGAGAAAAAGAGAGAAATAGCTAAAAGGAGTATAGAGTCAAAGGAAGTTTTGCTTTATATATAGATTTTTTTCAAGTTGACAGAAGTTTGCATATTTTACTAGGCAAAAGAACAAGTCTAAAGACACAGGTGTTTTTTTTTTCCCCAATAGTAGTACTGACTTATTTAAGTTTAGTTCAAGTTGAAAGTCTGTACCATTTTCATTCAATGACAGTATTAACTCATTTAAGTTTTATTTTTCACTTTGCTCTTTAGGTAGAGCAGTGAATGAAACATGTTTATTGGGTATTTTCCATGCTACATTGCTGCAGAATTATTTGAGGACACCTGGAAACTGGAGGAAGACCTCAGAAGGGTGATGCATGTATGATTCTGAGTGAAGATGAGACTGCTGCAGGATTTTTTTTTTTTTTTTTTTTTTTTTGCGGTACGCGGGCCTCTCACTGTTGTGGCCTCTCCCGTTGCGGAGCACAGGCTCCGGATGCGCAGGCTCAACAGCCATGGCTCACGGGTCCAGGCGCTCCGTGACATATGGGATCTTCCCGGACCGGGGCACGAACCCGTGTCCCCTGCATCGGCAGGCGGACTCTCAGCCACCGCGCCACCAGGGAAGCCCTGCAGGATTTTCTTAAAACTAGAAGCTAGGTGCTATCAGGAAAATAATACTATTGCGTTAAAATACAAAGTCATAGTAATAGGTTAAGTCACTGAATGAGAAATACATGTTTTAAGAACGTGCTGCAGTAAGTCTACACCACTGATTTCCTTACCTGTGGATAGAAAGTGTGTCCTCCTTTCTGAATGACCTGTAGACATTGAGGTTTAGGTGTTACCAAAGCTCTGGTGTTACGTCACGATGGAGACTTCATCTCAGCTCAGTAGGCTTTTGACCACGACTTACGCTAATTCAGAAAAGATAAGTCAGCATCACCTCCCAGGCTCCATTTTCACTGCCAAGCTTGTTGTTTTCTGAGCAACATACCATCCCCACAGCAATTCCTTCATTTCTCTTCCACATGAGTCTTAAGTTACTGTATCTCCTTTCTCTCCTCCACCTTCAAAGTAACCAATCACTCATTTTCTCCTTGTGCACATCAAGTGAAGGAGGGACTCCTTTTCTCTACACATTGACTAAAAAATAATGCTTACTGTCCACTCTGTTAGCTCTTGAGAACATTTAGACAGAAACTGATACATTGTATGTTTTGAGTTTTAGAAATCTTTCAAGAAGCTCTGGACTTTGTTCTTGTGTACTAGACATAGAAGGGGAAGAGGTGAGGCAGCACCTTCAGTCCTTTAGACTAGCAGGTATCTCTTTGCTTTCATTTGTAAAAACTCCAAGAGGGATGACTGTTAGAGGAGTTCAGGAACCAAGATGTGACCATAGACTACAAGGCAACGTCATTTGGCTTCAAGATGTTTATTGAATACTATTTTCTCATTTCCATTAACCATCTAGAACATGAAAAAGATGCTTTGGCGGGGGGGGGGGGCAGTTTACAAAACAGCCTGTTGTTCTTGCAAGATTCCCAAGATTCTTTTGTCAAGTTCCATTCAACCGTGGACTGACCAGCCCTTATCCTTTGGAAGCAGAGACGGCTATTTCAGCTTCGCAAAAGACTGGTTATGCTTGTGAAGTTCAGCAACCTGCTGGTGCTCTTTATTCATCATGTGCTCTGTGGGACAGTGATGGCTTTCCAGCAGGCATAAGTGATGGTTTGCTTTTGCATCTTAAGAGCACTAATCTCATATGATATGATCCATATGCTTTGTACAGTGACTGTAACAATTAAAAATTCACATGGACTCCTTTAGGGCCCTGCTTTAGCTTGTTTTGGGGTTCAAATACTGCTTCGTGTTTTTATTTCCAGCCAGTTCATTCTTACAGATCTGTTTTCAAACCTCATTTCTCCCGTTCCTCTTTTACTCCTATCATCACCCTCTTCCCCATACAAAACTCTTTTGCATGAAGAGTTCCTGCAGAAGCACACCATCTCTGACGACCCTCTAGAAAGCCATTTCCTACCATTTAATCTCTTTAACATTTAAAACATGTCCACCATGGCAATTATTATCACACTCTGTGATCATCTCCTTTTTTTCTTATTTACTAAGTTATTGATTGTTTCCTTTACTATACTATATGACAGCAAGAACCTTTTCTTTTATATTCACTGCTGTGATACCAACGCCTAGCATTGGACCTGACCCACACAAGACAGTTAACAGATATTTGTTTTTAAATTTACTTATTTCTTTATTTCTTTTATTTTTTTGGCTGCGTTGGGTCTTCATTGCTGTGCGTGGGCTTTCTTTCTTTAGCTGCAGCAAGTGGGGGCTACTCTTCATTGCCATGTGCGGGCTTCTTATTGCGGTGGCATTTCTTGTTGTGGAGCACAGGCTCTAGGCGCGTGGGCTTCAGTAGTTGTGGCACGCGGGCTCTAGAGCACAAGCTCAGTAGTTGTGGTGCATGGGCTTAGTTGCTCCACGACATGTGGGATCTTCCCGGACCAGGGCTCGAACTCGTGTCCCCTGCATTGGCAGGTGGATTCTTAACCACTGCGCCACCAGGGAAGTCCCAAGATTTGTCGACTGAAGTGTTGCTCTTTAGGTGGAACTAACCGCTTTACTTTGTGGCTTGCATTTTGTACACACTTATCTCGTAGCATATTTGTGGCACACATTTATAGGACATGCCCTCTCCCCTCAGTAGACTTGATAGACTGAACTCTGTGAGAGAAGGGACTGCCTTCCTCATCTTTGATGCCCTAGCGCTCAGGCTTTGTGCTGGAGAGTCAGTGCTCAGTAAATACATGATGAATTACCTGTAGGCATCCACTGCACTGTTCTATTTAATAAGCTTTTGCTGACCCCATAGGGTTCAAAGACCTAGGTTATGCATGTTTGCCAACTGGAAATAGATGTAGCCCTTTCATTTGATCTTTTAGGCAGATGATGTAGAGACCAAATTTAGTCAAGAGGGGCTGAGGGTAGTGACTCATGGTTACCACTGGAAACATCTTCAACTGATATTTCTAATACTGTGTTTGGAGGCTTTACCAGGGAGTATAGCTGCTTATCAGTCTTTGGCTGAGTAAAGGTGTGCTTTAACTAATGAGCCTGGCATCAATTATCCATCTGACACCTGGCTGGGTGCACCCGACCCTTTCTGGCAGCAGCAAAGGGGCAGAAGACCAACTGATAGTTCAGGTTACTGAGGTTACTGTCAGCTTCCCTAGTTCCTATAAACTGAGTCACCTCACAAGTAACCAGGAGAGTGGGCTTTGCAATTCCCCAGTTACAGGCTTTCTGACACACAGCATATCAATGGGACAAACAGGAGTCATGAACTCTTGGTTTATTTGGGAGGAATCTTGCCCCAGACGTCCTCAAGCAGTCAGATCTAATATATGTCCTTTTACACAACATAAACTCTTTGCAGTATGACTGGCATATTTCCAAACATGCCTAGCTGTATAATTGTATCTTTTTTTCTATGAAAGCTCTTAAAATATTTCTCATTCAACGACTTAACCTATTACTCTGACTTTATATCTTAATGCAATAGTATTTGGTTTTCCTGATAGATAGTACCTAGCTTCTAGTTTTAAGAAAAATCTATCCTAGAAATACTTTGTATCATCTATATTCCATGGATGTATAAAAGAAAACCATGACACAGTTGTTTGAAAGATTTTAAATTTGATGAATTGGATTCCTCTAAGCGAAATGAATTAAATTATGTTCCCACAATGTGAGCCACCAGTATGATCTTTGAGAAGCCAATTTGTCACTGATAGGTAAATGGGTAAGGAAGACGTAGTATGTATATATACAATGGAATATTACTCAGGCATTAGAAAAATGAAATCTTGCCATTTGCAACAATATGGATGATCTGAAAGGTATTATGCTAAGTGAAATGAGAAAAAGACAAAAGTGAAATAAGAGAAAGACAAATACCATATGATCTCGCTTACATGTGGAATGTAAAAAACAAACAAAACAAAAACAGACTCATATGTACAGAGAACAAGTGGGTAGTTACCAGAGGGTAGTGGGGTGGCGGGTGGAGGAAGTAGGCAAAGGGAATTAAGTGGTACCCACCTCCAGTTATAAAATAAATAAGCACAGGGACGTAATATTCAGCGTAAGGAATATGGTCAATAATATCGTAATTACTTTGTTTGGGGACAGAAGATAGTTACTCGACATATTGTGGGCATTTCTTTATGTGTACAAATGTCAAATCACTATGTAGTACACCTGAAAATAACATAATATTGTAGGTTAATATATTTTAACTTAAAAAAATAAGCAAAGTGTGCCTGAAAATCTCCTAAGCTCTCAGACTAAGACCACTCAGCTTTCACTACTGTTTTTCCCTGTTTACAGCATATAACACCCTTTAAAATCCCTATTGCTCTCACTCAGACCCATTATAAAAATTTTAATTTACTCTAACCATGACTACATTTAATAAATGCTGTTTCAGACAGGAAATGGAACTATTATAGTGCTGAACTCCTTTCCCCTAGTTATTAAAGCAAGCTGTTTTTATCATGATGATTCTTTTCAGCTTACTATAATGCATGGAATAACCAATACAGTTGGGTTCAGTATAATGTGAAAGAAAGGGGAAGAAAGCAACACATACAATAATAGCTGACTTTTAATGAGAATTCTTGAGGGCTTTGACCAAGCAGGTCCAAAATAATTTATCTATGATAGTAGCAAAAGCAAATTACTCACAACATTATACTGTTGAGGACTGTCGCAATATTCCCAAGGCTGTAATGCTGCCTCGTATAGATGTGCTAGAATCAACTTTCGCTATTAGTTGCTAAGAAACAAATTATAATTGCAACTCAGGTTCTTTACTATGTCAGTCTCTTAATGCCCCATAGTGGCATTTATTTACTTCAGATGATTAAATGATCAACATTGTCAGTTTTGAATATAACTGACAATGAAAGAATTTTCAGAAAGCAAGCCAGCCATGTTTGATTTTTATTGTGGGGGAGGGCAGGGAGGTAGAGTAATAATTTTATTGATATCAACATGTTGAAATGACTTGAGACTTTGACAGATATTTAATGGCTTTCGTTTCTGGCAATTGGTTATTAATTAGAAATCAATTTTACTATTTTAAAAATAATTATGGGGGCTTCCCTGGTGGCGCAGTGGTTGAGAGTCCGCCTGCCGATGCAGGGGACACGGGCACGTGCCCCGGTCCGGGAAGATCCCACATGCCGCGGAGCGGCTGGGCCCGTGAGCCATGGCCGCTGAGCCTGCGCATCCGGAGCCTGTGCTCCGCAGCGGGAGAGGCCACAACAGTGAGAGGCCCGCGTACCGTAAAAAAATAATAATAATTATTATGTTGGAATAAAAGGGATGTTTATAAGGGTATAAACTTTGGGATGAGACTGATCAGAGTTCATGTGGTAGCTCTTTCACTTAGCAGATGTGACTAACTTAGGATAAGTCATTTAATTTCCTCAAAACCTCAGTGTTCCCTTCAGAAGAGTGAGTTTAATAGTACATACCTTGCAATGAGGACTAAAGAGGATTATGTATTTTTCCAGTTTTATTAAGAAATAATTAACATATATCACTGTATATATGTAACGTATGCAGCATAGTGGTTTGATTTACATATTATGAAATGGTTACCACAATAGGTTTAGTTAACATCCATCATCTAGTAGAGATATAATAAAAAAGAAAAGAAAAAAAATTCTCTTGTGATATGAGGGTCACCCTGCTTAACAAGTTTCCTGTGTAGCATATGGCAATGTTAACTATACTCATTATGTTATACCTGACATCCCTAGTACTTATTTATCTTATAACTGAAAGTTTGCACTGGTTGACCACCTTCCTCCAGTTCTCCCCCTCCCTCCATCCCTGCCCCCACCTCTAGTAACCACAAATCTGATGTTTTTGTCTGACTTTTTTTTTTTTTTAGATTCCATATATAAGATTATACAGTAATTTGCTTCTTCAGTCTGACTTATTTCACTTAGCATAATGCCTTCAAGGTTCATCCATGTTGTAGCAATGGTAGGATTTCCTCATTTTTTATGGCTGAATAATATTCCATTGTGTATATATGTACTATGACTTCTTTATCCATTCATCCATTGACGGACACTTGGGTTGTTTCCATGTCTTGGCTATGGTAAATAATGGCGCACTGAACAAGGGAGTACAGATATGTCTTCGAGTTAGTGTTTTCATTTATTTTGGATATATTCCCAGAAGTAAAATTTCTAGATCATATAGTAGTTCTATTTTTAATTTGAGGAGCATCCATACTGTTTCCCATAATGGCTGCACCAATTTACATTCCTACCAACAGTGTGCAAAGATTTTCTTTTCTCCACATCTATGCCAACATTTGTTATCTCTTGTCTTTTTTGACGATGGCCATTCTAACAGACAGGAGGTGATATCTCACTGTGATTTTAATTTGCATTTCCATAATGACTAGTAATGTTGAGCATCTTTTCATATACCTGTTGGCCATTGGTGTGTCTTCTTTGGAAAAATGTGTATTAAGGTCCTTTGCCCATTTTTAAATTGGATTGTTTGTTTTGCTATAGAGTTATATGAGTTCTTTATTTATTTTGGGGGGACGTTAACCTCTTATCAGACATGTGGTTTGCAAATGTTTTCTTCCGTCCCATAGGTTGTCTTTTCACTTTGTTGATGGTTTCTTTTGTCGTGCAGAAGCTTTTTAGTGTGATATAGTTTTGCTTGTTTATTTTTTATTTTGTCGCTTGTGCTTTAGCTGTAATTTCCTGAAAAATCATTACTAACACGTATGTCAAGGAGCTTTTTCCTTATGTTTTCTTCTGGGAGTTTCTTTTTTTTAAAACAAAAACGTACATTTATTGGCAAAGCAAACCCATTATGTTTCTATTCTTATGTATATCAAGAGCTTTAATGCACTATGTTTCCTACTGGTAATTTTTTTTTTTAAATCTCCTATTTTTTTTTATTGGGGTATAGTTGCTTTACAATGTTGTGTTAGTTTCTGCCGTACTAACAGAATCAGCTATATGTATACATATATGCCCTCTATTTTGGATTTCCTTCCCATTTAGGTCACCACAGAGCATTAAGTAGAGTTCCCTGTGCTATACAGCAGGTTCTCATTAGTTATCTATTTTATATATATTAGTGTATGTATGTCGGTCCCAATCTCACAATTCAACCCACCACCACCCCTCCTTCTCCCCTTGGTGTCCATACGTTTGTTCTCTTTGTCTGCATCTCTGCTTCTGCCTTGCAAACAGGTTCATCTGTACCATTTTTCTAGATTCCACATATACGCGTTAATATACGATATTTGCTTTTCTCTTTCTGACTTACTTCACTCTGTGTGACAGTCTCTAGGTCCACCCATGTCTCTACAAATGACCCAGTATCATTCCTTTTTATGGCTAATATTCCATTGTATATATGTATCACATCTTCTTTATCCATTCATCTGTTGATGGACATTTACGTTGCTTCCATGACCTGGCTATTGTAAATAATGCTGCAATGAACATTATGGTGCACTTCTGGGAGTTTCATGGTTTCAGGTCTTATATCTGAGATTTTAATCCATTTTGAGTTAATCTATGTGAGTGGTGTAATATAGGGTCAAGTTTCATTCTCTTAGATGTGAATATCCAATTTCCCCAGCACCATTCATTAAAGAGGCTGTCTTTTCTTTTTTCAGAAAAAAATTATTTATTTATTTATTTATTTATGTATGTATGTATGTATGTATGGCTGTGTTCGGTCTTTGTTCTGGCACACGGGATCTTTTGTTGTGGCGTGTGGGCTCTTCCTTGCGGCGCATAGACTTAGTTCCTCCACAGCATGTGGGATCTTGCTTCTCCGACCAGGGAGTGAACCAACGCCCCCTGCACTGCAAGACAGATTCTTAACCACTGGACCACCAGGGAACTCCCAGTGGCTGTCCTTTCTATATTGAGTATTCTTCTTCTTTGACAAATATCAGTTGATTCTGTGCTTGAGATTATTTCTGGGCTTTCAATTCTACTCCATAGGTGTATTTGTCTATTTTTATGCCAGTACCAGTGTTTTTTTTCTGTTTTATTTTGGGTTTTGGTATTTATGTTTTTAAATTTTTTTAGCATCTTTATTAGAGTATAATTGCTTTACAATGGTGTGTTAGTTTCTGCTTTATAACACAGTGAATCAGATATACGTATACAGATATCCCCATATCTCCTCCCTCTTGTGTCTCCCTCCCACCCTCCCCATCCCACCCCTCTAGTTGGTCAAAAAGCACAGAGCTGATCTCCCTGTGCTATGAGGCTGCTTCCCATTAGCTATCTATTTTACATTTGTTAGTATATATAAGTCTATCCCACTCTCTCACTTCATCCCAGTTTACCCTCCCCCCTCCCCGTGTCCTCAAGTACATGCTCTATGTCTATGTCTTTATTCCTGTCCTGCCACTAGGTTCTTCAGAAGCTTTTTTTGTTTTATTTAGATTCCATATATATGCGTTAGCGTACGGTATTTGTTTTTCTCTTTCTGACTTACTTTACTCTGTATGACAGACTCTAGGTCCATCCACCTCACTACAAATAACTCAGTTTCGTTTCTTTTTATGGCTAATATTCCATTGTATATATGTGCCACATCTTCTTTATCCATTCATCTGTTGATGGACACTCAGGTTGCTTCCATGTCCTGGCTACTGTAAATAGTGCTGCAGTGCACATTGTGGCACATGACTCTTCTTGAGTTATGGTTTTCTCAGGATATATGCCCAGTAGTGGGATTGCTGGGTCGTATGGTAGCTCTATTTTTAGTTTTTTAAAGAGCCTCCATAGTGTTCTCCATAGTGGCTGTAGCAATTTATATACCCACCAACACTGCAAGATGATTCCCTTTTCTCCACACACTCTAGCATTTATTGTTTGTAGATTTCTTGACGATGGCCATTCTGACTGGTGTGAGTTCATATCTCATTGTAGTTTTGATTTGCATTTCTCTAATGATTAATGATGTTGAGCATTCTTTCAAGTGTTTGTTGGCAATCTGTTTATCTTCTTTGGAGAAATGTCTATTTAGGTCTTCTGCTCATTTGGGGCTTGGGTTGTTTGTTTTTTTTGATATTGAGCTGCATGAGCTGCTTGTAATTTTGGAGATTAATTCTCTGTCAGTTGCTTCATTTGCAAATATTTTCTCCCATTCTGAGGGTTGTCTTTTCATCTTATTTATGGTTTCCTTTGCGATGCAAAAGCTTTTAAGTTTCATTAAGTCCTATTTGTTTATCTTTGTTTTTATTTCCATTTCTCTAGGAGGTGGGTCAAAAAGGACCTTGCTGTGATTTATGTCATAGAGTTTTCTGCCTATATTTTCCTGTAAGGGTTTTATAGTGTTTGGCCTTACATTTAAGTGTTTAATCCATTTGGAGTTTATTTTTGTGTATGGTGTTAGGGAGTGTTCTAATTTCATTCTTTTACATGTAGCTGTCCAGTTTTCCCAGCACCACTTACTGAGGAGGCTGTCTTTTCTCCATTGTGTATTCTTGCCTCCTTTATGAAAAATAAGGTGACCATATGTGCGTGGGTTTAATGAGGAGGCTGTCTTTTCTCCATTGTGTATTCTTGCCTCCTTTATCAAAAATAAGGTGACCATATGTGTGTGGGTTTAATTCTGGGCTTTGTATCCTGTTCCATTGATCTATATTTCTTTTTTTCTGCCAGTACCATACTCTCTTGATTACTGTAGCTTTGTAGTATAGTCTGAAGTCAGGGAGCCTGATTCCTCCAGCTTGATTTTTCTTTCTCAAGATTGCTTTGGCTATTGGGGGTCTTTCGTGTTTCCATACAAATTGTGAAATTTTTTGTTCTAGTTCTGTGAAAAATGCCATTCTTAGTTTGATAGGGATTGCATTGAATCTGTAGATTGCTTTGGGTAGTAGAGTCATTTTCACAATGTTGATTCTTCCAATCCAAGAATGTGGTATATCTCTCCATCTGTTTGTATCCTCTTTAATTTCTTTCATCAGTGTCTTACAGTTTTCTGCATACAGGTCTTTTGTCTCCCTAAGTAGGTTTATTCCTAGGTATTTTATTCTTTTTGTTGCAATGGTAAATGGGAGTGTTTCCTTAATTTCTCTTTCAGATTGTTCATCATTAGTATATAGGAATGCAAGAGATTTATGTGCATTAATTTTGTATCCTGCTACTTTTCCAAATTCATTGACTAGGTCTAGTAGTTTTCTGGTAGCATATTTAGGATTCTCTATGTATAATATCATGTCATCTGCAAAGAGTGACAGCTTTACTTCTTCTTTTCCGATTTGGATCCCTTTTATTTCTTTTTCTTCTCTGATTGCTGTGGATAAACTTCTAAAACTATGTTGAATAATAGCGGTGAGGGTAGGCAACCGTATCTTGTTCCTGATCTTCGTGGAAATGGTTTCAGTTTTTCACCATGGGGAATGATGTTTGCTGTGGGTTTGTCATATATGGCCTTCATTATGTTGAGGTTAGTTCCCTCTATGCCTACTCTCTGGAGGGTTTTTATCATAAATGGGTGTTGAATTTTGTCAAAAGCTTTCTGCATCAGTTGAGATGATCATATGGTTTTTCTCCTTCAATTTGTTAATATGGTGTACCACATTGATTGATTTGCATATATTGAAGAATCCTTGCATTCCTGGGATAAATCCCAGTTCATCATGGTGCATGATCCTTTTAATGTGCTGTTGGATTATGTTTGCTAGTATTTTTTGAGGATTTTTCAATCTGTGTTCATCAATGATATTGGCCTGTAGTTTTCTTTCTTTGTGACATCTTTGTCTGGTTTTGGTATCAGGGTGATGGTGGCCTCATAGAATGTGTTTGGGAATGTTCCTCCCACTGCTACATTCTGGAAGAGTTTGAGAAGGATAGGTATTAGCTCTTCTCTAAATGTTTGATATAATTCGCCTGTGAAGCCATCTGGTCCTGGGCTTTTGTTTGTTAGAAGATTTTTAATCACAGTCTCAATTTCATAGCTTGTGATTAAACTGTTTCTATTTTCTGTTTATTCCTGGGTCAATCTCAGAAGGTTGTGCTTTCCTAAGAATTTGTCCATTTCTTCAAGGTTGTCCATTTTATTGGCATATAGTTGCTTGTCGTAATCTCTCATGATCCTTTGTATTTCTGTGGTGTCAGTTGTTACTTCTCCTTTTTCATTTCTAATTCGATTGATTTAAGTCTTCTCCCTTTTTGTCTTAATGAGTCTGGCTAATGGTTTATCAATTTTGTTAATCTTCTCAAAGAACTAGCTTTTAGTGTAATTGATCTTTGCTATTGTTGTCTTCATTTCTTTTTCATTTATTTCTGATCTGATCTCTCTGATTTCTTTCCTTCTGCTAAGTTTGGGGGTTTTTTGTTCTTATTTCTCCAATTGCTTTAGGTGTAAGGTTAGGTTGCTTATTTCAGATGTTACTTGTTTCTTGAGGTAGGATTGTATTGCTATAATCTTCCCCTTAGAACTGCTTTTGCTGTATCCCATAGGTTTTGGGTCATCATGTTTTCATTATCATTTGTTTCTAGGTATTTGTTAATTTCCTCTTTGATTGCTTCAGTGATCTGTTGGTTATTAATTAGTATACTGTTTAGCCTCCATGTGTTTGTATTTTTTACAGATTTTTTCATGTAATTGATATCTAGTCTCATAGCGTTGTGGTCGGAAAAAATACTTGATACAATTTCAATTTTCTTAAATTTACCAAGACTTGATTTTTGACCCAAGATATGATCTATCCTGGAGAATGTTCCATGAGCACTTGAGAAGGAAGTGTATTCTGTTGTTTTGGGATGGAATATCCTATAAATATCAATTAAGTCCATGCTGTTTATTGTATCATTTAAAGCTTGTGTTTCCTTATTTTTTTTCATTTTGGATGGTCTGTCTAATGGTGAAAGTGGGGTGTTAAAGTCCCCTACTATGATTGTGTTACTGTCGATTTCCCCTTTTATGGCTGTTAGCATTTGCCTTATGTGTTGAGGTGTGCCTATGTTGGGTGCATAAATATTTACAATTGTTATATCTTCTTCTTAGATTGATCCCTTGATCATTGTGTAGTGTCCTTCTTTGTCTCTTGTAATAGTCTTTATTTTAACGTCTATTTTGTCTGATAGGAGAATTGCTTCTCCAGCTTTCTTTTGCTTTCTGTTTGCATGGAATATCTTTTTTCATCCCCTCACTTTCAGTGTGTGTATGTTTCCCTAGGTCTGAAGTGGATCTCTTGTAGACAGCATATATGTGGGTCTCGTTTTTGTGTCCATTCATCCAGTCTCTGTCTTTTGGTTGGAGCATTTAATCCATTTACATTTAAGGTAGTTATCCATATGTATGTTCCTATTACCATTTTCTTAATTGATTTGGGTTTGTTATTGTAGGTCTTATCCTTCTGTTGTGTTTCCTGCCTAGAGAAGTTCCTTTAGCATTAGAGGTAAAGCTGGTTTGGTTGTGCTGAATTCTCTTAGCTTTTGCTTATCTGTAAAGCTTTTAATTTCTCTGTCGAATCTGAATGAGATCCTTGCTGCGTAGAGTAATCTTGGTGTAGGTTTTTCCCTTTCATCACTTTAAATATGTCCTGCCATTCCCTTCTGTCTGGCAGAGTATCTGCTGAAAGATCATCTTTTAACCTTATGGGGATTCCCTTGTATATTATTTGCTGTTTTTACCTTGCTGCTTTTAATATTTTTTCTTTGTACTTAATGTTTGATAGTTTGATTAATATGTGTCTTGGCATGTTTCTCCTTGGATTTATCCTCTATGAGTCTCTCTGTGCCTCCTGGACTTGATTAACTATTTCCTTTCCCATATTAGGGAGGTTTTCAACTATAATCTCCTCAAATATTTTCTCAGTCCCTTTCTTTTTCTCTTCTTCTTCTGGGACCCCTATAATTCGAATGTTGGTGCGTTTAATGTTGTCGCAGAGGTCTCTGAGATTGTCCTCAGTTCTTTTCATTCTTTTTTCTTTATTCTGCTCTGTGGTAGTTATTTCCACTATTTTATCTTCCAGGTCACTTATCCATTCTTCTGCCTCAGTTATTCTGCTATTGATTCCTTCTAGAGAATTTTTAATTTCATTTATTGTGTTGTTCATCATTGTTTGTTTGCTCTTTATTTCTTCTGGGTCCTTGTTAAACGTTTCTTGTGTTTTCTCCATTCTATTTCCAAGATTTTGGGTAATCTTTACTATCATTACTCAGAATTCTTTTTCAAGTAGACTGCCTATTTCCTCTTAATTTGTTTGGTCTGGTGGGTTTTTGCCTTGCTCCTTCATCTGCTGTGTGTTTCTCTGTCTTCTCATTTTGCTTAACTTACTGCATTTGGGGTCTCCTTTCGCAGGCTGCAGGTTCATAGTTCCTGTTATTTTTGGTGTCTGCCCCCAGTGGATAAGGTTGGTTCTGTGGTTTATGTAGGCTTCCTGGTGGAGGAGACTAGTGCCTGTGTTCTGACGGATGAGGCTGGATTTTGTCTTTCTGGTGGCCAGTACCACGTCCGGTGGTGTGTTTTGGTGTGTGTGTGTCCCTATTATGATTTTAGGCAGCCTCTCTGCTAATGGGTTGTGTTCCTGTCTTGCTAGTTGTTTGGCATAGGATGTCCAGCACTGTAGCTTGCTGGTCGTTGAGTGGCGGTGGGTCTTCGCACTGAGATGGAGATCTCTGGAGAGCTTTCGCTGTTTGGTATTACATGGAGTTGGGAGTTCTCTGGTGCATCAATGCCCTTAACTCGGCTCTCCCACCTCAGCAGCACAGAGCTGACAACTGGCCGGAGCACCAAGATCCTGTCAGCCACACGGCTTAGAAGAAAAGGGATAAAATAAATAAATTAATTAATAAATAAATTAATAAATTAAATAAATAATTATTTAAAAATTTAAAAGTAATTAAAGAGGGAAAAAAAGAAGGGAGCAACCAAACCAAAAAGTAATCCACCAATGGTAACAAGCAGTAAAACCTATATTTAAAAATAAATAAATGGACAGACAGGCCCTAGGTCAAATGGTAAAAGCAAAGCTATACAGACAAAATCACACAAAGAAGTATACACATACACACTCACAAAAAGAGAAAAAGGTAAAAAAATAGACATATATCTATATATTAAAAAAAAAGGAAGAGAGCAACCAAGTCAATAAACAAATGTACCAGTGATAATAAACTGTAAACACTAAACTAAGATAAACATAAAACCAGAAATAACAAATTAGATGCAGAAAGCGAACCGCAAGTCTACAGTTGCTCCCAAAGTCCACCTCCTCAATTTGGGATGGTTCGTTGTCTATTCAGGTATTCCACAGATGCAGGGTACATCAAATTGATTGTGGAGATTTAATCCACTGCTCCTGAGGCTTCTGGGAGAGATTTCCCTTTCTCTTCTTTGTTCTCACAGCTCCTGGCGTTCAGCTTTGGATTTGGCCCCGCCTCTGCGTGTAGGTCACCTGAGGACATCTGTTCTTCAGTGAGACAGGACGGGGTTAAAGTAGCAGCTGATTAGGGGGCTCTGGTTCACCAGGCCGTGGGGAGAAAGGGGTACGGGATGTTGGGCGAGCCTGCAGTGGCAGAGGCAAGCATGACATTGCAACAGCCTGAGGCGCGCCATGTGTTCTTCCAGGGAAGTTGTCCCTAGATCATGGGACCCTGGCAGTGGCGGGCTGTACAGGCTCCCGGGAGGGGAGGTGTGGATAGTGACCTGTGCTTGCACACAGGCTCCTTGGTGGCTGCAGCAGCAGCCTTAGAGTTTCATGTCCGTCTCTGGTGTCCACACTGATAGCTGCAGCTCGTGCCGGTCTCTGGAGCTTGTTGAGGCGGTGTTCTGAATCCCCTCTCCTTGTGCACCCTGAAACAATGGTCTCTTGCCTCCTCGGCAGCTCCTGAGTTTTTACCGGACTCCCTCCCGGCTAGCTGTGGTGCACTAGCCCCCTTCAGGCTGTGTTCATGCAGCCAACCCCAGTCCTCTCCCTGGGATCCGACCTCCGAAGCCGGAGCCTCAGCTCCCAGCCCCCACCCATCCCGGTGGGTGAGCAGACAAGCCTCTCCAGCTAGTGAGTGCTGTTCGGCACCGATCCTCTGTGCGGGGATCTCTCTGCTTTGCCCTCTGCAGCCCTGTTGCTGCGCTCTCCTCTGTAGCTCTGAAGCTCCCCCCCCCAACCCCCCCATCTCCACCAGTGAAGGGGCTTCCTACTGTATGGAAACTTTTCCTCCTTCACAGCTTCCTCCCAGAGTTGCAGGTTCGATCCCTATTCTTTTGTCTCTGTTTTTTCTTTTTTCTTTTGCCCTACCCAGGTACGTGGGGAGTTTCTTGCCTTTTGGGAGGTCTGAGGTCTTCTGTCAGCATTCAGTAGGTGTTCTGTAGGAGTTGTTCCACATGTACATGTATTTCTGATGTATTTGTGGGGAGGAAGGTGATCTCCACATCTCACTGTTCCGCCACCTTGAAGGTGTTTTAATTTCTATAGCTTTATAGTATAGCTTGAAATCAGGAAGTGTGATGCTTCCAGCTTTATTCTTCTTTCTCAGGATTTATTTGACTTTTCATTGTCTTCTGTGGTTTCATATAAATTTTAGGAGTGTTTTTTCTTTTTTTGTAAAAAACAAAAACATTGGAATCTTTGTAGCCATTACACTGAATCTATAGATGGTTTCTGGTAGTATTGACATTTTTTTACAAATAAATAAATTTATAAATAAATTTATTTATATATTTATTTATGGCTGCATTGGGTCTTCATTGCTGCACATGGGCTTTCTCTATTTGCAGCAAGCAGGGGCTACTCTTTGTTGTGGTGCACAGGCTTCTCATTGCAGTGGCTTCTCTTGTTGCGGAGCCTGGGTTGTAGGTGCACGGGCTTCACTAGTTGTGGCACGCGGGCTCTAGAGCACTGGCTCAGTAGTTGTGGCACATGGTCTTAGTTGCTCCGAGGCATGTGGGATCTTCCCAAACCATGGATTGAGCCCGTGTCCCCTGCATTGGCAGGCGGATTCTTAACAACTGTGCCACTAGGGAAGTCCCAGTAGTATTGACATTTGGCAATATTAATTCTTCCAATCTATGAACATGGGATACTTTTCCATTTTTTTGTGTCTTCTTTGATTTCTTTCATCAGTATCTTGCAGTTTTCAGAGTACAGATCTTTTACCTCCTTGATTACATTTATTCCTAAGTATTTTATTGTTTCTGATGCTATTATAAATGAGATTGGTTTCTTTATTTCTTTATTAGAAAATTCATCTTTACTGATTTTTGTATGTTAATTTTGTATCCTGTAACTTTACTGAATTCATTGATTAGTTCTAACAGTTTTTTAATTGAGCCTGTAGGAATTTCTATATATAAAATCATGTTATCTGCAAATAGAGAAGTTTTACTCCTTCTTTTCCAACTTGGATGTCTTTAATTATTTTTCTTACCCAATTGCTCTAGCTAGGACTTCCAGTACTATGTTGAATACGAGTGGTGTGAGTGGGCAACCTTGTCTTGTTCCTGATCTTAGAGGAAAAGCTTTCAACCTTTCATCACTGAGTATGATATGAACTGTGCAGGGCTTGTCATATATGGCCTTTATCGTGTTGTGATATGTTCCTTCTATGCCTAAGTTGTTAAGAGTTTTTTATCATGAATGAATGTTGAATTTTGTCACATGCTTTTTCTGCCTCTATGAAGATCATCATATGATTCTTTTCTCCCATTCTTTTAATGTGATGTATTACATTGATTGATTTACATATATTTAACCATCCTTGCGTCCTGAGGATAAATCCCATTTGATCATTGCAAATGACCCTTTAATGTGCGGCTGAATTCAGTTTGCACGTATTTTGTTGGGAATTTTTGCATCTATATTTTCAGGGATATTGCCTGTCATTTTCTTTTCTGTTAGTGCCCTTATGTGACTTTGGTATCTGGATAATTCTGACCTCCTAAAATCAGTTTGGGAGTCTTTCCTCTTCTTCAATTTTTTGGAAGAGGTTGCGAAAGACTAGTGTTAATTCTTCTTTAAATGGTTGGTAAAATTCACTGGTGAAGCCATCTGGTCATGAGCTTTTCTTCATTGGGAGATGTTTGATTACTGATTGAATTTCCTTACTAGTATTTGGTTTATCAGATTTTCTATTTCTTATCAATTCAGTATTGGTAAGTTATAGGTTTCTAAGAATTTTTCCATTTCTCTTAGGTTGTCCATGTTTTGGGCATATAGTTGTTCACAGTAACTTCTTATGATTCTTTGTATTTCTATGCTGTCAGCTGTATTTTTTTTTTTAATTTATAATTTTGTTGATTTGGGTCCTCTCTCTTTTTTTCTTGGTTAATCTACCTAAGGGTTTATCAGTTTTGTTTATTTTTCATAGAACCAACTCTTAGTCTGGTTAATCTTTTCATTTCTCGTTCTCTATTTTATTTATCTCTGCTCTAATCGTTATTATTCCCTCCTTTCTACTAACTTTGGACTAAGTTTGTTCTTTTTTTCCTAATTTATTAAGGTATGGAGTTAGGTTGTTTTGGAGGATCTTTTTCCTCCTTAATGCAGGCATTTATTGCTGTGAAGATCTCTTTTAGAACTACTTTTGCTGTGCCCTGTAAGTTCTAGTATATTGTGTTTCCATTTTCTGCTTATCTCAAGAAACATTTTTATTTCTTATTTAATCCATTGGTTGTTCAGGGGAGTGTTGTTTAATTTCCGTGTATTCATAAATTTCTAGTTTTCCACTTGTTTTTGATTTCTAGTTTCATGTCATTATGGTTAGAGAAGGTACTTGGTATGATTTGTCTTCCTGAATTTGCTAAGACTTGTTTTGTGGCCTAACATATGGTCTATTCTAAAAAATGTTCCATGTACACTTGAGAAGGATGTGTAATCAGCTATTGTTGGATAGAATGTTCTGTATATGTCTTTTTAGGTCCAGGATTATGTATTTGAAGTACCTAGAAACCACACAGTAAGTTATGATAGTTATTTGTTTTATTGTTAACTCCTCAAATCAGGAGAGGAAATTCTTAAACTATTTATAAAAGCCTTCATAAGGATTAATGACTAATAAGGTAGATTAGCAATATATTACTTCAAATTACTGCGATTTTTACTCTCAATAGGCCATACCAAAATTAAATAGTGATATGAGAAACTCATTAATTTATTCATTGATTTGAAGAGTCAGCTGACCATTATTATTTTAAGATTAAACACTCACTGATACCACTATTAAAGAAATGGGGACAGTCTTTTTTTTTTGAATTTTATTTAATTTATTTTTTATACAGCAGGTTCTTATTAGTTATCCATTTTACACATATTAGTGTATATATGTCAATCCCAATCTCCCAATTCATCCCACCCCCACCACCCCCACCCCCGCTTTCCCCCCTTGGTGTCTATATGTTTGTTCTCTACATCTGTGTCTCTATTTCTGCTTTGCAAACTGGTTCATCTGTACCATTTTTCTAGATTCCACCTATATGTGTTAATATACAATATTTGCTTTTCTCTTTCTGACTTACTTCACTCTGTATGACAATCTCTGGATCCATCGCCATCTCTACAAATGACCCAATTTCGTTTCTTTTTTTGGCTGAGTAATATTCCATTGTATATATGTATCACATCTTTATCCATTCATCTGTTGATGGGCATTTAGGTTGCTTCCATGACCTGGCTATTGTAAATAGTGCTGCAGTGAACATTGGGGTGCATTTGTCTTTTTGAATTATGGTTTTCTCTGGGTATATGCCCAGTAGTGGGATTGCTGGGTCATATGGTGATTCTATTTTTAGTTTTTTAAGGAACCTCCATACTGTTCTCCATAGTGGCTGTATCAGTTTACATTCCCACCAACAGTGCAAGAGGGTTCCCTTTTCTCCACACCCTCTCCAGCATTTGTTGTTTGTAGATTTTCTGATGATGCCCATTCTAACCGGTGTGAGGTGATACCTCACTGTGGTTTTTTGATTTGCATTTCTCTAATAATTAGTGATGTTGAACAGCTTTTCATGTGCTTCTTAGCCATCTGTAAAAGAAATGGGGACAGTCTTAATCCCACCAACTGTAGTGGGCAACACATGATAGAAGCAAAAATGTTGGTGAGTATGTCTGAATCCTAGTATGAGTATTATATATGAGAGTATTATATGAGAATAAGAGAAAACTGGTTGCCAAAAAAATCTACATTGTGAGGGCCAAGTGCAGATGCAGAATGATTCTAAATATTTTAATTCAAGCTGTAGTAAGCACCGTGTTCTTACTACTAATGTCTTTTCTGATGTTAGACATTTAGTGCCTGACTACATGGACGTTTTCAGTGTAAGAGATCATTTATGCCTGTTAGCTTCTGTGAAATTGATTTCTCACACCCACTCTATTCATCCAGTAAACACATTTATAATCTCCAAAGGGCTCTGGACCCTCCAACCCTCTGTGTGTTCGATGTGAGTATGTTCTCTTTTATATGCTTTGTGTTTGGTGTTCGGCCTAAGAGTAAAGACTCTGGGTTTTTTTTTAAGTTTTTTTCCTCCAGAAAGTAATCAGGATTTCAAGCTTCTCTTAAAGACATAAAATTTCTAGCAACCATGGCTGCCATTGAGCTCCTGTTGATGAGACATGTTATTCCACCACTTTGATCTTATATGTAATATGCAATTAAACCCAGCCCATTTCACTCATTTAATGTTTACTTTTTACCCCTGTAGGCAAGTACGTTTGTAGTCCTTGCTCTACCTTATGTATACCCTTGCGCTTAAAATTCTATTCTCGCATTAGTAAAAAAGTACCACTTTCATATCTGTAATAATATATTTCATTTCCTGAGAAAGTAAATGGTGATGATATTTATCATACAAAATTAAATAATCTTCTTTAGCGTTCCTGCATTATGAATTTTAGTCAGTGTGAACTCTTTGCTGATTTTAATTATCTCTCAAAATTTCAAGCCCAGGTAAAGTAAAAAAATATTTTGATCTGTACTTAAATACCAACTGAGCACATGCCACTGTCTAGGAGCTCTGGAAAACAGGAGGCACATTAAATATGATCCTGCCAAAATCACAAATGAGTAGAAAAGTGAGAAATAGAAAGAATTAGACATGGAGTGCGTGGCTTCAAATGAAAAGAAACCAATATGCCGTAAGATCAGTTGAAATAAAATCTCTGCCAGAAACCTAAACAAGGAATAAAGGTGCTTTTAATCTTAATTCCGGTGAGTTCAAACTTGCTGAATTCAGGAAATACCATTTGTATTCTTTAGTCTTCTGTAACTTTCTTTTGAAACCTCGTTTTGAAAGTAGGGGGAAAAACACTCTTCTAAGTTTATCATCATTAACAAATCAAATATAAAACACTTTAAAAAACTTTTAAAAATGGAAAAAAGAGTAAGCAATAATACTGTTCTGCAAATCAAATCAAGGCTGTATCCTAAAGATATGTGTATGAAGTGGGCAAGATGCCTGGGAACACGGTATTAACCCTTTTACTCTGTCTTCCATGGAGCAGCTTTTTAGTAAATGGTTTCCTAGTGGCAATAAAGAGCTGAAAATGCATACCCATAACTGGTTCCTACCTTCTTATTGAATGTGTTTTTTTTTAACAGGTAGGAGTAGACAGTTCATAAATGGTTCTGCCTCCCTTACAAAGAATTAGCCTAAGTCTCAGAAAGGTCTGGTCGTTTCTCTAGGAAGTCATGATACACCACTGGGCAGACAGGAGACCTGGTGTCATGGCTCAGTTTGGGGACCAAAAGCCAGTAACACTACTTTGAAAATCTTTTTAGTGCTCATTCCCTGTGGCTTCCAGGATATGCTGCTACTTTTCTTTATCTCTCTGCTCTTCAATGCATAATAAAGAAAAGGAAAGGAAGGCTTGTATCCTAAAGCCCTGGGGTGACGAAAGGCAACTTGATATGTATGAAGTGCTTTCAAGGGAGATCGTAATCTTAGGGCTAAAGGGTGACCTGAAATCAATTTTGTGTTTCTGTTGAGTGTCCTGCCCTGATCCATGTATTTACTGAGCTAGGTAAGGGATCCCTAAGACCACGGATCCAGTTTCCTAATTGTAAAGTCGAGAACGGTTGAGGGCTTAGAGGTACTGCATCTTGAAGAAGGTCACAGTTGTCAGCTGAAGTCCAGATGCTATTATTAGGGCTTGTGGGTCACCCTTCCCCCGTCATACCTATGGTTTGCACATTGGTGTCCCCTCTTTACCGCCAGAGGTACAACATGGAGGTTTACATGGGAATCTAAGGATCAGAAGGAATGAAAGGGAAGAGTAGGAACCAAAAGAACTATTTAGAAGATAATTGTGATTTTTCTCTGTAGGATTTAGGCTTTTAAACTTTTAAAGATTTTTCTCTAGATTACTTGAAAATATCAATATTTAGTGCTGAAATGTATCCAGTGCTTAGAAAAACTGAAACCAATCTCATGCGTCCTGTGTTATAAGACAGCATTTGAACTCAAGACTAGAAAAGAGTTGGCAGTTAAAAATAAAAATTAATTCCTGGCATCTTGAATATCATTCGATCACTGCAGGCTAACTACTACTGTTCCTAATTCACCAGGTTGACATCTAATGAATGTTCACGATGAATCCATTCTCTAGTTGGTTGAACCCTGCAATTTTCTTGTCTGTTTTTCATTTTACAGTGTTTGTTATAAAGGTGCCATGCATAATTCCTCTGGAAAGGTCAATATACTCTTTTATTAATCATAACCCTTCCTGGTTTTCTGGGTGTATATTTACCAGAGAACAGATAATATTGTGCCGTGATTTCAAATTTTAGATTATATAGATTATCTGTATTCGTCTCGTGACCTGCTGAAATATTTACTTGTAGGCATTTAGAAAATTGGGATAATAACAGCCAACACTCTTTATTGTTCCCTCAGGAGTTAGAAACTCAGACTCATGTACAATCCAGGTGGGTAACATGAGTGGATGGAAGAGGGGGATAGATATCAAAAGAGAGAGGTGGAAATTGTGCCAGACCAGAAGAGCATGCGTGTGTGCTTTTTTATCACATTCAGTGTTTTGAAAGCATTTTAATCATTTTGTTCGGCAGGCCTAACACACCTTGGACCGATTCTCTCACCTTTCTCCAGCTTGTACATATGATCTTCGAAACGCTATAGGGAAAATATAATTAGCCCCATTTTTCAGATGAGGAAACTGAATTTCAGAGAGGTTAAGGTCTTTGCCTGAAGCCATACAGCTAATAAGTGGTAGAAACGATACTCAAAGTCAACACAAAGCATCCTCTGATGCCTGAAAAACAGAAACTGTGTCCAAAAGGGAAAGAAGATAATATGATGAACGCAGTCTGTTAGTGCTGAAAGGACATCAAGCTATAAACTACGCGATTTACATTTCAGGCCAAACTTTGCCCTGAACAGAGTGACTTTACACTGATGTGGAAATATTTTGGTTTTCATTCTGGTGTGTTTATGGTTTTGTGCCCACTATGGAATCTCCCATGCTACATTCTAGGAGGCATTTTTCAGATATCTGTTATCAAATGTACACTGGTATATCCACCCAGGTAGGAAAGATGGTTTACAACTTGAGCAATCTGTTTAACCTCTCAGCAACGAAAGAAACTCAGACCCTGCTGTCTTCTCTGATTTTTTTTGCATAGGTGAGAGTATCACCTTGGGCAGGGCATCTACCTGCCTGTACTTCATTCTCTCTGATCTGCAGAATCAGGGTTCAACAGCTACATCATTTCTAAGCTTCCTTCTAGGTGTGATATACCATTAATATGTGTGATCTGATTAAAATATCTCACTGAAGGCTGAATCATACTGATACATGAGTCAGAATTGAGATGTTACCATGGGACACAGGACCTGAACCCAGAGGAAACCCAGCAGTATTTTCACTGAAAGAATAATTTTTAGGCAGAAGGAAGTAGCCTAGAAGCACTGTCATGACCTAGAAAGAGTAGAGTTTTGGTGGCAGACATCACTGGTTTAAAATACCGGCTCTGCTTATGACTTCACAGCTGTCTCACTTTGAGCCACTTACTTAACCTTTCTGAGCTTCACCTCCACTTATATGAAAGGATTATGACTCACCTCACCCGGTGCTTTTATGAACTAAATGCCATGGCTCGCAGAGGGCGTTCAATAAGGACTAGTTGCCTTTTCCTATAGAGTTGAAAGGAGCGATGGCATAAATCTAGAGATTCTTACAAAGAGTCCCTTTTTTGTGTACCTGGATGGTTAAACTTGAGTAGCTCCTGCTTGAATCAGCCCTCACATTTTAGCTTACTTGGCCCGGGACCTGAAAGTCCCTAGGTTCTTACTTGTTCCTCCATCTAATCATAGAGATGGACACATTCATCTGTTCTGTAACTATTTATTGAGATTGTCTGTGTCTCATAATTATACAGCGATGGATAAGACAAGTAAGTTCTTTCATGGAGCTTATATCCTAGAATGAAGCCAAATAGAAGATGAGAGAACACATAAAAATATAGAATCATTTAATACAGAAGTTATAGTATAATGAAAATACAACTGGTTTGTGTAGATGGGAACTAGAAGGAAACTTGGGAGTGAGTGATCAGGAAGACCTCTCAGATGACAGAACTATCCTTCATAATCTCTGCTACCCCAAGTGGTGGCTCTGCTGAGGTGGATGTTTGAGTTTAGACCTAAAAGACAAGAAGTGATCTCCACCCCTCATCACCACCTCCTGTTTGCCTGAAATAACGAATAATCTTGGTAACTCTCAAAACTTTTCTCATCTCTTTTTCAAGAGTTTTAATCATGTTCAGGAAAGAAAATAGGTCCTAGGGAACTAAGAGTGACTTGGCCTCAAGAAAAAGCACACTTTTGCATATGGTTTCCTGTATTTAAAAATTATGAGCTCCATTTCTGTGAAGTGCAATTGAATTGTATGGTGAATACCATCACAGATCAGCAAGGGCATATTTCCAGGAGAACAAAATCTGGTGTCAGTCTTGTGGCTAACAATAAAATATCAACCTCAAATGCAGTGAGTGGCCTTAGTAATTCACTCAAATGATGCTATTTTTTATTTGAACTTTTTTTCCGACACTCATGCAGGCAGAAACTGTATCAGAAATTGATGTAACAGTAGACACATGGTATAAAATGAATGTGCAGTTTGACTTTGACGGTTAAAAGGAATAAGGAAACTTGACAGCTTTTCAAGAAAATAAAAAAATTGATTTTTTATGTTAATAAGAATTATGAGAAGGGTAATTTAAAAAGGCATATGACCAGGATTATTAAACCTTAGGAGAAGTAAATTGAGGAGACATACAGCAGTCATTATATCCAAGAATTATTGATAGGAAAGCCATGGTGTTTATTGGATAAATGTCTGCACGCTTCACTAGATAATGTAGAAAAGGCAAAATCTCGTAATGATTGAGTTGCAGGTTCCAAAATTCCCAGAGTTCAAATCCAGTCTCTGTCACGTATCAGCTGTTTAACCACAGGCAAGTTATTTACTTTTTCCCTTTGTTTTCCTCATCTGTAAAATGGAGCTGATGTAGCGCATGTTTCGTAGGGTTATTCAGTTAGCTGATACATGGAATGTACTTATCACAGGCCTGCCACCTTGTGAAAATAATAATAACAACCATAATAGTAATAATAATACTATCACATCATCATCATAACAGAAATAGCTAGTTTGTTGTGAGCACTTACTTTGTGCCAGGCATTACTGTAACCAGTTTACATGTATTAACTCTCCTAATCCTCACACAAATTTATAAGAAATCTTATTATCCCCACGTAATAGATGAGGAGAATGAAGCTCAGAGAAGTTAAGTATTTTACCCAGCATCACACAGTTAGTAAGCGGTAGAACCAGGGTTTGAACCCTGCTAGCAAGACTCTAGTACCCATACATTAAACATAACACTGTGCCTTTTTCTATTAACATTAGCTGCTCATAATAATAATAATTCTAGCTGTTAACTGAAATTAATAACAGCCACCATCTTCGTAATGCATACTCATTGTTATAATAATTTTTTTATTGTTGTTTTAAAAGAAGCTTCAATTTTTGCATTTAAAATTTAAATTAGAGCCAATAAAGTATTCTCTATGTAGTTTGTTAAATATCGGTTAGTATATGTAAGGGTATGTGCAAAAATTTCATCTTATTATTTTATTTAAAAGATTTTCTCCAGTGATGGTGTAAGGAAGATCCTACCAGAACACAGAGTCATTCATTTATTCAATAACTTGTATCAGGTTCTTCTTCTGCTTGGCATTGTCCTCAGTGCTTCTCAGGTTGTTCTAGGCCTGAAGTATGAGCTCTGACATCTCCTCAGAGTCCCTTTCTTTCCACTTTGTTTATGAACCAGCATGCCTCTGTGCCCAGGCATCAGAATGGGGGGGGGCAGTGTAGGCTGTCAATAAAGTACATGTGACTGTTCCCTCAGCTGGTAAAGCAGCACTCACTACAGAAATCAGGCATGATTCCCCCTGTTCTTCCTCTGTGCTCCCTACTCCGGAGGCTTGCTTCCTAGTATCTAGATGATGGGTGATGGTGGGCTCTTCTTTACCCCTTCTATTTCTAAATTCTAAACCGTCTTGGCATATGTAATGTCCCCCACTTTGGGGACAATTGAGGTGAGATTCCTCCTTCCTCAAGACACTAGCCAGCATCCCTAACGAATTTCACATCACTGGCAAGGAAACTCTTTGGTGAGAGAGTAGCTCATATGTCTCTTTCTTCGGGCATGAGGTGCAATGGGCCAAAGTACAAAAGTGCCAGTGGGCACTTGGGAGTGGAGAAGTCATGGAGGTACTCAAGGGAAACGGATTTCTGAAATGCGAATTTTCTTCTGTGTCCTGTGTCCTCCCTAATTGCAGGCACCCATTCATTTCACTGTATGATACAATTGGGGATGATTTAACCCAATGGAAGATAAATTGATTCAATATTCACTACCTCATAATGTAAGGATAAAATGGAGTGTGGAGATATAAATAATTGATTTATCAAACCGTACCGATACCTATTTACAACATTCTTATCGAGTTCAGATGTTCCAAATACACATATACAAAAGAAGCATCTGTGACAGGATGATTTTTAAACACCATTATTTGGCTAATGATTCTCCTCCATCTTTTGGAGACTATGCTATATCTTTTTAAATTATTTTGCAATTAAATTGTAATAGTATCTAAAACTTCTATTCCAAAGGTCAAATTAGAAAGCGTTCATCCTCAAAGGCTCTAAGAAAGAAGTCAGTAGAATGCCAACCCTTAAATGGAAAAACCATTAAGCTCAGTGTCCAAAGGTCTTTTGTTAGAACCATCCATCCGTCCAGCTGGCAGGGAAGCCTTTCCCGAACTCCCAGGGCCAGCAGGAGAACAGAACCACTGTAGTTGCTTAAGAAATGACAAAAAAACTTTCCCCTTTTTTAAAAGCATAAAACTCTTAGAGACATAGGTCTTTACAAAGTTCAGCGTATCAGTTTTCTTAGAGACATGACAAGAAAGGGGAAAAAAGTGTTCTGATTCTGTCTGTCCGCCACGTATATTTATCTCTTTATGCCTTTAAGATTGTCCTCAATGTATAATCAGGTAGATCTTCACTGTGTGTGATGTTGTGTCCATCTAGTCTTAATTATACTGACACAGGATCCCTAGGAATTTGCCTGACCATTTGAAGGAAGTCTCTCGAACCAGACTGTGTAGGATCCAAGTTTGACTCCTTTTAATAACTGTGTGCTTCTGGGCAGGTCTCTTACTCTGAATATTTCTGCATCTGTGAAATAATAATAAGGATAATAATAACAACAACTAATCCATGGGGCAGTTGCAAGGATTAAAGATATGACCCGTGTGAAATGTGGAGTGGTGTGTAGTTATTATTATTGTACCGTCATCACTTTAAATTGACATACCTGAAAGATCTTAGCTCTGACCTGGTTACCCAGGTAGATGCAACTCCGAAGTTTCCTTCTGATACAAAACAGAGGGATCCCAAAGAACAGTGCAGAGAGGTAAAGGGGAAAAGAAACTAACTCAGAGAGACTTGGAAAGGTATATATCTGGTTGCAAGATGAAGAGTGAATTTTTCACTTTGAACCCAACCTGTTATCCTGGCTCCATCAGACTAGGGAAGTGTGTATGGTTTCAGCCGTTTGGTAGGGTTTACAGGTGAGGTAGCTTTTTTATTTCCAAAGGTGGATTTGATAACAATGGTGAATGTAATAATAGCGGCAGCTGCCGTTTAGCGTTTAGCATTCACCAGACGCCAGGTTACACAGTTTATGGACATAATATCACTTTATATGTAGGGGGAAAAAAATCATCATCTCTTTTAAACACGAGAAAGCCAAGGTTAAGATGAAAGAAGGGCAAAGTTAGAATTTGAACCTGAGTTTAGGAGATTCTTATCTTTTAAATGCTGCCGTTTTGCTGCGTCCCTCTTTGGTATTCCGGGCCATCTAAAGGGATTCGTTGTGGCTGAGTGAGCTAAAAAGCGTGGCATCGAGCCACGATAGATCTGGAGAGATCAGCTGTGCCAGCTCAGTGCCTCCATCAGGTGTATGACCCAGACATCTAGGACAGGTACTTGCTGCTTTTCTTCCGAAAGATCTTCAGGGATAGTCACTTCACAACATCCCCAGAGGGCAGAGGAGCAGAGCTGGGCAAGCATGGCAGAGTAAGGGCCTAAGTGGGCAGATATGCTCCATGTAACCCGGGCCCCCAGCTTACAAGCTTACTGGGAGGTGTTCTGCTTGAGAACTTTCTGTTTAACGTGGCAGGCAAACCAGCCTCCAAGTCTTAAGTGCAGGAAGATCACTTTGCTTTCTGTGAGTACTGTATGGATTTATCCAATGCCTTCCACTGTAGCAGAGTTTGATATTTGTCACAGACCTGTCTACCTTCCCAAAAAGCAGTTCAGAGGATGGCCAATGAGTTGTCTTTTCCTGCCACCTGTAACTCCTACATTTTCTTGACTTCCTTCCCTTCCAGAGAAAGTGATCTTATCTTTGATGTAAATTCTATACATGAAATAGATAAATACTTAATGATAATCAGCGTCTGCCAGCATCAGTTTGCAGAAGTTACAGGTATTATTGCTCTTGTTTAATTATAAAATTCAAGTGAGATTGGATTTAGTTGCTTAATATTCGTCTTCCCTGCTAGGCTGTAAACTCCACGTCAGCAGAGTGATCATGAGCACAGGGTCCTAATCATATTATGTATTGAATAACGAAGGGAAAAAAGGAAGGTCAAGGGTGGAGTCCCTACAGGCTCCCTGTTTCAACAAGGATGAGTCATTTAACTGCTCTGAGATTAGTGTTAAAATGAGTTTTGTAACACAACTGACAGGATTATTGTAAGGAGTTATGCACATGGTAGTAAAATGGGGTTGTTATTTATTCTTATAATTTTCGTCATTTAATTCAGAAATAACTTTTTTAAAGAGAAGGGAACTGAAAACCTGTATATATCTGTGACTCTTTACCCAAGTTCAAAACGCAGAGGAATGCCCACCTGGTGTATTTCCCTGAAGCTGCTGTAACACGTTAGCACAAATTGGGTGGTTTAAAACAGTAGAGGGCTTCCCTGGTGGCATAGTGGTTGAGAGTCCGCCTGCCGATGCAGGGGACACGGGTTCGTGCCCCGGTCCAGGAAGATCCCACATGCCGCGGAGTGGCTGGGCCCGTGAGCCATGGCCGCTGAGCCTGCGCGTCTGGAGCCTGTGCTCTGCAACGGGAGAGGCCACAACAGTGAGAGGCCCGCGTACCGCAGGGAAAAAAAAAAAAAAGTAGAAATGTGTTCTCTCCCAGTTCTGGTGCCTGGAAGTCCCAAGCGTGGTACAAATGTACTCGCTCTGGCAGCTCTAGGGGAGAATCTGTTCCTTGCTTCTTCCAGCCCCCGGTGGCTGCCCTGTCCTCCCCCTGCTTGTGGCCATATCACGCCTTCCTCTTCACATAGCCTTCTCTTCTGCGTGTCTGTCTTATCTCCCTCCTTCGCTCTTATTAAAGATACTTGCCAGTTAAGTCCTACCCAGGTAATCCAGGATAATCCTCTCATCTGGAGATCCTTAATGACATCTGCGAAGACTTTTCCCAGATAGTCACATTCACAGATTCTGGGGCTTAGGATGCGGACATACCCTTTTTTTGGAGCATCATGCAGCCCGCTCTACCTGGTCTCCATAAATGTAGATGATCCCTACGCTCTTACAGTATGGATGCTAACTGGACATTTTTTGCAGTGAGGAATGTTAGACCACTGGAATCAAACAATAGAAATTTCTACTACCTGACTACTTTGGTGATCATGGCTGTTTACAATCTTTATTTCAGAGATAGGTCATCTGAGGATCCGCAATCCTGGCTAAAAAAAAGTAACATTAATTTGCGTGAATATTAAAATTGCTCTGAGTTTTGAGTGAGATGGTTTTAAAATATCTAAAACCAATTGATACATGCATCTTTTAGCTTGCAACTGAATATGTACTAATTCTGGCTGTGAGCTTCCTAAGCAAAAATTCTAGAGAGCCAGCTGAAGTAACAAATGCACTCGGATTTGGGTAGCATTATTCAGCTAAATGTGGAAGTCCTTCACGAGGAATCAGCTACAGAAACCGTCTTGCTAAGAGACACCTGTCACATCCAATTCCATTCACTTACCACTCACTTCTAATATTAAAGGGTGTTTTGTTTTAACTCCATATCTTCCATCCCCAGAGACAGGGAGAGAGAGAGAAACCCTTAGTTTAGGTTCTTTGTTTTAAAATGAGTGTAATAACAATAAATCCCACAAAATTAATATAGAGGTGTATATAGGGGTGTATGTATACTGTGCATTTTTATAACATAGATTCTGAAATGCCAGTGTTCACGGGAACATTCCCCTGGTGAATAAAGATTTGCAAAGCAGAGAGTAGCCTTCATAAAGGATAGGGACATCTCTGTCACACCACCAACGACCTGAGACGTGGAACCTCCTTGGGGAAGTATTCTTGTTTTCATTATGGTTACCGAGGAGCAGTAAGTGCAGTTGCTGAATTATTTCCACATTATGGGCAATGAAACGAAGAAAGCTAACCTTGTATAAAATGCTGTAAACAGGATGCCAGAGTTCAAATGAAAAAAGCTTCACAATTAGTTTCATCCTAAATGGAAATAGGTGTATTTGCTGGAAACAGAGGTCATGCATTTCACTCTCAGCTCCTAACATATTTCTGCTTATTTCTTCATAGCTTTGAGAAGGCTGGTTATTCATCTTACCTATCCAGCAAGTCCACTAATTTCTCTTATTAACCTATGAAATCTTGTCAGAAAAGGTTCAAGAGCAAGTTTTGTCCTTGCTCATAAGTTTTTCTGCCTCTAGCTTGTTCCCATAACCATTTGGCTTATTTCCATCTATAATGTAAAAAAGGGATTTGGGGCTTTACTTTGGGATTTGGGGCCCTTAATTATTGGTAATTACCTTCATGAAATATGGGATGGTATAGTTTAACCAAATATAGTTGCAGTTATTGAGAACCTAAATGATTTTTCTTTTCAGTTCTTGATCACTGCTATTTAAGGGACTTTTAAAAAGTATTATTTCTTATCTACAGTTCCCAAGAATGATATACTTGTTCCAACTCTCAAATTTCCAGACCTTTGTGATAACCTCGTTTGTGGCTACCAGTATGGCATTGCCTCATTCCATGCAGCATAGGAAAACATAACAGGGAAAAAGGTAACCACTTCTTGCCGTGATCACAGTTACTGAATATACAAGAAGGAGAGAACAGCAAAGTCATGAGCTCCAGGTTCTGGGAAGTTGAATGGACTCAAATAACAATCAGGTAACCCACTCGTATGTATGAGTCACGAAGAAGACTCATACATTTCTGAGACTTATTCATATCTAAGAAGAATGACCAACTGCTGCCTCCCACTTTTCTGGTAGGCTCTGACTAGTTGGGAATACCAAATAAAGATGTGCACTGCCACACATCTTGTTGTCAATTTATGACACAAAGTTTACAGCATAGGAAAATTTAGCATGTTTCATATCTGCCATGCTTTCAGATATATTCTTCTGTCCATTCACCTCTTTTAATATTTTGGGACAAATAATGAAAAACATGTCTCATGTTTTACAGATTCTGATCCTAAAAGTTGATTATATCATCACAGAAATATTTCAGCCAATGCAAATAATGTCTGGTACTGTAGCCATTAGTGAAAACTTAGCGTGATGCTCCACTGTAGCTGTTCTCGATGTATGCTTCGGAGGACACTACTTCAGGAGAGATCAGCAATGAACAGTTCATAGGTTTGTTTTCTGCAGGACTTCTGAGAGTTTTTGATGCTGTAATGTGCGTTGTATATCCCCAGGAAGGAGATACAGGAAGTAGTAAATCCCAGACTCATTTGATGATAAATCCCCTTTTTGTTCAGAGAAAAATCATTGTTCTCAGAAATGAACTTTAATAATAATGCAAGAAACATTGGCATTGTACAATATTGTGGAATGGAAAAGCAGGAGAAATGTCAACTTGGGTTCTGATCCCAGCTCTGTGACAAACAGGGCACTCAAAGCAAGTCACGTGACAGCTCTCAGCCTCAGCTTCCTTTGGGAGTGGAGATAAATGATCTCTTGAGTCCTTTGAAAATCTGGAATGCTGTAATTCTCTGTTCAAGGTTAAGTAGATTCCCATGTGATACCCACATTTCCATTTTGCAAGTATGATGATCTGCTGGTGTCAGAAAGAATCATCAAATCCACTGGTATAGTTAAATGATTTACATGAAAAGGGTTAATATTTTGAAAGTATCGTAGTCAAGGACAGATAATCCCAATTAGGCAGGTTAAATATCAAAATTGGAACTAGCAGGCAGACACTTTAACCTTACACTCAAATAAACAGCTAGAAAAGATTTGGGTGCAACACAAGATTTTGGGGATAGTGAGTGGGTGAGGGGTGAAGGGCTCAGACATTTTCCTGATGGCATTAGTTCAGTCATCCACCCCCTCCCCTCTCTCTGGTGCAAAGGTCTGGTGCAAAGGTCGTCACATGTGTCCTTTGTTTTCCCATTCTCAAGAATGGAGTGCAACTTGTATAATTGGAATTTGGTGGGACCTCGGTACCTTTTCTCCCCACAACTCAGGGGACAATCCCGTCGGGGAGGGGACCCCTATTATATATTCTATTAAATAGGTATGAAACATCTCCTAGTACTCGTAACAGTCTTATTTTTGAGTAATAGAAAGGTATCTTTTGATTCAAATTTGTGGGTTTTTTATTGTTTTTTTTTTTTTTTTTTGCTGTGTTGGGTCTTCGTTTCTGTGCGAGGGCTTTCTCTAGTTGTGGCAAGAGGGGGCCACTCTTCATCGTGGTGCGCGGGCCTCTCACTATCGTGGCCTCTCCTATTGCAGAGCACAGGCTCCAGACGCGCAGGCTCAGTCATTGTGGCTCACGGGCCTAGTTGCTCCGCAGCATGTGGGATCCTCCCAGACCAGGGCTCGAACCCGTGTCCCCTGCATTAGCAGGCAGATTCTCAACCACTGCGCCACCAGGGAAGCCCTCAAATTTGTGTTTTTATCCAAAAAAATATGTATGATCAATGCAAAAACTAATCAGATTTATGTAAAATTTGATTGTGGGCAAAGTAATCTTTTCATTACACCTAATTCTTATGTGTTCATTACTGTAGAGAAGTTAGACAACTCTATCAGAATTCTGAAAATTACTTTTCTTATCCTTTCATTAATCACAGAAACAGCTGGAGGAAACAACAGAATGTTTTGTTCTCAGTATAGAACTGTTGTTTAGTGGTTTCTTGAGGCTTTGAGGCAGGGAGTTAAGTTTGTGTTTGTTCTCTTCTTTTAAAGTAAATCCAAGTGCATTTCAATTTCATTATGTACTTGGTTTTGGACAAAAAAATAGGGACTTAAGCTACATCATAAGGTGAACAAATTGAACTACCTCCCTTCTTCCTTGTAGTTCTTAACTAAAATAATTATTAGGAGATGTCACTTTTAGAATTATATCTGAAGGTTTTCAAGAAACCAAAATGTGGAAAGTTGAAGAACTCATCAGCATGGCTGGCATGAATTTGAGTTTTCTTAAAGCCAGTCAAGCAGAATTTTTTGGCCTCCCCTGATCTAAAAATACCACTTGATTAAGTTCACTTTTCAATATCCGTTTTAATTCCATAGTATGGTTTTTAATGCGCCTTTACTTCTCTGAGGAAAAAAATGGAAATGAAAAGCTGGAATCTAAAAATAAAATCTGTACTTAATACACAAGCTAAATATACCCCCAAGTTTTCTCGTTGCTACATTAATTCAATGAAATCTAATTTAGGCTGGTACCAGTGTTCCGAATAAAGATGAATAAGTCTTACCAGTTCGCATTGTGTTTCAGCTTCTTTCTTTAAGACTTATCAGAAGAAATGTTAATTGCTTAAGTCCTTATATAAGACGGTGTGTTCTTTAAAGTTCTCTGGAAGAGATTAAATGAAGGAGGGCAAATACCTTTGTATTTATTTTTAGCTTCATCCTATTCTATTGCTGTACCCCCAAAGTGTTCGTCCTTAAGTTAAGAGTTCAGACCATTCCATAAGTTGAGTTAACTTTCCAAAATCCTGATAACTATCATGTTGCTCACGACATCACCCCTACTGCACACTCAAATTCCTGCTCTATCCATTGTTGTTTGTAAGAATGTTTCTCAAATTGGTGAACTCCGGTTCTACAGGATGTTAATAGAGGCACTTCCAAAGTGTACAGACTCAAATAAATGTAGGAAATAATCGATTTAATAAAGTTAAGCAAATCCCTTTACTGTGGATTTTTCCTGCACCGTGAACGGTAAATCTCTAAGAGATCAATATAATTTTTTACCTTTTGCAACTAACCACAAAACATTTTTAAACCATCTCTATTTTATTAGATTACTCTGTGGGAAACAAAATACGATTCCATGGTGGTAACAATGTCTACACTATGACCCTTACCTACCTTTCTAGCATCATTCCTCTTATTTTTGTGCAGACACCTGTCATTCCATGACCATACTACATATATTTAATGCCTTTTGATCTTTGTGCAAGCTGTCCTTTACTCCGTCATTCTCTTTTTTTTTCTCCTCTTGAAATCTTAATTTTTTTCCAGGTCAAGACTGAATGTTATATACCGTGGTGTTATATTTTTTTCCTGAAAGAAAAATAATTTGCTTTCTCCTTTGTGATCCCATAGCACTTTGTTTACACATCTGCTAAAGCTCTTGCCATTGTCTTTTTTGCGGTACGCAGGCCTCTCACTGCTGTGGCCTCTCCCGTTGCGGAGCACAGTCTCCGGACGCACAGGCTCAGCGGCCATGGCTCACGGGCCCAGCCGCTCCGCGGCCCGTGGGATCCTCCCGAACTGGGGCACGAACCCGTGTCCCCTGCATCGGCAGGCGGACTCTCAACCACTGCGCCACCAGGGAAGCCCCTCATTGTCTGTTTTGAACCAGGTAATTGTCCACATTTCCTTACAAGATGAGGGACTCTTTAGGGGTAGTGGCTTTATCTTAATTGATCTTTACATCTTTCATTTCTTAGCACTCGGCCCAGGAGGTAATAGGCAGTCATTCTGGTTGAACAGAATTGAGTTGAATAACCACAAAACCATAAGTCAAACCATGTCACTCTTCTCAGACACCTGCTGTGGCTTCCACTTTGGCTCAGAATAGGAGCCAAGGACCTTCCAGGGGTCTCTACACGGTCACCCCCGTATATCCGTGACTCCATCTCCCAGCTGCTCCCTCTCTCACTCATTACACTCCAGCCAGGCTGGCTTCCTGATGTCCCTAAAACATGCTTAGTATCCTTACTTTCAGAGCCTTTTCTTCTACCTGGAATGATTTCCCCTAAATAACTACCTGATTAAATCCCTCAACTCCTTTAAATATCAGAATTGGAGCTCTTTCTTCTAATGTCCTCATCTTGCTCAGACCCACCCTGAGCGCATTATAAATTACAGCTCTCTCCATCCTCCCAGTTCTCCCAGTCCCTCTTACCCTGTTCTGGTTTTCTGTTTTCTTTTTCCCACTGCTTCACTACTTTCTAACCCACTACGTAATTTAAATTTTATCATGTTTATTATCATCCAGCCTCACCTGGCTAGATGTAGGTTCCACAAGCGCAGGGATATTTGTCTGATTTCTTCATTGCTGTGTCCCAAGCCCCTCGAGCAGGGATTGGCCTATATTAGGCACTGCATTAACATATGTTAAAAGAATAGAGCAAATGAACATGATTTTCATCCTGTTTTCTAGTACAGCAAGTGTGTGCTGTTGGTCACAATATGTTCATATGGAACTTAGTAAGATCAGGGTAGTTTCTGTTAGCTTTCGTTATTGAAAATTTGTTCTCTCCACTTCAGCTCTCTCAAGCTGTGAAGGTAGTAAAACATTACACCAATTAAAATATTCCAGTTAACAGTAATCGGGAAGAGCAATATTAATAACACAGCTGAACCAGATTGTTGAATCTTCATAGCCTAACATATCACTCTAGACACAGTGTGTTAGTTTCATCAGATCGTTTTTGTTCCCTCTGAAGAATTTTGGTAAAATAATGAAGTCTTCTTGGGGGGAGGAAAATAGAGCATTCAAAAAAAGTGGGTCCCTATTTGAAAATACCAGGTTTCTACTCTTTAATCCAACGCAACACTGCCTTTATCATCATCATAGTTAAGTGCAATATTTCATGGTGTGTCCACTCCATCAGAACACTGAGATAAGTTTTTGGAGCCTAACAAATGTGATATGTCACTCTTGCCCTCAAGGAGCTTGCAGTCTCCACTGAAAGTGTTTTGAATTCTAGTCTCAGATCATTTACTAATTTTTTCCAGCTTTACTGAGATGTAACTGACGTACGACATCATGTAAGTTTAAAGTGTACAACATGTTGATATGATCCACTTATATATTGCAAAATGTTTGCCAGCATATGGTTCGCTAATACCTCTGTCACATCACTCATATCGCATAATTACATTTCTTTTTGTAGTGAGAACATTTAAGATCTGTCTTAAAAACTTTTAAGAGTATGATATAGTAATGTTAACTATAATCACCATGCTCTACATTAGATCCTCAGAACTTAGTCATCTTATAACTGGAAATTTGTATCCTTTGACCAACATCTATCTCCCCATTTCTCCCACCTCCCAGTCCCTGGTAAACCCCATTCTACTGTCTGTTTCTATGAATTTGGCTTTTTTAGATTCCACATATCAGTGATATTATACACAATTTGTCTTTCTCTGCCTGACCTATTTCACTTAGCATGATGCTCCAAGGTCCATCCACTTTGTCACAAATGTCAGGATTTCCTTTTTTCTCATAAATTGGATAATATTCTATTTTATATAAATATAATATACATATACATGTATATATGTGTATGTCTCACATCTTCTTTATCCATGCAGCTGTTGAAAGATACTTAAGAAATGAACATAGGACCTGAAAGAAATACCTGCACTTCCATGTTCACTGCTGCATTTGTTACAGTAGCCAGTATCTGGAAACGACTGTATCATTTCCTTATTAGAGGTTTAACTTTGAGCAACTCTATTAACTTTTCTGAATTTCAAATGTCTTCTTCTATACAGTGCAGTTAATACTTAATGCTGTCTCCTCCTACTTTAGAGAGATGTTTTAATGATCAAATGAGTTATTATAAGTAAAACTGTTGTTTTTTGTTTACTTGTTAAAAATAATTACTATACAAATTTATAGAGACGGAAGGTAGAATGGCAGTTGCCAGAAGCTGGTGGGAGGAGGAAGAGGAGGTTATTGTTTAATGGGTAGAGTTTCAGCTTAACAAGATGAAAAGAGCTCTGGAGAGAGACGGCGATGGTGGTTGCACAATACTATGAATGTATTTAGTACCACTGGACTGTATACTTGAAAATATTTAAGAAGGGAAGTTTTATGTTACATATATTTTACCATGATAAAAAAATTAGGAGAAAAAAATATGCATATCCCAAGCATCCTATGTTAAAGGACTATATTCATTTGCATATATGAGTTCAGGTGCCTTTCAGAATTAACGTGGTCCCAAATTCAAGAAAGCTCAACAAAAATAAAGCATTTTTTTAGAGTGCTATAAAAATATAAGGAAACATCATCATTGGTCCTGTTGCTGCTACTTTTATTATTACTACAACATCTAATAGTTTTAATGTTATGATTGTCATCATTGCTAAATTATTTCTATCATCATCATCGTCGTCGTCGTCTTCTTCATAATTATTATATTACCTGAAACATGGCCTAAGAGCATAAAATGTCTGGTATCACCCATGTCTAAACTCTGTGTAAGATACTAAGTATTTAACTATTACATTTATCGAGTACCTACAAAGTATCCAGCCTGCAGTCATTCATGGTCATTCATGGACAGGTGCAGAGCAGTAAAATACTGAGTCACCCTACACACCCTTTTCCTTCTGAGGTTGAACAAGATGACTCTTTGCCTTCTTGGTTCAGCTCTCATACTATAAACAGTGTTCTTTTTTTTTTTTTTAAACGTCTTTATTGGAATATAATTGCTTTACAATGGTGTGTTAGTTTCTGCTTTATAACAAAGTGAATCAGCTATACATATACATATATCCCCATATCTCTTCCCTCTTCCATCTCCCTCCCTCCCACCCTCCCTATCCCACCCCTCTAGGTGGTCACAAAGCACCCAGCTGATCTCCCTGTGCTATGCGGCTGCTTCCCACTAGCTATCGATTTTACATTTGGTAGTGTATATAAGTCCATACCACTCTCTCACTTCGTCCCAGCTTACCCTTCCCCCTCCCCATATCCTCAAGTCCGTTCTCTAGTAGGTCTGTGTCTTTATTCCCGTCTTGCCCCTAGGTTCTTCATGACCATTTTTTTTTTTTTTTAGATTCCATATATATGTGTTAGCATTTGTTTGTCTCTTTTTGACTTACTTCACTCTGTATGACAGACTCTAGGTCCATCCACTTCACTACAAGTAGCTCAATTCTGTTTCTTTTTATGGCTGAGTAATATTCCATTGTATACATGTGCCACATCTTCTTTATCCATTCATCTGTCAATGGACACTTAGGTTGCTTCCATGTCCTGGCTATTGTAAATAGTGCTGCAATGAACATTGTGGTACATGACTCTTTTTGAATTGTGGTTTTCTCAGGGTATATGCCCAGCAGTGGCATTGCTGGGTCGTATGGTAGTTCTATTTTTAGTTTTTTAAGGAACCTCCATACTGTTCTCCATCGTGCCTGTATCAATTTACACTCCTACCAACAGTGCAAGAGGGTTCCCTTTTCTCCACACCCTCTTCAGCATTTATTGTTTGTAGATTTTTTGATGATAGCCATTCCGACTGGTGTCAGGTGATACCTCATTGTAGTTTTGATTTGCATTTCTCTAATGATTAGTGATGTTGAGCATCCTTTCATATGTTTGTTGGCAATCTGTATATCTTCTTTGGAGAAATGTCTATTTAGGTCTTCTGCCCATTTTTGGATTGGGTTGTTTGTTTTTTTGATATTAAGCTGCATGAACTGCTTGTAAATTTTGGAAATTAATCCTTTGTCAGTTGCTTCATTTGCAAATATTTTCTCCCATTCTGAGGGTTGTGTTTTCATCTTGTTTATGGTTTCCTTTGCTGTGCAAAAGCTTTTGAGTTTTATTAGGTCCTATTTGTTTATTTTTATTTCCATGTCTTTAGGAGGTGGGTCAAAAAGGATCTTCCTGTGATTTATGTCAAAGAGTGTTCTTCCTATGTTTTCCTCTAAGAGTTTTATAGTGTCTGGTCTTACATTTAGGTCTCTAATCCATTTTGAGTTTATTATTTTGTATGGTGTTAGGGAGCATTCTAATTTCATTGTTTTACATGTAGCTGTCCAGTTTTCCCAGCACCACTTATTGAAGAGGCTGTCTTTTCTCCACTGTATATTCTTGCCTCCTTTATGAAAAATAAGGTGACCTTATGTGCGTGGGTTTATCTCTGGGCTTTCTATCCTGTTCCATTGATCTATATTTCTGTGTTTGTGCGAGTACCATGCTGTCTTGATTACTGGAGCTTTGTAGTATAGTCTGAATCAGGGAGCCTGATTCCTGCACCTCCATTTTTCTTTCTCAAGATTGCTTTGGCTATTCGGGGTCTTTTGTATTTCCATACAAATTGTACAATTTTTTGCTCTAGTTCTGTGAAAAATGCCATTGGTAGTTTGATAGGGATTGCATTGAATCTGTAGATTGCTTTGGGTAGTATAGTCATGTTCACAATGTTGATTCTTCCAATCCAAGAACATGGTAGGGCTTCCCTGGTGGCGCAGTGGTTGAGAGTCCACCTGCCGATGCAGGGGACGCGGGTTCATGCCCCGGTCTGGGAGGATCCCACATGCCGTGGAGCGGCTGAGCTCGCCTGCACGTCCGGAGCCTGTGCTCCGCAACGGGAGAGGCCATAACAGTGAGAGGCCCGTGTACCACACACACAAAAAAAAGAACATGGTATATCTCTCCATCTGTTTGTATCATCTTTCATTTCTTTCATCAGTGTCTTACAGTTTTCTGCATACAGGTCTTTTGTCCCTGTAGGTAGGTTTATTCCTAGCTATTTTATTCTTTTTGTTGCAGTGGTAAATGGGAGTGTTTCCTTAACTTCTCTTTCAGATTTTTCATCATTAGTGTATAGGAATGCAAGAGATTTCTGTGCATGAATTAAACAGTGTTCTTTTTGCAGTCTTTTTAGTGCCTTTTTTTTTTTTTGCGTTTTTATGCTCTTTGTTGGTAATTTTGCTGTTTAAAATAGCCCAAAGTGTAGTACTTTAGTACTGTCTAGTGTTCCTAAGCTAGAGAAGGCCGTGCTGTGCCTTACAGAGAAAATACTTGTGTTAGGTAAGCTTTATTCAGGCATAAGTTACAGTGCTGTTGGCATTGAGTTAATGTTAGTGAATCAACATTATATACTTAAAAGGTGTATTTAAATATAAACACACATAATACAAGGTTACGTGTTGATTGGTGGAGGAAAACGTTATGAGCAGAGACTCACAGAAACCTAACCCTGTAATTCCCTTCAGAACAACAGTACAGTTTTCACTAAATAAGTGTTTGCAGCAATTTTATAGGACATAATTCCATCAGTGCTGAGAACTGCCTGTTGATACCTGATAGTGTTGTGCTGTGATTGAGTACAAGAACTTAAATGAGAATAACAAAACTTTAGTCTTTTTAGAAAACAAAATAGCAGAGAATATCCTTATGACTTCGGGATAAGGAAGAGAATCTTAGGTAAGAAACTAAGAATGTTAGCCTTAAAGCAAAGATTGATGCACTCAGAAGACTTCCATTCATCAAAAAATACTAGAAAGAGAGTGGGGAAGAAAGTCATATACGAGGAGAAGATAATTATAAAAATATAACTGACAAACAGAAGATCCTAAATATGTAAAGAACATCAATGAATTAGTAAGAATAAATGCAAGTCCACTAGATGACTAGGTAAAAGACATGAACTGGCATTTTAAGAATGATATAATGTGTGTGGCCCATAAACATGAAAAAAAAAAACAGCTTTATTAGTAACTGAAGAAATGCAAATTAGAAATCATGGACTGCCATTTATATACCAGATTGACAAAAATTCAAAATAAAGAAAAACATCAGATTATCTGGAATCAGACAAGCCTGGGTTAGAATGCTGGCATTATTATTTACTATCAGTGTGAACCTGAACAAATGATTTCACTTTCTTTGCCTCCATTTCCTCATAGATAAAAGGGAATAAATGGTACCTATTTCATGGTATTGTTGAGAAGATTAAATGAGTTAATACCTGAAAAGTGCTTAAAATAGTACCTGGTACATAGTAAGCACTCAATAAATCTTAGCTGTCATTACTATTATTATTACTGCAACCCAGAGCCACCCCTGAATTAGTACCAAACTTCCAACTGAGCAAGAAGGTTGTGAGCATTGCATCATCACTTAAGTCCCAGGATGCCTCAGCAGTGATCTGTAATACCTTCACTAGATCACCCAACTACACACATGCACACATTTAAAAGTGGGTCTGTCACTTGCTGTGCTGTGTAGCATCCTTATACACAGATGTAGGCTTCGTCTACAATGTTTAAAGAAGTCTGTGGAAATCCAAGTGCCACAGTGAGGTTGTAAAGTTGCTGTAGAGTGTCTTGTGACAGTGGGGATTGTGCTGCAATATTCTCAAAACTCTAGCCTTAAAGTTGTGAGGCAGAGATGTTGAGCTGGAAAATGACCTCAGGAGTGATGTTGTGAAGATGGAAAGATGGCACGTCAGTGCTCTGAAGATATGACTAGAGCTGCATATGAGCTTGTCTCCTGTGAAAACCAGTAGTCTCAATGGTTGACAGAGTCTAGGTTTGATGGGTTTGAGCGACTGACCTGGACATACTTGATGCTACGGTTCTCATAAGAATCCAGTCACACCTTGAGTAGGAGTGAGGCAGTGCCCTGTGCCGTCTGTGTGCTTTGATCTGTAGGAGAGAAAGTGGGGAGAATGAGCAGGGCTGAGAGAGAGATGGAGAGGAAACAGGTCCTGGGTACTGACTTAAATTAAAATCCATATCCAAGATCCATATACTTGGGTCCATCATTTGTGCAGCTGAAATGCTGACTGGATGAATCACCCCAGCAAAAAGTACTTCTTATCAACTCCCATAGTGCTTTCTCTCTACAGCACTACAGCATTGACTACTTCCTTTGTACCTTGCAGTAGAGTTCTTTATGTGCCTATCTGATCGAAATTGGAAACCTCTTGAGGTCAGGCATCATGTTCGACTTACCCTAATATTCTCCACAGCATCCACCACACATGGTACCATAAATTATATTGATGGAGAGAAGGGAAGAAGGGAGGGGGGCAAGGGAGGGAGTTCAGATTGAAGAAAGGATGCTGTTATGGACTGAATGTTTGCGTCTCCCCCAAAATTCATATGTTGAAATTCTAACCGTCACCCCCTGGCAAAGTGCTTTTATAAAGAGGTGGAGCCTTTGGGAGGTAATTAGGTCATGAGGGTGGCGCCCTCTTGAATGGGTCAGTTCTCTTATGAGAAGAGACACGAAGAGTTTCCTCTCTCTTCGCTTTCTACCATGTGAGGACACAGTGAGAACACGGCCATCTGCAAACCTATAAGCAATTCCTCACTAGACACAAGGTCTTCCAGCACCTTCATCTTGGACTTCTCAGTCTTAAGAACTGTGAGAAATACCTGTCTGTTGTATAAGACACCCCATCTATGGCATATGTGTTATAGCAGCCCGAACAGACTAAGACAGACAGTAAGATCTTCCCACCTCTGAAATTCTCTAGCTTTGTAGCATTTCTGAGGCAGAAAACAGTAACTGTGTCTAAAGCAGAGCATAAGTTATCACAATACTGGTTTGGTAATTGTCTTCCCTTAGGAAATCAGTGTATATTTTAGTATGCCTGCTCAGTTGTTTCTCCCACTTCCTCAGTTACCAAGAAGTTAGCACTCTTTGAAACTTTTAGATGGAAGATGAAAATACTTATTTATTAGTTTCCTCAGGTGTTACCTGAACTAAGGAGACTTCAACTTCAGTTATAAATAAGAAAGTACAAGACTAAATCAGGACGGCTGTGTCGCTTGACACTACTTTTTGCCCTTCTCTGCAGCCTCCGTGGGGGCCAGGAGCTGAGTCGGCAGAGGGAGGGTGATTTATTTCTCCACATTTGGATGTGGGATGGAAAGTAGCAAGATCCTACTTTTATATTATCTTCCTCTTTTATAGTTTTTATGCCAGTTCCCAATCCTGTTTCCCTAACTTATTTTTTATAGCACTTGTCACCCTCAAAGATGCTATGCATGATTTATTTATTTTGTTTATGGTCCTTTCACCCACTTAACCTTCTTTAAGGGAAGAGATCTGTTTTGTTTTATTTTTCAATGGTGTAACCCCAGTGCCTAAAACAGTGGCTGGCATATGATAGATGCCCATTGGAGGCCTATTGTAGGTATTGAATGAATCTGTATTGATTCTCAGGGTGTATTTAAAAGCAAGGTGCTTGAGTGATGACATTTCCAAAAACTGGCAGTGTTACCACAGTGCAGCATTATCTCTGATTTCTTCTGTGAAGGGAACGGTGAAACAGCCCCCATAGCAAAGTCTAAATAGATGATGAATAAACACATGGCTTGCATGTATATTTGATGATGGTTTTATTTTCAAAACTGTAATTAAATGAGATAAAAATATATGGTTGGAGTTGCCGAAGCAACTTAAATTCAACATAAATAACAGCTGCTCTTCATCTGGGGATTTCATCCATATACAGCATTTTTTATGCCCTTAAAAAATTTTAACCAGTATACAGCTAATTCAGCATCCAGTGTCCCAAGAAATGTTTTATACTCAGAGAAGGGGAAGGAAAAGAGAAAAGAAATAGCCCTCTATGAGCCAGTGGTTAAACAAACCTGTTACTTCCAAAAGCTTTGATTTCCCCCAAATAGCTGTATGGCAGAACATGTCCAATTTCTTAGGAGCAATGAATTTAAGCATGACTGGCATTTTTCGTTATGAGTCATCAATCCCTATTTTATTAGTTCAGAAATCCACAACTGAGTACATAGTGAGGAGTCTTCTACTTGCTTTTAAAGCAAAACTTCTGCAGAGCATTGGTGTCAGGAAATACTAGTAAAGTTTGCCTCTCCCTTTAAAGTTAACCATCAGAGTAATTTCCTCCCAAGCTGCTTGGGGAAAATGCCTACTTTTATGGATAGAATTAAGAGCCAGTTTAACTATACGAACATCTACCTAATTTTATTTATGATCAAGGAGTGAGAAATTGCCCCTCTTCCTTCAGAGATTGTATCCACTGCCATTAAGTGTTAGGCAAATTCGGTAGCCATCTCGTTACTCAGGCTTGTACCCCTGAAAGCTTAACAAAAGAAAAGAAATGGACTGAAAAAGTCAGATATGAAGCAATTTCTCTTCACTTTAAAGCAAGGTTTTTCATGACCAATCGTTTGGCTGGTAGAGTTGTGGTCTTTGGGTTTTTATCATGATCTGTGGCCCATATATCTCCATCCAGTAATACATCCCCAAAGTTTTTTCCTGTAGATTAGCAGCTTTACAATGTCCTCTTGATGCAGTGCCTTTTCAGCATTTCTTCAGGGAATATTTATTCTAATGTTACTTGAATACATCTGACTTGCCCACTAGGGTTGCCCGTTTCTTAGGAAGACTTGGGCAAGGAATTACAACTTTCTAATTTTAATTTTCAGAGGGGAGAAAAAAAAGCCTATGAAGTAAAAGTTCAAAATGAAGATTCACATTTCTTTCCATCAAAACTGTAATGACCATAAGTCTATCAAGTTGTACAACTCTTACACTAGGTGAAGAACAGATAATTGTAGGATATTTCCCTGACTAGCTGATAACAGCCCTGATTACAAAGAGCAACAAGCCTGTGCAATTTGCATGATGTCCTTTCATGTTTTCTTCATCTCAAGTGTTCCCTGGGGCAGGTGTCAGTGGGTGAGAGAGTGTTTCTTTTGCCAAGCGATGCGTTTGTGTCATATGCTGCTTGCATTCCAATCTTAGTGTGCCTCTAAGCTTTCATTTTAAATTTCATTTTAAGGCACCGTAGGTGGTTCGGTGCAGTTGATTAAAGACCTTTTCTTAAAGTTATCTTTTAGAGCATCCCTGGTCATTGAGCACACAAAGGTCCATCGTAGCCAAGATGCTGGAAGACAGTGTGTCATATGGACAAATATTACAAGAAGGTTCACCCTACTCCAGCAAGTCTCCTGACCACCACCTCAGTGTGTGAAGCAGGAAAGGGAATAGTGCTCAGCAAATAGTAACTAAGCACATGATATGTGTTAGACATGTTTTGGGCACTGTGCTATATATAGCCTGATAAAGACTGAAAAGATTCCTGCCTCTATTGAGCCTTCATTTTGGGGTGGGGCGGGGGGGAAGGAACAGTAAACCAAATATCATATAAATGAACAAAGTAATCGCAGATGTTGGTGATGATCTCTATGAAAGACATAATAAAGAGGTGATGTGGTAGAGAGTAACCGGAGCTGCGTGGTGGGCTACTTCAGATTAAAAACTCAGCGAAGGCTACTCTGAGGAGGTGACATTTGAATTGAATCCCGAAGAATGAGCGTGATAAGCTAAAAGATGCGTAAAGAGCATTCCAAGCAAAGAGAACAGCAAGTTCAAAGGTCCTGAAACAGGATTAGCCTTAAGGTGTTTGAAGAACAGAAAGCAAAACATGGTTGTTACAGTATAAATAAGTAAGGGGGAACCTAACAGGCGATGAGACTGGGGACCTGGGCAAGGATCAGATCCCTAAGGGCTATTGTAAAGCTCAGCAAAGAGTCCATATTTTGTTCTAAAATTTTCTAGGCCAAATGGTTTTCTGAAACTTTTGTTTCTCTTTGTGTTATGTAAGTATGAAACCAAAGATAGAGAATGCATATGCCTAACCATTAACACTCCTGAGTTAGGATGGTACGCAAAAGGAGATGTGCTCCTGTAGAGAAAATTGCTGGTAATAATAGCTTGTGTTTTAGGGCACCTGTCTCCAAAGGAGAACAACAGTAGTTATGATGCCAGATTGTACTAATCACAGTAACCTCATGAGTCTGGTAGGTGCACACTTTTATGGAACACGCAGGGAAACTCAAACATCTGAAACTGGGTTGTTCTTTGGCTTCTTAAATAGCATGAAGGTCTAGGTAAAATAGAGTATGTCAAAGCAACGAGGAAAGAAAAAATCTGAAATCAGAAATAAAAATAGCTATCAGGAAAGTCGTACACTTACAGGGAAAAGGGCAGCAAAGCAGCCTTTATTTTCTTGTAAAGTCAAGAAAATAATAGCAGAGGGGTAAAAAATTATGAGTCTCAAATAGTCAACCAGAATATCAACATGTGTTGTTTCATTCCTGGTATCTAATTCAGTATAGAATAGAGGCTAAATACATGGACTTGTGGGTCAAAGAAGAGCTGGGGTCTAATCCACACTCTTCCTTATACTAGGACTGTGATCTCGGGTATGGATTGTTTTAATTTCTATAAAGTGGAATCAGTAATAATACTTACATCATAGAGTTGTTGTGAGGATTTAATGAATGAATGCATGGAAAGTGAGAAATTGTGTTCTTTACATAAGTTAGTTGAAACTGGCCTTACATTTCTCCCAAAGAGTTAATATTTACAAAAGTGATTAAATTTCAAAATCAGCCCACAGAAGCCTCCTTAACAGGTAGCATTCATTATGCTCTTTTCAGGTCTTTCCTAGGTTTTGTTACTGGAAAGAAAAAGTGATGTAGAAATGTGGTGCAGGAAGAGAAAGAGGAGAGTAACCTCTTGCTAAATGCAGAATTGCTGACCCCAGACAAATTTGTCTTTGGCAATCTGCACACACCTTTCTCACCCTATATGTATTTTTTCTTTTTCCTTTTCAGCTCTTCTACAAAAAAATAAGGTAAAAAATTTTGAGTGAGAAACTAGTATTGTTTATAGATAGTTTTGTTGGTACATAACTCTTTCAGTAAGAAACACCTGTGAAGAAAATCAAATTTAAGAGTATTTTTAAGTCATTATTCCTTTCTTGAGCTTTCTCAGCCCTACGTTGCCTTCCTTATTACTCCATAGATTACATTTTCTTTGTTTCTTTTTTGGCTAATCAAAACTCACATTCAAACAATCCATACTGCTCTTATTTATTTAAGAGGAAACAATCTCTTTGAATTAATTAATTCTTCACTGTAAGTGACTCATAGCAAGGTAATGCATTTGCAGCCATATGTGGGTTTAAAATGGCATTTCTATAATTCCAAAGTAATCCCTAAATTATAGACTTTCATCTGATATGACTAAATAGGTTGAGGAAAAATTCAGACAGAGGGAAAACATTGTGAGGGTCAGAATCAGCACCTGGGAGAGCTCCCATGAGTTCTTCCTTTTTCCCTTTGAAACAAGTGCTCTAAGGATTTTCGTAGGGATGTCGATAGCAGTAGTATTAGGCTATGAAAGAAGAAGGTCATAAACAATTTCTATAACTGAGTCATTTGTAAAGTGTGTGTACATTAATTTAGGAATACTGATAAGGTCCTTTGTTATCTATACAAAGATCTCCAGGAAAGAGATTGGCTTTTCTTTTCAAAGTCAAACCACTACCTAGAATCAGATTTTGATCCCTTACTTTAAACTGCCAACAAATTGGGATATTTAATGTCAGATCTTGAGCATATCCATAGGTTTTTGATTGTTTTGTTTTACTTAGTTGTTGGAGAGATAAAATGGCTGACACCAATACTTGGAGGAAAAGAGGAACTCAAAAATTATTTGCTGAAGGTTGGCTAAACAAATGGAAAAATTAATGACATAGGAAAAGCAAGATACTGACAAACATATAATGTATATATATATATTTTTCCAGTTCTATTTATATTCATTCTGTTTTCATCTGGTATACAGTGTAAACTCCTCAAATTTTAAGTGCAACAAGTAAATTTATATAATCAGTAAATAATATGTTTCGTCTTTTATTTCTCTGTTAAAATAACAATATTTTGTATCCTTTATAAAGATACACAAACATCAGTTTTTACTGTTTTATGAAAATGATATTTCCCACCTTAACATTAAAAAGTAATACCTGCTCAGAATATACCATCGTAGGAATTTCTTAAGGAAAATTACCTGAATTCAGTATATGGGAGTGTTTCTTAATTTTAAGTCACCTGAAGAGTACACTCCATGCACTGCAAAGGATAAGGTATCTGGCTTACTTTAGCACCAGTCTAGACTTGAAAACACAGTTAAGACCAGCAAAAGAAGAGGTGTTTTAAGTCTTAGCAGCTTATTTTGCCACAGTGGGATTGACCTGACTACTCTACTGTTACTTTATCTGGTGGAAGTTTGGAATCACTAGCTTTGCCCCAGTGAGTTACTTTCTGTAGACTTTCCTGTGGTGCTCAGAAATGATAATGATAGCGCTAGCATCTACAGACTACTGACTTTGGGCCAGTCATTGTGTTAAGTGCTTTATATTCATGATCTTAATCTCTAAAGAGCCGTATGAGATAGGAATTATTTTCCTGATATTAGAAATGAAGAAACTGAAGTTCAAGGAGAGTACTCACCCACATCGTACAGCTAAAGAGTGAGAGTACCGAGTTTGTGCTCAGGTCCTTCTGACTGCAGAGCCAGTGTGCTAAACCATTAAGTAATTCTTCCTCTTGCTGTATACACTCTCACAGGAAAAACCCATCAGCCATGCCAGTCTCCCTAATGGTTTCTTCTTTCTTGTGTGGAAAGAATGTCAAAAATGTGACTTTGCAACTCATAAGGTTTTTGTAAAGTTAGACTTATTGTCATTCTGAGTCCCTAGAATCCAAGAAGCCATGCAAATCCACATATGTACACACTCAAGGAGCAAATGGCAGAGTCAAGACATAATTTTAGATATGCTGCATGATAACTGGTTTTTAAAGTCATACCCCCCAAATACCTCTTTTTAAAATAAATAGTGCAGTCATCATTATGGAAATTATATTCATAACAAATACATCACTTGACCATTTTTCCAAGCTGATATTGATTTTTTCATTGATTACTTCTTGAAGGAAGCAGTAACAAAGGCAACTGTCACTGACAATTTCTTGTTCTAAAGTCACCCTGTGAGAATTGATAGAATCCAGGTCTACCCAAGTCAGGAAAAAAGTGAATAGGTATTTTTTTAACTTGTAGTAAATAATACATGCGTTAAAAATATGTGCATTACTTGCATGGTTTACTGTATCATTTTTCCTCTTTCCTCTTCTCCTGCCCCTCTGTGGATTCTTGACAAAGCGTGATGTATGTTACTATGTCATTAACCTTTCCTGGCCATTTTAAAGCTGAATTTCTTATGCTCTTCTACGCTGGCTCCACCCTGTGGATGGCTTTAACTCTTCCTGTTCATAAGTGTGATGGGCAGTCCCTTAATGATGGCCAAAAAAGTTACTCTTTCTTATTTACTGTTATTACTTCTCAAAAAATATCTTGGACCCTCGATTTTGTTTTTGTTCAACCCATCCAGGTATTTTTTATAGACTACCTCATCCCCAGCTCTAAACATTTAATAACTTTCCAGACAGTAAATATCTGGGGATTTTTCCCCCTCACTCTCTGATTTACTCTGTGGGCTGAATTCCAAATGTTTTCATATATTAAGGCTTTTATTATTTATCTCATGTTGCAGCTTTAAGACCTTTGTACACTTTTACTTCTCAAGGAATTTAGCTGCTAAAGCACTTCCTCTAAGCTCTCAATGAGCTACACTTTCCAAGTACTATAATAGTGTATTTTTTAAAACCTCATGTAAAAATAAAGTGCTAATATTATATTCTACAGAAGAACAAAGGACAGTTGTTTTCACAGAAAAACATGACAGGAAAACACATCTGCCACAAAACTGTGCATTTTTTAGCCCACGATTTCTGGAAAGATTTATATAAAATGCTGATAAATGAAGTCAACACCAAAATGTATGGTCACGAAAAAAAAAAAAATGTATGGTCACTCATTTTTTAAAAAAGTCTCCAAGTCACTTTTCAATGAACCATACAGAAAGCTGCAAAAAATGTTTTGAGAAACTACAGTACATGGATATTAATTCCTTGTCATAAGAGTACATCATTTATTCAGGTACCTTTAGTAACTATCATTTATCCAACTACCTTTAGTAACTAGCTGCACGGAGCTAAAGGGAATACTACCCAAGTGTCATGGTTCAGCTACCTCCCTGACAATGCAGCAATCCTGCTTTTTAATACGGTGGTTTCTGATTGTTTTCTTCTTGTTCCACTCCATCCTTTGCACCTGATGTTTAAAATCCCCCCATCAAGTGATCACCCGCAAGGAAAAGCAAAGGAATAGAAAATTTGGAATCAAATGTACCGACTCATCGCATTGTGCATTGAAATGTGGACTTTCTTACATATTCACCGAAGAGCATAAAATTCATTCAAACAAACTTTTTTTTTTGGTCCCTAGGATGTGAAGTAACTAGCTTGAATGCCCTTTTTCACTGGCTTCACTAAGTCAGTGGGGAAATGATAGATTCTGGTACTTGATAGTGGTGGGTTTGGAGAGAAGCAGATGAGTTTGTATTCTTCTGGCCACTTTCTCAGTTTGTGAAGAAGGTTCTGAAATTCAGTAACATCACCTTAAAATTGGGAATTAAAACTATAATGGAATTAAATGAGATCTGTGTGAAAATTTGTTAGCACATGGTATGAACTCATTACATTTTGCAAGTAGATCCAATTATTGCTATGAGTGCTACGGTCATGATGACATAACATTATCTATAACGTATTCTAACTTGGAATGCCTCTTGCTACTGATTATTACCTAGTACCAAGTCTTTGGAGATAAAATGACCCTAAATAAGAGAATATATATGTGAGAATATTTCTGGGAAAGGCCTGGCCATGCCCAAGTTTCAAAAAAATACCCATTCACACACACATAGTTCTTTAATTTGGAAAATTATCATGCTGCTAGCAGTTAGGATCTGAATGGATAATTACATCTGAAAAGACCAATAATGGACATGCAATCTTTTCTTAAACATGTGCATAAATATGGTGACCTTTGACTAGCCTCTTCACCTCTCTCTAGAGTTCATTTGCTATTCAAAACCCTTTCTTAAATGGAATAATAGGGGTATGATTTGCCACTGGACTACATTATTCCTCAGTGAACAGAACATATAGTAAGCACCAAACTTGTAGCAGGAAAGGCTTTGTGCTTTTTAAATATTACCTCATTTAATCTTTTCCCATCATCTTTTCAAAATAAATTACATTTAATTACATCTCATGTTATTTATGGGAAAATTAAACCTTGCATAATACATGGCAGAGATGATTTTCAAACTCAGATCTGCCCAAATGCAATATTTCCATTCAGTATGTAGGTAGGGTTTACCATCTGGAATCTATTTCACTTAACTGCTAAGAATCTTATCGAAATATTATCTCAAATACCAGATTAATGCAATTTTCTAACTGTCCAAAACAAATCCTGTGGAACTGCATGGACTCATAAACTATAGGGAAATAAACAGGAATGCAGTTTTTAAAACTCAATAAGGACAAGTTAAAAAAAAATCATGGCATATATTTCTCATTTTCTTTCCCATTTCCTAATGCTCTTTCTCTAGTCAGAATCAAGGTGGATTTTGCCTGGATAAGACTTGATCTCAATTACCTATCAGTTCTTAATTTTTCATGCCACTCTGGAGATTGGATGAGATGTCTCTGCCAAAACTTAGATGACTTATTTTAAGAACCTGTATGCAGAAGCGACAATTTAGAGTGATTCAGTATCATTTTTAGGGATAATGGTTTACAGTATTAATGCCATAATGAAGTTTTTTAAATCTCTAGTTTAATCATTTTCAAAGGCTTCTCAAACCATTTCCTTAAAGAGAAGAAAAAATCATGTCCTAGCCTCACCTGGTACTCATGGAATAAAAGGAATTTTATTACATCAGAAATGTAATGAAAGGAATCTTATTACATCAAAACTTAAATTGTAGTCATGTTTTGTTTTGTACTAAGTACGTGCGGGTCCTCAAGGTGTCGCTCTGCACACCTCAACTTCAGCAGTCTTTGGATTCCCATGATTAGGTGTTACCTGTCAGTCCTGCCCACCAAACTCTTGAGTCCCTACAGGGCAGAAGCTTTCTTTTCATAATGTCTGTATCCCGAGCTGGCAGCCAAATTTGGATGTGTTTAATTGATAAAAGCAATAATATATGAGCTTCAGATTTGCCTAATTCTAGAAGAAGCTGGTAATGAAGACATGTATGTGTATAGATTATTTCTTTAACATCTTTATTGGAGTATAATTGCTTTACAATGGTGTGTTAGTTTCTGCTTTATAATAAAGTGAGTCAGCTATACATATACATATATCCCCATATCTCCTCCGTCTTGCATCTCCCTCCCACCCACCCTATCCCACCCCTCTAGGTGGTCACAAAGTACCGAGCTTATACACACTACCAAATGTAAAATAGACAGCTAGTGGGAGGCAGCCACATAGCACAGGGAGATCAGCTCGGTGTATAAATTATTTTTAACCCTGTGAACACTCCCTGAAACGCAGCCTGAGTGTGGAAACATTCCATTTTGTAACTGCAGCAATGCTGTCCAGGTTTATTTCCTAGCTCCATTACTCCCTGATGTTGTACCCTTTAACAAATGTTATAGTGCCACTCTTTTCTAGTCTGTAAAATGAGGATATTAATGGTACTTAACTCATATAATTGTTGTTAGGATCACTTGAAATAATCACCATAAAATACTTACCAAAATGGCCAAAATGGAGGAAATAGTCAATAAATGTTACTGAACTCTGATGTGCACAGCTACAGGGCTTGCAACCCTACAGAACATACTTGGCTTAGAATAATCCTCAAATCTGGTAACAGGTTATTACATCAAATGTTTCAGACAACAAAAAATGAAATGGCACTTAAAACAATCATTGCTGAGAGGATTTGCAGTTGGAAGGATGAAAGAAAAATCTTTTTGAACAATAATATGTCTGTCACTTTATTAGACATATTTCTTATATTAACTCATTGTTATTGGCAACTGTGTATTTACTGACTCCAACTGTGATCTTTGGGCTTGTAACGTCTTATCTTTCTAACCAGATTTGACTTCCTTGAGAAAGGGGAACTTTCTTCCAAACAGAACCTTGGACAGTACCTTATAAGTATTTAAAAATACACAGGAACTTTATAAAACAATTGTGTATGTATGTCTGTTTACACATTGTATGTAATGTGTGTGTGTGTGTAGACAGAGATAGTCGTATTCTAGGTACATATAGAGTAACAAACATAATTGCATATAATGGAACGGTTTGTGAAGTAAACAGTTGACTATCAAAACCCACGAATTTACATCCTGATAATGATATTCAGTTACAGATAGAGTTGGGGAGGTCACTTACTCCATCCAGACATGTGCTACCCAATAAAACTTTCTGCACTGATGTAAATGTTCTCTCTCTCTCTGCTGTCCAGTGTGGAAACCAGTAGCTACATGTGCCTCTTGAGCACTTAAGATGCAGCTCGTGTGACTAAGGAACTGAATTCATACATTTTATTTGATTTTAACTGTTTTTTAACTTAAATAGGCACATGTAGCAAGTGGCTACCTTACAGTATAGATATAGAGTCATAGAGGATGAGACAATATCATGCAAGAAGACGGTAGAGTTGAATTTCCCTGATCCAGGTGGTGTAAAGGCCGTTTTACAGCAGAAGACTATCCTCTTTTGAAGTAGTATTAGTCTTCCATAATGTCTTAGGACTTTAAATTTTAAACTCCTTTTCCTTTATGTCTCCCAACAGATCTTGAAAACTTTAAGACAAGAACGAGAAGCACCGTGTCTGTCCGCCAAGGTCAGGGGATGGTACTGCTGTGCGGCCCACCAGCCCATGCTGGAGGTAACTCTGCACCGAAATGTGCACATGTCACCGACTGCTATTTTTCTTGCTGATTGTTCACCCTCTTGGCATCAGAAAGGGGGACAGTGTCATTCGTAGAGATTCCCAAAGTCCCTCTGTGTCGAGGAAGCATCGTCATTGCCTCCCATAATTAGGATAGGAAAATATCAGATGGTACCAATGTTCCATCCCCCTGCTGTCTACCTGGCTCAAGGGGAAAGATACCGGAGTCCATCAAAATCAGAATCCTGTTGCTTGGTAAAGCCACGTAGGTAAAACCGCCAGCACTTCTTCCAACTTGATCGTATTAAAAGATGGCCTTGCTTCACTTCATCTCATTGTTGGTCTGGGAAGGGATCAGACCCAGAACCAGAGTCCCTTGACCACAGAATCCAAGATGACTTTGTAAGGACTCATAATGACTAGATCAGTTAGGAATGCATTTGATTGCAAGTCCCTGAAAACCCAGCTAACACCATCTTCGGTGGACTTGGGTTTGTGTTGTTCTCACACATAAGACTTCCAAAGGTATGTGGTATAAAGCTGGCACTGCTTTTGGGGGACATCTTCCAGGACCCAAGCCCTTTCTTTGATCCTTCTCTGAAGTCCTAAACATGGGGCATGGCTAAGGCACCAGTGCAGAAAGGTAGAAATGGGAAGAGGGCAGGGCAAATGTCAGAAGTCTCTTCATTTCGAGTTGCTTTTGTATTATGGAAGGTTTGCTTTGCCCAAGGACTTCTATGTACATTTCATTGATCACTCCAGTGGCAAAAGAGACACAAAAATCAAGTATTTTCTACAGATACACGATGGCCCTAAAAAATCATAATTTTGATAATAAGGGAGAATGCGGAGAGACGATGTGTAGGCAGGTTGCAGTGTCTGCAGAAAGGACTAATGATGACTGGAAGGTGACTCTGACTGCACATACAGAGTTCAGGAGTCTGGAGGTTTAGTAGTTAGTGATATTTATTAGGATTTCACTACAGCTTGTGCTGACAAGACTGATAAACTCCATTTGTGGTCACTCTGGCTAAAATTTAGTTTGATACCTGCTCTCCTTGTTATTACCTTAATTTTCCATTTGGCTTTACATGTGATGGAAAAAGAAGATATTTTAAACTGAGAATTTGAAAACACCATTTTATTTTTGTCCTGTCTTCAGAAGTTTTAACTTTTCCTTCTCACCTAATGCCCCGGCTAACGTTTTTAGCAGGAAATAACAGTTAGTGAAACAGCTACATAGCTTGCATTTCAAGCACGGTGAATAGATAAGCAGGTGGAAGAGGCAGGCACCCCTCCAAGTCTGGATGGAGGGTATGGAATTGTTAGGGTTTCTGGTGTTTGAGACTGGCAGAGAATCCAGATTACATTTCAGGAGTTTGTCTTCTGAGAAATGGGTTTATTCTTTAGGACTTAATTTTCTTGCCAAGTTAGTATCAGAAGCATTCAATTTGGAGTCCAGGACATGAATTCTGGTCCTGGCTCTATTTCAAATCATTATTTGATATTGGGCTACTATGTTCACGTTCTCTATCTCTACTCATCTCTAAACGAAGAGATTAAAAGAAATCTCTCAGATGCCTTTTAGTTCTATCATTACATAATAATTGCTGAATAAAAACTAAACATATTTATAAACTATATGTGCATTATTGAAGTCCTGTCCTTTATATGAGGAGGGCAATTAACTGGACATCTATTTAGGTTAAAGTGATGTTCACTCACATTAACAGTTCTCTTCTTATTATGAAATTTGATCAAATAAGAAAGGAAGATTTTGCTAATTTCTTCTGCAGGCTACCTTCACAGCATTAATCTTTCATAACATGGCAGCAACTCTGAAAATTAATCTTACAGCATATTGAGAAAAAAATACCCCACTAATCCCTGGTACAATATCTTTGGGAAACGCAAAACACAAGAAGCACTTTTGTGCTGCTCCACAATGAATGAACCTGAATACTTTCCCCTTCCCACTCAGAAATATATTAAAAATTTCTGTGGACATCTACTGAAATTTGCTCGTCTCTGCTGGCAGTAGTCAGCAGCTTCTGAAATCCAGTTCCTTGAGTTGTGCTGACATTCCTGACAGTCTTGATGGTGAAAGACAAGGAAATAAATATTCCCATTATGGGCTCTATTAGAAACTGTGAGCTCAGTAATACTGTAGGCAAGGCAGGCAAGGCAAGGAAATTTGAGAGAAAACAAGGTGGGTATTGAAGGTTATAAGAGAGCATCACAGACATCCATCAGTTTGGGGCAGTGGAGTCAATGATTATCTGATGAAATCTCCCCAGTTACTGAAAACCCTCCAACGCAAACTGTCCAGCAGTGATTCTCTCATTGCTTCTCCAGGCTGTGATCACCTTAAAGCTGGCAGCATCGCCAAGAGCCGCTGGACATACTGAGCGTTTTAAACCCAGCATATGGTATCCCAGTTTCTATTGTAACAGATCATGAAGAGGAAAGGAAATGAATCAGCCTTTTATTGTATCAGTGGGATACTGGGTAATGGCATGAGATCCATTGTAAGGGATGCTGCATGTCCTATTTCAAAAGCTGTGCAGTGTCAGACCTTCTTAGGATAACATAGAAATGAGCAGCAATTAATCTACTTTGAAAAGCATTTCCATCGGCACGTAGTTCCAGTGCTCTACCAATCACCCTGCATAGCGTCTTTGTCATTTCTTGGTTAATAGGTACAAATTCAGATGTGATGTCGTCGCATAGATTGTACTATTAAATCTTTAACACAGACACCAAAAAATAGAAATCACTATGGATGATAGGGCTCTGGTTGTCTATGATGCTTCTGTAGATTAGAAACAGAGTATTTTGAGATCTAGAATTCTCACTGTGCTTTCCATCAACTCCAGGGTCATTTGGCAGCAGGAATTTGTGATCTTCAACCACTCATTAAATAGGAACAGAAGTGAGGTACTTTGGGATTCTTCCTCCTAGCTTACTAAAACTGACAGCTCATTCACCAGTGAAATCCCCATGAACTGCTCACCAAGGGATATTTTTGTTTCCACCTTCCTTTTATATGTCACCCAGATCCTTGCTGCTCAAAATGTCGTCCTTGTACCTGAAGTATCTGCCTCACCTGGAAGATTGTTAAAAAGGCAGAGTGTTGGATGCCACACAGGGCCTACTGTATCAGAATTCAGATTTTAACAGGATCTCCAAGTGATTCATGTGCACATTAAAGTTTGAAAAGCCCTGAGCTTCACCTATGCTCCCCCCACACTCCGCACCTCTGGCCAGAGGTGTGCAGGAAGCGGAAGCATCACCAGGGCAGCATGTTAGAGCCACAGGTGCCTGGCCTTTGCCCACGGATATTCTGATTCCATAAACCCAGGGCAGGGTCCCCAAAACTGTTGTTCCAGTTGGCTGGAACAGATTGAGGCAGCGCCAGATTGAAGATACACCCACTTTGATCACCTTCTACAAAACCAGCCCAGGTTCACCCTGCTGAGGTGGAGTACTTTGATTTCCACATCAAACCCAAGCAGAAGTGTTAAAAGTTTTTTATGTCCAATTCGTATTTAAAAGAATTTAAAATAAAATATAATCACTTCAGGGTTTCCTATATTTTTTTCATTGTTGTTAAGAGAGGTGAACAACTAAGAAAAGACTGGCTTTTTCTCAGGTATTCACATGAAGAAGTAGCATTTTACATTTGGACAGCTCTTACTACGTCGTTGTTAGAGAAAGTATGCCTTCCTACAGTGTAAAAAAAGAAAGCCACATGATTCTGATTCTGAGATTATTTTCGTTGTTATGAGTTATAGAGAAACTAGCTATAATTGTCGTCGTTGGATGCTTTTACGCTAAACACATCCCCGTTAAACTTAGATCCCATTCGCACGGCACCAGACTCAAGGACCTTATAACAGCATCTGTAGAGTTCCTTATGGTGTTTATAATCTTTAGTTTACCTTATATTATCTTTGGATCCTTACAATAATCCTATAAGAAATAAGGACATGTGTTTCATAGATAAGAAAGTGAAAGCAAAGAGATTAAGTGAGGTCACACGTTAATCAGTGGCAGGTCTAGGAGTTACCTTTGCGTAGAATGTGCCCCATTTTTTTTTATAGTCAGGAGACAACCGTACAACTACTTTTTTCTACTCTGTATGCATTAGTTCTTTGGGTGCCATCCCATATCAATTCAGTCTGAATTTTTTTTTGAGATTGGTTCCTTTGACATCATTCATAGTTTTGAAAGCACTCCAGGTGATTCGAATATGTAGCCAGGGTGGAAAACTTGTGTGTCTGCCCTGCAAAATCAAGTAGGTCTTGTCCCAGCAAAAACCTTTTGATTTGCAAACATCTCCAGGGGCCCAGAAATGTGATTTGATCTAGACATATCATGAATATTATAGTCTTAAAAAAATCAATCACGCCCTCCCACAGCATGATTATTTCAGCTGGATATTTGTCTTTGCTGTAGGACAGAGGTAAAAGCATGAAACTAGGACACCCACATTCTAATCCTAGTGCTACTGTTAACTTACTTGAGCCAATTATATAACTTCTCTGAGCCCTATTCTTTTTCTATCTCCCCACACGTACTCAGCTTCCGGCATCAAGATGTCACCTTCAGAATCCGGCTCACCAGTTTCTTAATTAGTCCAAACTATGCTGACAGGTCACTGGGCCACAAGTAATCTTGCTGTGCTAAAATGAGCATCCTTTATGCCCAGAATAATCTTCAGTACATCTACATGCTAGTCAAGAATGTATAATGAATAAGGCAGGAGTGCCTAATTCCCCTCTGCATGCCTTATTCCCATGCCTGCCCCAAACTGCCCCAAACTGCTTACCAATTTTATATAACTTTAGATTTTCAGGGGCATCCATATTAGCTCCAAATACCAACCCATACCACTGCAGTCCAGACAGTTTAGCTCTTTGCCTTCATGTTTCACCCAAAGGTACATGCAGATTCCATTCTAATCCAGCTCCAAACCTCAAACCATAGCACACTATCCTTTGGATTCTGAGTATTGCAACCTCCAGGTAGTGTAGTTACCAGGCCCTGCCTGCCATATCAGACGCCTTTGGATACTGACATCTTCCTGGCTGGGTTCTAATTTTCTCGCTCTGTTGATTAGACAACTGACCACCTTCCTCAGGAGGCAGTCCCTCCGTTTCCAACTCATTCCTCTACTTTCTCTCACTGAGACTTCAGGCTCTCCTTCTCCGTATCTTGGTTCCCAGCATAACTCTCAAATCCTCACACAGCATTATGCCAGCCAAATGGAATTTATCTTTGTCCTTTAAATCTCCCCAGTGTGTTGTAAGGATTAAAGACATAATAAATGTGGTGCCAGTTTGCAAAATTCAAACATCCAAACATTCCTGATTTTATTAATTAGGCCTGGTTTGATTTTTTCATTTGCCTAAGCCTGGAATTAAAATTAAATCAGAAAATCGCTTGTCTTTGAAGACATATTATGATTCTTGATTTACATTCATTTAACAAATTTTAAGTAGGCAAATATTTTTCAGATATATCTTCCAAGAGATTCATCTGGAATATGCATCTATTGTTAACATAAACTCATCATGCTCTGGCATTGTGGCTTTATTAAAATGCTGATTTAGCCATTCTCCTAACATTTGAAAATTGCTCTTAAAGACTCAGCATGACAATTGAGATGAACTCTGCCAATCATCTTCTCAGAGGCCAAGCCCCATGTAATTCTTTATGTTTGCATGTTACATTAGTGTGCACAGTATGTGCCTGGGCTCCATTCATTTCCTTAGAAGAAACAAAGCATTAATTGGGCCTCAGAGGAGCTAAGGGCTTTAAAATATTGCAGAGTTTATTTTAAGAGACTAGGGAACATAATCTTCAGCTTAATTTGTATGGCTATTTTAAAACAAAATTTGAAATTTTTAGATGGTTATAAGATTAACAGTCACTTAATTGTCATGAAAAGCTATAAGAAGAGTCCCTTTCTAAGTGTGGTACCAATCTCTTCTTCTGGTTATAGTGGGGACATGGTTGAACGTGCACATCAGGATGAAGGGCCGACATTGCACTTGAGTCATCTTGTTCTGTGTGTGTGGTGTGTGTGTGTGTGTGTGTGTGTGTGGAGTGAGGGAAGGTGCCCAAAATTAGACTCAGTTTTTAAGACACTTAAATAACAAGTGATAAATTATGTTCTTAGGATCTTGAGTCCTTAATGTTTGGTCAGCACTGAAATAGCTGCCCTTTGATGCCCATTTCATGTCACCTGAGAAGTGACTTACCTGAGAGATACCCTATCTCCTACAAATAAATTTTAGAACCACAGGTGTTCAGTAAGTTAAGAGTGACCTTGTTGGAGATCAGTGATTGAGAAGAGGTTTTCTGGATGTGGGATCCCGGGAAATAATGTTTAAAATGCTGGTTGGAGCAGCATTGAAATAATACTACTGTTCTAGTCTTCAAGAATATTACGGATCAAACTCTGGTAAACCAACTTGGATGGTATTATTTCTATGGAAAATGCATTCTGAGTTCCACTTCTAAGCCCAAGACATTATATATTCATTTGAATACACATCTATTGAAATTCAGTGAGGAGAGGTTAATACTTAGTTAGTGATAGGTTCATCAACACCATAGTACTAGGTATTTTTTTTAATCTTGTTTTAAATATTCTTAAAGCAATCCTGTTTGATGCTCCTTGACTCTACCATGTTCCTTTGAAAAATACAAACCTGGATTCTTTTATCTGAAAGTTATTCAGCCAGTTCCTCCCTTTTTTCTTTTCCCACTTTGCCAACCAGCAGAGGTTATAGCACAAGGGTGATTTAATCAGCATAGAGTAATGGGAAACAGTTTGGAAGATGATGCTTTTCTCCATTCATTAAACCTCTTTTTCACCAACTGAGAAAAAAAAAAAAAAAACCACATTGATCAGGGACTACTTGTTAGAAAACTGTCTAACCTAAATGGCCTGGTGGAGTGTTTCATGTTTGGGAGGAGAGGCCACTAGGATTTTTTTGTCCTTACCACACCAGATACAGGCTCCATTTCTCTCAGCCATGAGATGACGTAGCTCAAAGAAGGAATCAACAAGGGAAGCAAAAGGAAGAAATCAGGCTCCACATTTCTAGAAGAATGGTGAGCTTCTCCATCACTAGATGTGACAAGAAGAACTGGGATGAATATTTCTGATGTCAGTTATCTCCAGAATTGGTTAAGCATGTTCTGTGATGCTACCAACCTACTCTTTGCCTTTGAATTTTCCTGTCAGCTCTTTAAAACAATCTGAAGGTTTCATGACGTTACTTTTGAATGCCTAGATGTCAACAACTATATACTTATGAGTAGAAGAAATGAGTTTGTATAGACAGCAAGCATTCCCTGGTCATAGAATAATTCTGAGCCCCCAGTTTCTTAACCTGTATAGAGAATTGCTGGTCTGTTTTCAAAGAAAAGTTCCCCAGGAGTGGTAGTTGTACACTTTCTACCTTCATTCCGCTTTCAGTTCTAGTAAGAGAGATGTTTAAGCTGTTTTTGCATCTATAGCAAGTCCCAGGCTGTAGCACTTAGAAATACACTTAGCTACTTAATAGCAATTAATTAAATTTCTTAGTGTTCAGTAACCTAAAGGGGATCATTTAGTTTAGAAAAAAAAATTAGCAGAAATACATTGCAAGAATTTTCTTCTATCTCTTCTTTTTTCCTTGTTTGCTTTTATGCAGATGTTGCCATGTTCTTTATTGGGCTGAAACCATGGAATTTAGTAAATTAATGATGGCCCTAATTACCCAGCTTCTCTGCTGATAGTTACTCTGTACTTAATTTAATAATAGGCACTATATTTGTAGATTTAAATTCAAGTTGAGAAGGTCTCTATTTTCTTTTCAAACATTAAAAAAAAAATCAAAGTGATTATCTCCAGGTTTGATCCTTAGAACTGGAGGACCACTGATCCATCAGAATGAGGGTCAGACACATTAGCACCAAAAGAAAATGGTATTTGGAAAGTGAGATTTGATCCATAAAAGCAAAGTGATCTACAAACTGTGATCATTCAGTAAAGCTCAGCAGCATGCAGAGTTCCCTTTTGGAGTTGTCCTGTCCCAGAAAGCAGGGAGAGGTGATGCTATGTGGAAACCCAGGTGCTGGGTGGGAGGCCAAGAGTCTGGAGATGTGAAAAACACATTACATACCCAGTTAAGAGTGCTACCAGGGATGTACCAGCCAGAGCGGAACACATGATCAACAGTGATCTTTCAACAACATAAACCTGGCTGAGCATTTCATAAATAATCCAGTGGACAATCACTGCAGGATATATGGCAAGCGTTCCTGTTGTAATGCACACTGGAAATATGAATCTCATCTTTTCAGGTGAGAAAGAAATGAGCAGCCCTTTGGATACATTTTCATCAACAAATCGGTGTTTTGTCAGGTCAGTACATCATGATGTTCCATTGAATTAAGCAGGATAATGGTGCAGTATATAGAATGAGGAAATGCTGGTTGAGTCCTGGAAATTTGGAAATAGACTCAGGTTGGGAGATCAGAAATTGAAGTCTCAAAAGTGGAATATTCACCACTGTCAGGGATCTTGATCCTCTGAGTGTGATGGCACAAATAAGTTGATGGGCTTCCCTGGTGGCGCAGTGGTTAAGAATCCACCTGCCAGTGCAGTGGACACAGGTTCAAGCCCTGGTCTGGGACGATCCCACATGCTGCAGAGCAGCTAAGCCCATGCACTACAACTACTGAGCCTGCACTCTAGAGCCCGTGAGCCACAACTGCTGAGCCCTCGTGCCACAACTACTGAAGCCCGCACGCCTAGAGTCCATACTCCGCAACAAGAGAAGCCACCGCGATGAGAAGCCCATGCACCGCAACGAAGAGTAGCCCCCGCTCGCCGCAACTAAAGAAAGCCTGTGTGCAGCAACGAAAATCAAAGCAGCCAAAAATAAATAAATAAAATAAATAATTTTTTTAAAAAATCTTAAAAAAAAAAAAGTTGGCCATTTTTCTGATATATTTTTTAACTCATTCAGTTTAGTTTTCAGACATTTAAGAAGAAAATACCTGGAGTTGGTCAAATCAAAGACCAGACAACACTATGCATTTGGACAAGTAAAGTTCACTTTTATAGGCAAAGGAATAGACGGTGGCATTTTGACTAAAGGTAGGATTATAGCTGCTGATTTAAAAGGAAATGACTTAATGAAGTCGCTTGTTCATCGAGGACAAACAGTATGGATGAAAAACTCTTCTACGCATCATGCTTATCTGAGTTAACTGTATTCGCTAACGATTTTGGCATTTGAGACATATAGAATAAACACAGATTTTCACATGAAGTAGTAATCCTTTCACAGAGAGACCAACTCTGCCTACATTATGAACTAAAAGAAATGTCCTATCTTTAGTGCAGAGGCTGGTTGGGAGAATGTTCATGATATTTTAGGTGGGTCCTGGCTGCTGATGAGACAGTGGGCAGCCGTATCATATTGAGCCAAGAAAGCTCCTCCCATTTCTAACTGCAACACACCCTGTTTTTCTCACATCAGCTAGTCACAGGTTAACACATTATCACCATCCTCACCATCAAAATTAACCCCTGGGAAGCAGTTGTGTTATAACGACACTCCGCAGTAATTCATAGGTCCATATGGTGGGCACAGCTGGAAAGATAGTTGCAGTTGCTAATGTAGCGTCTCAGAAATATCCAAAGAATCTCTACTTTGTGAAGTAATGTGGCATTTGTACACTTTCTTTTTCCCTCAAACCAGCACGTACAATAGGAAACACCTGGGAAATGCCAAAATACTTCAGTTTTATAGGTGTTTGAAGCCCCAGTTCTTATCATTTCATGCAAACTCAGGTTTGCCTTTTGAGAAGACAAATGAGATTTTCAGAATAAATTGTAGCTGATTTAAGTATCATGTGTTTCTTCCCTTTGTGGTTCCCACTTACTGCCAAATGAGGCCTGTATGACACACCTCTGAAATCAACACCTAACTATAACAAAGACATCCCTACACCTTCTCTATAAGTGTTGCTGCCTTTTGAATTTGTTCAGTATATTGCAGGCCAGCATTCCTTCTCAATGTGCAGTTCCAGGTTACTTCAGTGAAACTGTTGTGATGAATGAGATTTATGATTGGGTCCCAGTGGAGTATGTAAATCAGGATATTGAGGTTGAGGAGAATAGATTATTTTTTAAAAGTGAAAGCATCGAACTTTGGCAGCACCTCTCAGATGTCAGGGGTTTAGTAGACATGGCAGGTATAGGAGTGAACAAAAACAGAGTGGTTCCTCTTATCATGGGACCTACAGGTCTGCTGGGGAGTAAGAGGGTAATCAGAAAATCACACTGGGACGTGTGCTTTTGGTTGTGAGGTGGGAGAAGAATAGGGTTCAATGATCTGATCATGTAGAATAGAAGGACGTGATGTAGTCTGGGAGAAGGCTTCTCTGAAGAAGTAGCTCTGGAGCTTAGATTTTGAAGGATGAAAGATGGAATAGTATTACAGATGGAACAGTGCATAAGTCTAGGAGGTTGCCTGCCAGGAGAGAAAGGCAGTGTGGTGGGACCTCCAGAGCAGCAGGGAGAGTAGGATAAGTCTCAGGTTGGGATACAGGCAGAAACTATGGTCAGATGTGGTGGTAATGATTTGGGTGTTTTTCCAGAAAGAAGTTAGGAATTGCTAAAGATTTTTTTTAAGTAGCATCGTGAGATAGGTTATAAGTTAGAGTGGAAGGCAGTTTTAAAATGGGTTCTTGGAAGCCAAGGCTGATTTATTATTACCCAGCTTTCTATGAAAAACAAAGAAAGAAGCAATGTTCTAATCAGACTAGAAACAGAGGGTAACCATCAAAAATTTACTTGAAAAATTACCTGTAGTTGTAGCACAGGTCAAGTTGAGAAGTGACCATCTGACAGTCTTAGTCTGTTCGGGCTACTACAAAATACCACAGACTAGGTGGCTTATATACAACAGACATTTATTTCCACAGTTCTGGAGGCTGGAAGTCTGAGATCAGGGTGCCAGCGTGATCACGTCAGGGCTCTCTTCTTGGTTTATTACAAGCACGTTTTCACTGTGTCCTCACACGGTGGAAGGAACGTGGCAGCTCTGTGGGATCTCTTTTACAGGAGCACTAATCTCATTCAGGAGGGTGCTCCCCATGACTTGATGACCTCCCAAAGACCCCACCTACTAATACTATCACCTTTATGGTTTAGGATTTCAAAATATGAATTCTGGGGGGGACACAAACATTCAGGCTAGAGTAAAGACTAATAACTAAAGAACTAAATTGACAACACGGGGAGATAGAGAGGATATCTTTAAAAGCTTTCAGCGGTAGCCACAATACCCACTTTGTATTTCTCTATGAAATACACATTAAATCTGCACACCTGTTTTAAAAATTAGGTGTTCACTTGTTATAAAGGAAACATTTTTCTAAGGAATCCAGAAGAAATGTTCTCCCATACTTACCAACACACACATACATGCCGTACACCATCTTTCCCTGCCAAAAAATTACTAGGAAATTAACAATTCTAGCTAATACTTTATAGGGAAAGAGGCTCATATGGCATATTGGGTGTGGACATAGCTAAAGGGTGATACCAGCTTACTCTGAAGGTGGAAACTGAAGCAGTAGAAAGTTCCATCTGAGTTCCTCAGGTAGGAATTCTGGAAGCTGCCCCCCACACACTTTTGGAGGAATAAAGGGATACACCCACTTTTGGTTAGTGAAGCTAAGACCTGGATAGAATTACAACCAATGTTAATAGACAAAGTTAAATAAAAAAACTACTCCATCACGGTGACCTAAGAAAATATTCAGTGTTAAAAGAGGGGAGGGGTGGAAGGGGGGAAGTGTCACCTATTGCCTGAGGATGCAAAACAAAACAGACGCCAGAAATGCATGTGAAAGAGATGTCTTAAGAAAATACAATAAAATTAAAAGATGCATCTCTGTTGTGCCTTCTGTCAAGCACAAGAAACCATGGAATCTGTGAAACAAAGATGCTCATGTGAAGAGAGACCTAACTCTGATACTAACTGGGGTTTAAAGGGCGCTAACAAAAATTAGTAATGAAAGAATTAAAATCTGGAATGCAGACTCAGTAAAAAGCCAAATGAGCATTGTAGGAAATTGAATTAGTGATAAGCATGAGTAACTAAAGTTGTTTTGTTTGGTTTTGTTTTTTAATATGTAAAAGGAAAGTATAATGATCAGGAACCTTCGTAGATATGGCAATTAGGGAGTAAAGATCTAATCTATGTATAATCAATGTAATTGATAAAGATATTTGACCAGTATATATGTGTGTACCATTTTGTTTTATATCATGACACACTTATTGTACTTTCTCCTCTTTGAGAGGGAGCCACAAGGTATTCTTTATTTTAATAATTAATGGAAATAGAAATCTAGGTAGATATAAAAACAGAATATGTACCTTCCAAGTCGCTGGAGACAGTTCAGTCAAAGAAATAGTAATCTATTAAAGCAAAGGCCAAAAGGAAAAATGAGAAAAACAGCATAAATAAAAAATACACAAGAAAGATGACAGGTAGGGCTTCCCTGGTGGCGCAGTGGTTGAGAGTCCGCCTGCCGATGCTAGGGGACACGGGTTCGTGCCCCGGTCCGGGAAGATCCCACTGGGCCCGTGAGCCATCGCCGCTGAGCCTGCGCGTCCGGAGCCTGTGCTCTGCAATGGGAGAGGCCACACAGTGAGAGGCCTGCGTACAGCAAAAAAAAAAAAAAAAAAAAAAAAAAATTTATAATACTCAACATTTGGAAATACAAGGAGAAATTACTAAAGTACGTTTGTGATGTAACTTGATAGTTAAGTAAATAGAAATAATGATACAAAACTTTGAATAATGTAATAATACAATATGTATTTATGTACTTCCTTTTGTGGTGCCCATATAATGCTTATTTTAATTGGTTATATATTAAGCCAAAAAAAGAAAAGGTTCAACAAGTTGAAATTGTACAGATCAGGCCTTATTTTCTGCCATAATGTAGTTACACTAGAAATTAGCTATAGATCAGTTTTACACAATGACAACCACCACAATATTTTTTAAAATCAACTCATGTAAATTTCAAGTCTGCTTTCTAGTATCTCCTGGGTTGAAACAGAAACAAAAACCATAATTTATAGACATTTCAAAATTGAAGAAATGAAAACAGATCTATGCTTAACGAAATTTATGAAAAGTTTGCTCTGAAGCAAGTCAGTAACCTTAAATTCATTATTAAGCAAGGAATTCTGGAAATCAAAATGAGTAAACTAAGTATTCACCTCATGAAGTTAAAAAAGAACATGAAACAAACCTCAGGGAAACAGAAGGAAGACAAAGGTTGAAATTAGTGGATGAGAAAATAGAAACAGTACACAGGTGACAGCACAGAGGAGTTTTGATAGACAAAAGAAAAGATAAATACAAGTGTATTCCTCTTCAAATATAATCAAGAACGAAGAAGAGGAGTACAAATACAGTCAGCCCCCTGTATCCACTGGTTCCACATCCTCGGATTCAACCAACCAAGGATTGAAAATATTCATGGAAAAAAATTCCGGAAAGTTCCAAAAAGCAAAACTTGAATTGGTTGCTTGCTGACAATTGTTTATATAGCATTTACCTGTGTATACAACTAACTATGTAGCATTTACCTTGTATTAGGTATTATAAGTCATCTGGAGATGATTTTAAATTTACGGGATGATGTACGTAGATTATACGCGAATACTACAGCATTTTATATAAGGGACTCAAGTATCCACGGATTTCCTTGATATCCAAGGGGGCATCCTGGAACCAGTTCCTCACAGATGGTAAGCTAAGGGATGACTATATACAAAATTAGAAATTAAAAAGAGCATATAATTTTGTATATAATGTTTAAAATCATAAGAGAAAAACTAGGTACAACCCTATGTTCATTTGAACATCTGGATGAGATGAACAATCTGCTGAGAGTATATAAGCAACAAAATGGAACCAAGAAAATATAGAAAATCTGAATAGATTAATTATCATGGAAAGAATTCAAAGTTGTCAGGAATTACTTTCTCCAAGTACTCTGGCCTATAAATTTTACAAAGAACTCTTTCAAAATTTTAAGGTAATTCCCTTTCCAAATAATGTGTTTCAGAGCAAAAGACAAGCTGTCAGTTCATTTTATGAAATGGGTATAACACTGGGACTAAAACCTGACAAAGACAGCGAAAGGGGGAGGTAGCCTCACTTATGAATGTTAGTAACACATATAGTGTATAGTATATTTCAGGCACTATTTTAAAAGCTTTACATAAATTAACTAATGTAATTCTTACAACAATCTGATGATATAATTGCCTTATACAGCCATTTTATAGATGGCAAAATCCCTGCAACATTGTTTAAGTAAATAGGAAGTTCCTCAACACCTTATGAACAACCATTTTTGGATATGTATATAAAAGGAGCAAAAAGTTTTAAAGGTACAGATAACCCAAAAAGAGTTTTGCTTAAATTCTTCCCATATTCCAAATTTAAAATACAAAAAGTTATAAAAGAAAAATATAATGACTTGTAGAAAGATACTTCTGTGTCCTATTAAATTGTAGCCAACACCCAGAGAGAGTAAAGAGACAAGAATGAAACAATGTTGATAATTATTGAAGCTGGGTGATACAAGAGGGTTCCTTATCCCATTATCTCTACTTTTGTAATTGGTGTGTGTCTGAAATTTTCCATAACAAAAAATTTAAAAATACAAGTATGTGGCTGGATTTAGTGATCTCCAAGTTTGTTTCCAGCTCAGATTTTAGATGATCTTCCATTGTTAATTACTTTCTTCTCCATAAAAGTATTTTTGTATCAGCCTTTGAGGCAAGAAGATGTTTGCATTGCATGGAGGAGTTTCTATGATGTGCAGACGTATAGCTATTTTATTACTTATTTTCCTTCTGAAAATCACTCTGGTTATTAATAGCTGTCCTTGCTACCCTGCCTTGAGAGATGGTTATCACTAAAAATGCCTGGGTTGGCAGTAATACGCTTTGCTTCTGCCTGGAGCTGTTTTGAATCTCCAGTGGCAGACCTTCACTGTGTTACTGGGGCAAATGTGCAGTGCTGTGCATTAAATCTGCACTGATCAATGCTCAGATGATTTGACTTTCTGCAGGGAATGAAAAAAATAAACACCCCCATTCCCAAATGGCACTGTAGCCTAGTTAAGAGAATTGCCTGCAGGGGAGTACATTATGCTAAGAGGACTAGTTCATTTTCAGGTCAGAAAACTTTAAATTCAAGTTGACATAGCTTTTCTTTTCATTTCCGTACTCATCTCAGCTGGGGAAATGCGGCGTTTGCCACTAAAAATCAACCAGTGAAATATGGCAGAGGCGGGGGGGGGGGGGTGGGGGGACAGGGGGAGTCAGTGGTCCAAAGCCTGAAAGTGGCTGTGATCTGAAATATGTCATGGTTTATTTCATAGCAGACACCATACCAAATTTGCTTTCCACTGGTAGACCACCTCCTTTTATTTTCCACAAAATCCCACGTACCCAGCAGCAATCTTTAACAGCAAAAATGCAATCCACACAAGTTATCTCGTGGTGTACCAGCATTCCAGACAGTTCATAAGCAATTAAGGATCAAGTCTGAATTAAATCCAGAGGTTCAGGTCTGAGGATGTTAGGGTAGAGCAGAGAATGATGTTCAGCCAGTTTTCTGACCATGAGCGGCTTCATTCAATAAACCTCATGTTAGGTGCTCCCCCCTTAAGCACCACGTGTGACTTCTGCTTTTACGTCAGGGTAGATCCATAAAGTTTCAGGTGTAGAAATTTTCATGTAGCTATTGTAGGGGAGGGAAACTTTTCCTCTGTTCCCTCTAGGTTCTTTGGCTGGTAATAATTAAATTGGCCTAAGACAGATTAACAAGAGAAAAAAAATTTTAATTTTGTATGTACAGGAGCCCGTACAAATATGAGACTCCAAGAGGTGACCAAAGCAAGGAGCTTTTATACATTTTAGACACAAGAACAATAAACTTGTGAAGAATTGACAAGACAAAGAAGTTTGGGCCTAGGGTAGTAAATTAGTGAAAAAGTAACAAAGTTGGTTATATACATCCTTCTTGGCCCTGAATTCCCTATCTCCGGTGATAAGGGATGATCTCTACCTTTGGAACAGGGAGGGTGCCTTTCACGTGGGAGATTTATTTCCTGCTTTCAGGAGGACAAAGGAGGGTCAGAGTGTCTTGCTTGCACGGACCGTTTCTTAAGTAACTTTAATTCCAAGTAATTAATATGCCAGCATGGCACGCTTTGAGGTGACATATTCTGTCCTCCTTCACTGTACTGAAAATTTCAGGTTGAGAATGAATGGGCTCATTAAAAGACAGAGCTGGCTAAGACTAAAAGTAATCCTCCCTAATCCTAGCTTTAACAGCTTTCATCTTTGCTGTGAACAAGTGTCGTTAAAATGAGTTACAAGCACGTGAAAGTGCTCTTCTGGACACCCTTTCACATACAGTCCTCTTCTAACAGAAGCTGGGAGACAGTCCAGGATTAATTAATTAAAGAGTCACTTGGTTTTTATAGATAGTATGAGAAATATTAAAGTTGTAAAGGTTTTTGTTGACAGACTAGTAGGATCTATTTGCCATTCAGACCCTATGCCTTGTAAGAAAAAAATTAAGAAGAATTTGGGGCGTTGACCCTGGGATGTGTAATTTATGCATGGCTCTTGTAAGCTGTTACCTCTTAATCACTCAGGAGCCCCAGCTCTTGAAGCAGACTAATGATCCCCTGCTGACTACCCCGCTCTGCTTGCAGTTCTGCCTTCAACACATCTGTCAGCACCACTTCCCAAGGGGACTCTCTGAAAGTTGGAAAGTCTGACATCCATACATTAACTACCCTGTGACTTTCTCCATGAATAATGGACTGGCCCGCTGTAAGCTGTGAGTTTCCTTCCCAACACCGACTGCTTTTCCTTTTATGTGCCACTATGCTTGTCATCAGAGAGACGGCCAGAGAAAAGACATCTGGCGTCTGTAACTCATAGGGGATTCATAAAAACTAAAACGGGTAGATTGTTCTCTCAAATGAAGTTCCTGAAAATACTGAATGATGAATGTTGTGCTAATGGTCTCCTTCCTCTAGCTTGGTGACAGCCTGTAACCAGTTTAAAAAAAAAAAAGAAAAGAAAAACACCCTACACCCACAGTGACACACACATTCTAAATTTTATTTAAAAGGTATATTTCTAATTGTTAGGTTGAATCCTTGGAGATAGAGTGCAGTTATTTTGAAAACATTATTTCTTTCCATGTCTGCTACGGAATTGTCCTAGGATATGATAGATAAATATGTTGTCAAGACCTATTCTCCAATTAATTGTTAAAAAAAGAATTCTCTGAAGTAAGTCAAAATTGCCTGTAAGATTTTGGCTGGAGTGTTTATTAATTCACCTTACATGCAGGTAAAAACTAGGGGCTGGAAAGAGGAAATTGGGAACCCACTGGGCCAGGATGGCAGGTCTTTGCTTTTCTCCAGAAAACACAAGAAAGAACAAAGAGGTGATCAAAACAGAAATATGTTAGACTCCTGTAGGTGAGTGATTTTTATTTCTCTAAAGGTCATAAATATTGAGAGGTTCAGTGCTTCCCTTGACAGGTTACTTGTCAAGTTACTGTAGGAAGAAATTACCCCACCCAGAATCTAGAACTGGGCTCGAAAACTTTCAGAGGTCACGCTGAAACTGAATTAGAACAAGCCAGGTGTAAGATGATAGGGAATGGCGAAGACTCTGGTGAACTAGAGAGCATACATTTCATCAAAAAGGGGCACCTGGGGAGCCGGTTCCGAGCGGAGTGGAGTGGAGGTCTTCCCCGGAGCGTAGCTGCCTGAGCGGGCGCCGAGCCCCCGCCATGGCCCGGAACACGCTGTCCTCGCGCTTCCGTCGGGTGGACATCGACGAATTTGACGAGAACAAATTCGTGGACGAACAGGAGGAGGCGGCGGTGGCGGCGGCCGAGCCAGGCCCGGATCCTAGCGAGGTGGACGGGCTCCTGCGGCAAGGGGACATGCTTCGGGCGTTTCATGCAGCCTTGCGGAACTCTCCCGTCAACACCAAGAATCAAGCTGTGAAGGAACGGGCCCAGGGCGTGGTGCTGAAAGTGCTTACAAATTTTAAGAGCAGCGAAATTGAGCAGGCTGTGCAGTCACTGGACAGAAATGGCATTGACTTGCTCATGAAGTACATTTATAAAGGGTTTGAGAAGCCCACAGAAAATAACAGTGCAGTGTTACTCCAGTGGCATGAAAAGGCATTGCAGTAGGAGGACTAGGCTCCATTATAAGAGTTCTTACAGCAAGAAAGACTGTTTAAAAAAAAAAAAAAGACTCATGTTACCTTGAGAAGAATTTTGGATGCACAGGCTGTTGAAGAAGGGATTGACAATGGATCAGAGTTCCTCAGAACTCCCAAGTAAACTATTTCAGGACATGCATCCGCTAAAGTGTATTTTATTTTCAAGGTGGAGGGAGAAATTGTCTTACTGTTTCCTAAATCCTTTGCAGGATCTGATAGTCTATGCCTTTGTCCACAAGTAATGCAGAACTGACATTGTGACTGTCTACCAGAGTGGCTGGCCCGCATTGGTCAGGTGTACCTGTGTGCACTGCCTGTGTAAAAGCGGGGAAGGATGACTTGGGCAGGTGCAGATTCAAGGGGTGTGGTAAAAAAGGGAGAGCTTGGTTTTTGTTGAAGTGGAAAACCCCCAAGGGTCTGTACAGACATCCCGACCTCCCAAAGAAGGCGGGCTCTCTTGGGTTCATTGTAAAGTGCCTGCTGCATCAATAAAGCTCTTGGCTTATTAGTAAAAAAAAAAAGGGGGGCACCTGGTTATATCTACAGTTCACCCAAAAGAGTGTTCATAGGCTGGACTAGACAATTGAAATGACATGATCACTGTGGATCACACTTAGCAACAGGTACTTAAGGGTAGGACCCAGTCCAAACACATATCTCCAGGGAGTTATTTTTAAAATTATTTCTTTTCCAAGTGATATTTTAAGAGCAAACAATTAAGAATCAGTTAAGCGTGGAGCCTCCTGACTTAGAAGGCCCAAGTCTTAAAAAGATATCTTGTAACATTTCTATTGACAGATCTTCCAAAGTTCTGCAGAGGAACAAGCCCAGTGGTGAAAATCATCACAGGCAGGGAAGCCCAACACCAGATATGTATGAATAGTTCATTTGTATTCCTCCCAGCCAGAGGCAGGGTGCCAATCCTGGGTCACTTTTACCATAACAACGTTGCCTGGTCACACAACTGACATTCACCTTCATCAGGTTTGTGGGGTCACAAACCAGAAAGTTAACCCGAGATAAATTTGTCCATAGAGAAGAAGAAAGGGTTTTAACACTGAACCCACTGCTGTCATATGGGAGTGTGGACTCAGGTCTTCCTTTTTCTTTTCCTTTTTTCCTCCTCCTCTTCTACCCCCTCCTCCTCAGTGTCTTTCCTTTTCTTCTTCCTTTAAAAATGATAGAAGTCCAGAATTTTTAAAAGTTAAATCTCCCAAATTTCAAGTGAGAGTACTATAATAAGAGCCCTGGACCAGAGAATAAAAGAGCTGTGTTCTAGTATTCTAGCAATTAGCTGTGTGAGCTACATCTATAAAGTAAAAGTCTTGCCTAAGGTCAAGTGAGAAGATATTGCTAATGATTTTGTTGCTATTTTCTAATTGATACTTCCTGCTCATATGCTCAATGCTAAGGAGCCTGTTTCTCTTCCCTCAGTTTTTCTATCATGCTTTATCATGTGAAACCAAAGAGTGAGTGTAAAATAGTCAAAGGTCTTTCAAAACTATAAATGATTGATGCCAATCTCGTTATTGGACAAGATTTCCAACAAAGACCAATATATCTGCTTTTGTTTGCATCACCCAAAGAGACTGGGCCCAAAATGTTATATCTGAGTGGATTTTGACTTTCAGTCCAGTTTTTCAGAGCATTGATATGTTAATACACAGCATAGAGATTATTACCAGGGTAGTTACAGAGGCTACAATCCTTGAAACAGCTTCATATTGGTATCCTGTTATAGCCTACAGTCACACAAATCACACACACACAAATATTTTGCCAACTCTACCATCATCACCAAGAAAAGGTAGTGTGGTATAGAATTTATTTACAAATGAAGGAAATTAGGATTACTTTCATTTTTATATTCCTGGTACAATTTCATCAACAGTCTTATGGAGACCAAGTCAAGGATTCCATTCTTTAGCCAGAAATGAAGAAAGGAATTTATCAACTCCCAACCTCGTTCCAGTATCACATCTACAGTTGGCCAGTAGCCTAGGGATTTGATTATTTGCTCAGTCCTTTTCGAAGAAATCTTTTTAAATTTTGTGGGTCAGAGGCTCTTTTTCTTTTTTTTCTCTAATTAATTAATGTATGTGTTTGTTTGTTTATTTTTCTTTGGCTGCATTGGGTCTTCCTTGCTGCCTGCGGGCTTCCTCTAGTTGCAGCAAGCAGGGACTACTCTTCGTTGCGGTGCACGGGCTTCCCATTGCGATGGCTTCTCTTGTGGAGCACAGGCTCTAGGCGCATGGGCTTCAGTAGTTGTGGTGTGCGGGCTCGGTAGTTGTGGCTCATGGGCTTAGTTGCTCCACGGCATGTGTGATCTTCCTGGACCACGGCTCGAACCCATGTCCCCTGCATTGACAGGTGGATTCTTAACCACTGCGCCACCAGGGAAGTCCCCAGAGGCTCTTTGTTATGTGGGAAAAGTGTATCCATGAGGAACAGAAGGGTCTAGGTTGAAAGTGATGATGCCTCACAGTTGTTAGAAATGCTCTCATTCATGATAACACAGGCATTTGTAGGAATTTCATTTTCCTCCACTGGCCACAATATTAAACATTTCACCAAGGAAATATTCAATGGGAGATTGTGTCTTAGGAACAGGATCTAATCTTTCATATCACAGTAAGAAGCTGATCAAAGGTGTTGAAAGCTAACTCTTAAAGGATTAACTAGGTCACATTGTAATACATGATATGAAAACAGAGGGACCTTTTTTTCTTCTGTTGAAACATACAAAAAAATTACAGAAATTGCCTCCCCCCATTTTTTTCAAGACAACTTTCATTGAGAGAAGATATTGAGGGACTTCCCTGGTGGTACAGTGGTTAAGAATCCGCCTGCCAATGCAGGGGACACGGGTTCAAGCCCTGGTCCGGGAAGATCCCTCATGCCGTGGAGCAACTAAGCCCATGCGCCACAGCTACTGAGCCTGCGCTCTAGAGCCCGTGAGCCACAAGTACTGAACCCGCGTGCCACAACTACTGAAGCCCAGGTGCCTAGAGCCCGTACTGCACAACAACAGAAGCCACCGCAATGAGAAGCCTGCTCACTGCAATGAAGAGTAGCCCTCGCTCGCCACACCTGGAGAAAGCCCACGCGCAGCAACAAAGACCCAACGCAGCCAAAAAAAGAAAAAAATTAAATTAATTGATTTAAAAATATTTTTTAAAGAGAAGATATTGAGCCTTCATTTAACATTTAAAATATTCTTACTAAGATTAGTTGAAGCCATATAAGGAATTTTGTTCTGTAACGTAAGTGCAATGAAAAGCCATTTGGTTTTAGGTAATTATATTTATAGCTTGAAAATTAACTCTTTTGAAGAGTGCAGAAAATGGCTGCAGCAGAGCAGGAGTGTGTGCAGAGACAAAGAAAGTGGTAGTTGCAGTAGGCAGCTAAGAGGTGTTGATTCTTTGTCCTGTGTAATGGCTGTAGTGATGGATACTTTCTGCTCCCTCCCTGAAACCCAAACACAGAATCTCTCTGGGTTCCCATTTAGGGTCACCCTTGTGGCTGGATTCTCTCCCCTCTCACTCACTCAAGAACTTTGCTCTAGCCACTGTTTTCCTTCTCATTCCTGCATTAGGTATATTCTCCTTCCCTGATACGTCATCCCCATTTGCATTTAAAAATGTAGCAGCGTCTCACATCTTCAATAAATTAGAAACTCCTCTGACCTCACTACCCAGTTTCTATGCTCTCCTTTGCAGCAAAACTTCACAAATCTTCTGTTTCACCGCCTTTCGCACCCAGCCCCACAGGACTTTTCTCCACAGTTGCGCAAAAGTAGTCTCGTCAGTGATCTCCAGGGTACTAATGCCAATGGTAAATTCTCAGTTGTCATCTTATCCAACCAGTCAGCAGCACTCAATACAGTCGATCACTCTAAACTTCTTGAAATACTTTCTTCCCTAGGCCTTTGGGCTACAGCTCTCTTGGTACCCCCTTAATATTACTGACTGAACATTTTGGTCTCCCTTCCTGGTTTCGTCTCATTTTCCTGTCATCTTCCCATCTTCTTAAAGTAAATTATAAGCATCCCCAGGCTCAGGACCCCCTATATGTGCATACTCCCTAGTCATGTCATCCAGTTCATGGCTTCAGTTGCCATGTTTATACTCATATTTCCCAAATGTCTATCTGCAACATGCCTCCGTCCTAAATCCTAGACTCATGTATCCATTGTCTGGCCATTAGCATGCTTGGTTTCCTAATAGTTATGTCAAAGATGGTGTGACCAAACCTGAGCATTGATCTTCTTCCTAAATCTAATCCTAGAGTTTCGCCAGTCGTGAGAAACAGCAACTCACTCCATTCAGCCAGTGGCTCAAGACTGAAACTTAAGACATAGTCCTTAATTTCTTTCTTTTCCTATACCTCCATCCAGTCTGTTAACAAATCCTGTCTACTGTACCTTTGAAATATACTCTACATCTAGCCACTTTTCCCCACCTCCACCACTGCCACCCTCATCCAGCTTCCCATCATATCCATCTTGGACTTTCATAACTGCCTCCTAGCTGGTCCCCCTGCTTTTGTTCCTGCCCCTCTCCAGCTGTTTCTTATCATAGGACATAGAATGATACTTTTGAGATATAAGTCATCTCATGTTTCTTCCTTGCTTAAAACTCTCCAAAGGCTTTTATATCTCATCCAGGAAAAAAAATATATAAAACCATTATCTTGGCTAGTAGCCTCCATAAACTGGTCCCTGGCTACCTCTCAATCACCATCCCCTGTCTCAGTGGGCTCTAGCCATAGACTGTTTCTCAAAGACACTAAATGTGCCCCTGCCTGTATTGGGTCCTCTGTGATTGCTGTTTCCATGCCTTAAATTCTCGTTCCCCAGACACCAGCATGACTGGCCGCCTTCTCTCCTTTCATAGCCGTGCTCATTTTTACTCCTTCCCTGATATTTCTAAAATAGTACCATGTCTTTCATTGTTTTTTGTTTTTTTCCTAATAGCGTTTGACACCACGTGACATAATGCTCATTCCTGAGAATTATATTTGTTAACAGATTTGAGGAATTTCATGGTAATATTTTAAAACATTTTATGTTAAATCCAGCATCAATATATTATGCCACGGCATTCTGAAGCAGAATAAGTAAGTAATGTAAACACTCCAGACTTGCAGGGGAAGTGCTTCAGGGTTTGTTTCTGGGCCTTCAGAAGTGTGTGTTGATCTACTCCTCAGTGAGGGATACATCAGTAGAAAAGTTTGAAATGCTCTGTTTTGTATGGACTGGACAATCATCAATATTACGCAGTTGAAGGATACCTAGAAATGCTCTTCTCCATATGCATCTGTCATTGAGCTGCGATCATACCTGTAAAGTCCCACATTAGTCTCCCCTAGTGGTACCAACCACAATTAGAAGTCAACCTGCAATGCCTCTCTAGGCAGCCTTTGCAGAGACCTTGAGGTAAAGTTACGTGGTCTGATGAGCAAGAGTCTGTTTATGGGGCAATAAAGCAGAATATGACATTTTAAAGCACCGTCCCTTAACTAACTTTCTGGATAAGCAGATTCTCTTCATTCCTTCTGTGATACACAGTGACCGTTCCATGTAGCAAGCTGTAGGTTCGTGGCTGGAAGGCTACTCTCAGGTAAACATGTATCTCTCTGTTCCTACCCGTTGAATTGCATACTTGCCAAGAATCAGTTGTTTTTAGTCCTAAACTTGTTTATGCCGGTTGTACTTTAAATATATAAAGTGCTGAAATATCATGAAAAGGAAAGAATTTCCATTTCCATAAAAACTACAGGAAATCCTTTGGGGAAGACTCAATAAAGGCAAGTCAGTAAAAAATAAAGATGCTGTGGGCAAGACAGTTATAAGAGCTTGGGGGGAATCATTAAACTCTTGTAGGATTCTTTATTATATAAGTCTGTTTTTAAGAAAATCAAGATGGGATGTGAGGGCAGATTGTACGTGATGAGTGTAGTTTATATGAAAATGATAACAACAACCCCAGTCAGTAGTAAACTTTTTTAAAAAAGATAAAAAATAAAAAGACAAAGGGGCATTTGGTTCTATGTCAAAAGAATGACAAATAATAAATTTAATTTCCTGAAAAATAAACATTTTTAATAATAATAAATATATGTAAACTATATAAACAGATAAACAATATGTAAATTTAATTGCATGATATGTTTAAGATGTAAATATGGAATTTTTTTATGGTCTCACACTTCTACCAACTTTTTTTTTTTTGCGGTACGCGGGCCTGTCACTGTTGTGGCCTCTCCTGTTGCGGAGCACAAGCTCCAGATACGCAGGCTCAGCGGCCACGGCTCACGGGCCCAGCCACTCCTCGACATGTGGCATCTTCCCGGACCGGGGCACGAACCCGTGTCCCCTGCATCGGCAGGCGGACTCTCAACCACTGCGCCACCAGGGAAGCCCCTACCAACTTTTTCAATTAAGCAACCAACTCTAGGATCCAACAGTGTATGAAGATAAGAGAGTTTTTAAATTATTTGAAAACAGTTTTCAAAAGTAGAGATTATAATCCCATTACAGACATAGCAAAATTACAGAATAGCAAAGGAGGTGAAATACTCAGAACAATCCTGTGAGAAAAGTAAATTATTATTCCCATTTTACACATGAGACTTAAGGAGAGTAAATGACTTAGAACTAACCTGCTGAGAACTAAGATCTGTCTCACTTAAGGATCGATCATGCTCTTCATTCTTAGACTTATTGCCTCTTTGAACCTCTTCTCCCACACTTTTTATTTAGATCTTTTATAATGCAGCCTTTTCAAAATAAATGTCAGCTAAAGACTGCTGACCTAATCATATATTTTACTTAATAGCTCCTGAATGACTATGACACTGTGATAATAGAAATGCCGTTTTTCATCTCCAGTGACCAACTCTTGTAGCTTAAGAGGGTGTCAGGCTGTTCCCTGTTTTGGTAAATACTACATATCAAATCTTTTGGAGATTTTACAGTGCTGAGATTAGGAAAAATGTAGTGAATAAATGTACCCAACTTTTTTCAATCCGGTATCTCCCAAACTTATTTGTCCACGTTTTTATCATGTAATGCCACTTTAAATTCAATTGAAGCAGTATTCTATGCACACGTTTTTTAAATGTTGTTTTATAGAATGTGCTTATGTTTTCTGTTATGTGCAGTCCTGTTCTTACATACTCTCAGCTTGTTGACCATAGTTCTGTGGTCTGAATCTTTTTATTGTACTCTTATTTTTCTCAGCTCTTTATCATATTCAGGAGAGAAAAGACAAGTGTTTCCAGAGATAGACTTGGCCGTTTCTTCTGATAGCTGAACCTTGGCACCCCTACCCTTAGAGGTCAGTAAGGGCTCCATGCAACTATGCACAAGCAGAGTCAGCTAAAGACTGAGATCACCCCTTGCTCAACAGGCCTTGGTTGAGAAGCTTATGGGGAGCAAAGGAAGTTCGACCACAAGCTGAACAAGTGCGTCTAGGGTCAGCATCATCAAAAAGGGTCAGCTAATCAGTGTTCACCCAGCAATTAGTGATGTGAAGGGTGGCAAGAATGATAAAATTATATGTATCTTGTTGTCCCTTAGAGCTAAAGTTGACACGTCAGGAGGTGATAGCTCTGTGTTGTGAAGCCAGTTGAAAATAGCTCTGTGCAGACCTTAGCCCTGACCCTGCTGCAGCGTCAGGCTCTTCTTTGCAGGATAACCAGGCCATTTGTGGTTTACTGTCATGTGTCTCTCCTGTGCCAACTCATAGTGTGCTAGTTCCTGACCACCTAGCAAATATGAGATGAACAGTGAACGCTTGTGCTCAGAGCTTTTAGTGAGAAGGACCTTCCCTCATTCCACCCCGCACATCTCTCCTGAATCTTCACCACCATCCATCAGAAGAGATCAACTACAGAGATACCTTAGGGAATACTTACCTGCCTGCTTCCTCATCCTCATGCTCTCATAGGCGGACTTAACGGCCGGACAGCTCAGAGAGTTGAAGTGACTTGCCCAAGATCACTTGGCTAACAATTGGTAGATGTGACATTGTATCTAAAATCTTAGCATAGGCTTTTAGATAACATGTTTTTCAATTAGAATGAGGCTGCATACACATCTGAGGAAGAAGAATTAAAGCAGAGATGCCAAGGATGTATTAGGACAGGAGCAGGACTAGGGCGGGGCAATGGGAATAAATGTGTTTTAAAGAGAATTTAGAAGGTAGACTTTGAGAACAGATTTCCAGAAGTCACCATACAATCGGCCATTGGACACTTGTTAAGATTATATAACACTCTTTAATACTACGTCTATTATCTAATTGTTCTGTTAAGGAGGATCCTTTTGGCTACAAGGGCCAAAATCCAAATCATATGGGCTTAAACAAAAATGAGAATCTATTGGTGTAAAATTCCCATTAGAGGCAGCTAGATTTTACTTCTCTAATGATAGTGTTAGTAATCTGTCTCTCCATCTCTTGGCCTGACTTTCCTCAAAGTGACTCTTACGGGCTTCCCTGGTGGCACAGTGGTTGAGTCCACCTGCCGATGCAGGGGACACGGGTTTGTGCCCCGCTCCAGGAAGATCCCACATGCCGTGGAGCGACTGGGCCCGTGAGCCATGGCCACTGAGCCTGTGCGTCCGGAGCCTGTGCTCCACAACGGGAGAGGCCACAACAGTGAGAGGCCCGTGTACCGCAAAAAAAAAAAAAAAGTGACTCTTACTGCATGGTAACGCTAGCAGACAGAGAATGCTGCATTCCCAATAATTTCTGCAAAATTTAGCAAAAGTTTCAAAAGTGCCTGTGATGTGTCACCTTGAGTCATATGCCCATCTCTAAACTAATTAGGATAACTGGAGGGTTATTTGATTGAGCAGAACTAGAACACGTGCCCATTCCTGGAGCCAGAATGAGGATCGGCCTCACTCATATAATAAAATCTACTGAGAGTGGGAGGAGAAATAGTTCCTGATGAAAAATGGAGATGAGGGTGCATGGTGGGGGGACGCGAAGCAACAAGAACAAATGTAGATAAGTTCATTTGTGTCATATTTTAGATTCCATATGTAAGTGATATCATATGGTATTTGTGTTTCTCTTTCTGACTTCCTTCACTTAGTATGATAATCTCCAGTTCCATCCATGTTGCTGGAAATGACAGTTCATTTTTTATGGCTTAGTAGTATTCCAATGTATATATATGTACCACATCTTCTTTTTCCATCCATCTATCGATTGTTGTTTCCATGGCTTGGCTATCATAAATAGTGCTGCTATGAACATAGGGGTGCCTGTATCTTTTTGAATTATAGTTTTGTCCAGATCTATGCCCAGGACTGTGATTGCTGGATCATATGGCAACTCTATTTTCAGTTATTTTAAGGAACGTCCATACTGTTTTCCATAGTGGCTGCACCAGATTACATTCCCACCAACAGTGTAGGAGGGTTCCCTTTTCTCCACACCCTCTCCAGCATTTGTTATTTATAGACTTTTTACTGATGGCCATTCTGACTGGTGTGAGGTGGTACCTCATTGCGGTTTTGATTTGCATTTCTCTAATAATTAGCGATGTGGAGCGTCTTTTCATGTGCCTGTTGGCCATCTGTATGTCTTCTTTGAAAAAATGTCTACTGAGGCTTTCTGCCCATTAAGAAAGGCAATATTTTGATGGCTTCTTCCCTTTAAGCTTGCCCTAGTCAGTCGCTGGAGCTCAGGAGTTGTTTAGTCACCAGTGGGAGCAGAAGCAGTTATCCGGTGCTGGTTCCACCAAAGTCGGGCACAGGTATTAGCTGCCCCCTGCTTCACACAAGAAAACCAGGAAATACAAAGTGGTTAGGACTGATAGAAGTCAGGAAGGTTTATTTTATGTATGCATGGGATGTAGGTAAGAGGTTCAGCCAGAGTTTGAAAACTCTTCTGTCTTTAAGCCCCAGGCATGTAAGAATGTCAATGAATAAGATAATGTAGGTCTGGCCAAGATTCATGTGCCCCACTCAACCATGCCAGCGACTACTCATCTCAAGCCAGTTATTGCCTTGAAGAAATATAGGCTTAGTATTGCCTGGTCTTAGGGTTTTTCATGAGAAACCATAATGTGGAATTCTATATGAAATATTTCAATTTTTGTCTGTTAGCAATCAATTTTTAAAAATTTATACCATAAGCATGGAAAATAGAACACAACTATTATACAGATCTGGCCCATGGTCCAACAGCTTGAAATAAATGTTGTCAATGCTACTGTCTTTTTATTTATTTTCAGTTTCCTCCAAAGGGTAGACTATTATTTACTTTCTCACAGGCGATAGTAATGATACCATGTATTTTGTACATTTTACAGTTGAGGGTGACATGTGTGGGTAGGATAGATACCATCATCCCAATTTTACTCTTGAAACCACTGAGGCTTTACGTGGAAGGACCTAAACTTGTACCCAAATACCTGTGAAACAATGCTCTGTATCATGTGACCTCAGGTGGTTGCTTTCAAAGCTCCCCCTCCGGCTCTTTTATTTATCATTTATCCAGACTAATTCTTTCTCCTTCACATCATCGGAGAAAACTGAGGTTCTCAGTTCCCCACAATTCCTTTTGTTAGTCAAATGGGAGAAAATAAAAATCATTACCTGTGCGACCTATAGAAATAGGCTTGTGCGTTTAATAAATGCTATAACTAAGGAATTCAAATCATATAATATTTTCCATCTTGCCAGAGATGGATAGATTTTTTTTTTCCTTTTTTTCCTTAAGAAAGAATGTGTTTAAATTCCCTTGGCCTATTAGAATAATCATTAATGTTTACAGTTGCTATAGCAACTAGAAATGCTGGCAATTGAGTAGGAAAGGAGCCTGAGAGAGGAAGATAAGCTATGTCAGTTATTGAACATCTGTCAAACATTTAGCCAATTTAAAGTGACAGGCGAAAAGCTAGAAATTGAAAGTGGGCAAAATATTTTTACTAACATTCACTTAAGAACGTCAGTTTCGTATTGTTTTGTCTGTATTATGGAGGGGTAATTAACTTTTATTTTCATGCACATAAAGGAGGTATTTTCTATGGGTAAGATATGGCTGCATGTGTAATTTTTTTATGCTATAATAGTATTAATCCATCTCCACTGGAGGTTGCTTTGCAGTTTCTTGAGCTCTTCTGCATATAATATTTAATTGCATCTTCAAGACAACACTGAATTTGGTAATTTTCATTTTACAGAATTTTACATTTTGTGGGAACAGAGAGGTAAAGAAAACTATACTGTAAAACATAGTCTCTTAATTAAAGACTTCCCCCTCCCCATCCTAGCCACTATTCATTTACACAGGGGCAGCACCCTAAATATTGTTACATGTGTTCCCAGTTCCCACTCTTGTACCCATGGGAGCATCCCAGATCTATTATGACTCCTTTTTCCTGTGGGTCCCAGTGCATCCTCAAAACCCTAACAGCATTCCAGATCGCCAATACCAATCAGGCAGGGCTCTCTAGTCAAGTTGAAATCTGTTCGCTATGCCCGTGCGATAATGATTTCTCACCTTGGCTTGGTGTTTTCTTGTTTACAAATCCTTTTCACATAGATGTCTTATTTGGTCATCAAGCCTCTAAAGTAAGGGTTATCCCTTCTTTACATGTGAGAAAATTGAGGCTTAGGGAGATTAAGTGATTTGGCCAAGATCACAAAGTTAGGTGGAGGACACCTCCTCCCCTCCCACCTTTCAACTACACTGTATGAAAAGAGAAGAATAGGTATAAAGACTAATGTCATGGATACCAAGTCCTACCCTAATCACTTACTAACTACAAGCAAAACAAAACAAACAAGCAAAAAACATGAAAGTTATCTAATGCCCCTCTAGGTGCCTCTCCCTGCTTCTGAAAAGGAAAGTGTTGGTCAGATTTTCTCTAGAGTAATTCTAGCTAAAATCTGTAATACATGAGCTCTGATTTTAACTTTAATGCTAAGTTTCCCCAGTGCAGTATTTATTACCCACAGAGCTCTGTTTGTCATTGCTTCCCCAGCTTCTCTCTGATGTCAGTTTCTAGAAAGTGAGAGAACGTATTAATTTTGAGTTATGATTTTGCTATTTCCACTTATTGGCATAAGTATACTAGCACTGTACAAATGGTCAGAAGATTTGATTTTCTGGGCTAGCTTTGTTTAATGCTAAGTTTTAATAAGTCATTTTTCTCTCTGTTCTTCACTTTCCTTTCCTGAAAGCAGATATTACCTCCTAGAGATGAATCAAATGAATAACATAAGTGAAAATAATTTCAGAAAAAGAAAGAATATACTGAGATGTCAGTGTAGCTTTATTAATCATAAATCCTGATCTGATTTATTAATATAAGTGGATGATTTAGAATGTATCTTTAGAGTGAATTTAAATGAATATATAATTTATCAGACAGTTCTAGTCACCATCTTTGCCTTATCCATAATAACAACAAATATTAACTGACATTTATTGAGTGCTTGTATGTGCTGGACATTGTGCTAATTGTAATTAAGCACTTTGCTTACCAAGTTACCCTTGATCCTCTCAAATACTTATGAAGTGTAAGTATTATTATCCCCACTTTTCAGATGAGAAAACTGAGTCATAGATCAGTAACTTTCCATGGTCTCATAGAAGTGGCAAAGCAGAGTTTCAGGAGCAGGTATGTCTAACTCCAAACACTAGGGTAGATACTTGACCAGTTATAGAAAATACTCTAAAACACCTGAGGTAAGAATATTTATTTAAAAAAACAAACACACACAGATTTGCTTAAACATCAGATAAAGGGCAGTGATCATCACTTGTTTTTTTCCTACTGAAAAGTTTTCTTGAAGCTGCCTTTTTTCATGCAGGTCTTTGTTTCATTGCCTTAAAAGAGATAGAAGAGTCATTGGTAAGAATCCACAGTTCCTAAGAGTCACTAATCTAAAGAACAGTTTTAAGTAGTGGGTGGATGGTAGATGAGTAAACAAGTATTTTTCAAAGGGCATTCTGAGGGGACTTAATGAAGGATGGTAAGAAGAAGCCATTACTAAATTGGGAAGAGGAGGTATGGTAAATCTCTAAGAAGGAAAAGAAATGGCAAGAGTTAATATTAGCCAAGGCACTTTTGATTGCAGGGGACAGGAATTCAGTATCCCTGGGGATTTTTTCTTTTTTAATGAACAATTTATTGATTTTTAAGAAAAAGAAGATTACATGAAGGGCAAGAATGTTTCCTCTGAGTTGATTTTTCTCAAGGAACTCAACACCACGTGCACTCTCTTGCTCTGCCTGTCAGCTTTGAGTCTTCCTTTCACCCATTCACACCAGCTTGTCAGGAGCACCTTAGACACGGGCATGGAGGACTCTGCTCACAGACAGAGTCTTGAAACTTGAGGAAAAAAAAGCCCTTCGTGCTCAGATTGAATTTTATAAAATTCTGCTTGCTGGCTTATGTCATATGACCCTTACTGGACCAGTCACTGTGCCTTGGGAGGGAGGTAATATGATTGGTTTACCTCATGACTCACCCTCATTCCTATAACCAGCCTTTGAGGAATGATGATTCCATGCTGAGAACCAAGTGAAGAAATATTGATAAGAAGAAGAAAAGTGCCTTTCATGGCAAACCAGATAATGAACTCTAACTCATGGGTGATAAATCTTTCATCTGGTCCTGTCCACCACACCTCAAAGCAAAACTTGACCATTTCAGTCAGTACAAAACTTTTTTTGTTTTTAAAGGTCCAAATAAAAACAGAAAATACTTCTCTTTGGTGAAGGACAGATTCATTTTTAATAGACCACCAAGCCTAATGCTTTGGTATGGGTTTCACTTTAGCATTGGCAAGATAAAGGGAAGAGACAAGAAAAAGTATCTTGGATTCCAGTGAAAAATAGTATTTTCTTGATAAATTTGATTGAGTTAAAGTTAATTTATGCTCAGAATTTAAATGTCAGTTGTTTGAATTTTAGATCACATCTTTAACTGAGGAGGGTATAGAACTGTTTAATAATCTGGTGAAAAGGCTGTGTATTGCTGACTTGTGTGGGAGTTGATATTGCTTGAAAGCTTATTCAGCTAACCATATTACTGCTTGAATCCTTGAATCCTATAAAATGTAAGTAATTACAGTTTAATTGACTTTTTTTTTTTTTACCATTTACTCAAAATTTTTCTTCATTCTAGTGAATGTATTTCATTTCCCACATTGAATATTTCTTTTTTTTTCCTCTGTTGCCAGAAATGGCTTATCTTAAAGTAATAACAGGTTTTGATTATGCTGTGACAGAAAGCACAAATTCTATTAATGATGATTGGTGCAGCCTTTCCTTAGAACATGTCTTTAAATTCTGATGATACACTTGATGTGTACATCCTGATATTTCAGGATTTAGCTGGTCAGCTAGTTCCCTGAAATTCTGAGCATCTCCTGAGTGCCAGCTCTGGGATTAGGTACTGTGGAATACAAAAACAGTCAAGATTGTCACGATCCTTGCCACAATCCTTACTGCAGCTCTGTCAGCAAAGGGGGTGGAACATCAGTCATGATAACCCCTGGACCGCCACATTACTGGCTCAGTTAATCTGAAGGTTGTGGTTGTGATGGTTTGTAGCACAGAAAAAGAAATCTCTGCCACAGTCTTAAGAGATGTCTGTTTTAATCCCACGACTAATTCCACTGGTTCTCTCTGTGGTCTTGGAATAGATCCCTTGACTTTCCTGTGTCTTACATTTCCTCTGTCTCCAACGGAACTGATCTTTTTTTTTTTTTTTTAACAGCAATTTTTTTTAAATTTATTTTTGGCTGCACTGGGTCTTCGTTGCTGTGTGCGGGCTTTCTCCAGTTGCAGCGAGCGGGGGCTACTCTTCGTTGTGGTGCATGGCCTTCTCATTGCGGTGGCTTCTCTTGTTGCAGAACATGAGCTCTAGGCGCGCAGGCTTCAGGAGTTGCAGTGTGTGGGCTCAGCAGTTGCGGTGCACAGGCTGTAGGGCACGTGGGCTTCAGTAGTTGTAGCTCGTGGGCTCTAGAACGCAGGCTCAGTAGTTGTGGTGCATCTGCTTAGTTGCTCCGCGGCATGTGGGATCTTCCCGGACCAGAGCTTGAACCCGTGTCCCCTGCATTGGCAGCTGGATTCTTAACCACTGTGCCACCAGGGAAGTCCCCGGAACTCATCTTTATCCTACTTATTTCCAAAAATTGTCTGAGCCAACAAATGAGATAATAGATACCAAAGTGTTTCAGAAATGTAAGGAATTAAGCAAGTTATGGTTCTGTTAATGTATCGACTTACCTCATTTTATTGCACTTCGTTTTACTGCACTTCACAGATATTTCATTTTTTACAAATTTAAGGTTTGGGGCAATCCTTCACCAAGCAAGTTCTATTGGCGTGATTTTTCCAACAGCATTTGCTCTTTTCTATCTCTGTGTCGTATTTTGGTAATCCTCACAATATTTCGAACTTTTTCATTGTTATTATATATATTATGGTGATCTGTGGTCAGTGATGTTTGATGTTACTATTGCAAAAAGATTACAACTCACTGAAGGCTCAGATGATGGTAAGAATTTTTTAGAGATAAAATATTAATATTTTTTAGTTTTAAAGTATGTACATTTTTTAACATATAATGCTATTGCAAATTGAATGGACTACAGTGTGGTCTAAACATAACTTTTATATATACTGGAAAACCAGAGCACCTCATATGAGGTGCTTTATTGTAGTGGTCAGGAACCAAACTCGCAATAATCTCTGAGTTAAGCCTGCACTTATAAGATGTAGCCTTACTTAAAGGTAGATGGGAAAATCTGGCTCACTGTAGCTAGGTTTACCTTTCTTGTGCATGTAAATATCTTAATCCAGGGATTACTGCTAACTTTGAGTATCTGTGATCTGGCCAGGGCACACAGGCGTCATCTGGCAACTCAAGTCATTTTTTCAATATATGTCACTTAGCCTGTTAAGTCCTGTGAGCCAGCTTCACCCCTGCATGCTTACCTCTCTGCTTTTCCTAAGTCTTTCTCACTCTTGGATGTTCGAAAAACTATGAATCAGTCATCTTTTCTTTCTGCCATTTTGTAAACTTAGTAAACTGCATCCGAGTGTCAGAAAAAAAAAAGAAAAAGAAAGCTTTTTTAGGGAAAGGACTTATGCATTCTGATTGAAAATATATGGACTCTGATATTACAGAGTTTTTACCCTTCTCTGATTTCAGTGATTTTGATTTGCCATCAGTGGTCTGATGAAAGTCTTGTAGCCTCCTATTTGCAGTTAACTTACTTCTCACTAGCACTCTGGGCCTCGAGTTCAGTAATGAAATTGTGGCTCCAGGAAACTTCTGACATTTGGAATTTCAGTTCAGTTCAACTAGTGTTTACATGAGTTGCTTCCAGAATGTGAGGGACCAAAGTGAAACCTGTGTTCTCCTGCTGTACGTATTCTGGTGCACAAGTAGTATTCAAGTTTGGTAGTCGGAGAGGAGACAAACAATTGAACCATTCTCATATGGGAAAAACATTTTAATATGTGTGAGAATGTGCAGTTGCTATGAGGCAGAAAAGACACACATGCTTATTTGGTTGTTGAGGAGACAGCACTTATATTTCCCAGGCCAGAAAATGGCTTCTTTGCAGAAGGCAGTGTTTGAGTTAAGCAGAAGTGGGAAGGGAATCCTGGGAAGACAGTGCACTGGCCTGGGCAGGGAGACTCTCAGGGGAGCAGTGACTGTTTTTCCATGTTACCTTAAACGAACCTACTTAGCAGTATGAACCTTCCTTAAGATACAATTTTGTTGAGAAGTGCAAATCACACAAAAGATTTACAACAGAGCTCTCTACTTAAAGCCAAAGGGGGGGGCAGAGCCTTCCCTTGCTGCCTAATCTTTGTATCAAAAAGTGATCCCTGCGGGAATAAGGATGTATTGTATGAATAAATTAATCATGGCTGCCCCTCCTCAGCCTCCCTGGAATTTTGTAGAGTTTCGCTTGAGGAATCCTCTCCCAAATATAGATCTGCATGTAAAGAAGTGTGTAAAGCTAAGACTAGATAATATGGAGTCCTGCTTCGGAAGGACTTGAATACTAGTCTGATGCATTTTACTTAATCCAGGAGGCATCGGGGCTCACAAAAGACTTGTGTGCAAAGGAGGGGCCTGATTTAGAGTGGTTCCACAGAAGGATTCATCTGGCAGTTGTGTGTGGGTTGGTGTGGAGTGGCAGTCAGCCTGAAGTTGGCAAAATGAATGTCCTTAAGCCAATGAGAGGTAATGGTGAGACAGCCATGGGAGCCAAAAACAGGACTTGTATGCTGATTGCATTTGCCCTTCCCCCTGCAATAGGAAATTTACACCTTCTAGAGATATCTCGGATCTGGGGGAGGGCATTGTATGAAGAGGGCATAAATATTAAGCTGAAAGAGTTTTGTCATCTGACGTTCTGTTCTCCCACTACCCCAGGAAAAGTGGTATTCTTTCTAGAATTGGGCAGTGAGCTCATCAACTTTTATGTGCTTTTCACATTTTATACTTGGCTTTTGAAGAGTATCTGTGCTTCACGGGATTAATACTTTTCAAATGAACTTTGGCTGTTGTTTGAGCTCTTCATAAAATATGGTGCTACTCTGACTGCTTTAAATGCTAAATATTTAACAAATAACTGAAAGAAAAATCCTGTAATCCCCAATGAACGGTATTTTCATCTGGCCATTGTAGTCCACTCAAGCTGTGCTGTGGCCTTCCTAGTTTGACCACAGTGAGCAGGCTGGACCATTCCCTGTTACAATCACGCAAAGCTCTGATATTGATTCTGTGTCGTTTCAGCACCACCTCCACCTTCATCTCGTCAAAGTACTCAGGTTGGCTTGCGTTTATGGTCTCCAGTACCATTCTCATGCTAACAAAAGCACGCAACTAAGGGTCTCTCCCGTATCTTGATTTGTCTTTCCTTCTAGATACCAAAGCAGAGCTCACAAGCTAAATTGCCTACTGAGTACTATGGGCCTGGTGTACACTAGGGATTGGTAGAGACTGTGGCAAACAGAAGACTGCTTGCTTGCTTCCAAGTGGGAAGCTGGTGCTCAGCTCTGCCAGTTGTTTCCCTGATAAAATGAGAGCCTAATGTAGTCAGCCTTTTAAAGGAGTGTTTCTCCAAGTGTGGTCTCCAGACCAGCACCACCAGCATCACCTGGGAGCCTGTTAGACATGCAGATTCTCGGTCCCCATCCCAACGTCCTGAATCAGGAACTCGGGGGGTGGGACCCAGCATTCTATGTAGTAACAAGCCCTTCTGTTAATTCTGGAGCTCACTCTAGTTGGGGACCCACTAGTGCACCCCCCTGATTCCTCTCGAAGCCTGATATTTAAGAACTGTGTTTGAGTTTCAAGAAAACCCTAATTATCTAGATGTCTACTTGATTTTCAGTGTTTTCAAAACAGTTTTAGCCATAAAAGGCACACACACTTTTGTAAGCTAAATCCGTTTCATGTGCTATCACTTTCCTGCCTCCACTCAAGAGTCTGAGTATGCTAACAGAGAGGATGCTATTCTGTCTAAAAATTATAGGGCTTCTCCCCTTGGAGTATAAAAGTTTGCTGACTCCAGGCCTAGGCAGTATTTCTCAGATTTTTTACTGATCCATTTCTGAGAGCGAAGGAGAGTCAGCATCTGCCCCCTGGGAATCTGGGAGCATATCCTAAAGCAATCCACTGCAAAGTACAGATTTTGTTGAAGTTTTTCCTTTAAATTTGTGTGAGTTTTATACCTGTTCCATCATATACTCATTTCTGGCTTTTTGTCAGAACAATGTGTTAAATTACCTTCAAGTTAAATTCCTGAACTTCCACCTAAAAATGTTTAAAGAAAATTTATACTCCAGAAAAATGTCCAATTTCCCAATAAAATAGAGACAAAAAAAACAAGAAGTCACCCATAAAATGGGGGAAATCGTGAGCCATACACAAGAGCAATATTCAAGAGCTGTATACATGACTAGAAAATACTCTCTTTCCATCTTACTTCCCATACCTCCACTGCCACATCTGAGTGAGTAAAGAGCATGTACTAAAAATCACTGAACTCAGTGAGTGGTCAGGAGGCTTAGTCAGGAGGCTTATTTTTAGAAATGCTTGCCACGAGTTTGGATGAGTTTTAGCACTGGGTCTTATCTAATCCTTGCCTCACATGGTCACCATTTCATTTCCCCTAAATCACTTTTGCAAAGATGGTAAAAAGGTTTGACTTCATGTGCCAACATCAATTGATTGGAGCTAACAGCCTGAAGCGCTGCGTTGCGGATTGTGAATCTGTGTCTGGCATAGTCAATTTTCAGTGTCTGCCATGAGAGAAGGCATGGCATCTGCTGGTCCAAGTGATACATATATGCCGTCCCTACTCCACTCAGCACTAATGAATAATGCAAAACAGTGTCTGAACCCTGGGAGGTCCTGCTTGATGATGGGTTCCTTGTTTAAACCCAGTTCTCTGGGACACAGAGCATCTATAACAGGGGTCCTTTCAGCCACAGCCATGATTTCAGCAACCTAAGTTGTCAAGGGCTGTGGCCATTATCATATGTGTTAAACACCCATAAGTCCATCTTCTAATTAACAGAGGTACAATATGTGTCCTATTCCAGCCCTTCAATTTCAACTTGTCTCAGACACCTCCCCTCCACTCCTATTTCCCAAGATGCTATTCAAATATACTTATATTGATCATTTAGTGTCTTAGTATTAGAGGTGTCATCCAGAGGCTTCAGCTTTCAGAAATCAGAAGTCTATCGGTCACCCCCTCTTGGGATATCACTTCAGTATAGAAAAGCACACTCTTTCCTTTGACTCTCCCACTACCTGTTTATGGTGCATAATCACTAGGGCCACTTTGCGTTTAAGGTTCCTCGCTGAGTTCTTTTTTTTTTTTCTGGAATTAATGAGATTACTTACAATTTATAATGTCTTCCTTCTCCTCAGGTCAGAGGAAGACAAATGACTTATCGATCAGTTTACAAGCAAAAACAAACAAAGCAAAACAAAAATAGCAGAATCTTTAAAAAATTGACTTAAATTAACATAGTTGATGTCCAGCTAGCAGGACAGGTGTTCTTTTTATTATCCCTGTTTTTCAGATGAGAAAACTTATAAGTAGAAATTACTTTCTAGCTGAGAAGCACTGAAACCAAGACTCAGTCTATGTTGCTTGACACCAAATTCAGGGATCTTTCCACTGGGTTATGCTCTCTGCCCCTTTGCCCACACAGACTACCCACTGATGGTGATCCCTGTCTTTCTAGCTGCTCTCCATTCCAGCCCTGAGCTCCATGCTTTTGTAAATGGTTAATGCCAGGTAAATATTTGGCCAAAAAGTAAACCAATGACTGCATTCTCAAAACCTGTTTCATTTGTAGAATCATTTAAAATACATTTTATCACATCTACTTGCTTAGAATCATATCTTAGTTGAAATTTAACCTCACAAGACTGTGCAAAAAGTAGGAGAGGTGCGTATAAATCTATCTAAAGATCAGGAGCTCTCGTGCTGTTGAAACAACTGTCAAAGCCCAAAATGGTTGCAATGCAAGGACTAGAATCCAGGTCTCCTGACTATCAAGTCAGTTATCCTTCTACACAGCACAGCTTAACTCAAATATAAGTGCGTATGCCTGTTTGTGTGTGTGTGTGTGTGTGTGTGTGTGTGTGTATAAAAGTTCTAGTTCTTGACCTGCCAATAAACTACCTGTGTGAATCTTAGCAAGTTACTGGGTCTCTTTGGATCCCACTTTCTTTATTTGTCAAAATAGGGTGTTGGATTTGATGGTGTGCTTATAAAATCATGGGATTTTAATGCTGCAAGATACTTAGAGGTCATCTAATTCTACTCTTTAAATTTACAGATAAAGAAAAGTGATCTCTTCTAGCCCCAGATTAAATCCTGAGAGGAACATATGGCTTGCTAACAGAACCAGCTCATCTGAATATTGCAACTACCCCATCATCCCATTTCTGCCCACTTATCATGTGCCTGTCATCCAGGCATGTAATTTCTCTAGGCCTCAGCTTCCTGATCTGTAAAATCACAGGGGTTGGATTTAGGTCCCTTTCAAATTTAAAACTGAGGATTAAGAACGGTATCTTCGAAAACTGACATCTTTGCTACCCCTTGGGATATGACTCAGAATGTCGTGCAACATAATATAACTCTAGAAAGAAATTAGGCAGCATCAAGGTGAAGTTAAGAGCATTCATCTTGAGGACTCTGATCAGAGGGTAAACTTGCTCATTGAAAATTCCTTGATTGATGTCTTCTTTTAAAAATAATAAACATCCTTCGCTGTTGGCCCAAAGATATGGAAAAAGGAACCAATTAAGAGGGTGATGTTTCATAGTTAATTTCCTATAGACTTACATGCTACGAGTTAGAAAACCATCCCTAGGTCCTTCTGCCTTAATAGCTATCACATTCTAACCAGTCTCAGTATTTTTCAGTTGAGCATCAGAAACCTCACAATCTATTAAATACTGCATTCCAAGTATCTGTTTACTCAGTTGATAAAAATTGCCAATGGGACAGGAACTGTCTGTCACTTCCAGAGCAATTAGTGTGTGAAAACTTATCAAAAGAAATCTGTCAAGTTTGAACAAGTATAAATATTGCATGAAAGTCCCTAAGGAAATCAGATGGAGTGGGATACATTTTTGCAGCACATGAGCATTTATTTTGTTTTATTTACTTGGCTTTATTTTTTCAGAATGTGGATAGCATTTCATGTAACCCAGTGAATTAATGTTCTGCTCTGATAAAAATAGACTGGTTCTTAGGGGAGAACTGTGTTGTCTCATGAGTAATATAACAATACTAACTCCTTGCTTTCAAACTCCAAAAGCTTTTACTACTTTGGGAGGGAGCATTGGAATGGGAGTGTAGGTAGAAGGACTAAGATGTAGTCTGTTTTGCCACTTTCTGACTCTCCAGTCTTACCTTTTCTAGGCCTCAGAATTGTCATATTTTTTGTTTGGTTGTTGTTGGCTTTTTGCTTTGTTAAAAAACACTTTTCTTTTTTTGGCCACCCTGTGTGGTTTGCAGGATCTTAGTTCCCTGACCAGAGATCGAACCTGGGCCCTCAGCAGTGAAAGCGCTGAGTCTTAACCACTGGACTGCTAGGGAATTCCCTTTTTTTTTCTTTCTTTAATAATATTTAAGCTATGGTTAAAATCATGAAAAGCCTACAGGCATATAGGCAAGAATTGAAAAGGTATTCCGAACAATAGCTATCATTATGTTGAGGTAATGGAATTGCTAGGGAGTTTTGTTTTAAGATTTTATAAATTCAGTTTGTTTTTTACTTTTTAATGCCCTTCACCCATTTCTCCTACTACCTCACCCCCTGCCTCTGGCAACTACCAATCTGTTCTTCATATATATAAACTTGGTTTGTTGCTTTGTGTTTTAGATTCCACATATAACTAAGATCATGTGATAATCATCTTTCTTTCTTTGACTTATTTCGCTTAGCATAATACTCTCAAGGTCTATCCATGTTGTCCCAAATGGCAAGATTTAATCCTTTTTTAATGGCTGAATTATATTCTATTCTCTGTATATGTGTGTGTGTGTGTGTGTGTGTCTGTGTGTGTGTGTATTTATATTTATACATGATTTGTTTATCCATTCATCCACCAGTGGACACTTAGGTTGTTTCTATGCCTGACTATTGTAAATAATGCTGCAGTGAGCATGGGGGAGCAGATATCTTTTCAAGTTAGTGTTTTAGTTTTCTTGACGTAAGTACCCAGAAGTGGGATTGCTGGATCATATGGAAGTTCTATTTTTAATTTTTTGAAGACCCTCCATACTGTGTTCCATAGTGGTTGCACCAATTTATATTCCCACCAACAGTGCACAAGGGTTCCCTTTTCTCCACACCCTCTCCAATGCATGTTATTTCTTGTCCTTTTGATAATAGCCATTCTAACAGGTATGAGATAATAGCTCATCGTGATTTTCATTTGCATCTTCCTGATGATTAACGACGTTGAGCATCTTTTTATGTGCCTGTTGGCCATCAGTATGTCTTCTATGGAAAAATACTTGTTCAGATCTGCCCTTTTTTTTTTTTTAACATTTTTATTAGATTATAATTGCTTTACAATGGTGTGTTACTTTCAGCTTTATAACAAAGTGAATCAGCTATACACATACATATATCCCCATATCTCCTCCCTCTTACGTCTCTCTCCGACCCTCACTATCCCACCCCTCTAGGTGGACACAAAGCACCGAGCTGATCTCCCTGTGCTATGCGGCTGCTTCCCACTAGCTATCTGTTTTACATTTGGTAGTGTATATATGTCCATGCCACTCTCTCATTTTGTCCCAGCTTACCCTTCCCCCTGCCCGTGTCCTCAAGTACATTCTCTACGTCTGTGTCTTTATTCCTGTCCTGCCCCTAGGTTCTTCAGAACCTTTTTTTTTAATTCCATATATATATGTTAGCATATGGAATTTGTTTTTCTCTTTCTGACTTACTTCACTCTGTATGACAGTCTCTAGGTCCATCCACTCATGACAAATAACTCAATTTCGTTTCTTTTTATGGCTGAGTAATATTCCATTGTATATATGTGCCACATCTTCTTTATCCATTCATCTGTTGATGGACACTTAGGTTGCTTCCATGTCCTGGCTGATGTAAATGGAGCTGCAGTGAACATTGTGGTACATGACTCTTTCTGAATTATGGTTTTCTCACGGTATATGCCCAGTAGTGGGATTCCTGGGTTGTATGGTAGTTCCATTTTTAGTTTTTTAAGGAACCTCCATACTGTTCTCCATAGTGGCTATATCAGTTTACATTCCTGGCAACAGTGCAAGAGGATTCCCTTTTCTCCACACACTCTCCAGCATTTATTGTTTATACATTTTTTGATGATGGCCATTCTGACCTGTGTGAGGTGATACCTCATTGTAGTTTTTTTTCTTTTTTTTTTTGAATTTTATTTTATTTTTTTTATACAGCATGTTCTTATTAGTCATCAGTTTTATACACATGAGTGTATACATGTCAATCCGAATCGCCCAATGCATCACACCACCACCCCCTTGGCTTTCCCCCCATGGTGTCCGTACGTTTGTTCTCTACATCTGTGTCTCAACTTCTGCCCTGCAAACCAGTTCATCTGTACCATTATTCTAGGTTCCACATACATGCGTTAACATACGATATTTGCTTTTCTCTTTCTGACTTACTTCACTCTGTATGACAGTCTCTAGATCCATCCACGTCTCAACAAATGACCCAATTTCATTCCTTTTTATGGCTGAGTAATATTCCATTGTATATATGTGCTGCATCTTCTTTATCCATTCATCTGTTGATGAGCACTTAGGTTGCTTCCATGACCTAGCTATTGTAAATAGTGCTGTGGTGAACGTTGGGGTGCATGTGTATTTTTGAATTATGGTTTTCTCTGGGTATATGCCCAGAAGTGGGATTGCTGGATCATATGGAAATTCTACTTTTAGTTTTTTAAGAAACCTCCATACTGTTCTCCACAGTGGCTGTATCAATTTACATTCCCACCAACAGTGCAAGAGGGTTCCCTTTTCTCCACACCCTCTCCAGCATTTGTTGTTTGTAGATTTTCTGATGATGCCCATTCTGACTGGTGTGAGGTGATACCTCATTGTAGTTTTGATTTGCATTTCTCTGCTAATTAGTGATGTTGAGCATCCTTTCATGTGTTTGTTGGCAATCTGTATGTCTTCTTTGGAGAAATGTCTATTTAGGTGTTCTGCCCATTTTTGGATTGGGTTGTTTGTTTCTTTAATATTGAGGAGCATGAACTGTTTATATATATTGGAGATTAATCCTTTGTCCATTGATTCGTTTGCAAATATTTTCTCCCATTCTGAGGGTTGTCTTTTCATCTTGTTTATGGTTTCCTTTGCTATGCAAAAGCTTTTAAGTTTCATTAGGTCCCATTTCTTTATTTTTGTTTTTATTTCCATTACTCTAGGAGATGGATCAAAAAAGATCTTGCTGTGATTTATGTCATAGAGTGTTCTGCCTGTGTTTTCCTCTAAGAGTTTCATAGTGTCTGGCCTTACATTTAGGTCTTTAATCCATTTTGAGTTTATTTTTGTGTATGGTGTTAGGGAGTGTTCTAATTTCATTCTATTACATGTAGCTGTCCAGTTTTCGAAGCATCACTTACTGAAGAGACTGTCTTTTCTCCATTGTATATCTTTGCCTCCTTTGTCATAGATTAGTTGACCATAGGTGCGTGCGTTTGCCTCTGGCCTTTCTGTCTTGTTCCATTGATCTATGTTTCTGTTTTTGTGCCAGTACCATATTGTCTTGATTACTGTAGCTTTGTAGTATAGTCTGAAGTCAATGAGTCTGATTCCTCCAGCTCCTTTTTTTTTCCCTCAAGACTGCTTCGGCTATTCGGGGTCTTTTGTGTCTCCATACAAATTTTAAGATTTTTTGTTCTAGTTCCATAAAAAATGCCATTGGTAATTTGTTGGGGATTGCATTGAATCAGTAGATTGCTTTGGGTAGTATAGTCATTTTCACAATATTGATTCTTCCAATCCAAGAACACGGTATATCTCTCCATTTGTGTGTATCATCTTAATTTCTTTCATCAGTGTCTTATAGTTTTCTGCATACAGGTCTTTTGTCTCCTTAGGTAGATTTATTCCTAGGTATTTTATTCTTTTTGTTGCAATGGTAAATGGGAGTGTTTCCTTAATTTCCTTTTCAGACTTTTCATCATTACTGTATAGGAATTCAAGAGATTTCTGTGTATTAATTTTGTATGCTACTACTTTACCAAATTCATTGATTAGCTGTAGTACTTTTCTAGTAGCATCTTTAGGATTCTCTATGAGGATTTTTGCATCTATGTTCATCATTGATATTGGCCTATACTCTTCTTTCTTTGGGACATCTTTGTCTCGTTTTTGGTATCAGGGTGATGGTGGCCTCGTAGAATGAGTTTGGGAGTGTTCCTCCCTCTGCTATATTTTGGAAGAGTTTGAGAAGGATAGGTGTTAGCTCTTCTCTAAATGTTTGATAGAATTCGCCTGTGAAGCCATCTGGTCCTGAGCTTTTGTTTGTTGGAAGATTTTTAATCACAGTCTCAATTTCAGTGCTTGTGATTGGTCTGTTTATATTTTCTATTTCTTCCTGGTTCAGTCTCGGAAGGTGGTGCTTTTCTAAGAATTTGTCCATGTATTCCAGGTTGTCCATTTTATTGGCATAGAGTTGCTTGTAGTAATCTCTCATGATCCTTTGTATTTCTTCCGTGTCAGTTGTTACTTCTCCTTTTTCATTTCTAATTCTATTGATTTGAGTCTTCTCCCTTTTTTTCTTGGTGAGTCTGGCTAATAGTTTATCAATTTTGTTTATCCTCTTAAAGAACCAGCTTTTAGTTTTATTGATCTTTGCTATCGTTTCTTTCATTTCCTTTTCATTTATTTCTGATCTGATCTTTATGATTTCTTTCCTTCTGCTAACTTTGGGGTTTTTTTGTTCTTCTTTCTCTAATTGCTTTAGGTGTAAGATTAGGTTGTTTATTTGAGATGTTTCTTGTTTCTTGAGGTAGGATTGTATTGCTATAAACTTCCCATTAGAACTGCTTTGCTTCGTCCCATAGCTTTTGGGTCATTGTGTTTTCATTGTCACTTGTTTCTAGGTATTTTTTGATTTCCTCTTTGATTTCTTCAGTGATCTCTTGGGTATTTATTAGTGTATTGTTTAGCCTCCATGTGTTAGTATTTTTTACAGTTTTTTTCCTGTAATTGATATCTAGTCTCATAGTGTTGTGGTTGGAAAGGATACTTGATATGATTTCAATTTTCTTAAATTTACTAAGGCTTGATTTGTGACCTAAGAGGTGATCTATCCTGGAGGATGTTCCATGAGCACTTGAGAAGAAAGTGTATTCTGTTGTTTTTGCATGGAATGTCCTATAAATATCAATTAAGTCCATCTTGTTTAATGTATCATTTAAAGCTTGTGTTTCCTTATTTATTTTCATTTTGGATGATCTGTCCATTGGTAAAAATGGGGTGTTAAAGTCCCCTACTATGATTGTGATACTGTCGATTTCCCTTTTGTGGCCGTTAGCATTTACCTTATGTATTGAGGTGCTCCTATGTTGGGTGCATAAATATTTACAATTGTGCTGTCTTCTCTTTGGATTGATCCCTTCATCATTATGTAGTGTCCTTCATTGTCTCTTGTAATAGTCTTTATTTTAAGGTCTATTTTTTCTGATAAGAGAATTGCTACTCCAGCTTTCTTTTGATTTCCATTTGCATGGAATGTCTTTTTCCATCCCCTCACTTTCAGTCTGTATGTGTCCTTAGGTCTGAATTGGTCTCTTGTAGCAGCATATATATGGGTCTTGTTTTTGTATTCATTCAGCCAGTCTGTGTCTTTTAGTTGGAGCATTTAATCCATTTACATTTAAGGTTATGATTGATAAGAATGTTGCTATTCCCATTTTCTTAATTGTTTTGGGTTTGTTATTTTAGGTCTTTTCCTTCTCTTGTGTCTCCTGCCTAGAGAAGTCTTTAGCATTTGTTGTAAAGCTGGTTTGGTGGTGCTGAATTCTCTTAGCATTTGCTTGTCTGTAAGGTTTTAATTTCTCCATCGAATCTGAATGAGATCCTTGCTGGGTAGAGTAATATTGGTTGTAGGTTCTTCCCTTTCATCACTTTAGATTTGTCCTGCCACACCCTTCTGGCTTGCAGAGTTTCTGCTGAGAAATTAGCTGTAAACCTTATGGAGATTCCCTTGTATGTTATTTGTTGCTTTTCCCTTGCTGCTTTTAATGTTTTTTCTTTGTATTTAATTTTTGATAGTTTGGTTAATATGTGTCTTGACATGTTTCTCGTTGGATTTATCCTCTTTGGGACTCGCTGTGCTTCCTGAACTTGATTGACTATTTCCTTTCCCATATTAGGGAAATTTTCAACTATAATCTCTTGAAATAATTTCTCAGTCCCTTTCTTTTTCTCTTCTTCTGGGATCCCTATAATTCGAATATTGGTGCATTTAATGTAGTCCCAGAAGTCTCTGAGACTGTCCTCAATTCTTTTCTTTCTTTTTTTATTCTGCTCTGTAGAAGTTATTTCCACTATTTTATCTTCCAGGTCACTTATCCGTTCTTCTGCCTCAGTTATTCTGCTATTGATTCCTTCTAGAGAATTTTTAATTTCACTTATTGTGTTGTTCATCATTGTTTGTTTGTTCTTTGGTTCTTCTAGGTCCTTGTTAAATGTTTCTTGCATTTTGTCTATTGTATTTCCAAGATTTTGAATCATCTTTACTATCATTACTCTGAATTCTTTTTCAGGTAGACTGCCTATTTCCTCTTCATTTGTTTGGTCTGGTGGGTTTTTACCTTTCTCCTTCATCTGCTGTATATTTCTCTGTCTTCTCATTTTGCTTATCTTACTGTGTTTGGGGTCTTCTTTTTGCAGGCTGCAGGTTCTTAGTTCCTGTTGTTTTTGGCGTCTTCCCCCAGTGGGTATGGTTGGTTCCATGGGTTGTGTACACTTCCTGGTGGAGGGGACTAGTGCCTGTGTTCTGGTGGATGAGGCTGCATCTTGTCTTTCTGGTGGGCAGGACCGCATCTGGTGGTGTGTTTTGGGGTGTCTGTGACCTATTATGGTTTTAGGCAGCCTCTCTGTGAATGGGTGGGGTTGTGTTCCTTTCTTGCTATTTTTTTATCATGGGATGTCCAGCACTGTAGCTTGCTGGTTGTTGAGCGGAGCTTCGTCTTAGCGTTGAGATGGAGATCTCTGGGAGAGCTATCGCCATTTGATATTACATGGCTCCAGGAGGTCTCTGGTGGACCAGTGTTCTGAACTCAGCTCTCCAACCTAAGAGGAGCAGGCCTGACAGCCAGCCCGAGCACCAAGACCCTGTCAGCCACATGGCTGTAGTGTTGGAGGGTCTCCTGCAGAGGCAGGGCATGGCTGTTGCTCACTGCAGGGACAAGGACACTGGCTGCAGAAGTTCTGGGAAGTACTCCTGGGTGTGAGCCCTCCCATAGTCCACCATTAGCCCCACCGAAGAGCTGGGTGTCAGAATGGGAGAAATTATTTGCAAATGAAGCAACTGACAAAGGATTAATCTCCAAAATTTACAAGCAGCTCATGCAGCTCAGTATCAAAAAACAACCCAATCCAAAAATGGGCAGAACACCTAAATAGACATTTCTTGAAAGAAAATATACAGATCGCCAACAAACACATGAAAGAATGCTCAACATCATTAATCATTAGAGAAATGCAAATCAAAACTACAATGAAATATCACCTCTCACCAGTCAGAATGGCCATCATCAAAAAATGCACAAACAATAAATGCTGAAGAGCGTGTGGAGAAAAAGGGACCCTGTTGCACTGTTGGTGGGAATGTAAATTGATAGAGTCACTATGGAGAACAGTACGGAGGTTCCTTAAAAAACTAAAAATAGAACTACCATACGACCCAGCAGTCCCACTACTGGGCATATACCCTGAGAAAACCATAATTCAAAATATTCATGTAGCACAATGTTCATTGTAGCTCTGTTTACAATAGCCAGGATATGGAAGCAACCTAAGCGTCCATCGACAGATGAATGGATAAAGAAGATGTGATACATATATACAATAGAATATTACTCAGCCATAAAAAGAAACAAAATTGAATTATTTGTAGTGAGGTGGATGAACCTAGAGACTGTCATACAGAGTGAAATAAGTCAGAAAGAGAAAAACAAATACCGTATGCTAACACATGTATATGGAGTCTAAAAAAAAAAAAAAAGAGAGAGAAAAAATGGTCATGAAGAACCTAGGGCCAGGACGGGAATAAAGACACAGACCTACTAGAGAATGGACTTGAGGACACAGGGAGGGGGAAGGGTAAGCTGGGACAGAGTGAGAGAGTGGCATGGACATTTATACACTACCAAATGTAAAACCGAAAGCTAGTGGGAAGCAGCAACATAGCACAGGGAGATCAGCTTGGTGCTTTGTGGCCACCTAGAGGGGTGGGATAGGGAGGGTGGGAGTGAGGGAGATGCAGGAGAGAAGAGACATGGGGATGTATGTGTATGTATAGCTGATTCACTTTGTTATAAAGCAGAAACTAACACACCATTTTAAAGCAATTATAGCCCAATAAAGAGTTAAAAAAAAGTAAAAAGAGCCGGGTAGGCTCCAGTGCTGAGTCGCCTCGGGCCAAACAGCCAACAGGGAGCTTCTGCCCATTTTTAGTCAGATTTTTTTTTTTTGCTGCTTCGTTGTAGTTCTTTATATTTTTTGGATATTAACCACCTTATCAGATATATGATTTGTAAATGTTTTCTTCCATTCAGTAGGTTGCCTTTTCAATTTATTGATGGTTTCATTCACTGTGCAGAAGTTTTTTAGGTTGATGCAGTTCCACTTGTTTATTTTACCTTTTGCTTTTGATGTTATATTCGGAAAGTCATCTCTAAGCCCCATGTCAAGGAGCTTACTGCCTATTATTTCTTCTGGGAGTTTTATGGTTTCAGGTCTTACATTCAAATCTTTAATCCCCTTTGAGTTACGTTTTGTGTATGGTTCAAGGTAGTGTTCCAGTTTCATTCTTTTGCATGTGACTGTCCAGTTTTCCCAATGTCATTTACCAAATTATTGTTCTTTCCCTATGGTATATTCTTGGCTCCTTAGCAGTAAGTTTACTAACCATATATGTATAGGTTTATATCTGGACTCTCTATTCTCTTTCATTGATCTGTGTGTCTGTTTTTATGCTAATACCATACTGTTTTAATTACTGCAGCCTTGTAGTATAGTTTGAATTTAGTGAGTGTGATGCCTTCAGCTTTGTTCCTCTTTCATACCTGTAAAAAGAACAGATAAGACAAGTTATATGTTGTGTAATTTTTAGTCTTACTACATATTTCCCTGCTTTGATGTCTGCATTATCATTATATTGTATTACTCATGCTCCTTACTCATTGTTGTGGGCAAATAAAGATACAGTATTCCAGGTAGTGCTCTTTACTGTGAAGAAAAATAAATTAATATTATTTTTAGAGACTTTCTCCCTTCAAGGGGCTCAGCGTTCAGCTCAATGTGATCTCACCAGTGCACCAGCCAAGATTCTTTGGCTAACCTTTGCACTTTGGGGTTCAACAGTATTTTACAAAGGTTGCATGTTGAATTGATGTTAGTTACCATCCTTAGCACAATCCATTTGAGACTTGTCTTCAGAACTATGGTTTGTTCCTTTGTCTACAGCATTGGAAATGGTTACAGTGTTATATTACTGTTACAATTTCGGAAACTTATTGCAACTTTATTTCAACATTTTGTTGTTTTCTGTTGTTTATTGTAACTTAATGGCTTTCCCCAGAACTGAAGTAATACAGTTAATAATCTTTATATTATACTTACCATTTCTTGAATTGAAATCATTGCATTAGTTCAGGGTTTCCCAACCTAGGTTTTGTGACATCGTAATAATTTTTTAGAAAAACAGTGTGTGGGTGGAGGGGTTGGGAGGCAGTTCTATATCAAATAAGTTTGCATGGCTTACATACTCTAAGAAATTTGAGGAATGTTGGCATGTTAAAAACCTCTTGCAAGTCCTGAAAGGAAAAATTTTTAAATCAGTTAAACTTTACTTAATCCAGTGTTTCTTAAAGTCATTTGGTCATGTAACCTTTTTAAATTTGAGGTAGACGGGGGTGTAGAGAACTTCTATTAACAGGGAATTAATATTCCAAGGACCACAGTTTAGAAAATCCTGCAGAATATGTTTACGGTTGTTTGCATCTCCTACTAAAGCACTAAGTAACAAAATCAGTGAAACCAAAATAATTTAAATAGATCAACAGCATGTTCATTGACTTTTGTTCTTATATTTACTTTAAAAATGATTAACTTTTAATGATACAGATGTGCTTATGACTCAGAGAGCTTTCATGTAACTTGATCGTCACCACATATCCCTTTGATGGATTAAGAAATTGAAAGGGAGAGTGTTTAAATTTAAATGGCTTTCTTTATGGAATACAGGTTTGAGTTTTGGTTTTCTCGTCTTTTTTTTTTTTTTTTTTTTACTCCAATTAGGAAAATAACAAAGCAGATGTCTTTTTTCCTGATATGCGTGGTCCATACAACTTTCTAGTTACTAAACTGTCCTTCTCCTACAAAATTAAGAAAGCCTTGTGGCACTAGCCACTAACAACAGTTTTAAAAAATATCTTCAGGAAAAATATATATATATACAGTTTATATATGTGATTATAACTCTCTTTGGAGAAGTGTGTGTTAATTAATATTTTGCTGGTAAATTACTTTCTAATTTCTACCTTGTGACTTTGGATATGTTAATTTATTCTTAAAACTCTCTTATAGTTAATTAGGGGATAAGCAGTGTTCTCTTCATTGTTCATATGAGAAAATTGAGAAGCTCAGAGATTACTTTGTTTTCCTGAAACTCACATACCAAATTGAGAGAGGAGTACATTGCTGTGTGCTGTTTGTTAAATCTCCTGTATTTATGGGAAAATTGCTGTATCACATGGTACTTCTTCATGACCTATTAGAGGGGCTTTTCCTCCCCCAGATTTTAGTTTCTTGAGGAAGTAACTAGCTTTTTGGGAAGCACTTGTCTATTTACACTGAGTATCCTCTTGACATCAGCATGGGGTTATTTATAATTACATGCACATGTGTAAATAAAATGATTAGCTATTCTTATATAAACATAATTATCTCTCTCTAAAATAATGCATATGGAAATGTTATAATCCAGTGATAAAGGGAAAGAAATCTGCATGACCCCTCCTTTGTATGCAAACAGTGGGTTATTTAAGACAGAATATGTTTCCTGTTGCACATTCAGTTATTGAGGCCAGTTACAACTGGGGACTCATTGAAGTACTAAACAACAAGTGCCTTTTCCAATAGTTAGCATTCTCTATACAAAGCTGAGGTGACCTTTCTGCCATTTTCCAAGGACACTCCATACATTTGGAATTTAGGCCAGGATCATGTTAAAGAGCAGCATACAAGAACACAGCCAACCAGTTCTGAAACCTGAGACTCCCTTTGCCTCTAGTTGCTTCCTCTTCCTGCCTAAAATAACTTTTGAAAATAAAACAGGTCGTGTTGGCTAATCAGTGCCAGTGGGTACTATATCACTTCTCCAGCTTTGAACAAATCTGGGGATCACACTTTAAAGAGAGGAATCATGGAATGCCTGGAGCTAAAAAGTTTGGTTTCCTCAGAGCACAGTAGTTCACTGCAGCAAATCATTTAAACTCACTGTCATTTAGGTTTCTTTTCTGAAATTGAAAGCGTGGGCGGACGTGCTCGTTCACAAAACATTCACCTAGTTCTTAAGAAAAATTAGATCCTTCAAAGGAATATTTTCAGGTATGACTACCTATTACACTCATCCCACTGGCGTTCTGGGATGAGTGTTTGTGAGAAGGTCGCTCTTTGATGGCTACTTTATAGTCACTCCCTTACGTATGTAATAATATTTTCAGCTAATTTTCTAAAAATACAGATTTGCATTTATGGGACCAGGCAACCAGTCATTGTATGTTTAGTGAGTATTTGCTACAATATTAAATCCCCATCTCACTAAAATAGTGGGAAAGGAGTTCAACGTCACAAGTGAGAAAGGAGTAAGAATTTGCATCAAGAGTAAGAGGCATTGGGAAAAGACTGGATTGAGACTCAGAATTGTCTCTAATTAGGGCTGAGTTTAGATTCGTCACTTTGTTCCTCTGTGCCAAAGTTTCTCAGTTAATGGAAAACTATAAAATGTATTGGAAACCCGCAAAGTACTATGCAAGTATGTGGCACCGTGATGTACTATTATGATTATTATCTATCAATTGAAAGAAGTGATCTAAATAGTTTCCAGGGTATATCAAGATTGAAGACTCTCTGGGTCTGTAATTTGAGCATTAGCTCTGTAAGTAATTACATGGTGCTTGGCACATGGTTAGCAAACTATAAATGCTTACTTACTCCCTTGATTTAAAGAGATTGGACTTCTCTTAATCGGCTATCAGTGTACCTTCTAGTCATATAGGAATAAAATCTCACTGACTGATGGTAGGAAGACTATAAATGCTTTAAGGGACTGTAATTACTTCCTATTGATATTTAGCCCGCTGAAAAAGGACCATTGGGGAGGAATATGAATTTTTAACTTGACCAGTTCTTTCATGAGTACAGTAGAGTTCTTACAAAAGACATATTTGTAATGATGATTCCTTTTGCTTTCAGAGCTGAGCTATGCCTGGATTTTCAATGAATACCCTTCCTATCAGGATAATCGCCGCTTCGTTTCTCAAGAGACTGGGAATCTGTATATTGCCAAAGTAGAAAAATCAGATGTTGGAAATTATACCTGTGTGGTTACAAATACAGTAACAAACCAAAAGGTCCTGGGGCCACCCACACCGCTAATGTTGAGAAATGATGGTGAGTTTTCAAAGGGATTTTCGTAATTCTGCTTTTTGTGATCATAGGTTGAGTTCAGGAGGTTGTTATGTTATTGGCATGCAAAGCTTGACTGTGTCAATTAAATTTAAGAAAAGTTTAATGCTTTCTACATTCAGTATCTATATTTCCTACACTTACGTAAGAAAGAAACCCATGAATCCATTTTGGAAAACTAATTAGAAATCTAATTGCTAATCTCAACAGGAATGGAATGTGGATTTAGGTGACTATAAATAACAAAGGAATCTATTTCTTGTTTCTTTCCACTTAAATTGTGTACACAGGCAAAATGAAGTAGAAGGTTAAACAATTAGCTCATTAATCAATTCTATGTAATTTAGTATTCAGTGTCCAAAGAGAACTTCTAAATTATCCAAATAACTTCTGGATTTATGATACTGAAGACATAGTTCCAACCACAGTGAAATGCAAGAATGTCAAGTCTTATTTGAGATAGAAGTTTTAATTTCCCACACTTTGGTAAGAATATTTCAAGAAAATATATGAATTTCACTTTACTTACTCAGATGGATGGCATAACAGTATATGGTAATTCATCATGTGCGTTTTGAAGACAATCTTGCCGATTTGTATGCCAAATTCTAATAGCACCATGCCTTTTCCCCACCATGAGTCCTTGTACATTCACGATGAGTATTTATATGTATTCTGTTCCCTCTTCTTGAAATGCTCTTCCTTCTCTTGGTCTCTTGACTAATACTGGTCCTTCCCATTTCTTCAAATGTATTACTTTCTCCAGGAGGTCATGTCTGTGTGACCCCTCCCCCTCAACTATGCTGTATCGGGTGCCTTCTTAAACCACCTCTGCAGAGAAAGTCTGAGCATCCTTACAGCATAGACCAAGCTTGAATTTTTGAGCAAATAATGTAGATTTCAATCATTCATTTACTTATTCATGCATTTAACATATGTTCATTTAGCACTTGCTATGTGGCAGTCACTACTCTGGGCACCAGTGAACAAAAATCATAAGACCCCTTCTCATGGCATTTACATTGTTCAGAGGATACAGGTACAAACAACCAAACATAAACAAAACCCAAAATGCAGTATGTTAGATAGTAATAAATAAATGAGTATGATGAAACAGAGGTTCTGTGGGGCAGAATGTCTACTTTAGACAGGGTTGTCATGCAAAACCTTTCTGAAGGGATGACATGAGCTGACACCTGAATGATAAGAAGTCTGTCCTGTGAAGAACAGAGGGAGGAGCTTTCCAGGCTGAGTTAACATCACATGCAAAGGCCCTGAGGCCTAAAAATAAATCACTTGGCACGTTCAGAGAGCAAAGAGAATGTGAGCCTTATGGAGCATAGTGACCAGGGAAGAGGGTGGTTTGAGTTGAGGTTGGAGACTGTGTTTTGTTTCAAGTGAAACGAAAAGCCATTCGAGGGTTTTATGTAAGAGAGTTATGTATGTTTTTTTTAAAAGATTGCTTAGCTACTGTGTGAAAAATGGACTTTTAAAAAAGTGAGGGTCAAAACTGGAAGTCCAGTTAAAGACGGTTGCCGTAATTCACTCAGTAAACGGTGGCAGCTTGAACTACCGGGTGGCGGTGGAGAGGAGAGAAGGGGTTGGATTCAGGATATAGTTTGCAGTTTGCTGCCAGGACTTGCTGATGCATTGCATGTGGGAGGTGGTGAAAGAGAAAATCGAGGATGACACATAGGTTTCTGGCACAGCAGCTGGGTGGATGGGAATGCCATTTACTGAAATGGTTTTACTGAACAGGTCTACAAGGGAGAAATTCAGAATATTATTTTGGTCATTATTTATGAAGCCAAAAGCATGACTTCTCCCTTGGTAACAGAAAGAATTGTTTGTTTTGTGCTTCTTGGTCCATCTCTCTATCATAATATTCATCTGGTATATTCATATTTACTTGTCAGCCTACCCTCCCCCACCCCGCTGACACTGACATGTGATCAAGCACAGACCAGAGTTTTCATCCAGTTTGGTGCGAGGGTGCAACACAGTGCTTGCCACATGGCAAATGTTAAATGACTGTGTTGCATTAGGCTGAGTTCCATTAAATAAAACTGAACAATCTAATCAGTTTAGCGAGAAAGGTAGGCAAAGGATCGATTCTGTTAAAAAGCTATCAGTGCCGTCTCTCTAGATCTAAGGATAAAAAATCTGTTTCGAGATATGTGTTCCAGGGACATTCTGTACTGAATTATTTAAAAATACAGCCCCTCTGGCCTCTGCCCGTAATACGCTTATGCCAAAATGTCCGTTCAGTGGTGTTGTCCATTTTGGTATATCAAGGAAAAAATATAGTCAAATATTGACTTTGATGCACTAAGACACAGCCCAGGAGAAACATCACCCAGAGTTGCTGCTTCAGAGAGAAGGAACAAAAATTCAGGAACACGGGAAGTCCACAGTCTTCCTAGGTGACACAAGTTGGCCACAACTCTGCCTTCTGCTTGGCGTTTAGATTTATCTCGACTTGCTTAGTATATCTTCATAGAGATGACAAATGTGTTCTATTAGAATATTTTATCACAAAATTAGCAGACTAAGGATCTCATTCTTCAGCAATTAATGCCCATTCATTTCTAATTTCCATGAGAGCTGCATGGTGAAAATTCATAATATGTCTTTCCCATTTAGGCTGGAATACATAAAATGGCTGCTCAAACTGTATTACTAAGCACAAAAGAGATTATTTAATTAGCTCTTGTCTGGAGGTAAGAGAAAAGGGGAAAGATAAATCAAGAAGAGATTGCAAAATAAAAATGACATTCTTGTTAAAGTGTACACTGTGAGAGTAAAATCAATGAAATCATCGTTCTGCACAGTCTGGTATTTAGTGACTGTATATTAGAGTGCTAAGTGCAAGGTGAGCATAGAATTTGTACAAGCATCTCGATAACTGAAGCTCGCTCAAAATTTCATAGCCTCCTTCTGCCTCCAAAATGTGGGTAAGCAAGGCAATGGAGCTTTTTGCCTGCACTGAACTAATTGGCATGGCTGATCATTTCCCTTGCTAAGTGCAGGTGTAGCTTAAAGAGCTAGGTATCCTCAATATTCAGGTTATTTCTTTAGAGTTTCAACTAAGCAGTCTGGACTGTGACTGTTTCCAGCCCCAAAGGTTACAGTGAGTCAGAAGTGAACAGCAGACAACTCCCATCAGTCCATGTTCCTATCAGGAACCAAGGGCGATGTGCTCCATGTTGATCCCACTGACCCTCTTTAGCTCTCTCCCCCAACACACTGTGGTTCTGCGAGACCTTCATACTTGTTGTTGCCTTTTCCCCAGCTCTTCACATGGCTCACCCCTGCCTACATCTCAGATCATGACTGAAATGTAGGGCAGGGTGTTGAGGAGGTAAGCCAGGTTCCCTGGGTGGAATCCAGCCCCACCACTTATTAGCGACGTGACCTTGGACATCAGTTTAACCTCACCTCACGGTGTTCTCATCAGTCAAATGAGGACAGCAGTACCTACCTCAGAGGCTTACTCCGTGTGTGAAATTATAGGTAAACTGCTTTGAACAGTGACAACACAGCAGTACTGTTTTGTACATCAATAACTTCCCTACCTAAGATATGCTCCACAAATTATATTTTTAAAAAGCAGATTACAGAGTGAATGGATACTGTTATCCTTGTTTTGTAAAATGTATGTGGCAAATGACAGAGAAAGCTGGAATCCTACTCTCCAAAATGCTAACAGTGTTAAACTTTAAAGCAGTTAACTTTTAGTGGTAAAATGTTCCGTTCTTATTTTCTTTCTGCTTCTCTGTGTTTTCTCATTTTTCTTCAGTGATTAGAGATTTTCTTTTTGTTTTAGAAAAATGTTTGGTGAAAGGGATATTCACATTTTATTGGATCTAGAAGGCACTTAGAGATCACCCAATTTTACACCTTTATTCTTTGAGAAAGAAGGGAACTAAGGACCAGAGAAGTAAGTCAGGACAGCAGTGGGATCAAATTCTTAGTCTCCAGTTACCATGCTATTTAACTGAGGTTCAGAAAAGATTTTTTGGCCTCTGGATTTACATATTTACCTTATGATTTTGCAAATTTTATTTTGGGAATTCTCCTAAAAACTGTATGTTATTTGTAGTGTTCATCACGAGGAAGTACTATAAAACTGAGAGCTGGACAAATGTGAGAGAATTTTACATTGGAGTTAATATTTATTTATCTAGGTTTTTTTCCCACACTGCACGGCATGCGGGGTCTTAGTTCCCCAACCAGGGATCGAACCCGCGCCCACTGCAGTGGAAGTGCGGGGTCTTAACCACTGGACCTCCAGCGAAGTCCCTTATCTGGGTATTTTCAAATCTGCTTTGAAATGATAATAAAACTCATTATGTGGGAAAGTGCACCAGTTGCATTGGTACCGTGAAAGAAAGATTTAATTGAGAAAAATATATCATAATTATTTTTAGCACAGATACTAAAGTAGTCCGGGGATCAGTATTAACCCAGTTGCTGGTTATTGATGATAAGCTTGCTCCATTGTTTGCTTCCTCCACAGATTTCAAAGAATTGTACCTATATTTCCATAAACAAAGGTAATGGACCACCCATGGAGCATAACCAGGAGAGAAATCGTAGATTTAGATGATAATCATAATGGCTACTTTTTCTGTCTTTAGTTATTACCCCTGACTTGCTCTAAAATGGCTAAAGATAAAAAAAATTAGCAAAAATTAGGACAGTCTTGGGAAAATGAGATCAGGTCTGTGAGGTTGTTTATGTACTTTACATAAACAGGTATGTAACTGAGCATGAAAAATTACTGTTTGGCCTTTGCCTTTTTTCTGTGTTTTCCTTGAGACTGGCTGGGGATTGGTTGGGCAGTTCCTTAGTTTGCTTATTATAACCAAGACAAATGTTGAGCAGTTTACAGCCAGTGTGTGTCTGATGGTTCTTTGCTTTGCACATTGGTTGTTAAATATTTTTGAATATTACTGCTAATTAGAACTCTCAATAGAAGAGCTACTAGGGGACAGGAAAGAAAGGATTTATCCTATCTTAGAATTCACATTCTGCCTCTCTCTGTCTCTCTTTCGTTCCTCCATCCCCATATTTTTATGCGTTGATAAGCGTATATATGTAGGATGTGTGTGTATAAATATACATGTATTTATATACACTATATATATTGTCTTTGGAAGTTAAAATGCAAAATACTTTTCTGAATGTTTTTTATACTTCATTGTAAATTATCAAAAATTTGTATTCTCAATATAACAAAATAACTGACCATATTTTTCTAAATCCTGACCCATTTCCCCAAGCCTAATTTTATTTAGCCATAAAAACATTGAACAAGGTCAGCATTGAAGCATTTAATCTTCTCAACATAAATCAAATTTTAACCTACTGGACAAGAGACCACCTGATAACCCTAGCAGCCTAGAGTTTCAGAGCAGTCTAAGGTGGGACAGAAACGGACGTGCTGGACATAGGATTGAGAGTGTCCATCATCGGTGCCAACCAGCTTTGTCTTGTTTGCTGTGGCGTCACCTAGGATGCAGTAAAAGAAGGGTAGCACTAACAGTCAAGAAGAAATAAAAAGTCATAGGATTCTGAGGTGTAGTCCCAGGTCTACCACTAACTCATGTGAGACAAATCATGCCATTTCCTTGGTCCTCAGTTTTCTTAGCTATAAAAATGAGTGATTTATAATAAGTTATATCTAAGGGTCCTTCTAGTTGTTTTCTGAGTTGCCAGTCACAACTCTCTACCTTACTTTACTCCAGTCTCAGCATTTGCACAGGCCACATGATGTCAAATACAACTCACCACACAGATCCTGTTCGTTGGATCAGATTTCTTCTTAGTGCTAACAACCAATCCTAGTTGAATGCAAAACTAGGTACATTCACTCTTTCAGGCTATCACGGGTCATTTTGTGAACCTTCACCTCTGTGGCCATTGGATTTCCTAGTGGCTCAGAAGACTACATTCCCTTCAACGTTCCAAATTTAAGACCAAAGACTAAAAAAATAGAAAAGAGAAAGCTAGAATATTCTAGAATATTCTGGATTATCGATGGAGTGTAATGTATTCTTCATTATGATACTACCATCTGTTCATAGTAAAGTTTCCTAATATTGCCCCAAATTGGGTTAGATCCTCAAGTGAGCAGTAACAACCACAATGGGTCTTCTTGAATAGATCAACTTCAATTGTAGGCCATTTAATTAACCTAGCTGTCAGATTAAAAACCTAGGCATTAAGAGGATCTCTTTTTGATTGTAAACTTGATCTAAAACCTTTTTTTGATGATTTAGCCTTTAGACTGGCAAGGGTGAAACTTCTGCCTGGCAACAGGCAGAGATGTGCCCTTGGCTTGCACATAATTTTATATTACCTAAGATCTAGGGTTTGTCCCAAAACACGTTGCTTTATTTTACTCTCACTTCTGATTGCAACTTTTGTGTGGCTTTGTCACAGCGATCATGTCTTTCATTTAATTCTCTGACAACCTCACATTTGAGGATCTGTGGGCATAAAACTTGTTTTATGAGAAGAACATCTGAATGACTAAAGGATGTGAGATATTTTGCTAAACTGCCATTGCTAATCTGATTTAATAGTGTCTCAATGATCTGGATATTTTGAAACCTTGACAAGCTTAGGAACTTGTCAGTCAGCTTTAGACCTCTAGCATAGTCAGATTCGTTTCAGGTCCATGGGAGCCAAAAGGTCTTAGATGGTCATTTCACTATTCAGTTAGGAAGCATCTATTAGGTACCTGTTGTGTATAGTACACTGTAAAATAAAAAGATGTGATCAGAGCCCCTGGGAGCCTGCAGTTTTAGAGAACTCCAAATTCATGAAAGGTCTAAAGTTTCATCCTTATTGGAATTATTGAATTGAGTTCCAGGAAACAGATTTACAGATGGAGGGATTTGAAATGAAAGAGGACAGGAGAGGTGTCCAGCCTAGAATACAGATGACTTGGGCATTCATTTGATCATGCATTTAAGCAAGAAATGTTCATTGAGTGCTTGTTGTATACTTGCCACTAGGGATACAAAAGTCTTCTATGTCCTCATAGGTAATAGTCTAGCTTAGGAGCCTAATTACAACCTGAGGCAGGAGTGGAGCCAGACTGGGGAGGATGGAGAATTAAAGCAGGATTATTTAAGCTTCAGTTGTGGTAAGAGCTACCAAGGAGCAGTGAAGGTTCAGTGAGATTATGCAAACAATCAAGGTTTGTGTGTAAGGAAGCCTGGCGTGGTCTTGGGAATCAGCTCAAGCTTCCGTAAAGAGTTGGCCAATCTAACAGGAAGGATAAGAATTCCAGGCAGTGGATACAGTATTTGTTTAAACCAGGAGCTGGCAAATTTCCTCCTGTAGGCCAGTCTTGCCTGTGGCCTGCTTTTCTAAAGAAAGTTTAACATTTTTTTCCATAAAAATGTTGAGTATTCTTAGCTAACTCCTAGATTCTCTGTAATTTTTATTGCTATTGTAAATAATATCTTATTTTTAATTACATTCTCTATTTTACTTGTCAGTGATTCAGCATTTGGCAAGCTTGCTGAAATCTTGTTAGTTCTATAGTTTGTTGATGCTGTTGACTCTCTCATACTTTGCTATCTTCCCCATTTCTTCCAAGCCAGGATTTAGCCAACCCTTAGTTTATGGGCCACATATAGCCCACCGCTGTTTTTGTAAATAAAATTTTATTGGAAAGTAGCCATGCTTATTTGTTTGCATATTGTCTCTGGATGCTTTCCAGCTACAATGGCAGAGTTGAATCAGAGACTGCATGACTCACAAAACCTAAATAAAATCCTTGCTATCTGTGTCTATGCAAAAAATAACTTTGCCAATCTCTGACAACAGGGTAATATCTTTAAATATTTTAAGACTGTTCATCAAGACTTGTTCTTTGCGGCTCCAAAGACTTGAACTAGGACCACCATGTACAAATTAGGGGGAGAGGGACTTCCCTGGTGATCCAGTGGTGAAGAATCCACCTTCCAATGCAGGTGATGCGGGTTTGATCCCTGGTCAGGGAACTAAGATCCCACATGCCACGGGACAACTAAGCCCATGCCACAACTACTGAGCTCATGCGCCTCAACTAGAGAGCCTGCGTGCCACAAACTACAGAGCCCATGTGCTTTGGAACCTGCACACCATAGCTACAGAGTCCACGCGCCCTGGAGCCTGTGTGCCACAACTAGAGAAGAGAAAACCCTCATGCCACAACTAGAGAGGAGCCCACGTGCAGCAACGAAAGATCCCTCATGCCTCAACAAAGATCCTGCGTGCTGCAACTAAGAAGCGATGCAGCCAAAAATAAATACATACATACATACATACATAAGAAAGACATAAAAAATTAGAGGGAGAGAGAGTAGTTTAGCTCACAATATGAAGAACTTTTTAGTAGGATCAATACAAAAGTACTTCACCAAAAAAAGACAAAAGTCAGCTTTCTTTCACCTAAAAGATGGTGGCTTTATGATTAATTGCCCAAACTGGAAACTATTAGCAAAGTACTTCAGGACTTGTAAACCAGGACTGTCCCAGGCAAGCATGGATAAATAGTTACTCTACGTTCATAGGAGACACCTTTCTGGAATAGTTCAGGTTATCTCTGTACTTTAACTATTGAGGAGGAAGGAAAGAGATGTAGGTTTGATTGAGGTCAAATAATGGGATTTGTTTTCACCTCCCACAGGCTTCTGAAGTTACATTAAAACCCCAAGTGTAAGTGACATACACCCCTCAGGTGTCTTATTCCTCTTTTCCAGCACTGGGGAAGTTCTTATTTGCACAATTATTGCCTCGAATGGGAATTCACTGATTATGGGCTGGGTAGTGGTGGAGATTCCATGGACAGTCCCCTAGATCCTACAATGTCTCCTTCAACACAGGGCAAAACAAACCTTTCTTAAAAGAGTAAAATAGTGAACTCAGCCAAAGAAATGTGTATGACTAATCAGATATTTCCAAATATTTTTAGATAAATGGAATATATATCATATGATTCATTCCTCAAGAAAGGCCATGTGGGAACTTTTCATAGGACAATTTTTGCAGTTTTTCTTCAGTAGAAAATCCCACTCTGTAGAAGTTGGTAAAAGTCCCTTCTGTGGTTTAATTTACAACCGCAGATTCCAGCTAAGGCAGGTGTTGGCAAAATCTTACGGCACAAAATTCTGCAAACTGGCCTCCTTCTGCCAAGACAGCTGTCTGCAAATTGTAGTTAAACAAGAGTGGCGTGTGGCTGATTTCTCTTTTATATTCTATAATTTGGCAGTTATTCTGTCACATTCTAGTTCTTACATACATTAGCGTCAGCCTTAATAATTTTTCAGACTTTGTAAGAGAGATAATCATTGCCACAAGGTCGTCTGCAGGATCCAGGCTCTTGATTGGCGTTGTGACTGGTGCGACTCCGCGTTACTAGCCATCTCCCAATGACTAGCCCATGATGCATGTTACTTTTCCGTGCAACTTCTTGCTTTGGCTCAACACCTCATGGTTGCTACAGAAGTTCTTAAAGTACATTCCCTGGACCAGAAGCATCAGCATCACCTGGGAACTTGTGAGAAATGCACATTCTCAGGCTCCATCTCAACTTACTAATTGAAACTCAAGCCCTCCAGGTGATTTAAAGTTTAGGAACACTGGTTTTGGGAAAAACACCTAGAAATTTGTAGCATGTCTTCTTTAGGAAATAAACTCAGTTATTCCATAAACAATTAATTGTTCTGTGCCTATGCCACATCACTATGCAAGGCACTGGAAAAGGTTAACTACAAATGTCATGAAATAATGATCAGGTCTGTGGTCTGCACATCGTAACCCCATTGCTATAGTTGGTGTTAAATCAATATTTATTGAATTCATTGGAATGTAAATACACCTAAGCCCCTGACTCCTGAAGACTTTGATGTATGAAATTTTAAGTGACATAACTTTCACTATTGTAGCAGCCGGTGCTCTCACTCCAATGAATAGAAAACATTGACAATGCATTTTAATGAATTAAGACTTTTTTCACCTTATGTTTAAAATTATAGATATAGGTATCTCTATGTAGAATTGAAAGCAAGAGTCTTCTCTATAGGCAATATATATATATTTCAGTCAGGAGAAAGGAAATATTGCTGAGATTATAAATCCTGGTTGATCCTGACAATATTGTATGCACTTTTACTTTAGCTGTACCTTGGTTGTGTAGACATACCTAGGCCTTGATATCTTCCCAACTTCCTAAATAGTTTGAAGATGGAAAAAGGATTCTGGAGCAGTTCCATCAGTGGCCTCACCCTTTTTGCCTAATTGTTATGTAAATCACCAGAGCAGCTATAGACCAATTAAGTTCAAAAGCGTACAGGTGGTCAGAGGAATGACTTGAAAAATGCGCTCCTCTTTTAAGGGGCCTTTTGTTTCTTAAAAAATAAAAAAAGGCAACAGGTTTTTAAATTTAATGTAGAAAAAGGCCAAAATAGTTGAAATGAAAGACATACTCAAATAAAAATGTAGCCTGTGCCAGATGTAATCAAATTAAATGGAACGCTTCACAGGTGTTCCAAAAAATGTTCATAATGTTGTTGAAGAAAATGGCTTCCTTCATTTATTTATGACTTAAATACTAGGACAGGCTTTACATACAATAAAAATTCTTTAAAGAGCAGTGAAGTGCATGCCATTTCATCTCTGATCCCTATCTTTATGTTCTATAACTACTGCCATAAATACCGTTCAATCTTCACCATTACTGATAACTCTGTTACTTGGTTCCTATAGCCATAAATACAGATCACTGTGTGTCCACCCAGAAATCACTCCACGTGACCACATAAACAGCCTACACAGCTCATTTTAGAGAAACATGATCTGAAGTGAGTGAACTTGGACAAGAGACATGATAATACTTGAAAACAACTTCCATGCCTGGGAAGACTTTCATGTTTGAATTAATGGCTATCATGTGTCCCAGTATAAAGAGCCACATTTCTACATCTTTTCCTCCCTTTCACAAATTCCTACGTATCACAGTTTTTTCCATATGCCTTGTACTGAGCTAAGATTTGTGAGGAACAGAAAAAAATCAGAAGTACTTCCATTCCTCAAAGAAGTAAAAGGACAACAAAAGAGATGACAAATGTATAAATAGCTGTAAAGATGATAGAAAACAGCAATGTTATTCGAGAGCACCCAGAAGTTTATTTGTAAAATGTTTCATGGCACTTTTTTACTGAGCACCTATTAAGTGCAGAAACAAAGATAAAAGCAAGCATGAAAAAGACAGACATATTACTTGACATCATGGGGTTTACAAGCTGGATGGAAGACAGAACGAAACACATGAACTAAACATGAGAAGTATACATTGTGATGGAGGCAGAAGTCACAAATAAACAAAATATTTCAGAAATTTGAAATCTTTGAAAGAGATGTTCTTTAAAAAATTGTTCAGTGAGGAGCCAACTGGTAGGCAAGACAAGATGGCAATTAAGAAGAACATGGCTATGACCCAGCAATCCCACTCCTGGGCATATACCCAGAGAAAACCATAATTCAAAAAGACACATGCTCTCCAGTGTTCATTGCAGCACTGTTTACAACAGCCAGGTCATGGAAGCAACCTAAATGCCCATCGACAGAAGATGCGGTACATATATACAATGGAATATTACTTAGCCATAGAAAGAAACAAAATTGGGTCATTTGTAGAGACGTGGATGGACCTAGAGACATACAGAGTGAAGTAAGTCAGAAAGAGAAAAACAAATATCGTATATTAACACGTATATGTGGAATCTAGAAAAATTGTACAGGTGAACCAGTTTGCAAGGCAGAAATAGAGACACAGATGTAGAGAACAAACGTATGGACACCACGGGGGGGAAAGCGGTGGGGGTGGTGGTGGTGGATGAACTGGGAGATTGGTATTGACATATATATGCTAATATGTATAAAAATAGATAACTAATAAACTAGAACCTGCTGTATAAAAAATAAATTAAATTAAAAAAAAAAAAAAGAAGGATTTAGATAGAGGGCCTGGTCCAGAAAGAGAGCTATTACCAGAGATAACTACAAAGAGTATGGCCTAGGTGTGGTAGACTGGGGAGAGCTCAGTGGACCTGTTTATTCAAATTCCTAACTCTATCCTATTGTCTCTGCATGACATAACAAACTTTGTTTACCAAACATTTGCTTTTCCCATATTTCTGTGAGTTGTCTTCCTCCCTTTGAAGACCCATATCCCTATCCCTCCTCCTTAGCTCAGGATGGCCTATAAGCTTTAACTGCCTGCCTGTCTTTGACCCTCTCATGCCTATGTGAGGCTCCCATATGTACAAAATTAAATTTGTTTTCTCTCCTGTTAAGTCTTAATTAATAGATAAGCCAAAAGAATTTTAGAAAGGTAGAGAAACAGTTTTTCCTCCCTCACATTCCCAGTTGTATTCCTGGCATCTAGGGCAGTAAAAAAAAGAAAGAAAGAAAGAAGCCGAATGCAAAAGACCACACATTGTTTGATTTCATTTATAGGTAATTCCAGAAAAGGCAAATCTATAGACATAGAAAGCAGGTTAGTGGTTGCTGGGGGCTGGGATTGGTTCTGGGATTAACTGTCAACAGGCATGACAGTTTTGGGGTGATGAAAATGTTCTAAAACTGGGTTACGCTGATGGTTGCACGACTCAGTCAATTTACAAAATCATTACATGTTTTTTACAGTAAGTCATGGGAAACAGTGAGAACTGAAGCAAAAGATTTGATACTTTCGGGTCATTTAAAGACTGTTGTGGGCTACAGAGTGTAGGGCGTACTAAGGAAAGGGGTACAGGAGGCTGGAGGAGGGGATTTTGAGTCGGGGCCATAGTAGGTGGGATTTTAGGATGAGGAGATAATAGCTGAGGGGACCTGGGACGCTGAACAGTGCTATTTCGGTTGCTCAGGACAAGGATGTGTGAGACATTTTTGATCCTTGATGGACCTTTCATAGTTGGATTACAGAAACCAGGTTTATATGTAGTGTTGATAGAACGAGGGAGTAGGGGGAAAACCTGATCATGGCTGAGACAATCTTGACCCTCCGTATTTTAACCTTATCATTTCATCTCCCTTCCACTCACGATATGCCACAATGTCGTTTGTCTTGATTTCCCGGGAGGACCAAAGAGCTCTTTCTCTCAAGGCAGTTGTTTTTCTAATTAACCCTGCTCTTGGGGTACACAGCCGCACACACAGCACTCAAAGGTGTTAACTTGTTCCTGAGCTCCGAGTCATACTACAGATATTTATGGGATGGTGAGTCAGCTGTATGGGTTGTTTGTTAGCAAGTTGAGCAGAAGTGTGCGAATGCGGGCGTTAGCAAGCACTGTCTCTTTATGGTCCTGCTGTGAGGGCACATGCTCAAGGGAAGGCAAACCGAACGTAAGTGCAAGAGGACTCAGAGACTGACCAGAAAGGGGGGAATGGTTTTGTATCTGAACGTGTCAAGCATGGATTTCGTGTATTGGAATTTAGTTTTGGAGTATTACTCCTGCAGTGGCCAGAGGCCACAGTAAAAGATTAAGATGAGGACTCAGGGACCAGAGTTGCAACCTTGAACACTAGTCTGTTGTGGGGCTAAAGACAAACAGTTTAACCCCTTTGAGATTACAGACTTGCTTGTGAAAGGCAGGGACAGACTAGAACTGTGGTTTTAATTTTGCGGGGGTTAAGGTCCTTTCTAGTATGGGTTGCTAGGTATGGGTCCTTTCTGCAGAAAAGTATGCATCCGTGAATGCCAAGATGAAGAATACTGAACCAAATTAACTCAAAGGTGTCTTCCAAATCCATTCCTCCCTGTCAGTCTATGAAAGGATAAAAACGAACAAGTATGTTCAACTCTGCGCTTTTGATGACATATGTCACAGCAAACCTAGCTAGACTAATGCATCATCTGTCACTTGGGGTTGATTTCTTTTTTACACATTGAGGAAATCCCATTGCTGCTTCCCAAACTGTGAAGCTGCAGATAAAGAGGGTCACCTCTGCAAAATGAATGGAACTGTTTCTCTTAGTCATTGTACCTGTCCCTCTCTGTTCCTTACTTTTAACCTTTCCATCTGAATCCTTCAGTCTCTTTTCCCTCTAACTGTGGGAAGCCTAAAGAAGAGATGAAACGGAGGATCCTATCATATTTTAGTAAGCTAGATAATTTTAAACTTTATATTGCCACAGTTGAATGAGAGACCACAGGAGATGACTAGAAATTGAATAGAAATAAATGTATTAAAACAATTAGAGTAGTAGTAGACAGTGTCAAGAATGTATTGATAAGAAATCATTCATAAGCATTTAGTTATAAAGCGTGGACTTAATTTGTTAGGCTGTGCTGCCTTGGCTATAATTGTACAGTAATTTTCCAGGATATGGGAAAGTGGGAGAATATGACCTTCAAGGTAAGCCTGCCATTGCTGCCATTGGCAAGGTGGGTATAACTTAAAGGCTGTTTTCAATGGTTACTTCCTATTGTTCTTTTGTCATTGTTTCAGAATATATTAAAAATATAAGAATTTTGTGTTACCTTGCATATACCAATTTATGACTAATTCAGATTGACCTTCAAAAGTGAAAGAAAAGTAATTTGTGGTGATAAATTGATTACTCAGAAATTGTCTTTATATAGACACAATAAAGCATGAACATATTATTTTAATGTATTTTAAATTTTCTCTAGTACGTTTCCAAAAAAATAATATATTCCTGGTGACTAGGACTTTATACCCCTTCCTGTTTTTCTTCCATGACTACTTTTTTTTTTTTTTGCGGTACGTGGGCCTCTCACTGTTGTGACCTCTCCCGTTGCGGAGCACAGGCTCCGGACGCGCAGGCTCAGTGGCCATGGCTCACGGGCCCAGCCACTCCGCGGCATGTGGGAGCTTCCCGGACCGGGGCACGAACCCGTGTCCCCTGCATCGGCAGGCGGACTCTCAACCACTGCGCCACCAGGGAAGCCCCATGACTACTTTTTTTAAAAAGTATTTTCAAGAAGCAATGGGGTATGCATGGAGAATTTACTCCTAGGCAGATGGTGTGGTGCTGTGATACAAATTTTTCTGTAGCAGTAACTGGGAGAGAAGCCATGATTCACGGCTGTTAAGAGATAGGAGCCGTTTTTGAAGGAAGGAATTAATTGCACACACAGTGATGTGTAGGAGCATCCTACGTTAACAGAAAAACACTTGTGTATGTTTTAAAAGAATCTCCAAGACTTAGCTCCTTTGTTTATTCACAGGGGTGATGGGTGAATATGAGCCAAAAATAGAAGTACAGTTCCCGGAAACGGTCCCGACTGCAAAAGGAACAACAGTGAAGCTGGAATGCTTTGCGTTAGGAAAGTAAGTCCTGGTTTCTCTTCTCCCTTGTCCTCCCTCCAGCTTGGGCAAGTGTAGAATTTTCTTTGCACTGTTCGCCGTGATGGTTTCTGAAGTTACTGAAAAGCAAGCCAAGCCTCTCTCGCTGTGATTCTGCGTGCGCATCTTTGATTTCGCCCTCTCATCATGCAGAGGGGATGTGTCATGGAACGGGAGGGATTAGGCTGCCACAATGGACATGGCCACAAAGGAGAGGAGAATGGACAGTTCTGAAAAAGTGCTTTGTTTTATTACAATGACCTGTAATGTACATGTAACCCAGAATGATAGGAAAATAATGGCCTTCATTTGAGGTACAGTGAAGTTGACTGTTTGGAAAAATGTGGACTTTCATTCGGGTCCCAGTTTATGGAATATGCATCAAACTTGTATTTCTTTTTAAATTGCCCGTCTCTTCTTTCTACTGTTCTGAAAATTTTACTTTATTGCAGTATAGTTGATTTACAATATTGTGTTAATTTCTGCTGTACAGCAAAGTGAGTCAATTATACATACATATATGTATTCTTTTTCATATTCTTTTCCATTATGGTTTATTACAGGATATCGGATATAGCTCCCTATGCTATGCAGTAAGAGCTTATTGTTTATCCATTCTCTATATACTGCTTTGCATCTGCTAATCCCAAGCTCCCAATCCATCCCTCCCCACCTCCCTCCCCCTTGTCAACCACAAGACTGTTCTCTATGTCTGTGAGTCTGTTTCTGTTTCATAGATAAGTTCATTTGTGTCATATTTTAGATTCCACATGTAAGCAATAGCATCTTCTTTCTACTTTCGATTTCGATTTCCTTCTGCTTTGAATAGAGATTGGTAAGACCTGATATTCTCTAAGAGAGTCATTATTTTACAGAGTCATCTGAAAATTATTCACAATTTTATTATTCAATCTGTGGAGTCTTCTTAGATAAGCCCACTTGGGAACCAGTTAGATTTTCCGTTACCGTATCTGTCAGAGGGCATAAGGGAGATGAAAAGCAGATCAGTTAAGATTTTGCCAGTAACCCTGTAAGAAAGGTTTGGCATCAGTGATAAAAACTGTCATCTGAAATAAGAATTTTTTGGTCATCTATGTACTTTAATGATGCACGTGAATCTCTATGCCCAACCCCACCTATCTGGCTAACTCACTGCTAACTCCTTATCCTTTTCCTGTACCCAAATGTTGGCTAAGGCAGCAACACTAACTTTTACTCACCCGCTGTGTCAGCATGTAATCTATATTCACATGATTTTGTGTTTTACAGCAACCATGGAAGAAAGCTGTTGCTTTTTATTTTCAATTTTATTTTTAACTCTAAATGAAGGATTCTTTTGGTTTTCCTGTTTTCAAGTCATGGCAGTATACGCTGCAGTAGTATCTTTACTTTGGTGCTGAAAAATACAGTGATCATTTCCTATGTCCTGAAAACTTACCCCGTTAAATAAATTATGACATTGCTGTAGGATTGAACACTGTACCAACATTAAAAGTCAAGTTGTAAAACAACATGTGAAGCCTAGAAAATGCCCATGGTTTATTACTAAGAGACTAAAAGCAGATTGCCAAACAGTAGAAGATGGTCCTGGTTTTTATTATATATAAATATATATTTATATATATATTAGGAAACTTAATTCAAAGAAAAGATGAGAGAAGGTAACTGGATAGGCTAGAAATGTGTTTGGTGAACTCTGCAAGGTGACACCTTGAAAAATCTTCTGTGGAGGAAGACAGCAAAATTTATGTTGTTCCCACTTCAAAGGGGGTATGAATTACACACTATTCACGCTGCTTGAATGGCACTAGAATGAAAACAAAGGACCCAAATTGGGCTCCTCCAATCTACACAGAAATGTTTGGGTATGCACATCCGGCTGCGGAAACACATCATCACGGCCCGCTTAAGAGCAGAAAGACTATCTCTAAGTAGAGTTATTTGTAAAGGCACGTATTAAGTATCTATCTCATAACATGTAAAGATACCCATAATGTACTTTTGATAGAGCCCTTTCTGCCTTTCCAGTTAGTGTCTGCCTAATGAACTTAAGTTCTTCTAAAACAAGTATAGTGGAGTTGATGGCTCTAATTTTTTAAATACCATCTCAGGTTTTCCAGAGAAGATTAGCAAGTCTTTAGTGTAATTACTTGTCTGTGTGTGTTTTTGTAAAAAATAAATATGTAAACAATTGTATCCCCTGCTAGGAAGCCGCAATCTTAAAAGCTGTGGTTAGCTCACTAAACCATTGATTTGCAGATTCAGTGATGCCCTTGCAATTTAAGATGTGTCCTAAAAGTTTCAGCTGGAGGATGATAGATGTCTTGAGAGTACTTAAAGACCTCACAGATTGTTTCTATCCTTATCTCACTACTTAAGTAAAGTTTCCTGAAACCACCCTCCTAATGGACTGCTACAAGTTGATAAGGTTCCACAGAGAGTGTCCCAAGAGGCAGCAAGTAGAAAAGCTGCCAGTTTCTTGTCCCCTGAGCCTTGAAACTGACACATCACTTCTGCCTTATTTCAGTAATCCAGGTAGCCAAAGAACCCACGAGTTTCAAGGAGAGAGGGCCCTGGACCTCATCTTAGTGGAAGGCATCTTTAATTCTCCACATTTGTGCATGGACATTTTTATTTTCATATTTATGATTTTAAAAGAAACAGATGCACTAGAAAAAATAGAATGAGCATATAAAAATCTGTTTTTATTTCATTGGTAATATTGCATATGATATAGATTAACTTATTTAAGGTTAAGAAAGGTTATTTGATTTTAAGGAAAACACTAAGTATATAATAATACTGGAGATGCAGATATCACTAAAATCATAATAGTGATATGTGAATAAATGACATTTGGGGAGCATTGTCTAGTGTGAGCTAATAATGTTTAGAAGCAAGAAGGAAGGGATTGGAAGCAGCATGGCTTCAAATAAAAGAAACAGTCTCTCTAACTTGATTCACTGCCATTTCTTCTTGCTATCAGTCCAGTACCAACTATTATCTGGAGAAGAGCTGATGGAAAGCCGATAGCAAGGAAAGCCAGAAGACACAAGTCAAATGGAATTCTTGAAATCCCCAACTTTCAGCAGGAGGACGCTGGTTGGTACGAATGTGTGGCTGAAAATTCAAGAGGGAAAAACATAGCAAGGGGACAGCTGACTTTCTTTGGTAAGACTGTGATTCCAGTTTATCATTTGTTGACCTTCCTGGTATTAACATTATAAGCTGGGGGGTTTGCATTCAGGTTTTTTCAGAAGGATTGTTCGAAATAGGATCGTGGAAAACCCTTGGTTTGCTGATTAATTAGCATGCCCTGGGTGATTCTGGGTGGGGAGAGTGAGGATGGGGGGCAGGGATGGAAGATATAGGCTGATACGTTTGGGGGATAGAAATTAGTGTGAACACACTTGCAAAGGACCTATTTTCTCTCCTGCCATCAAGCTGTAAAACTGACACAGGAAACGTTTTGTTATTCCTGCTCCTGTTTTTTTTTGTTTTTTTTTTTTTAAGCTCTCTGCTTTTCTTCATTCGAATTTTGATTTGGAGTTTGTGTTAATCCTTTGTAATTGCTCCTGTTTGGTAGTGATTTAATATGGTACTATGAACATTTCAAAATGCACATTGTCCAAATTTAGTTCTTACCAGAATGGAGCATGACAAATCTCTCTCACCCCAAAGACTTTTTCTGCGCAGCTGCTCCTATTCCAATCGAATCATCGGCATTGATCCAAACATTATATAAATGTAAAACCTCTAGCAAGTGGTCATCAATTGAGCCTATCTTGGAAACCCTGTTAGGGTATTGATTTGAAATCCAGAAAGGGATTTCATCGGATAGGCATTTTGAAAGCAAATTGAGTTCTCCTAAATTGGAACATGCCTGAATCCCATCTGTCTGGGGTATTGAAAATAAATATTATAGATCGATAAGTATTCAAGAATGGCTTAAATAAACAACAGTGTATATTAAAAGGTTGAGAGCAGTTCTTTAGTCAGGGGCAAGTTGTAGCAAAGGCTTTAAACCTTCCTATTTCTTGCAGTAACTAATACCACGAAAGTGTATTTATTTCATCAATTCTTCTTCCAAAGCGTTTTGGTTTTAAGATATGGGGAAAGAATTTTGTTCAGTAATCATGTAAGGTTTTTTAGAAGCATGATTAGAAACTGGGCGGAGATTTTGAATATCAGCTAGCCTTCAGCAACCTCCCCCATCTGATCCTCAGCATTTTGGACTCCTACTTCTGACATTGGCCAGTTGGTGGAAGAACACACATGATTTTACCAAGTGCTTCACATGATGACTTCAGCACCAGTTGTTTGAATAAATTTGCACTCTTTTTAAATCACTCATCTTCCTTCAACAATAAAGGACCAACTCTACTCATGCCCGATGACAGACTTGTTGCTTGATCTTTGCTCTTTCATAAACTGTCATGGTTGATACCTTATTTGATTGGTTGAAAAGCAAAAGACATCACAGTTCATTGGCTGGAAAAACATAAGACTGAAGGTTACAGATTTGTTCAGTGAGATGCACTTGCTGTCTTTTTTAAGTGTTTAGGGTACATTTTTCTCTCCAGTGTAGTAATTATTTCTCCTGTATCAGGTAGGAACAACCTGAAAATATTCAGGTAAATGACCAATTTTTTTTTTTAATTAGTTGGGTAGATATTTCCATCCAGTGGCGGTGGTTCCTAAGTGTTACTTGTGTTGCTCGAATAATTGATTGAAGTCATTTTTCACTTTCATGATTTTCTTTGAAGTGAAATATCTGTTTCACTATGTTAAAAAGGTGTGAAATCGTCTGTTACCAGGAGATGACATAGTGCTTTCTGGTAGGTCAAAGGTTTCCTGCACGAGAAATAGAAGAGTCCAGTGTTACTGTTCTGGAAAATCAACCTTGTCACTGGCCTCCAGCCTTGTATAGTGAAAGGTTTTTTCAGGGATCCTGCCTGGATATGAAAATCAGGTCCTAACGGTGTTTCCCTTTTAAAGGAAGTTGTCTGCATCCACGCATGGAGAAAAAAGCAGAATGAAATTTGCCTACTTTCTGAAGATAACTCAGCTTTTTCCTCAGTTGTCAACCACCCTAGGTGTTAGAAGCTTGTCTAATAAGTTGACTTTCATGGTGCTGGGCTTTTGCATCTATGTTTATTCTTTTGTTTATCCTCAACTAGAGTATCAGCTAGTTGACACAGAAACTATCAAATTGTTTTCATTGTCACAGGAGAGCTTAATTATACAAAAGTGCTTGGCTGTCATTTTTTTTCTTTCTTTTTATATATTTTTTCTGGTATCTAGTGGGTTTGTCCAGTGCTGCGTTTCTGATATCCAGCTGCCTAGATCTCCAAGTTAAATGAGTTATTATCATTAAAGTCACCATATATTTCACAAAAGGGGAGAAAGTAGCCCCAGTCACTTATCCACGAACGTTCTATCTTTGTTAACAAGAAAATTTCTTACAACATTAAGATGTGCTGTGCTCAGGGATTATAAACCATGGGTTTCAGCTTAGAAACCTGCTTCTCCTTTTTGGTTCCAAGTTGCTGCATCCCATTCATCACCTCTTCACTTCAACAACAACGGACAGGTGTGCTCACTTCTGTTCTGGCCTGACAAATTGGCAATTTCTCTGATCCTGCCCTAAAACCCTTTCACCTTCCTCCAAAGGCCTGCTGGGCATGGTTCCATTGCTCCTACGTTCCCTGTGTCAGGATGAGAGAAGCCCCTGTTCCTGGTTGGTGTGTTTCCACTGTGGCTGTGTCTTTAGGTTAGCATGTGCTACTCGTGGCTGGGATATGGGAAGAACTGAAACTAGTTCAGACATAAAACATTTTTACCCATCTCCATTTTCCCAATTTATTTTGCCATGACCTATACTTGTCTGTGTGGTCTAATTTTAATCTGCTCTTTCAGATATTTTTCAGCATAAAAAACTTCCTAAAAAATAGATCTGTTAATATATTCAGGGTTAAAATACTACAGATCTTTGTTACTTAAAGATTGACATTTTCTAAAATGACTTTAATATATTATTAATTTGTTCAAAAGAAATTTTTATTGCCTACCATATGGCAGGCAATGTTGGGCACTTAGGGTTGTAAGACAAATCCCTGCCTTCAAGGAGCTTGTCTTTTACTAGAAACTGATGGGAAATTTACTATTAAGCAAATAAATGAACTAGAAAATTTCATAGTGTGGTAAGAGTTGTGAAGAAAATGAGTTGGATGATATGATAGCATATAACTAGGAGCAGAAGAAAGGCTTCATAAGATAAGGTAGTCAGGGAAGACTTGTCTGAGATTTGACTTTGGAGCTGAAACCTAAAGGATGCAAAAGAGCCAGGCTTTCAAGGAGTGGTACATTCCAGGCAGAAGGTAAGGAAGTACAAAGGCCCTGAGACAGGAAACTACTTAACATTGCAATTAACACTGCATTGTGAGATGTAACAAGGAAGCTAGTGTAACTTAGTCATGGTGAGAAAGGGCAAAAGGTTTGGAAACATAGGAGGGTGACAGATGATGCAGTATCTTGTAAGCCAGCCACAGAGTTTGGGATTTATTCTGATCATAACGGGAAACCAGTGGAGGATTTTAAGCAGGGGAATGACTCAATCACATTCATGCTTTTAAAAGGCCACTCTGGTTGTTTTGTGATGACTAGATTATAGGGAACCAAGAGTAAAAGCAGGACAACCGGTCAAGAAGCCAACCAGGTGAGAGAGGTCGGTGGCTAGGACTCAAAGAAGGAAAATAAATGGAGGCTTGACGTATATTTTGGAGTTAGAATGAGTAAGACACTCCCGAGTCATTCCTACACTTAGCCATTTTATAGATAAGGAAATTGATTCCCAAAGAGAAAATGTTACTGATTGAAGTTACATGGTTATATAGAGCTAGATTCCAAATGCTATGCCTGTTCCTTCATGCTAGAGGTTCTCAAACTTCAGTGTGCTTTAGAGTAATCTGAAAATTTTATTAAAATACAGAATACTGCATTCAATCCCCAGAAGTTCTGATTCTGTAGAACTAGGGTGGGACCTGAGAATTTGTATTTCTGTTAAGTTCCCTGGTCATGCTTGTGCAGCTTGTCTGGAGTCCACAGTGTAAGAACCATTGCTCTCGTGCTAGGCTGTTTTCAAGTGGTAGAGTGAATCCTAAGATTAAATTACATGCAAGCAAAGGTGTTCCTGCTTCCCATGAAAGCTAGCAGCTTGCTGTCACATCAAGCATTATGGCCAGTCTACATAGACAAAGTAGGAGGGTGCTAAAGTAATTATCTTTGAAAAAAGGAAAAGGAAGTATAAAATGGATTTAATTCACTTGATAATTATTCATCTTTCCACCTCATTATGTCTGTATAGTCACTTCCTTTTTGCACAAATAGACCAATAGAGTAACATCATTTAGAAGAATGAAGCATGAACTAAAGGAACCTGATATTTAATGCCTTTTGTTCGGTTTCTCCTATATGTAACGGGTGTTAAGAGAGTAAAATCATCTTCACCGTGAGGAAATAGGGAATATAATATTTGAGCGGTGAGCAGGCTGTTGTTCATAGAATCCTATAATGTTTGAGCTGGAAGGATCTACTGGGGCCAACTCATTGATTTTTTAAAATTTATTTTTATTTTTGGCTGTGTTGGGTCTGCGTTGCTGCGCGCGGGCTTTCTGTAGTTGTGGTGGGCGGGAGCTACTCTTGGTTGCGGTGCGTGGGCTTCTCATTGCAGTGGCTTCTCTTGTTGCGGAGCACAGGCTCTAGGCGTGCGGGCTTCAGTAGTTGTGGGGCGAGGGCTCAGTAGTTGTGGCTTGCAGGCTCTAGAGCGTAGGCTCAGTAGTTGTGGCGCACTGGCTTAGCTGCTCCACAGCATGTGAGATCTTCCTGGACCAGGGCTTGAACCCATGTCCCTTGCATTGGCAGATGGATTCTTAACCATTGCACCACCAGGGAAGCCCTTCTCTTTGATTTTTATGAGTTAAAAAAAAAAGAAAAAGAAAAAAAAGGCCCAGAGACATAAAATAACTTACCCAAGGTGATAGAATGAGTGAGAATCAGCGCTATGACTAGACCTGCTCTTCCTGTGTTCCTTTTCCTGCCAATAAGACATTTTAATAAAATAGGTAAAGGGAAAAAAAATTCATCAATCATCCAGATACTTCTGCTTATTTTCCACAACCAAAGACATACATTAAAACATCCAGTTGAACAGATGACTTATTCACTTCCTATTTTTCAAGGTGATCACCTGATTATTGAGTCCAAAAGAGCTCTTTTTTATTTTCCTCTCCAACTTACATCTGTGACTATATGTCTAGACCTTGTAGGCCATGGTCCTTTGGCTCTAAAGGCAAAACTGTAGCCATGATGACACTGCACATGGTGTTGGATTATCTGTAAGGTCAGAATACAGAAGCATCGTGTAGCATCTCATACTAATTTCCCCACAGATGTGCTATGTATATGTGATTACTAGATACTATTCAGCCCCACAAAGTGGCTTAAAAGATCGAGTGACCAAAAAATGAACACAGCAGATAAGGTTATTCTGCAGTAAAGCTATAGTCTGCTTAATTGTCCTGGACAGAGCTGATCTCGAGACCCTCCGTTTCCTTGAGTGTCACTTCAGATAGTCAACAATTTTTGTTTCCTTCACTTCAGCTGGTAGTTCCAATTGAGTGGGTTGGTGCAATTTTTCAAGGAGTGCACATTGAAACATTTTGTAAATAATGGTCAGTGGGAAGTAATACAGGAGTAGGGTTATAGGGTCCTTACCCCACGAGAAGCTTCAGACCCGGGAAGAAAAAGTCACATCAAAGACAATGTAGTGAAATGCAGTTCCATTCCCTTACTCTGTCATCACAGAAGGCAGAAGTAGCTGTTACAATTTTTATCTATCAAGGAATATTGTTTAAATTTACTTGTAGCAAGTTTTGCATACATAGATTCATTTATCTGAAAGTTTCCGTGCTTCTCTAAAGCTGGAGTCCAAAAATTTTGGGTTTCAGGTCCCCTTTTCACTCTGAAAGATTATTGTATACTCCAAAAAACTTTTGCTTATGTGGGCTATTTCTACCAATATATAGCATATTAGAAATTAATCCCGAGAATTTGAGTACTTTATTTTAAAATGACAACAGTATAATCAGTGCTTATTAACATAATTAACGTATTTTAAGAAAACTGTATTTTCCCAAACAAAAAAGAGGGATGTTGTTTAGGTTTTTGCAAATATCTTTAACGTCTATCTTAGCAGAAAAAACTAGATTCTGGTATGTGCTTCTGTATTTAATCTGTCACGATTGTTGTTTTGGTTGAAGTGTACGAAGAAAATCTGATCTCACACAGATGTGTAGGTGGAAAGAAAGGCTCTCATGGACTCTCTGAAAGAGACTTGAGGAACCCCAGTGGTCCTGAGACCACACTTTGAGAACCATGGGTCCAAAAGAATACTCCCTTCTCCATTGACAGTAGGGGCATAGTTTGAGAGCCTGTCAGGAGAGCACAGACGTTGAAGCCAAGCAAGGCCTGTGTACCAGTCCTAACTGAGCCACATTCTGAATCTGGACTTTAATGTGTCTGGACCTCATCTGTAAAATGGGGACAATGACACTTAATTTGCAGGTTATTATGAGGTTGAGAAATAACATATATAAAGTGATGCTGATTGAGATATTATGTAAGTACTTTAGTGTTTGTGATTGGTAGTACTCTGCTCAGAAGGTGAATAGGGGATGGAGAAAGGAATGTATTTAAACCAGTAAGAGCACATTCAGAGAAACAGTAGGCAGTGACCGAGTTGAGGATTAAAAATAAACATAAAGAAATTAGTCTGTGTTAAACTAGATAATAGCTTGGTTTGTTTGGGTGGCAGTGGGCTTGGTGAACCAGCCTTAAGACCTTTTTCATGAACATATGGCTAATTTCCAATCCTTTTTTATTCATTGATTCATTTCTCAAGTTCTGAAATGACTACAGCACATCCAGGAAGAAAAGAGAAAAGGTATGCTCTTATAGAAATTAGGTAGGAGTAAAAGAGTTAAACCAACCCGTTCAAAACAATACACGTGATGGCACAGAACAATTTTGCTGTTCGTGCCCTATGAGCTGTATGTGTTCAGGAGGATAGCAGTTGACAGATCAGGGAAGGCTTCGTGGAGGAGGTGTTTCCGCAGAGTGAACACTGGGTAGGGATGAAGGGGAGGAGAACATTCCAAAAACACAAGTTGTTTTGAACAAAGATATGAGGCAGGAGCTGGCTTATTGGATTTGAGAACAAAGAAGACCCTCATTTGACAGGAGCTGTGTGTTCACTGGGCATACTTGGACAGAAAGTGAGAGAACTAGGTAGAACCAGATGACAGAGTACTTTAAATATTAGCCTAAAAATATGAAATGATGGCAGTGTTCTCTTAATTTGTACAACATTTACAGTGTGCAAAGCACGTTCGCACATCCTATCCATTATCTCATGCATGGATTACTTCCTACAATCATATCTGTTTTATATATTAATGAGTACCTATTAATAGAAACGTACCTGCTTTGGGTTACCCTTAAGTGCGCCTTCACATTGTTGGTTTTTATATTCTTTGTGGCTTATCATTGTTACCTGTGAGACAGTTGGCCTGGTGGCACCTCCTCTGCCATTGCCAGGAGTAAAAGTACAGTGCAACTTACACAGAGATGAAGAGATCTCAAATAGGAGAGTCTGAGCGAAACAGTAATTAACAGAGAACCCAGGAGATCCAAGAATTCAGATGGTTCAAGAGGTAATTAAAGGTTTAGCACATTAAAGTCAGAAGGGACTTTAGACACCATCAAGTCCAGCCTCCCCTTGATTCAAATGAGAAAATGTATGCACTCAATCTCCAAGTTCCAAATTCAAAGCTCTTTCTACAAAAGGACAAGATTTAGATACCTCAAAATAGTACTTTTCAACATGTATGTATTTTTAAATTGTCACGTTACTTTTTTAAACATGAAATTTTCAATATTTAAAACAAAGCAAGGCTGTCCTAGTTGAAGGATGTCCCTCCCAAGAACTCTCTGAGCATCATAGGACTGAATTTGAAAACCCTCATTAGCAGGGATCCCCAACCCCCCGCCACGGGCCGGTACCAGTCCGTGGCCCGTTAGGTACAGCAGGAGGTGAGCGGCAGGCTAGTGAGCAAAGCTTCACCTGTGTTTACAGCCGCTCCCCATCGCTCATGTTACCACCTGAGCTCCACCTCCTGTTGGATCAGCATAGGCATTAGATTTTCAGAGAAGCGCGAACCCTACTGTGAACTGAGCATACAAGGGATCTAGGTTGCGTGCTCCTTATGAGAACCTAACGCCTGATCATCTGAAGTGGAGCTGAGGCAGTGATGCTAGCACTGGGGAGCGGCTGCAAATACAGATTATCATTAGCAGAGAGGTTTGACTGCACTGAGACCATAATAAATCAATTGCTTGCAGAAACACTATCAGTGAGTGGCAAGTGACAATTAAGCTGCATCTTATGGAGTAGACTGGACGTAAGGAACACACTTTGGGTGTCACTGTCTCCCATCACCCCCAGATGGGACCATCTAGTTGCAGGAAAACAAGCTCAGGGTTCCCAGTGATTCTGCATTATGGTGAGTTGTATAATTATTTCATTATATATTACAGTATAACAATAATAGAAATAAAGTGCATAATAAATGTAATTCGCTTGAGTCATCCCAAAACCATCCCCCGCCGCCAGTCCATGGAAAAATTGTGTTCCACAAAAGTGGTCCCTGATGCCAAAAAGGTTGGGGACCGCTGCTCATTAGGATATTGATTGCTGGTGTTGTGTGGGGAGTGGATGAGAGCCTGAAGTCAGAGGACTGGAGATTATGAGGGGAGATCAAATTTGGACCCTAGCACAGAACACAGTATGAGTCTTTCATGTGAAGCTCGTCCTTCCTTTTAGTGACTTCTGCAAATGAAAAGTTGAGGGTTTAAGAGGAAACTATAACAATAAATTGGAAGACGCTCTACAGTAAGGTTGGAAAATGAATAGTTCAAGTGCCAATACCGTGAATGTTGGATTCAAGGTAAAGATATTGACAGTATCTCAATGATTCTTGTCAACAGTATAAGAATTCCAGCTGGAGATAAAGATTTGGGAAGCAACTGTATATATGGTAAACCGAAGCCAAGTAATTATCTTCAGGCTCATAGAGCTCACTATCAGTATAATTCTTAAGTAATGTTAGCCAAACCTCTGCATTCCTTGGACATGATTCATCTTCTCCAAGACTGTATAAGCAGCCAGAAATAATTTTGAATGCCCACAGGTCGTCATCCTAATAGCAATTTAAATTGTTTTTCCCCATTAATATCCTTTCTTTAAAATTTTTAACTTTCTAAGGTCTAAGGCTCATGATGGCATTTCTTTCTACCAGAAATTTCTGGTTTTGGACAGTCAGAGAGCCAGATATGTCTGAGCATTGTTTAACCACTAAATTCCAATTATATCTATCTGCAAATATAAATTGTTATTGGATAAGATGCTTGCATGATTCCAGTGGCTGGAATACACATTGACTTAGGTCATTTCTGGCAGTTACTGATCTAAAGATTGAAATGAAGAGCTTGTTCATTTATCCAAGAGACTAACAGTGTCACAGGGTCAAATAAAACACAACCATTTAACCTTATATTTGAATTTGTATCTTGAGAACAAGACTTAAGATGTTTTAGAGGAGAGATTCTTCTATTCAAACCTTGAAAGAACATGAATGGCCAAAACAGATGGTTCTGTTTTAATATGTGAATATGATTAATTCTGTTTAGTATTGGAGATCTATATATATAATGCCCCAAAAGGCATTTAGACACAACCTTCTTCCTGAAATAATAGGGCTGAATCAACCTGTTCAAGCCTTCCTTGGAGCTATTTTTCAGACATGGAGTTATAAAATGTAGTTGAACCTAGATATTAAGTGATAAATACAATGGACCCAAATACATTATCAAAAACAAGTTACAGGAAACAATATTTTCTCTTATGCACTAAAATGGACCATTTGTCATCCAAGCACTTTGAACTGGGTGACCCAAAGAGCTATGTAGAGATATGAATAATTTCCATCAGGCACAGGACTATTCTATTACAAAAAACTCACCCACTTAGAGATGATTCATCCAATCTAAGTGAGTGGCAGGAGCAACCTTCACTGTGTGGGCTTTTGCCCTGTAGATCTGCAGTTGGCATGTTAAAAAAAAACGTTATCTCATTCTTTGCCGTTTATATAATATCATATTCCAATCGTGATCCCCCTGGGCCCATGTCCAGATATTGACTTCAAGAGGAACATGTTTATATCATTTCAAATTTGGCATATATGAATTCATTTTGCTTCGGGAGGAATAGGTTTTTAACCATTCAAATTTGGTTTCCACGAATTAATTTTACTTAAAAAAAGGAAAGTATCTGACGATGTCTCACAAAGGCTGAATTTGCTGTTGATTTCACCTTGACCAGCACAAATCACTACCACGGAGCATTCCTGTCGAGCACCTTAACCTTCATAACCCTGTTGCAAGAGACAGAATGAGCCCTCAGAAGTGTTTAATTAGTTAGAACTTTGCAAGGTCTTTTCAAAATACTCTCAAGGCTCTCCCTTCCCTTCCCCATCTCCTTTTTGAGATTGCAAGGTAGTGCTTCCAGCTTTCTGTATTTTTGAAAGAAAGCAATGAATAAGCCCAAGAGTTACAGGAAATCTATGACATTGAAATCTCTGTCTCTGCACATCGTTTTGATGTTCCCTTTTTGAACTTCAACTTGACATTGCTTCGTAAGTTACATTTGCCCTTCCATTTTTTTTTTCTTCCTCACTCTCTTTGAAAAGTTTGGCTTAGTTGTTAATATTCCACACAGATTTCTGTAGCTTTTCTTTTTTGCTTTGTTTTCATAAACTCTGTGGGGGGGTAAATATTCAGCAGGGTGAATGTGAAAGCAGGCAGACAACTGCCATTAGCCTTATCAGGATGGCACATCAGATTTTCCAGGCAGAGAACTCAAAAGGTGTCTACCTTTTGAGCTCCTTTGCATTAGCAGCAGGAAGATAAAGAAAAATGGTAGGCTTGCAGCTCTTTCAAGGATAAAGGTTATAACCCTTCGTTCGAGTTAATACTTGTTGATGTTATAACTTTTTTGAAAGTTGACCCTTTCAGCCTCTCCGCATATGCAGCAATGCATCATCCCCATCAGTAGAGGATTTGTAAAATTGTGTTTTGCTCTTTGAAAAACATGAAATTGCTTATAGAGGGGTAAAAGGAGAAAGCAGAATTTATTCAGGGACCTAGAGACCTCTGCTGGTTAAGTGACTTGTTAGTGTTTTTCCAGTTTCATTTATTGCTGGGAAGATAAGAGAGCTTGGCCTCAACACTAGTCATTTCCTTTTCAATTAAATTACGGATGATCAGTAGCCTCACTGAATAAAGATACTGAGGTCAAGTCAGCAAAGAGACGAGTTAAGAATATTGAGTAGCATCTTCTAATTAAATACTGATACCAATTCTGACTGTTAGGTTTACATTGGTAGGCATTATCCTATGGAAGTGCCTTGTTACAAGATAACATTCCAGAATGACAGCTGTGCTTCTCTCCTGCATGAACTTTGTGCTGAGGGTCTTCTGCCTAAATATGTTTGCCATTATAGTTACCAACGGCACGAATTGTGCTTTAGGGAAGGCTTGCTATTGATGAAGACTTTTTAGGGAACGTTGGTTAACATTGTCTTTATCTCCCTTAAGAACAAGGAAAGAAAATATGACCTTCATTGAAGCATGAAAAATTAGGCATAATTTGGGTGGGGAGAGTGGAAGAGGGCATTGGGCAGTGTGGGAATTAAGTGCTGTCTTGAATTCCTGTGTTAGACTGTGGGCAGGACTTGATTTCCTGAGAAGGTTTTGGTAAAAACCAGGACTCATTCAGAGATTTGGAATTCCAGGCCCATACACTTGTGGATAACATTCTATCAATATGAAAGAAGTCAACAGTAGAAAATGATGATAGCCTCGAAGGAGAAAGGAGTCACAAAAAGTATCCGTATGATGTGTGTGAGAGACACCCAGAAATATAGTGCCTTAAATAGGAAGCTTATTTCTCTCCCATGTATCTCTCCAAAAATAGGCAGGTGGGTCTGCTGCTGCTTTCCTCCACAAGGTCATTCAAGGGCCGAGGCTGGCAGGTCAGCATTTTCATCCTACATAACTTCATCTCTGAGCCCAAAGCTGTTTCAGTTGTTACTTTTTCCAATCAGTGGGGAAGGGCAGTGAGAGTCCAGGACAAGTATCTTTAAGTCAGTAACCTGGAAGTTGCTCTCATCACTTTCATACACACCACATATCATTGGTATGAACTTAGGCCCATGGTTACCACCAGCTGCAAAGGAATCTTGGAAATGCAGTGTGTAGCTAGAAAAAACATGAGCCCAGCTAAAAGTAGTAGGCTGGTGGGGGGAGATTTCTCTTATTAAAAGGAAAAAAGGAAGAATAGATATTTGGGAGGAAGGGCAGTTAATTTTACCATATGACTCATGGTAGTGTTATTCACATTCAGAGTTGGACATAGGGTGGAGTGTTTTCTAAAAGCACCCCCTGAACTTCTACCCAGCTTTATAATTTGCATAACCTCTGGAAAAGGAATTTTATTATAAACCTGTTTTTGTCCCTTGATATGATAAACATGGATTGAACATACACTGAATGTATGTCTCTGCTTTGTGAACTGCTATAGCTCAACCTAATTGGATTCAAAAAATAAATGACATTCATGTGGCCATTGAAGAAAATGTCTTCTGGGAATGTAAAGCCAATGGAAGGCCCAAACCTACATACAGGTGGCTGAAAAATGGTGAACCACTGTTAACTCGGGTAAGCAACTGGGTGATGATTGTGTCTTAATATTTACTGTAATGTTGAATGTGGTGTTGTTGCTATGGAAACAGAAAAATGACCAGTTGTCTCCAAAATAGTATGCAGCCCAATGCCATAAATAGTGGAAAAGTGAAAGCGAATGCAGGTGATAAATACAAACGGTACATAAATCTGATTCTCCAGCCTTGTTCAACCTTTGGTCTTCAGAGATTAACATCTCTGGCTTTACAATTGGAAAGTTATGCTGAAGGTCTGGAACATGTAATTGTGCTAAGGCACAAATTTGCGTGTATGCTAGACACGAATGAGTGAGTAACACCTTTCAGCATGCAAATTCTCCCCTTCAGTGTGGTTTTATTATCATCTTCCGTCTGAGGAGACTAGTGGACAACATGGTCCAGTATGTTCACCAGCAAAATGCCCACTCTGCCTCAGACGTTTAGCAATGCCATATGCAAGCTCGAGACTAACATCTCTAATGCAACAGAAATAGAAGAAAAACTAAAAGTGATGAGTGAGGCGGGAGGCACCAGCCTATAGGCCCTGAAGCAGGCAGTAGGAGCTGAGAGCTCAGGTATAAAAAAAATCCTCTCTGGAGACAAGGGTACAATATCCTTGTGCAAAAGCAAACAAACTGCTGCCTGGCTTAATAGGACTCTGTGACATAAGAGAGGTAAAAGGTACCAGGTTATGCCCCCTACTGGCCCTGGATGGGAATTGCAGTAGTCCCAGCATCCTCCCAGATCAGGACCTGAGAGAAGCCTTGAGTAGATCTGCTTCTGGACCAGCGGGCCAGGGGTTGAGGTGGAGGCAACCACAAAACTGCTAAATAGAGGGGAAAATACAGACAAAAATAACTCCTTTTCAAAATAAGCCTGCACACCAATATCCCAAACCATATGCAAAAACACTTTTTTTAGAAAGATAACCAACCTGTAGAACAGGCTAAGACAGAAATCGGAATAAGTGTGTTAAGGATGCTCAAAGAGATAACTGAAGGAATAATGCCCATAAAAATAAGCGAAGGTGGGACCTTAGAATGAGGAACAATTGTGTCTAGTTTAATTTTCCTTATGTATTTTCCTACTGAAGTCAAATGTTCGCTGAAATTTGACATTTTTCTCAGGCCCCAAGTTGAGAGCCAGTTTTTTGTGCTCAGGTTTCCTCCCCCGTCAGCCCCCAGAGAAGAGCAGCTGCTCTGAGCGCTGGCCAGGACGTCAGTGTGGTGTGTGCAGCCGCCGAAACGGGCTGGTGTGATGAGCCTGGCCCACACCCTGGCACCCACACCTCTGCCTGTCACTGCTGGACTCTTTTTGTTCCCATGATTCTCTCAATTCTAAAAGCCAAACTCAAATCGCTAGAGTGTAGGTACCCAGGTAACTGGCATTTTCTTCCCTTTATTTAACGTGAGAGAACATGGACGCTTAGGTTTGATCAAAGCCTAATACGGTGTCCACCCAACTAAATCACAACCCTCGAGCGAACAGAAAACCAGTATGTCTTTATATATTTTACTTTCTTAAATGGCAGGTCTTCTGGAGAAGAGGAGATCCTTTTGGGTACTTATAAAAATTGACCCCTCAAGTTACATAGCCTCAGGCTGATGAATGAGGATGCTCTATTGTTCCATGCACTAACTTTGCTTTCTTCAGATTGGCTACCAGCAGGTGGTCCTAAGCTTAGATCGTGCCACCGATAGCAATTGAGTAAGGGAACATTAAATTACTAATACCTACTCTTTTTCTTAGTAAATTTCGGCTGACGTTAAATATTTGTCTCTGCTTCATCCAAGAAGATTACAATCCTATTAACCTTCAAAGTGTTGCCTGATTATAATCTGAGCGTCTTAACTACTCTAAACGGTAAACTTACTTGTATTTCCCACTCCTCGCCCACAGTTAGCACAAAGCCTTGGAGTAAAAAAAGCATTTTAAATTTCAAGTTCATCTATTTAGAGGGGATATTAATCTGACTGGTTTCACTGTTAAATCAATGAGAGCTCAAGAGAGTCCTACAATTTAAATTCCATTTACCAACTGATGTACGGGGTGTTCCACTTAGCATCTGACCTGCCACAAATTTAGTTGACAGATAAATAGATCATGGTATGTAAATTGCTTATGTGATAGCTATTTTCTTCCCATTAAGCCCCTTTGATATAACATGCAGCAAAATTGCCTTAAGGTCTCAGTTGTAGAAGGTCATTGTTTTGTGTTCCTCTTTTCTTTCACAGGATAGAATTCATATCGAGCAAGGAACACTCAACATAACAATAGTGAACCTCTCAGATGCTGGCATGTATCAGTGTGTGGCAGAAAATAAACATGGAGTTATCTTTTCCAGCGCAGAGCTTAGTGTTATAGGTGAGTCTTTATACTGGAAAGAAAAAAAGTAAAAACTCTTAGAATCACTAAACTACCATGTCCTCTGCCAAACATAAACGTTCAATCCAAGAAAAGGGGGTGAAGAAATCTTTAGACCAAAGATATCACTCGAGAAACAAGGAATGCATTCTGCAAGCAATAAGAAGAGACCACTTTCTAAATCAGCTTCTCCTGATGTTTACAATGGGTGACGCAGTTCCCTTGACGCTCATTTTTATTCCTCTATCAACCCCTCTTCTAAATTGAGTGACGTTTATGAAATGCTTTGGCGTCTGTTGCTATCACTCTGATTGGGCTTGGAGAGAGGAAGAGCGGACTTGGTGTGGAAAGGTGTATTTGAACAGCCGGCAAAGTGCATCTTGTTCTTTCACCTCTGAATTTTCCAGGCTATGCCCTGATGTTCTGCCCCTCCAGCTCCATTTTTCACCATGTGCCCCTTTCCTTCTGCTCTTCAGCAATGCTGAGCTTTCTGTGCTGCATGTTCACCACCCTCCCTTCCTCCACAGGGCACTTGGTCCACACTGTTTCCTCTGCCTAGAGTGCTTTTCTGTCTCCTCTTCATATATCATGCTACTGTTGCATTTTACATTTGCTTATGTGATTTTTCTGTCTTTTTCTCTAATTGGCCTATAACTTCCCCATGATGTCCTGGACCATATTTGGTTTAACTCATCATTTAATCCTCAGGACTTAATACAATGTTGAAGCACAAAGTATGTGCTCAATAAATAATGAATGAATGAATGTAAGGATGAACGAGTGTACTAAGTGATGAAGGAGTTGAGAGACTGTTAAAAAATGAATTAATGAGTTAAGTAAATCATTGAAAACACAAGTTAAGTGATTTAACAAACCTATGGACATTAAAAAAAAACAAAACAAAACAAGGAAACAAGAACTCCAGGCCATCAACTTGCATTTGTCTTGTAGAAAAATCTTGACTCTGACTTCAGAATTTATCTTAAATATCTAAGCAGCAGTTCTTCTTAGTGAGAACATAATAGAAAGATTATAAATAAGAGAAAGGCAGCACACAAAGGGAGCTGATTCCATAAGCCCTGATAATTTTCCCAGATTCAGAGACCTGACTTGCCCTTCTGTAAAGCACTCCTTGGTGCCTGGACTGTAGATCTGACGTGCATAAGTAGTTGCTGCTGAATTGAATGTCCTTCCACCCTCTGCAAGGTAAAAACGGATGGAAAAGCTTCCATAATTGTTGTTCTTACCAAATTCTTTACTTGAACCAACATCCCATCAAAGACAAGAATTTGTGAGCGTTCACGAGGCTGCAGTCTTTCTCAAAGGGGCCTCGGAGAATTCTTTTCTCCCGGAGTCATCATCACCTTGGCTTGGCCTGCTGTAAGGATGACCTAAACACACATATCTCCCACCCTATAAATATTGAGAACAGTATTTCCAGCTTCCTCCAGGACAAGTACAATGATCCCACCGTGGCCAAATGGGCTCTGATTATTGGTAGTCAGAGCCGATTCTTGTGGAGCGCAGTTCACGAAGGTAGATTGCTTCGGATGTTCTGCAGAAAGAAGTGTGTTCTCTGTTAAACACTATGTCAGCTGGTTAGCAGAACAGCTAAAACTGAGGGTGTGTGGCCTAAGAAATGAATCACATAGTCCTGAAACCTTCTAAGTGAGTGCTGGCCAATTGCTAAGTCTGGGGACGCCGTGATAATTTTAAAAGATTTTGTAGGTCCCTTAGTTAAAATGAAAAAATTTGACAGTAACAGATGACTGGAAATCATGGGACATAGTCATGGGATAAAGATAGAGGATGACTAAAGTCCCAAAAGCAGAGCCCAAAGTGAGAAAGGCTGGTAAATGATTTTTATCAAGAACACGTACCCACAGCTGAAAATAACAGTATGTAGAGATGTGTATGTGTGTATACATCCATCTCTATATATCCATATCTATATATGTATGTTATGATTTACATTTATATATCCCAAGATCCTCACCAGATCCTTTCCCTTCCCCCTTCCCAGGGTTCAAGGCCTGTGAGGTGGTAATCACTGCTTCAACTCTTACATTCAGGGGTTTATTTCAAATCATTTCCAGTTGGAACTAATTCCAAATGAATTCTTGATCTGAGTCCTTTCTTAAGTCCCTTGAGATCAGCAAGCAAGATCAGTAAAGATAAGATAAAAATGCCTGAGAGGTTATTTAACGCCTGATTTCAACCTTGTTGAGTACGAGAAGGGTAAGGCATGTCAGTAAATGATACTGGCCAAGCAAGTGGTGAAAATAGTAAGTCTTCCAGAAATTCAGGAAAGAGTTTAGCTAATGGACTGGGCTAGTCAGGTGAGCTTTGAAAAATAATTTTTGTACAGGCAAAAAAAAAAAAAAGAAAAGGACCAGGAATATTGCAGAATAGAGTGAAATGGCCTGAACAAAGGTTCAAAGTTATAAAACATCTGGATAGTTTCTCGCCCATAGAGAATCCTGAATGTTTTTCAGAATTTTTGATTCAAATACATAAAGCGTACAGGCAAATTTTAAACTTGAAAGAGAAAGATGGAAAAATTAATTAACGGCCAATTTTAGAGGATCTTAAACAACAAGTTTAGAAGCTCCCTCTTTAATATCCCATTTTTCCTGCCCCCCTCCCCCCAAAAAAATCATGCTAGTATATTCCAAGTGACTTGAAGGGCAGTTAAGTATTGAATGGGTGAATCCTAGAGTCCATCTGAAGTGAAGGAGGGAGAAGACATTTGACTATTTAAAAATAGACATAAATTAATATTGGTTAACTTGGGTAAGCTCTAATACGATTGTGTTTCACAAGTCACTTTGTTTCTTGTTGAATGGTAATAGTTTGACTCTTATGGATCAAATAACTGAGCAGTTATTACCTGTATTAGAATCTTAGAGAGGTTGAAATGAACAAAGAAACAAAATGAAAACAAGATACTTCAGTATGAGGAAGAAAAAATGGAGGTTGGTTCCAGCTATCGATCAAATTTCAGCATCCTCCAATGCTAGAGAGGAGATTCCCTTTCATGCTGGGTAATAGCTCTAAAGTCATGAATAAGAGATGGTTAGGAAGCATATATTTAATAGGCTTTTCCCTTGGTCTTGTTTTATGTGTTCTGTCTGGGTATTTCATGTATATGTAACGTATCTATAATTAATGGATTGAAACTGCTAAATAATTAACCTAGGTGCTGGGTGATTTACTCACCGGGTGGGTGAATGCCATAGGGAGACTTTTACTTTGAGGTCAGTGTGTTAGAGTAGGCCTGGTTAGGAGTACATCAAATAGAAATGTCCTTGTTTGTGACTGACCTATTGCAATTGATAGTTTATTATTCCTCAAGGCAACTGTTCCCAGACTTTTTCTCCTGTGTTAGCCTAGGTCATGGATGAGATTCACTCGTGTGACATATGCTCGTGGGCATCCCTGGGGTGCTACACAATTCCCTGGGTCATACCATCATCGCATCTCCCTCTCCACTTATGAAGGCATGTTGGAGTTAGAGTGAATAGACTCTTATAATCGTGAGGAAATTTGAGTCTTTTATAAAAAATATAATTAAAAAAACCCAAACTAGTATTTTATTGATTTAAAAGTAACTTTTCTAATGAAATATTTCTATTCATGTTTAATGTTTGTGTCTACTTAGGTAGATGATCATATTGGTTCTAGGGAATGCTGACTGAATTGCTAAACTTGAGATGTTCTGTGCTGCTCCGACAGAATACTAATGTCATTCTGTATATATCGTGTGGTAAAGAAAGAGGATGCCTAAGCCCTCAAAAGCAGAGGCAGGGATTCAGGTACCTATGAGTCACTGCAGGAGTGTCCTCTGGGAAAAACCTGGAAGAGAAAGCAAGCTAGGGAGGCGATGGAGGGCAGCTGAGCAGGGACAGGGTCTCAGATGAAGTCTCGCCTATATCGCATCCTGGAGGGGGATGTCTAGAGTATAAACTGCATCTCAGAGCTATTCCCACCTTAGGCAAGGAGGCTGGCCTTTTAAAAAAATCTCCGTATCAGTTATTCATTGGACTGCCCTTTAGGTGGTGGTAGCAATGGCAGGGCAGATGGAGCAAAACCTCCCAGTCAATTTCCCAGAGAAGGGGAGACAGCTGGAGATGTTAGACAACCAATGCTCGCAGCAGCTGGGGCCAGAAAAAAGAGTCTGAGTGAGGGTACCAATAATTCTGTACAGAAGACAAGTGATTTGCTAGAGCAAGATGCTTGGGTACTGGGTCCAGTTTACGTGGGTCATAACCAGCAGTGTCACTAGAGTACCTTTGATTTTGAAATGGGATGAACTATCTCAAAGAGCAAGTGGGTGTCTTCACATTCAAGTGGTCTTGAATGTGACCTGAGTTTGCCAAGACTGTGTAAGGGATAGAAGTAGCTTCACCCTGAGGAGTTTCCGTCTGATGGTTCAGGACCGTGGGGATTCTCCTGGCCCATGTGGTGGAGAACATCAGACCCTGGCAGGACATTCCAATGCCATTAAGGAACTGATGGTCCAATTAAAGTGAGGTGCAGGCTTGAGCAATTATCTGGTTAATTTGGCATTTGTCCAAATGATTGGCTCACAAATTAGAAAAACATTAAGGCTAAACTGAAAGTTATTTCACAGGGACTTCCACAAGGGCTCATCTGCGTCTGATTTCTCAACTGCCTCGTTGAGCCAGATTACAAAATAATCAAATATACTGATTTGCATCCAATGCTGAGTGGGATCAGCATCCAATGAGAGGACGGACGCCTATCTTACCCAAATGTCATCTAGGCAGGAGCTTTGCATAACGCGTCCTGAAAGGGGGAAGCTATGCACTTGGATCTCAAATGCAAATTTGGTATCTTTTAACAAGTTGCTAAGCCTACATTTATCAGTAAAATGAGGGTGCTACTCCTCATTGCCAAAACTAAAAGAGATCACATGTGAAAACTTCTTGCAAATCTAAAAGTGTAGCAATATAGTAAGATGTGTTTTGTTTGTTTTTCACTAGTATCCATACCAAAAGCTTATAATGTAGACAGCTGCACAATCACCAGAAAACCCCATGGCAGTGGTTCTCAAATTGTGCTGCATATGACAGTCATCTAGGGAGTTCTTTAAGAGCCCAGTACTCTACCATCCTCCCTACCAACTAATTCAATCCCTGGGCCTGGGACCCCAGGACCCTTTATTCCTTAAAGCCGCCCAGGTGTGATTCCAATGGACAGCACAGTTTGGGAACTTACTGCTGTAATCAATGAGATCAGAAGGTAATTAAGTTTTCCCATGGTATTGATTCTCAAACTTTACCACGCCATCAGAATCACTTGGAGGACTTGTTAAAACACAGATTGCTGAACGCTGCCTCCAGAGTTTCTGACACAGTAGTTCTGGGGTGGTGCATGAGGATGTGTATTTCTAACAAGTTCCCAGGTGATGTCGATGCTGCCGGTCCAACACTGCCCTTGGGAAACCACGATCCTAAAATAGGAAATCTAGCCTGAACAGAGGGTTTTTTGTTGTTGTTCTGTTGTCTGTTTGTTTAAGTTGAATATGGTCTACCTGGCAAACCTTCTGATTTAAATCAGGACTCTGAAACTGAAGGCCTTCTGCAGAAGAGAAATATCAAGCATCAGAGCTTCCAACCATGTCTTAAATGCCCCATTTTACCAAGATGGTGAGTTAGAATTAGGCCCACAGAGTGACTTTGGCTGCCATGTGAGGATTATACTTAGATGTTCTTGGCGTCTCCCTTCGGTGGCTTAAAGCCAACTGAAGGGAGACTTTGAAATCTGAAGGATAAATATTATGACAGTTCCTTATGTCATTTCCCCAAAAGAAATGCCTTCAGTGAGTTAGAGTTTAAAATATAACTCAGGAACGCAGCCCGAGGCATCACTGAGTCTTAATCCCATGTACTGTTGGCCCACTGTATCTGCAAATTCAGTGTTGTTGGATTCAACCAACTGTAGATTTTGGAAGCGATGGGTACTGAGGGCCGGATGTACCTATCCTTCCACCGAAGTCTGAGTTTTCTGTAAAAGTGCTATGAAGGCATTATCCATTCCAAAGTCCTTAGCCCTTTCCATAAAGGGATTTCCAATAAATTGTTAAGGTGTAGAATCAGGAGGAAAGTTTGTCTTCTAAAAAATTATATGGTTTGGTTTTTTGTTTTTGTTTGTTTTTTATTAGTTAGAAAGAAATATATTCTTTTTCCCTCTGCCCGTCACGTTGACTTGTCTGTTTTGGCTTCAGAGTAGCTCACTTTATTGTACTAAGTCTAGTAAGATAGTTTCCTACCTTTCCTATATTTGACATCAGCCATATTTTAAATGTATTTATTACTTTATGTCTTTTATCATTATCTGCTGCAAGTCTCTGTGAATTACTGAATAAATAAATAAATGAAATATTTTTTCTCTCCACTACTTTCTGGCAGCACATTGATCCTCTTTTAGTAGCCTGACCCAGGGAGTGTTAGAATTGGTGTTCACAAAGATTTAGCAGTGAGTTTCCAACCTTGATGCATTTTTAAACTACTTGGGGGTCTTGTTAAATTCAGATTCTGATTTCAGATCTGGGGTGGGGCCTGAGAGTCTGCATTTTTAACAAGCTCCCAGGTGATCACCAATGCTTCTGCTCTGAGGATCACTGTTTTAGTGGCAAAAATAGTAAAATTTAAATTCTCAGGTCCCCTTTCATGGTGGGTAGAGTTGAGGAGGACCTCCAAGTGATTCTTATGATCAGTTAAATTTAGGTGCCCCATCTAAGGTCTGCTCTATAGAACGCTTTGTTATCCAATCTTAAGCCATCCCAGCGGAGTAGCTAACTTGTAAAAGCAAGTAGGAGTTGGAGGGAGGAATAATGATTTGTTGGTATAACCACTCTACTTCCAATTAATCCATGCTTCCATGATTGAACCTAGTATTGACAAAAGCTCTATTAATCACGTGAGACAATTTCTTCTAGAAACAGAGCGTTTGTAAAAACAACATTCCAGCTTTTTTTTTCCCAACATGAACAGACATTGGCTCTTCTAGGCTCCTGAAGAAATTCATTTGTACTTAGTATGAGGCACATTGCTTTTAATAAAGCCTTTTGAATGTGGTTGAGAATAAGCATAGTGCAGAGGCAAAAAAAAAAAAAGCAACAAACAAAAAAACAAAGCAAAAAACTCCTTCACTTAAGTGCCTTATTGAAGGAACATGATAAGCAAGAGATCAGTCACTGCTGGGCTGTATAAACATCGCTTGTACACATTGCAGTCTGTTTCTCTTGAGCCCGCATGTCTAGGTCAGGGCACATGTAGCTGAAGCCCTTAAAACTGCTGTGTTATTGTCACTCACGAAGTGTCAGGATACAGATTCTTTAAACAGAGTGAACCAATCAAAGGAATTGGAAGGGAACTGAAGTTCCCATCTTCTCACCACTGGGTTGTCTGGGAGAACCCGGGAGGAAAGGGGAGACAGTCGTGTGTTGCCTCAGAGAAAGGCCCAAATCTGGGGAAAGCTGAACTCCCAGGGCCCACTTGCCCTGTACCCTTCTCCTAAGTATGTGCTTTAGGGAAGCAGGGAAAGGATATTATGTGCCGGAGCTAGTTCATATTGGCAGGAGCTGAGTTGGTATATCCTTCTCAGTTCAGCGTTCAATGACTTCTTGTTGGTAGCCTGAACTAGGCCCTAATGGGAGTATTTAGACCACAGAAATTGGCAAGCACCGAAAACCAAATTCTTTGGTGTTTTGTTTTGCTTGGAGAGCCAGTTGTTAAACATCTACCGTCACACCAGTACACGTGGTGTGAGAATACAGCCAGCACTCTGCATCCGCCAGTTATGGGGAGCTGGCTGTATTCCTTGCACTATGCTATTCGAATGAGGGACTATAGTATCTGTGGATTTTGGTACCTTCAGGGTCCTGGAGCCAATCTCCCTGTGGATAGCAGATGCCAAGGGACGACCGTATCAACAGCCCAGATTGTTTCTTGGGTAATTCTGCTTCATTTGACTGACGTCCAGAGAGGACAGAGTGTCCTGTACACAAGCCAGGAAGTTCAAGAAGCCATTTACAACCCCACTTGGATAAAAGAAAGGGCTGTGATATCCAGCCAAAGCATCATGAGAAGGGAATTTCCTGTTTGGAACTTAATTCCTGAGTTTTCTCCTACAACACACATTAATTCAGCACATACTGATCGAACATCTACCTCGTACCAAGGACTGTGCTAAGTCCAAGATCCATAATTCATAGTCTCTGCCTTCAAGGAACTGATGAGCTAATACTTGCTAATTGCAAGTACTACCGTTTCTTAACCACTGGAATTCCAGAATTCTCACAGTCTAATGACCCTCTTCTGTTAAGTCAACAAATAGAGGCTTCCCTGCTGGTGCAGTGGTTAAGAATCCGCCTGCCAATGCAGGGGACACAGGTTCATGGCCTGGTCTGGGAGGATCCCACATGCTGCGGAGCAACTAAGCCCGCGCGTCACAACTACTGAGCCCGTGCTCCGCAACAAGAGAAGCCACCGCAATGAGAAGCCTGCGCACCACAATGAAGAGTAGCCCCTGCTCACCGCAACTGGAGAAAAAGCCCGTGTGCGGCAACAGACCCAACACAGCCAAAAAAATTTTTAAAAAAATAAATAAAATTCAACAAAGATTTCGATCTCATGACAAAGTTACTCGTAATCAAATGTGACATTGTACTGCCATACACTACTTGTTTAACCAAGGACACAAATATGTGTGAGTGTTTAGGACATTGTGCCAAGTGTAATGGAATGTCACTAACTTGGACTGATATAGCAAGGTCAAGTGCTTCCAGATATTTAAAAACACATACTGTCTTATGATCGTCATACAGATAGGGTAGCTCAAGGGAGGTTAATAGGGGTTTAGCAGCTAAAGCTTTTAAAACATGTAAGAATGATTTTCAATCAACATGTTAATTATTGTATAAGAAATGACGTTCTAAAATGGCTTTAAAATCTTTTTCTTTGAATAAGAAAGATTCCACCTATGTCTACACAATTGATTTTTGGCTTTCAAACCTTTATAAAAAGAAAAAAGGGCTAATCTGCATCCTACTTGTTGACAGAGAAAGTGTTGAAAGATCCTGAAATGGTTCCTGTGCTTAAAAGCATTTGTCAGTTATCACAGTGCCTGAAATGCCAACAGTAAAGATGAATTTCTCGTCCATACCAGGATGGGTAAGATATAAGATATGACTACTCAGCAATAGAAAGGAACTCACCTAGCAACCTGGGTGGATCTCAAGAGCATTATGCTGACTGAAAAAAAGAAATCCCATAAGATCATATAATGTATGATTTTATATATACATATATATTTTTTTTTTCTCAAAACTATAGAGTTGCAGAACAGATTGGTAGATTCTAGGCATAGGGAGGACAAACAGGAGGGTGTTGGATGTGCCTCTAAAAGGGTAGCCTGAGAGAGATCTTTGTGGTGATGGAAGCGTTCTGTATCTTTATTTCAGTGAAAGGTACAAACATCGAAGTATTTCATAAAATAACATAGAACTCTACACCCTGTGCCCATGATCAGTTTTCTTGTTTTGATGTTGTACTATGCTCACATAAGCTGTAACCACTGAGAGAAACTCAGTGAAGGATACACAGGACCTCTCTGTACTATCTTTGCAACTTCCTATGAATCTATAATTATTTCAAAATAAAAAGGTTTTTTTTTTTTCTGTTTTCAAACAAAACTATATTTCTTTAAGCTTTTCAGCTTAAAATGCTCTAAAAATGGTGGTGGTGATAGTAGTAATAGCAGAGGGGAAGAGTTGGTATAAAGGACTTACTCTGGGAAAATACTGAACTAAGTACTTTATGTACAGTACATGTATTTTATATAATCTGCAAAGCAACCTTGTGACTGTAAATGTTATTTGTTTGGTTTTATAATAACTTTCCCGAAAGAGCAGGAGCCCATAAACAAGAGGTACCATGGTAGGAGGAGCCCTGGGGAAACGGGACGTTCAGTGAATGAGACCAAAACCAGCAGGGCAGACTATTAGAGACTTAGAAGGAACACATTATGTTGATGTTAGAACAGAAAACTCTTACTTCAGCATTTCTTGACAGTCTTGTGAATATCATCCCAAGTCACAGAGGCTGATTTTGCATCAGCCATTCTGAAATGATGGATCCAGAAAGAAGAATATTTCCAGTATGGCCAGCTTTCTAGTTACCTACCCAGCAACCAGGAGAGGTTTGGGGTTTTAGTATCTGATACCAGCACTATCTCTTCAGTGGTGGAAATACTTGAATGAATATATGTACTCTGGGTTTATTTTTATGGAGTGATGAGGTAATAAAGATAATAAATAAAAGTTAAAATAATATGAAATTCTGAACTTCTAAAAGAGCCATCCTTAATAGTCTCCATCAACTGGCCGTGTTCCCAGTGTTGTGTCTACAGACTATGACAGAACAGGCACACATAATTATCCTTTCCCCTTCAATAATAGAGTAACACATCACACCCATCTATTTCCCAGATGGGACTGCCACTGCACATCCCATTAAGGAGTTATCATTCTTACTATCTCTCTTGAGAAATGATCCTAAGGCACAACTTCAGTTTTCAAGGGTTCTGTTGGCCCCTTAAAATACCCTTGACATGTGACCAAGAGCCATTTAATTAAGTAAAAACAAACAGTTGAGAATCGCATAGAAGGCTTCTCTCAGCCGGATGATGCTTCTCCTAGGTAATGTAATGTTAATGAATTAAAGATCATTGATAAATAATAAAAAGTTGATTTTCCACAGGGAAGAGGTGGCTTATTCCAACACTGGGTGAGCAGTGCCCCCTAGTCGTCCGTGTAAAAAATAATTGTCCTCGAAGTGTATTAGATTTAGCAAAAGAGGATCTCCCAGGATTGGTGCTACTCTCGGACTCAAGTGGGTAATTGGACAATTGGTTTTATCTTTTCTGAACTACTAGGAACCCACTGAAATCTCACCTTCAAAGTGCACTCACTTTTTCCAGTGCCAGCAAAGGTTGGATTCTAACAGTGCCCTATTGGGACCTTACCAATAACTTAAAACCTGATTCTCTGTGAATGTCAAATTAACAGGGTCCTTTTACTTTGCCTTCAAGCTCTCCTCTCCTGATTACTAACTCTCCTGGTTAGTAATCAGAATAAATATAAGGTACAGACATGAAAGAGCGTCATCCCACAAGCTTTAGGGTATCTCAGGTGTGAAAGATGGTCACAAAATGACAGAGTATTAAGACACCATTAATGGATCAAGTACTCAAAAACAGATGAAGGTCTAACAATTTTGCCCTAGGAAGCATTGCAGCTTATGGTGGCAACTGATAGATTTGCAGAGTTTGGTAACACTAGAAATAAATTAAGCAAACGAAGTAGACAAAGAGAAAAGATTTAAATTTATAATTCCATTTTTATTAGTGAAAGACATTCAAAGGCAGTCTTATCTCTAGGATATCCAAAAGATAATATGCACATACATAGTACAGTACAAATTGTTTGGACACTGGAATGTGTGTTTTCTGCCTTCTGTGTGGCTGATATCATGCTATTTCAAAGCGTAAACGCAATACATAGTTTTTTGACAAATACACCCATGTGTTGTGCATGGTTTGATTTATGTAACTCATTTCAAATGCAACTGCAGAATTCCTGTTGAACAGATGAAAAATGTCTGCCTAAAGTGATAAAAATGTGTGTAGAAAGATATAGTTTTAAGAAGGGATTTTTGTATGTTACAGATTTGTACCTTTATTTCACACAATACCCTTTTTTAAAATGTTCTAGAAACTTGATTTTTTTTTTTTTTTTTTACATTAATGTGTCAGTTCAGGTGTTTCCATAAGATGGGAGTGAGTCTATTCTGCTACAAGAACCTTTCTGTGGGACTTCCCTGGCGATCCAGTGGTTAAGACTCTGTGCTTCCACTGCAGGGGGCACAGATTCCATCCCTGGTCAGGGAACTAAGATCCCACATGCCATGCGGTGAGGCCAAAAAGAAAAAGAAAAAGTAACTTTTCTGTGTTGAAAATTAGCATGTGTGGGAGTGGCAAATGAGGTCAGTATAGCAGATGCTGGCTTTGTGTATGTCACTAGTTCCAGCAACCGAGAACAAGGCCCACTAACTCAGGTCAACACAGCTAGCCAAGGCGGAAAGCACATTGACCGTGACTCCCATTCAGCCCACATTTTCCTCTTGACTGAGTTTGGTCACATACTCTAACATAGCGATGTTCAGAGCGTGGTTCTCTTCTGCACTTTGTACTTGTTTTATACTTTACCAATCTCAACTCTTCTCTCTTCCAGCTCCCTTGTTTCATCAAGCTGTCTTCACACACACACACACACACACACACACACACACACACACACACACACACACACACTGAAGTCCTGTATTTTTTGTAGTATTTATCTATTAGGGATTTAATCTGTCTTTTCAGTCATGCTAACATATTTACTAGAATGATTATTGTTTTTGTTAGTATTCCTGTTACATAAATATTGAGTATGTCTGTCCTGACCTTATCTTTTTCAGAACCCTATAATTTTTATTATGTGATTTTGCAGATCATACAAGGAATGCATCTATCTAATTATAGCAAAAACATTTGTACTTGCACTCTACTTATTAATTTCATTTATCATTATGGAATTACTCTTTGAATTATAGATTCCCCTCATGAATCCAAGGAGCACAGATTGAAGTATCAATTGCCTGCTAGATTCATTTATTTACTTTAATCTTCACGTAGTAAAACCAGCCCCATGTGTACATTGCATCACCCCAGTAAAAAGTAACCTTTCCATCTTTCTTTCTTTCTAGACACTGAAAGTATTTCCATGACAAAAGCACTTAATAAAGGTTTACCTTGCTTCTGCTGAAGCCTGCTTTTATTTTTTTAAATCACCAGCTTACAGTTTGGGTACGTTTAAAAAAACTGACCCCCGTCCTCCCCACCTACATACATACACACTCACTACCTGTCCTCTTTCAAGTAATTTGTGGTTAGCATTTAAATTTCACATTCAGCATGGTACTAAATCTTAAATTCCATCAGGTCAAATGGCAGTGAGTTTGGGATTTTAAATATGATAAAATTAAGATTCCAGGAGATGAATCTGTGCTCACAACATATCCTAAAACATGTTAATTCAACTAATGCAGAAGAAAATAGAGCTTTTTCAGAAAGGCCCCTTCTATATTTCTGTAAGGATACAGATGTATATCTTTTGTTTTAGGAAAGAAAGAATTATTTAATGTTACATCCCCATAACTACATATTTGGTGTCAACATGAATGAATTTTTAGAATACTGGTAGTGAGGATAGAATCGAGTTTTGTAAGAGTAAGTCACAATTTATCCAGCAAGAACCAAGCACTGCATTGGGCAGTAGTAGTGGAAAGCTGAACAAAGTCGTTGATTTTAAGGAGAAGCTTTACAGATGGTGATGCTATAGACATTCCAGCACATCTTCTGATGGAGACATGCACAGAGTGCTATGGAAAAGAGCAGAGGTGGTAACTGTCAATGAAGGGAAGGTTTAGTCTACACAATCAGAAAAATACCTTATGGGTTTTTGTTTTGTCTCTCCTTTTTGCTTCCCTTAAATTTTTAAATTTATCTTCATTTGAACATGGAATAATTTTTTTTAAAGAATCACTCAGTAAGGTGATAGAATGTTCTATATTTTGATCTTCCCGTTGGAGTATACCAAATGCATCAAGCTGTGTGCACTTACAACTGGTATATTTTACCATATACAAATTACAGCTCAACTTTCCATAATCTATCAAAACATCCAGTGCTACTCCCTTTACTTCAGAAAAAAATGTAGCATCCTCCCTTTGATGCCCAAGACAGCAATAAGTCCATTACAGAAAGAAAAAAGCTATAAAGAATGATCTAGTGGTTTTTTTCTTCCATAATAATTAATTATTCTATTTTCTATATTCTCTTCCAGCTGTGGGCCCAGATTTTTCAAGAACCCTCTTAAAAAGAGTAACGCTTGTCAAAGTGGGAGGTGAAGTTGTCATTGAGTGTAAGCCGAAAGCCTCTCCGAAACCTGTCTACACCTGGAAGAAAGGAAGAGACGTATTAAGAGAAAATGAAAGGTATTATCTTGAAGTAATTTTAATATTTGATTAACCTGCAATAATTTATAGGTCTGTTATTAATAGTCCTAGAGGGAAGAATTTACTCTCTGCTCTTCGTGAATTAACTGTTAATCAAAGAACTGAAGCTTTGGAAAAGGGTGGTAAATTAGTTGGTCTTTATAATCCTTCTTGATATTAAGATTCTAGAAAGCCCTTTCTGCACAAAGAGGTCACATGGTCCCTCTTGAAGGCTGTTGGAGCTGCCCAAAGATGAGCAACTAGAAATAATCTTTCTTAATTTTAGCCTAAAATTTATTTGTAGGTTTGCCCACTTTTCTCCATCCTACCTCCTTTTCGTATAAACAAGTAAATCCAGTTCTTCTTTGCGATGACAACCCCTTCAGATAGTTGGCAGTGGCTAGTATGTCTCTTGTTAGTCTCTCCTTTTTTGGAGCTAAATGTCTCTAATTCCAAAACTCATTCTCAAATAGGATGGTTTTGATCATTTTAATCATGTCTTTGTGAAACAGAGTTCCAAAAAGAAACTTTTTTTGAAAAGTTTTTTTTTTTTTTTCTTTCTGATATCTAAACTCGTCACCCGTGTTTCCTATTGTAAGGGAATTACGTTTAGAAGCCATGTTGTTTATACAGTGTAATTACAGGGGTTGTTGGGGTTTTAGGTCACATTGTGACAGATGGCAGGTATCTCTTAAGACCTTTTCTTGGCCATCACCTCCATAAAATATATCCCCCACCCCTTTCCGTAATCTACTCAATCTGTTGGAAAATGATAATTGCACATGAGTCCATGTCCCACATCAGATCACATATACCAGCTCTATACATAACGATTTTCATGGATGCTAAAGGTCAAGTACTCAAAGATGCAATTGGGGAAGGCTGTAAAAATGTGTATGTATCAACTTTATACCTGTACACCTTTGGATTTGCATATGCAAAGTAGATCATTGCACTGATGATATTGTCCTTATTAATGATTTTTGCCAACAAACCTGATATGGTTTATAGATGGTGTATTCACATATATTAAATCTGTAATATACATCTCTCTCTGATTTCTGTCATATCAAGAAAGCAGTATAGTTTACAAATTATTGGCATGGCATTTAAATCTGGAGCCAAAGTTGGAACTTGAGAGCACAGTTTCTTATTTTATGTACCACATGTATTGCTTAGATTAAGACTGAATTTTTCAAGTTTTAATATAACCATGATATGAAGAAAACAGTTTTTTTAATAATATGAATAAGAGACAGACATGTCAAAAACCTTGAATGAATGAAGCTCGAGCAACATGGTAGATCAAAATCCAGGAGAGGCAAATAAGCTTTGCCACTGTCACAAGCAGCCTGCAGTGTTTTAAAACAAAAGGAAATTTCCCATCCACACTGCACGCGCACCAGGGGTCTGCTGGGGGCTTTGCTGCCTTCTAAAGTATAGGCTGGTAGAATAGCACTCTCTGGAACATTCGAATTGCAGAAGGAAGAGAGGGTGGCTAACCATGCATGGGCTCTTAAAGCTTCTGCCCAGAAGTGAAACACTTCTTTTTCACTCATGTTTCAATGGCCAAAACAAGTCACATGGCTTTGCCCAAATTCAACCCAGCAGGGAAATACAGTCTTACTATGTGCCTAGAAGAAAAGGGACAGCCTAACATTTTGAACAGTATTAATGATTGTTTACCACTGCTATAACTTAATCATTGCTATAAGTTGATTAAATTAACTATGGGAAAATGATATATCAATATCAAGAATTATTTTTAATAAATGAATTTAATTGACTGTTTCTACCACTTAGCTTACCACAAAGCTTATCTCTCTCCAATTTTTGTTTTTTCTTCTGACTTGATTAATGGGGTTCAAATATTGCTTCAACATTTATGTGGCGCTAAAGATATCTTTAAAGCGAGGGAACTCCCCATCATCACTCAAGTCTTAGTATTTATCACCTCCACCTCCAGTGTCACCAGGCATGACCCAAACTATCAGTATTAGCACTTTTTCTCTTCATGGGTGCTGTGTTCTCACAGTTTTATTTCTCCCTGCTACCCCGCTCAAAATATATTAAACAGGTAGGTTGATTTCCCTAATGTAAATGAATCCAAAAGCTGGCCAGGTGTAACTTAAAGGGGAATGGTGGGGACTTCAGTGTGTGCCCCGTCCAAGGGAGACACCTGCCACTCAATTCTAGCATATTTTTGCCACCAAATGGACATGCAGGTCCGTTGCCTCCCCACCATCTCATTTTTCAAGGGAAACTAGAAATAAGGAATTTAATTTGAACTATCTTAATTTTTAATCATCAGCACCTTTTTAAAATTTTAATGTTAGTACAATATGGTCCACACATCCATGGATCAAGTTTACTCCATGGGCTGCTGGTTTTTAAGTTACGAGAAAGACATAATCTCAGCTGAACATCCTGTAATTTCTGAAAAGTGTAAAAAATAAGAAAGATATTACCATTATTTTCTCATTGGCAGAGAAGAAATTCCACCATTTTCCTCTATTTTTTTCTGATAAAGGAGAAGCATAATTAAGTGGATAAGTGAACAAAAGCAATCATATGCAGAATTCAGAAGTGAAAAATTTTAGAATTCCTATTTTAGAAAAGGATTGACATTGTTAGAACAACACAAAAGGAAAAATTCTTTGACTGTGTCCAGTGTTGAGTAATACTTTCTAATATACTGACTTGTTAGCCCTAATTCTTTTTTTTTTTTTTACATCTTTATTGGAGTATAATTGCTTTACAATGGTGTGTTAGTTTCTGCTTTATAACAAACAAAGTGAATCAGTTATACATATACATATGTTCCCATATCTCTTCCCTCTTGCGTCTCCCTCACTCCCACCCTCCCTATCCCACCCCTCTAGGTGGTCAGAAAGCACCAGCTGATCTCCCTGTGCTATGCGGCTGCTTCCCACTAGCTATCTATTTTACATTTGGTAGTGTATATATGTCCATGCCACGCTCTCGCTTTGTCACAGCTTACCCTTCCCCCTCCCCATATCCTCAAGCCCATGCTCTAGTAGGTCTGTGTCTTTATTCCTGTCTTACCCCTAGGTTCTTCATGACATTTTTTTCTCTTAAATTCCATATATATGTGTTAGCATACAGTATTTGTCTTTCTCTTTCTGACTAACTTCACTCTGTATGACAGACTCTAGGTCCATCCACCTCATTACAAATAGCTCCATTTCGTTTCTTTTTATGGCTGAGTAATATTCCATTGTATATATGTGCCACATCTTCATCCATTCATCCGATGATGGGCACTTAGGTTGTTTCCATTTCCTGGCTATTGTAAATAGAGCTGCAATGAACATTTTGGTACATGAGTCTTTTTGAATTATGATTTTCTCAGGGTATATGCCCAGTAGTGGGATTGCTGGGTCATATGGTAGTGCTATTTGTAGTTTTATAAGGAACTTCCATACTGTTCTCCATAGTGGCTGTACCAATTCACATTCCCACCAGCAGTGCAAGAGTTTTCCCTTTCCTCCACACCCTCTCCAGCATTTATTGTTTCTAGATTTTTTGAAGATGGCCATTCTGACTGGTGTGAGATGATATCTCATTGTAGTTTTGATTTGCATTTCTCTAATGATTAATAATGTTGAGCATTCTTTCATGTGTTTGTTGGCATCTGTATATCTTCTTTGGAGAAATGTTTATTTAGGTCTTCTGCCCATTTTTGGATTGGGTTGTTTGTTTTTTTTGTTATTGAGCTGCATGACCTGCTTATAAATTTTGGAGATTAATCCTTTGTCAGTTGCTTCATTTGCAAATATTTTCTCCCATTCTGAGGGTTGTCTTTTGGTCTTGTTTATGGTTTCCTTTGCTGTGCAAAAGCTTTGAAGCTTCATTAGGTCCCATTTGTTTATTTTTGTTTTTATTTCCATTTGTCTAGGAGGTCGGTCAAAAAGTATCTTGCTGTGATTTAAGTCATAGAGTGTTCTGCCTATGTTTTCCTCTAAGAGTTTGATGGTTTCTGGCCTTACATATAGGTCTTTAATCCATTTTGAGCTTATTTTTGTGTATGGTGTTAGGGAGTGATCTAATCTCATACCTTTACATGTACCTGTTCAGTTTTCCCAGCACCACTTATTGAAGAGGCTGTCGTTTCTCCACTGTACATTCCTGCCTCCTTTATCAAACATAAGGTGACCATATGTGTGTGGGTTTATCTCTGGGCTTTCTATCCTGTTCCATTGATCTATATTTCTGTTTTTGTGGCAATACCTTACTGTCTTGATTACTGTAGCTTTGTAGTATAGTCTGAAGTCAGGGAGCCTGATTCCTCCAGCTCCGTTTTTCGTTCTCAAAATTGTTTTGGCTATTCGGGGTCTTTTGTGTTTCCATACAAATTGTGAAATTTTTTGTTCTAGTCCTGTGAAAAATGCCAGTGGTAGTTTGATAAGGATTGCATAGAATCTGTAGATTGCTTTGGGTAGTAGAGTCATTTTCACAATGTTGATTCTTCCAATCCAAGAACATGGTATATCTCTCCATCTATTTGTATCATCTTTAATTTCTTTCATCAGTGTCTTATAATTTTCTGGATACAGGTCTTTTGTCTTCTTAGGTAGGTTTATTCCTAGATATTTTATTCTTTTTGTTGCAGTGGTAAATGGGACGGTTTTCTTGATTTCACTTTCAGATTTTTCATCATTAGTATATAGGAATGCCAGAGATTTCTGTGCATTAATTTTGTATCCTGCTACTTTACCAAATTCATTGATTAGCTCTAGCAGTTTTCTGGTAGCATCTTTAGGATTCTCTATGTATAGTATCATGTCATTTGCAAACAGTGACAGCTTTACTTCTTCTTTTCCGATTTGGATTCCTTTTGTTTCCTTTTCTTCTCTGATTGCTGTGGCTAAAAATTCCAAAACTGTGTTGAGTAAGAGTGGTGAGAGTGGGCAACCTTGTCTTGTTCCTGATCTTAGTGGAAATACTTTCAGTATTACACCAATGAGGACGATGTTGCCTGTGGGTTTGTCATATATGGCCTTTATTATGTTGAGGAAAGTTCCCTCTATGCCTACTTTCTGCAGGGTTTTTATCATAAATGGGTGTTGAATTTTGTCAAAAGCTTTCTCTGCATCTATTGAGATGATCATATGGTTTTTCTCCTTCAATTTGTTAATATGGTGTATCACATTGATTGATTTGCATATATTGAAGAATCCTTGCATTCTTGGAATAAACCCCACCTGATCATGGTGTACAATCCTTGTAATGTGCTGTTGGATTCTGTTTGCTAATATTTTGTTGAGGATTTTTGCATCTATGTTCATCAGTGATATTGGCCTGTAGTTTTCTTTCTTTGTGACCTCCTTGTCTGGTTTTGGTATCAGGGTGATGGTGACCTCGAAGAATGAGTTTGGGAATGTTCCTCCCTCTGCTATATTTTGGAAGAGTTTGAGAAGGATAGGTGTTAGCTCTTCGCTAAATGTTTGATAGAATTCGCCTGTGAAGCCATCTGGTCCTGGGCTTTTGTTTGTTGGAAGAGTTTTAATCACAGTTTCAATTTCAGTGCTTGTGATTGGTCTGTTCATATTTTCTATTTCTTCCTGATTCAGTCTTGGCAGGTTGTGCATTTCTAAGAATTTGTCCATTTCTTCCAGGTTGTCCATTTTACTGGCATAGAGTTGCTTGTAGTAATCTCTCATGATCTTTTGTATTTCTGCAGTGTCAGTTGTTACTTCTCCTTTTTCATTTCTAATTCTATTGATTTGAGTCTTCTCCCTTTTTTTCCTTGACGAGTCTGGCTAATGGTTTATCAATTTTGTTTATCTTCTCAAGGAACCAGCTTTTAGTTTTATTGATCTTTGCTATCGTTTCCATCATTTCTTTTTCATTTATTTCTGATCTGATTTTTATGATTTCTTTCCTTCTGCTAACTTTGGGGGTTTTTTGTTCTTCTTTCTCTAATTGCTTTAGGTGCAAGGTTAGGTTGTTTATTTGAGATGTTTCCTGTTTCTTAAGGTAGGATTCTATTGCTATAAACTTCCCTCTTAGAACTGCTTTTCCTGCATCCCATAGGTTTTGAGTCGTCGTGTCTCCATTGTCATTTGTTTCTAGGTATTTTTTGATTTCCTCTTTGATTTCTTCAGTGATCACTTCGTTATAAAGTAGTGTATTGTTTAGCCTCCATGTGTTTGTATTTTCACAGATCTTTTCCTGTAATTGATATCTAGTCTCATAGTGTTGTGGTCAGAAAAGATACTTGATAAAATTTCAATTTTCTTAAATTTACCAAGGCTTGATTTGTGACCCAAGATATGATCTATCCTGGAGGATGTTCCATGAGCACTTGAGAAAAATGTGTATTCTGTTGTTTTTGCATGGAATGTCCTATAAATATCAATTAAGTCATCTTGTTTAATGTATCATTTAAAGCTTGTGTTCCCTTATTTATTTTCATTTTGGATGATCTGTCCATTGGTGAAAGTGGGGTGTTAAAGGCCCCTACTATGAATGTGTTACTGTCGATTTCCCATTTTATGGCTGTTAGTATTTGCCTTATGTATTGAGGTGCTCCTATGTTGGGTGCATAAATATTTACAATTCTTATATCTTCTTGGATCGATCCCTTGCTCATTATGGAGTGTCCTTCTTTGTCTCTTCTAATAGTCTTTATTTTAAAGTCTATTTTGTCTGATATGAGAATTGCTACTCCAGCTTTCTTTTGGTTTCCATTTGCATGGAATATCTTTTTCCATCCCCTTACTTTCAGTCTGTATGTGTCTCTAGGTCTGAAGTGGGTCTCTTGTAGACAGCATATATATGGGTCTTGTTTTTGTATCCATTCAGCCAATCTGTGTCTTTTGGTGGGAGCATTTAGTCCATTTACATTTAAGGTAATTATCGATATGTATGTTCCTATTCCCATTTTCTTAATTGTTTTGGGTTCGTTATTGTAGGTCTTTTCCTTCTTTTGTGTTTCTTGCCTAGAGAAGTTCCTTTAGCATTTGTTGTAAAGCTGGTTTAGTGGTGCTGAACTCTCTCGGCTTTTGCTTGTCTGTAAAGGTTTTAATTTCTCCATCAAATCTGAATGAGATCCTTGCTGGGTAGAGTAATCTTGGTTGCAGGTTTTTCTCCTTCAACACTTTCAATATGTCCTGCCACTCCCTTCTGGCTTGCAGAGTTTCTGCTGAAAGATCAGCTGTTAACCTTATGGGGATTCCCTTGTGTGTTATTTTTCCCTTGCTGCTTTTAATATGTTTTCTTTGTATTTAATTTTTGACAGTTTGATTAATATGTGTCTTGGCGTATTTCTCCTTGGATTTATCCTGTATGGGACTCTCTGTGCTTCCTGGACTTGATTAACTATTTCCTTTCCCATATTAGGGAAGTTTTCAACTATAATCTCTTCAAATATTTTCTCAGTCCCTTTCTTTTTCTCTTCTTCTTCTGGAACCCCTATAATCGAATGTTAGTGCGTTTAATGTTGTCCCAGAGGTCTCTGAGACTGTCCTCAGTTCTTTTCATTCTTTTTTCCTTATTCTGCTCTGCAGTAGTTATTTCCACTATTTTATCTTCCAGGTCACTTATCCGTTCTTCTGCCTCAGTTATTCTGCCATTGATCCCATCTAGAATATTTTTAATTTCATTTATTGTGTTGTTTATCATTGTTTGTTTCATCTTTAGTTCTTCTAGGTCCTTGTTAAATGTTTCTTGCATTTTGTCTATTCTATTTCCAAGATTTTGGATCATCTTTACTATCATTATTCTGAATTCTTTTTTGGGTAGACTACCTATTTCCTCTTCATTTGTTAGGTCTGGTGGGTTTTTATCTTGCTCCTTCATCTGCTGTGTATTTTCCTGTCTTCTCATTTTGCGTATCTTACTGTGTTTGGCGTCTCCTTTTTGCAGGCTGCAGGTTCGTAGTTTCTGTTGTTTTTGGTGTCTGTCCCCAGTGGCTAAAGTTGGTTCAGTGGGTTGTGTAGGCTTCCTGTTGGAGGGGACTAGTGCCTGTGTTCTGATGGATGAGGTTGGATCTTGTCTTTCTGGTGGGCAGGTCCACGTCTGGTGGTGTGTTTTGGGGTGTCTGTGAACTTATTATGATTTTAGGCAGCCTCTGTACTAATGGGTGGGGTTCTGTTCCTGTCTTGCTAGTTGTTTGGCATAGGGTGTCCAGCACTGTAGCTTGCTGGTCATTGAGTGAAGCTGGGTGCTGGTGTTGAGATGGAGATCTCTGGGAGATTTTTACCATTTGATACTGTGCTGAGCTGGGAGGTCTCTAGTGGACCAGTGTCCTGAAGTTGTCTCTCCCACCTCAGAGGCACAGCACTGACTCCTGGCTGCAGCTCCAAGAGCCTTTCATCCACACGGCTCTTTTTCATATTCTTTTCCATTATGGTTTATCACAGGATATTGAATATAGTTCCCTGTGCTGTACAGTAGGACCTTGCTGTTTATCTATCCTGTATGTAATAGATTGCATCTTCTAATCCCAAACTCCCAATCCATACTTCCCCCACTCTCCCCTCCCCCTTGGCAACCACAAGTCTGTTCTCTATGTCTGTGAGTCTGTTTTTGTTTCATAGATATGTTGATTTGTATTATATTTTTAGATTTCACATATAAGTGATATCATATGGTATTTGTCTTTCTCTTTCTGACTTACTTCACTTAGTATAATAATCTCTAGGTCCATCCTTGTTGCTGCAAATGGCATTATTTCATTCTTTTTTTATGGCTGATTAGTATTCCATTGTATATATGTACCATGTCTTCTTTATCCATTCGTCTGTCAACGGACATTTAGGTTGTTTCCATGTCTTGGCTATTTATTGTAAATAGTGCTGCTATGAACATAGGGGGTGCATGTATCTTTTCGAATTATAGTTTTGTCTGGGTGTATGCCCAGGAGTGGGATTGCTGGATCATATAGCAACTCTATTTTTTGTTTTTTTTTGTTTGTTTGTTTTTGTTTTTTTTGCGCTACTCAGGCCTCTCACTGTTGTGGCCTCTCCCGTTGCAGAGCACAGGCTCCGGACGCACAGGCTCAGCGGCCATGGCTCACGGGCCCAGCTGCTCCGTGTCATGTGGGATCTTCCCACACCCGGGCACGAACTTGTGTCCCCTGCATTGGCAGGCAGACTCTCAACCACTGCGCCACCAAGGAAGCCCTATTTTTGGTTTTTTGAGGAACTTCCATAATGTTTTTCGTAGTGGCTGCACCAATTTACATTCCTAACAGTGCAAGAGGGTTCCCTTTTCTCCACACTCTCTCCAACATTTGTTACTTGTAGACTTTTTAGTGATGGCCTTTAACATTTGAATAAAAGATTATTCATCTCGATTACAAAATATCAATATAAACCAAGTTTCGGTGGAACAAAATTTGTGATCAAGCACCACTTTTTATTAATGTTCTCCCTAGAGCTTATGTTTTGACTTTGCCAAATGCTACTTAAGTGAGTTTTAATTTCAAATTGAACTATCAGCTGCCTACAAATGAGTTTACAATAAAAGTATAAGAAGCAATATTTTTAAATGTTTACATTTTGATCTTATATGGTGGTATTATAGTTATCTCAGTGGGTATAGATTCAAAAGTACTGATTTAATGTTAACATGTGAGCAATTTTTAAAATATGTTTGTATGTCCTTACTTTGGTTTTTCAAGGCTTTAGAAATTTAAATCAGATTTACACTGGCCTTATCTATATTAAACCAATCATCTAAATGAAAGACTGAATCTTCAGTTTTTATAGCTTTGCTGTTGTGTAGGCAGAATAGCCATAAACATAAATCATTTCTTGTTTTCTTGTATATTTATCCAACAATAGGAGTGTAGGCAATAGCAGACATTTAAAACAGGGATGACTTGTCACAAAGGTGCAAGTACTTTACTTCTCAGGAGAGGCCTCTAGATGCCACCAAGGCAGTGGCATCATTTGGATTAATTGAGCAGTTAAGCCAACTAACTGAATAAAGTTGATAATTTTGTTTACTTTTAGTTTCTAGACAGAAGGCACTTGAGGCAGATGAGGTTGAAGTTGATCTATTACAAACAAAAACATCAAAATATAGAAATAACAGAACCATTAATAAACACCTAGGCTCCTAGAATTATAGGGAGCCATTAAACCAACCTGGATGGACTGTTGATTGCAAGTGACAGAAACTCAGCTCTGAGCTGGCTTCAGTACAAAAGGGAATTCATTGGCTCCGTGTTTGAGAAGACCAGGGATGGGCTGTGACTTGAGGTGTGACCGGGTTCAGGTGCTTACACGGTGACATCAGGAATGGATGGCTCTCTTCATCTCTCACCAGTGCCTTGCTCTTTGTTGGCTCCATTTTCTGATGGGTTGTCCTCTCCTGGCGGTAGGATGCCTGCCAGCAGCACCATGCTTGCCCTGTCTTCTAACAGTTCCAGAATAGGTGTTCGTGAAATTGAATAAACCTGCCTTGGTCAGTGATCTTCCCTGAACCAGTAACATTCAAGGGGGTGTGATGCACTGATTAGAAGCACATGATCGTGTGCTTATCCTAATCTAAGCTACGAGGCCCTTGGAGAAGCGCCCCCTCAGACCTCATGGACTGAGAATGGGACAGGGGTTTCTCCAAAGAAATGTAGGGTCCTACAACCAGAAAAAGAATAAATGGATGCTAGGCAGGCACTAATGTCAAATTCCTACTCTAGTCATGGAGCCTAGCCTCCATTCCAGGACAGGGATCCCCACAATGGCTGGACCCTCACCTTCCCTGGTTACATCTAAGATGGAGACCTAACTAATTGTTAGATTATTTCTTTATAACCCATAGCCTTGTAATTTCCACTCTGAAGTTATACTAAACAATCTAATTCTTTTCCATCACCCCTCTTCCCCTTATATTCTAACAAGCTATTCTCAAGTCCTCTTTCAATTCTTTTCCAAGCCCAAATGTCCCTGATCATCTTCATATGACATTATTTGGCATCCTCTCACTGTCTTAAGCATTTCTTTCAATGTCTTTCTGAAAGCCAGAATTACATCTGCCGTTCGGAATTAAAAGAGTATTAATAAGGGAATAAATATCTTTCTTTATCTCTGCAGCAAACAATGACAATTGCTGTTCTATTATGTCCCTAAAGAGGAAAAATTATCTTCAGTGAGCTTAGATTAGTAAGGCAGGTGAGTGTACATCATAGAAAGACCACTCCCTCCCAGTGATAATTTTTAAAAATTAACTTAGTGCTTAAAGGGGTAAATCTAGCTGTCTGAAAAATGCACTTAGAGAAAATATTTTATTTCTCACTGAAGCTGAAGAAATGAGTGAAATGTTACTCTAATTAACAGTGTGTGAATAATGATTTCTTATTCTTACTCATCCTTGAGAATTTCTCTGCTTCCTTTTAGACATTAGGCTAATACATTGTATCAAGCTAATGTATAATAACTAAGTAGAGACATGCTGCTGAATGTTTCCGAAAAGAATCTGAAACTTACAGCCTGCATGTCATAGGCATGGTTTCAGAACATCAGCAGGGCTATTTTGTCAAACTAGCCAACACAAATTTTGATCAACGAACGAAATATTCATTGGATGCTTGCCACATGCTAAGCCCTTTGCTTGGCACTGAGGACAGAGAGAAAGCGGAGACATAAACCCAGCCCTCAAGATGCTCTTAGAGGACTTCCCTGCTGGCGCAGTGGTTAAGAAGCAACCTGGCAATGCAGGGGACACAGGTTCGAGCCCTAGTCTGGGAAGATCCTACATGCCACGGAGCAACTAACCCCGTGCGTCACAACTACTGAGGCTGCCCTCTAGAGCCCCAAGCCACAACTACTGAGCTTGCGTGCCACAACGACTGAAGCCCACGCGCCTAGAGCCCATGCTCTGCAACAAGAGAAGCCTGCGCACCACAACGAAGAGTAGCCCCACTCGTCACAACTAGAGAAAGCCCGCGTGCAGCAACAGAGACCCAACACAGCCAGAAATAAATAAATAAATTTATTTTTAAAAAAGATGCTCTTAGAACAGTGCAGGGGGCCCAGTAGCAAAATAGCAATATGTTTTTCAATAATCCTAGGGCGTATGTTATAAAGGTGATATATTAAGATGGAGCATTGGAAAAGGTAGGTCAACAATAGATTGTGGAAGCCTTGAATTTTATGTCTGTAGAGTTTAGACTTGAACTCTGGGAGAGAATTGAAGGATTTTATGCAAGGGAGTGCAGAGTCATACACGTGCTGCAGAAAGGTTGCTCTGCCTGTGACATGGAGAAAGAATCAGAGTAGAACAAGATTTGGCAGGTACAGAGACCAGTTGCAGGCAGTAGGCTGGGACAGAAATCAAAAGGACTTCAATGATGTCAGTCTTCTGAGAGTATAGGAGAGAAGACAGATAGATGAGCTATTAAAGAGTAGCATTTAAATTTAAGCAGAAAGATTTTTGAAAGAAGGAAGCAAGGTTCCTCTTGAGCTAAAGTCACGTGTTCCTTCTGGAGGTTCTAGGGGAGACTCGGTGTCTGGCTTTCTAGAGGTCACCTGCATTCCTTGGCGCATGGCGTAGCGCTAACAAAGTCAAGTGCAGTCCAGTTGACTTCTCACAACACAGCACTTCAACCTCCTCTTCTGCCTCTCTCTTCTACTTTGAAGGACCATCACGGTGTGTTTTGTCCAATTCTGTAACGGTAGCATCTAGGACAATGCCTGGTACAGAGTAAGTTTTCAGTGAATGAATGTCTAACAGGAACTATGGGTCTGAGTTCAGGAGAGTAAAGACAGAGACCTAGATGTCACCAGTAGATAATAAGCCATGGAGTGGAGAAGTGAATCCAGAGAGAGTTTTGTAGAATGAGAACACCTGTGAATCAAAGGAGGGAACCTTGAGGAACGGCCACATGCAAAGAATGGGTGGAAGCAGAGCCCACTGGAAGGACTGGAGTGGGAATTCAGAGACGTGGGGGAACAAGCAGGAGAGCATAGTAAACAGAAACTAAGGGAGCAGAAAGTTTCAAGAAGGAGCAAGCGCTTGGTGCTTCCAAGCGGTCCGACAAAATAATGGCTCAAAGATGAGTGCTGGACCTAGGAACCTTAACATCACCTTGGGCGAGCACATTGAGGCCACAGTGGACACATTCTGAAGACAATAAAATGGTATAATTATCCATATTCTTAGGCATTCCTTCCCAGACTGAAATATATGTTTATGTTTGCCTGACCCCCCACGGTATAATCAGAGCAAGTCTAACATCCTATGAGACTGTTCAACCCAAATAGGAGTAAAATGCATGTGTCTTGTCTAGAGACATTGAAGTCTTCATCCAAGGTGAAATTAGATCATGGCTCTAATTTGCCTCTCTTCCCAAAGGCCTTTGGAAGAGTTGAAATGCATGTAAAACGTGGAGGAAAATCCCAACACAGGGCAGCAAAACTCCATGTTGTCTATAAGGTATGAAACTCTGGTCTGAAGACACTGGCAGTCTGGGAGGCAGAGCAAATGTGATGGCAGGTATTTGCCCAGAAGGCTGATGCAATCCTTGCATGGAAAGGGAAGTTTATTGCTTCAGGCGTTCTGTTTCCCTTCTGGAGGCAGTGTGTCTATATATGTGCTCTTAATGAGAAACCTGCCCTCAGGATATCTCTTACAGGGGCTGCAGAGGCATACAGCTCTGTTATTAGGAATTCTGCCCTGGGGAACAATTATGTTATTGCAATAATTAGAGGCACTTCATCTCCGTAATAATGGAAATCCTGTCTTGGAGGCAAAACATCATCAAAGCAATTTGAGCATCATTGCTCTAGGTAGAATCTGTTGCCCTGCTTATTGGCAGTACTATATCATTTAAATTTTGCATGTGTAGTCATGGAAATAGGCAGAGCTTATCCTGCTCTCCAGTTCAGACCTGGAACTTTCCCCCATTCCTTCCGTCTGACTCTCCTAGAGCCATGCATAAAATAGTTATGGCTTTGAGTTCCCCTGAAGAGCAGTTGCAAAAGAGTTTAGAGACATTTGTTTTTAAATGTCTGTAATGGTACACAGACCCTGTCCTGTGGAGACTCCATGAATTCAACTCTCAGCCACCAGCCTTTCCTACCTCAGTATAGTTATGTCATATTGTTTTATGGCCAGGATTTAAAGTGATCTCCAAATTCAGGCAGGGACTACCTGCCACCTGTTCTATTCATATGCTCACAGTATTGGTTATGCCTCAGGATATGCTGGCAAGAGAACTGAATTTTTATGTGGAAGTACTTTCAAAAAGGTCCCCAATCTAAAGGGAACACCTGATAAAATCCTTCTAGCTGTCTCCCATGTTCATTGTTTCTCTGTCAGTCAGTCCTCTGCCCCTGTCCTAGTTTCTACCCTTATTATCTCTTGTATAGACTTTGCCACTGTTAAACTAACCTCTTAACTGGTTTATTTGAAACCAGCCCCTCACTCAGATCTTCCACGAGATCAAACTTCCCACATCACATCCCTGGTATATTCAATTCAGTAGACATCTGTCACACCCTTCCTCCGTATAAGACACATTTGAGATTATGAACATAATTTAAAACACGGTTCTACAGGTGTCTTTTTTTTTTTATTGGAGTATATTTGCTTTACAAGGTTGTGTTAGTTTCTGCTGTACAACAGAGTGAATCAGCTATATGTGTACCTGTATCCCCTCCCTCATGAGCCTCCCTTCCACCCTCCCCATCCCACCCCTCTAGGTCGTCACAGAGCACTGAGCTCTGTGCTGTACAGCAGTTTCCTACTAGCTATCTATTTTACACATGGTAGTGTATATATGTCAGTGCTACTCTCTCAAATCGTCCCACCCTCCCCTTCCCCCACTGTGTCCACAAGTTCATTCTCTACGTCTGCATCTCTTTTCCTGCCCTACAAGTAGGTTCATCAGTATCATTTTTCTAGATTCCATGTATATGCACTAATATATGATATTTGTTTTTCTCTTTTTGACTTCACTCTGTATGACAGACTCTAGGTCCATCCACATCACTACAAATGACTCAATTTTGTTCCTTTTTATGGCTGAGTAATATTCCATTGTATGTATGTGCCACATTTTCTTTATCTGTTCATCTGTCAGTGAACATTTAGGTTGCGTCCATGTCCTGGCTATTGTAAATAGTGCTGCAGTGAACATTGGGGTACATAACTCTTTTTGAATTACGGTTTTCTCAGGGTATATGCCCTGTAGTGGGATTGCTGGGTCATATGGTAGTTATATTTGTAGTTTTTTAAGGAACCTCCATACTGTTCTCCATAGTGGCTGTATCAATTTACATTCCCACCAACAGTGCAAGAGGATTCCTTTTTCTTCACACCCTCTCCAGCATTTATTGTTTGCAGATTTTTTGATGATGGCCATTCTGACCAGTGTGAGGTGATACCTCATTGTGGTTTTGACTTGCATTTCTCCAGTGATTAGTGATGTTGAGCATCTTTTCATGTGTTTGTTGGCAATCTGTTATATCTTCTTTGGAGAAATGTCTATTTAGGTCTTCCACCCATTTTTTGATTGGGTTTTTTGTTTTTTTGATATTGAGCTGCATGAGCTGCTTGTATATTTTGGAGATTAATCCTTTGTCAGTTGCTTCATTTGCAAATGTTTCCTCCCATTCTGAGGGTTGTCTTTTCGTCTTGTTTATGGTTTCCTTTGCTGTGCAAAAGCTTTGATGTTTAATTAAGTCCCATTTATTTATTTTTGTTTTTATTTTCATTACTCTAGGAGGTGGGTCAAAAAAGATCTTGTTGTTGTTTATGTCAAAGAGTTTTCTGCCTATGTTTTCTTCTAAGAGTTTTATAGTGTCTGGCCTTACATTTAGGTCTTTAATCCATTTTGAGTTTACACACAGAAATCTCTTGCATCCCTATACACTAACAAAGAAAAATCAGAAAGAGAAATTTAGGAAACACTCCTATTTACCATTGCAACAAAAAGAATAAAATACCTAGGAATAAGCCTACCTAAGGAGGCAAAAGACCTATATGCAAAAAACTATAAGACACTGATGAAAGAATCAAAGACGACACAAATGGATGGAGAGATGTACCATGTTCTTGGATTGGAAGAATCCACATTGTGAAAATGACTATACTACCCAAAGCAATCTATAGCTTCAGTGCAATCCCTATCAAATTACCAATGGCATTTTTCAAAGATCTAGAACAAAAAATATTACAATTTGTATGGAAACACAAAAGACCCTGACTAGCCAAAGCCATCTTGAGAAAGAAAAATGGAGCTGGAGAAATCAGGCTCCCTGTCTCCAGACTATAGTACAAAGCTACAATAATCAAGACAGTATGATACCGGCACAAAAACAGAAATATAGATCAATAGGAACAGGATAGAAAGCCCAGAGATAAACCCACGCACCTATGGTCACCTTATGTTTGACAAAGGAGGCAAGAATATACAATGGAGAAAAGACAGCCTCTTCAATAAGTGGTGCTGGGAAAACTGGACAGCTACATGTAAAAGAATGAAATTAGAACACTACCTAACACCATACAGGTGTCATTTTGAAAGGGAAAAAATTTCTACAGTGGTTTAAAGGAAAGAGACTTTTCATCTTTTACAGGTATAAATTTTATTTTTTAACAGTATATAAAATATCATTGTATAGTCTCAACACGCATATACATATTCATATTTTGATATAAATGCAGAGAAAAAGCCTGGAAGGAACTCCACCAAAATAGTAACGGTGGTTTGCCTGGGAGTTGGGAGTATGGATTTCTTTCTTTCTCCTTTCTTCCTTCTTTCCATCCTTTCCGCTCTCCTTCCTTCCTTCCTTCTCTTTACAGTTATAAATTTTGCGTTTATGGGTATGATTATTTTATTAATGTTTATTTCCCATAACAGGCTGAAATGACCATGAGCAAACATGCCACGTGTGTTTGAGCACACGAGTGCCCCCACTCCTGGTACTGTGCCTAGAATACCGTAGATACTTAGGATTTTTGTACGAAATGAATGAACCAACCATCCTGCATCATCTGATTCTTAGAGGAGATCAGTGGAGAAGGTGGTGATAGGATATTTAAGTGAAAGGAGCAGCAGGAATAAAACATATTCAAAAGGAAAGTACAGAGGAATTTTTGAACAGGGGGAGATCAGGCTGAAAAATTTCTCAAAAGCAGGCTGAGGAACTGATACTTCACGGGGGAACAGACAGAGTTAGGAAATGATTTGGGCATGGCTCTCCGCACTCCTTTTAAATTGTTTCTCATCCTTGATCAGTTGTGTTCGATGTGTGTATTCAGAAAGCATCTGCTGGGCCTTCTTGTGCACCCATCTGGGAACTCACTTGACCTTCCTAGGGTCTCTCCATCCCTCAAGCAGAGATCCACAGGTAGTTCCCAAATTCAGGTCTGCAGGCTGGTGCTGAGCTAACTGCATTGGGACCAACAGAGGTGCATTTAAAAATACAGCATCCCACTCTCTGTCCCCAAAGATTCTTTCTAAGGAATTCTGAGATGAGACCAGGAGTCTGAATAGGTTTTTAAGTTTCCCAGGTTTTTCTAATGCACAACCAGGTGTGGCACTATATTAGTGGCTTCCCATTAACCTCAGGACAGACAGCCCATCACATGACCAACAAAACCCTAAACTGGTCACGCTCCAGCCACACTGTCCCAACTGCTCTCTCTTAGTCTCCCTGAATCTTACTTCTTGAGCCACATGGACCTCCTGTCATTTCTTCAAATGGCCTTATTCTTCCTGCCACAATGTTTTTCAACAAGCTGTTCTTTTTGCCCCAAACTTTCTTATCCAGTGCTTGACAAACTACAGCCCCACAGCCACATCCAGCCCTCCACCTGTGTTTGCACAGCCCGCCTGCTTGAGAATGGTTTTACATTTTCAAACGATAGGAAAAAAATAAAAAGGAAAAGAGCATTTTGTGACACATGAAAATTAGATGAAATTCGAATTTCAGCATCCACAAATAAAGTTTTATTGGACCCAGCCCCATACTCATTCATTAACAAATTGTCTAGGCTGCTTTTGTGCTCCATGGGCGGCAGGGTTGAGTAGTTGCAACAGAAACCACCTAGCTTGCAAAGCCTCAAATATTTACTATCTGGCCCTTTACAGAAAAAGTTTGTGTCCCTCGATCTAACGCATGGCATGTTTCTAGAAATGAGGGGTATTAAAACATCTTCCAGTAACACAACTCTCCCTTTGCCTGGCTTTTTTATTTTGGTTTTATTTTGGTTTGCTGTCTTTTACCTGTTCTTTGTGACTTACGTTTTGATTAAATTGTCACTTTTACTGGGTCCATCAAATGCAAAGTGAAGAGGAAGTAAATCTGGCTGGAGACCTAAATGCTGTCCCTTCTGTCTCTAGAGCAGTGGCTCCCAAATTTTGCTAGAGGGAACCTCTTTTAATGCCCCCAAAGCCTTGAACTCCCTGGAGAAATCAGCAGAGGGGAGCTTGCAAAGTGAAGACCTGAAAGGTGAGAGATGTTGGCGATGGAGAGGGAAGTGTATTTCTGGATCCTCTTCCCTAAATTTCTAGAAAACCAGTAAAAGAATGAAGCGATGGGAACTCTTCATCCCAGGTTAAGCATCTGTGGTTTACACTGACTCTTTTGCAGTGGGGTTTTCATTGTCACTTTGATTATAAAAATTATTTTTTAAATGATAAATGGTCTATTTCAGTTGAAGGAGGAGAGAGGAGATAGAAACCCCAAGACTCGCTTCTTAGGGTTTTATAAAATTCAGCTATTATGACAATATATACACACATGAAACAATTTGGAAACCACCAGTGAAGTACAAATTAACATAATATCTTCCAAACAGAAATAGGCGGCAGTGCTTAGGGAACACACAGAGAAGAAACTCTCAGAGTTAGGCAGGGTCTGCCAGAACTGGCTTCCAACTGGAGTTTAAGCAGTTGTGAAAGAAAGTGGTTGGCATAGGCAGAGGGGGAAGCGGGAGGTCTCCGTGTGGGAGCTCGGGTATGTGCAAGATGAAGGGACAGATGTGAGCAAGTCAAAAGGGATCCAGCCAAGTGGGAGACTGGGTGTCGATCGAGTTTAGATGGAAGAAATGGAAGAATAATCAGTAGGGAGATGCTTCAGACTTCTTAACAAGAGATGATTAACATTTTGAAATAATGTTGACGTATAAAATAATAGTGACAGAAACACTGTGAGTCGTCTTGGCTCTGAAACAGCTCAGAAATCTCTAGTTATTAAGTTGAATTGAGACTTGGATCTCCCTTTATGTCACTAGTACATTCACGAATAAACCTTGTGCCTTGGGAATCCTTGGGGATTCAGGATACTGATTACTTTGGCTCTTTTCCTGTATTTCCTAGTTATCTTGTGGCCATCGCTTTTCTCCCATTTGTGAATAATATTACCTCACTTTTTTCAGTCTTTACTATGCCCTCTGCTAAACACTTTAAATGTGTTTTCTTTTAGTCCTCAGAAAAACTTAATGAGATCAGTCCTATTATTAACCCCATCTTGTAGATAAGGAAATCTAGGCCCAGAGAGGGTTTTCACCCTACCTAAGGTTGCAAAGCTTGGTAGTGTTAGAGCTGGGATTCAAATCTAGGTCACGCTTATTCCAGAAGCCATGTCTCTACCAGCTTTGCTTGAAGAAGGAACAAGCATTAGATGCTTCTCTCTACTTAAAGAGAGCATGGAATCTGGTGGTAAGCCAATAAATTATTAGTAAAAATAAAGCTCTGCTTTCATTACCTCCCTTTTGAAACTGGAATATTGCTGATGCCTTTAATATAGATAAATTGGCCAGAAGCAGCTTTTACTGTTACTCATTTCATATTTTCAATAATAAATTGGCAGCCTTCAGATCCATGGCTTTCTAGTTTCCTGGGGAAAGAGGCATAATGGTCTGATTTCAGGGCTTGGGCTAGAACCATGTAAGCCCCTTGGAGAAGAGGTAAATCAAGTCCTCGAACTACCTCAGCAGTGCTTTTGTTCAGAGAAAATAGCTCTGTATCGTCAAATGGATTTACACGATCATGAAAATATTCAAACCAAAGTGGCATGTAATTCAGAGCAATTACAACTGAAGTGATGTGACTGGATATTAAAACCTGAAAGACAATATTTGTGCCTCCTCAATAGAGACAAGGCAGATAATTTGGGTTCCTCCTAACTTTGTCATCTCTAGCAAAAGTACCTGCTAGACCGTGTAGATGCTGTATAAATATTGAAAGTCTAGTGTCATGCACTATGTTTGACCCTATATTTCTATAGTGCAGTTTTATCCTCATATTTCAGTCACAGATATGTCAGAGTTAATTAGATCTCTACTAGTAAATATCCATCATGGTGTCTCTAAATCCCTTTTCTAAATGATCTAATTAGAGCAACATTTGGCTCTCTATATAATTACAACATATGGCACCTAGAGGGTACATATAGTAGAATTATAGGTTGCCTGATGAGAAACCCAGGTAGTAGATAAAAGACTCTATTAAACAAAGTTGCTCTGTGCGTGTGTGCGCGCACGTGTGTGTGTGTGTGTGTGTGTGTTTTAATGCATACAATTCCTCTTCCTCTCCCCAGAATAAGAAATAGGTTGTAATTCAACTGTCCTTCCCACATGAAACATAATTATGTCATAGGAGTTTTACACTTTTAAATAAAACAAGTCATTGATACTATTAGCATAAATTATTTAACCCTCCATACCTCTGAAAGTTATCATGTGAAGTAAGTCAGCAATGCTGGAAGCGGCTCTGTATAAGATAAGTTACTTGATGGATGTATTCCTCCCTCCAAGCAAAGTAACCTACCCAAATGGCTGCAAAATATATAGGCCTGAATCCTTTGACCAATAATAAAAAAGGGGTTTTTAATGCCTAGTTATCATCTCTGGAAGTAGACTAACCAGTTTGGTACATGATGAGTTCAGTGTCAGTGTGTTGAATTTGAAAGGCTTATCATGAGAAGGTATCCTGAACTCCGCTTGGACGGGCTTGTAAGAGCCAAACGTGCACATCTTTCCTCAGGACCATGTTCAGTGATGTCACCTTGGTAGCTTGACACTGACCATAGCAGGAGTATTTACACCATGGAAATTAGCACACATCAGGACATTCTTTTCCATAGAAGGCCAGTGGTTAAACATTTACCAGCACATCATTATTTGCTGGACATAACACAGCTCAGAGTTGGCAGTGCCAGTTTGGAGTTCATGGGAGAGATGAAGACTAGAAACAGAGCTTTCCAGCTCATCTTCTTTGAAGTGATGACGGTGAATAAGTTTAATTGAGAAAAAATGGGAAAACAGAAGAGTTCTGGATAGATTCTTCCAAACTGTCGAGTGCATTAAAGAGAAAAAGAAACCCCAAAACATTCATCAGAAGACTAAGAGGAGAATCAGGAAATTGGGGTGTTGTAAAATCCCAGGTAAGAGAGTATCATAATTGGCAGTATTTGACACTGTCGGGTATCACTGAGAGGTCGTAAAGAATCAAGACCTCAAACTATATTTGGAGTGGTGTTAATGAAGTGAAAAGTAACTTTGAAATAAACACTTTCAATAAGAGCAAAAGTTTTTTCTGGCCGGATCAGCAACTGGATGCAGTAACTGATTTTTGCAGGTGTCATGTAATGAAAAGAGAAAGATCAGATACACTGGAGGGAAGTGACATGTTTGTGGCAAGGATGTTATTAGGATGGAGGACGTTGGGGCATATTTATAGCCTGAGGGGAATCACACCGAGGTAAAGAAGGAGTTAACAATGTAAGAGAGGGGAGGTATTCTCAAGGAGACAGGAGGTGTCAGACCTGAAATCAATTGTGGGAAAGAAGGATGAACCTGTCTCCTCTGACTGTGGGGAGGAAGGGAGGGTAGGTGAGGGCACAGAGAAATGTGTGAAAGAGGGAGTTGAGGAATTTCATGGAATATGGCCTTGACCATGATCTCCATAAAATGAGAGTTAAGGTCATCTTACGAAAGTGTGGCCATGGGAGGTGCTTGTGTGCTTGTGTGCTTCAGAGAGAAAGATGCCTAGACTGTCATCTATGGTCAATGTGATAGCAATTAGATAAGATTTGGACTGTGCTTTTTATGTTTTCTGTTGCTTCCACACACATTGACTTTCCCATATATTGATTTGCTCTAAAGGGTTTTATTCCCAAAGAGGTGGTTTGTTCCAAAGGGTGCATAAAATTGTTACAGAAAAAATGAAACTGCCTGCTCTTAACACCAAGAAAAATGTTTTTCAGCTGAATTCAATATGTTCTGACTCAGAAAAAACAATGCACTTTAAAATTATTCTTCCCCTTTCTCGTTTACTCAAGGACTCTCACACCTTTAGTCACCCCTGTTCTTTCCTTCGTCATCACACTTTCCTTCCGCTTTCACTTTCTGTTGCATCGTTCTAGTCAGCGTATCTTCATCTTCCTCATCTACCTCCTCCCATGGCTTGAAACTCCATCTGTACTAACAGCTCCCAAATGTACATCTTCAGTCTAGGATTGAGCAATTTGGGCTTGACATGCCCCAAAGAGAACTCATTCCAGCCTCCAACCTCCACCCTAAAACCTATTCTTCCTCTGCTTACCCCATCTCCCTCTGGTTGTTCCAGCCAGAAACCTAGAAATCATCTTTGATTTTCCTCTTCCAACGTCCCACATATCCAATGCATTAGTAAATTTTGGTAATTCTCCTTCCAGAGAATATATAGAATCTATCTCCTTTCCATCTGCTTTGTCTGTGCCCTAGTCCAACCACCATCATCTCTTGTTGGATTATTCCGGTAGCCTCCGTCTTAGTCCATTTGAGCTACTATAACAAAAACACTGTAGACTGGGTGGCTTAAACAACAAACACTTATTTCTCACAGTTCTGGAGTCTCTGGGAAGTCCAAGATCAATGTGTCTGCAGATTCAGTGTCTGGTGAGGGCCTGCTTCCTGGTTCATAGACAGCGGTCTTCTCTAACCTCATGTGGCAGAAAGACGGAGGGAGGTCTCTAGGGTCTCTTAATAGGGTGTTAGTCCCATTCATGAGGGCTTCGCCTCATGACCTAATCATCTTCCAAAGCCCCACCTGCTAATGCCATCACACTGGGGGTTTGGATTACAACATATGAATTTCAAGGGGACACAAACAGTCAGTCCATGACATCCCCTAACCAGTTGCCCTGTACCGTACTCACCCCCTTCCAGCCTGCTCCCTGTACCAAGGCCACGATGGTCTTTTTGAAACATAATTCAGATCTTATCACTAACCCTTAAGACAGAAGCTGCTGACCAGGACCTTAAAGGCACTGCACGATCTGGTTCCTTATTGTATTATTTTTGTTTCAATATCCTCCCCTTCACTAATCAAAGTGGCAAAATATCTAAGACCGTGTGTATCTTGTTTTTCCTTAGATCTCCAGTGCCTGCTTTCCTCTTCAATTCCTCCTTGCATTTTTCTGAATTTGAGGTTACATACTTATGTCTGTTATACCTATTATCTATCTTCCCAGACTGGTGTGTAAGCTAGGTAGGACCGGACCTGGTTTCATTCACCACTGTTTATCCAGCACTAGTACAGGAATAGTGCTGAGGAGTTGCATCAGTAATTGTTGAATAAATGGAGAAAAGAATCAGTAAACTTACAGTGTACCTCATTTCACAAAGGATTTGAGGCTGCTTTAAAAAAATACAAGCAATAGAAAAGATAAAAGTTAGTAATTTAGAGATTGGGAATAATGGGAAATCAGTAGAAAACAAAAACATCAGAAGTGAAATTAGTACGTGGAAACACATTCTGTATAATTCACAGACTTGGCTGTACCTGTCTTACTACCTAAGCAAAGAGAAACATAATTAGTTAAAAGAACTGTAGTATTTGTAAAATTTAAAGTACTTGTTTTGCCTGATAGTGAAATCTTAGAAGAATATTCCCCGTGAGACACAATTGCTATAGTAGATACAAGATTTCATAGATGTGCCTTATATTTTTTATACATTTGTCAAGTTATGTAGTGATAATAGGCAAGTTGGTAAATTCAGTTCTGCGAGATGGGGCCAAGAATGAATGAATGAATAGTTAATTTATTATTCTTTTTAAATGGAGAGGCTCGACCCAAGGGTAAAGATTTAAGTATCTACAGCAGTATTTTTCAAAGCTAGTTCTTGGGGTGGGGGGTGGTGTGTGACACATTTTATATAAAGCAGTATTCTGTGATCAAGCAAGTATAATGTCTATATTTCAAACCTTCTCAGAGCCTTTACTATGCTATTTGCACTGAGAATCTCCAAGAATTGTGTTTCCCAAACTTACTTGGAGTTGAATCTTATGACACAGAATACCTTAAGGGGCTGGGGCTTCAGGGGGAAAAAAACTTTGGAAAACTTTCATCTAAATGAGTGTGTGGGTTCATTTACTTTAGAAATTCCATCATTAATTGTAATGGTCAGAATTTTAATAAAGGTTGGTTAGAATAAATTTCAAGATTGTAATTACTGTCAAGAATATGAGATGCAGCTCTTCTGTTACCAGTTTTGTGTTATCCATTTAGACCAGGCCTATGCTATAAAATAAGTCAAGAGAATCATTAAGACCAATGGCAGAATGCTACTTTCAGGATGGTATGCAGATGCGGGTGGACAGGGATTCTAGCATGACTCTTCCAGTCCACAGTGTCAAAGATGGAAAAAGCTTGGTAAAAGCTACAGATACTCGCAAGTGTTTCCTGACGTATTTTTCCACAAGGGTGTTAGTTGTTACGATGAATAGCTGTATCAAAAGCAGACCAGCTCTGTCTATGTGGAATAAAAGCATGAATGACTCAAGCCTACAATTAACCAAAGAAGAGCAGGGCTTTATTCCTAGTTACTTCCTAGCTGAAAGTTCGAGCACCGTTCAGGAATATGCAGCAACTTCTTAGCGGTTTCATCATCTTCCTTTTTAATTTGGCATCCAGCAGTGTATGTTGATTAGTAAATACTTGGTTACAAAGACATAGATATTATTCAGATTATTATATTATACAGTTTTAGAATCCTAGATATTTATATTGGCCACAAACAGTTGCCTACCAATTGGCTTGAAAGTGTTTGCTTTACCCAGAAGGAATGCCCACTTTGCCTACAGATGTATGCATTTGTATATGTGATTATATAACAGTGGAATTGTGGTACCATTGTTTTTAAAAAATCCATTGGTAAGTTATTCCTCAGAAGTTCTTAGTATTTAATTCCTAATTACTTTTACCTTTGTCCTTCAAACAGGCATAGTCACAAGGCAAGAACACGGCCTAAAGAAAAGTGGATTTTGTTTTGTTTTGCTTTGTTTTGTTTTAGTTTTGCCCCGCACCTTCAAACACTCACAGAAACATCACACCTGGTTTATTAATTTTATATTAACATCAACATTATGAGGTAACTAGAGTAGAAATTGTACTTTTCCATTTTATTACTGGGAGCACTAGAGCACAGAGTAAAAAAAGAAAGAATCCAAGTAGTAGAATTTTAGAGCTAAGAGTAGTATCCAGTTGAGAACTTCTTAAACTAGATCCTCCTCTATAATACCATGTTCGTTTGCTTTCTAATAATTATTCAAAGTCAAGACCCATGATGTTGCTGACGGAGCTTTTATCATTTCTGCTTCTCTATGAGGCCATTTAATATTTAGTTCTGAATTTACAATGTGTTTTGTTTTCTTTGACTACTGAGCTCTTAAGCACTTATCAAAAATGAAGCAGGGCTTCCCTGGTGGCGCAATGGTTGAGAGTCTGCCTGCCGATGCAGGGGACACGGGTTTGTGCCCCGGTCCGGGAAGATCCCACATGCCACGGAGCGGCTGGGCCTGTAAGCCATGGCCGCTGGGCCTGCGTGTCCGGAGCCTGTGCTCTGCAGCGGGAGAGGCCACAACAGTGAGAGGCCCGCGTACCGTAAATAAATAAATAAGCAAAGCAAAACGTATACAAACTTGGTATAAAAGAATAGTTTCAAAGTTTTCAGTGATGACCTTCATCCTTATTTAAGGCCATTTATTTGAGGCCACTGAATTGAAATAAAAATATAATGTGAACACTCCCTTTAAGTTTGCTGGAAGCTTGTATAAGACCAGTATCTTAGGTTAGGTATTCTGGGAACAAACTCTGAGCTGGAGAGTTGCATGCAGAAGGGAAGCTAGGAAGGTAGAACTAGGCAGACAGAAAAGCTGCCCTGCTGTGTGGTCACAGTTGAGGCTTCAGCCAACTCCACTGGGAGCTTTGGAACTGGAATTGCCCCTCAGAGGTGTCCCATCTTGAGGCTGGTCTTTGAAACCCTGGATCAGCTAGTTACTAGCTTCAGGCTACCACCTGGAAGGGAGAGGGCTAATTTTGGTGTAGACAGTCCCCCACTGCAGAGGGCAGTTCAGTGAGGGACACAGCTGTGAGCCATCAACAAACAAGTCTCTTAGGCAGTGCAGGAGAAGAGTGTGCATTGGCCCTGAGGCGGGAATCTGGGTAGAGCGCACTTTTGTATACAGTTGACCCTTCCACACAGGTTTGAACTGCTCAGGTCCACTTATAAGTGGATTTTTTCTCAATAGTAAATAGTACAGTACTGCACAATCTGAGGTTGTTTGAATCTGTGGATGCAGAACCGAAATACACTGCAGATATGGGGAGCCTCATATACAGAGGGCTGCCTATAAGTTACATGTAGATTTTTGGCTACGGAGTGTCCGCGCCCCTAACCCTCGTGTTGTTCAAGGGTCAGCAGTAATTATAAGAACTGTCACTTATCATGGGAGGAATGCTTGGAACTCTTCATCATCAAAAATATGTCTTATGTTAGCCAATCAGTCTTACATAGGAGGCTCGGAAGAACCTGCTCTGCGTTTCGTCACGGTCAAAGCCTAAGTTGAAACTGATGGAGAGTCTTTCCTGAATGGGAAACAACACATGAATCCTCTGCCTGATTATATCTTTCCAACCCTTTCCTCAAAAGGCAGATTCAGGGAGTCACCTACACGGTATCGCCTTTTCCATACACTTGGGGACTCTCTCTCCTCTGAATTATTTTCTTCTTCTCTCCCACAGACTCCTCTGTCTCTTAAAACCCTCTGTGTGCTTCCACCTCCCTATCTCTACCTCTCTTCCTTGACTTTTGTCTGAGATTGTCACTCATTTCATTTCATTTTTTCCTTCCATGATGAAGGTGTAAAAGATTTATGATCCATATAGAAGGAGGAAGAAAGGAAGAAAATCAGGAGGGAGGGTAAAAGGAAGGGAGGGAAGGAGAGAGGGAGGGAGGGAAGGAAGGGAGGGAGGCGGGAGGGGGAGCAAACCTTAACCCAACTTTTACACTGGACCAGTAAGAGCACCTTTTGGCCTAGTGCCTGTGATTTTTTTATGCAAATAATGAAAACTTTCTGTGCTTTGAGTTGCATGAGAAAAGACCCCTTTAGTTAGCCTAACTTGACGCATGCCCTTGCCCAGAAGGTGCATATGTGGCAAGCCTAAAAAAGAAAGTTTTAAAAAAAAAAAAAACACTTATATACAAATATGACTTCATGTATTCATTTGAATTGATCTTGGAATTTTCAAAAGTGACGTAGAAGATTTGAATGCTGGAACTATTCTCTGTAACTTATATATGCAAGTAGGAGTAAGTACATTATGTGTAGGGTCCAGAGATCGCCCTGTTTTCTTTGAAGGGTGGATATCTTTTCATGTAACTAGTGTCATCTCTGATTATGAGAATTTTAGGGTTAGATGAAGCCTTAGAGATCAATAGGCCAGTGGTTTTCAATCTGTTTCTACCCCGCTGCGTACCTGTGGGCTGCAACATATTCCTACTGCTTGAAATGGTTCATCACACCCTGATTATGGGAGGAACAGGGGATGGAAAGCAATGGACGGAGGGAGCCCAGGAGCATATGATAGATAAGAATCTCAGGCAGGGCATGATTTGAAAAAAATCCCTCCAGAATATGCTATCATGCATGGCTTCCCAATCTATGGGAATCACTGGTTCCCTAGCACCAGCACTTTTGATCTACATTTATGAGAACACAGGGGTTAGGTGACTCATAGCAGGTCCCACAACTAACTGTTGGCACATACATGCTCATGTAATAGTGTGTCCAAACTAGAGAAACCCCTTCCCATTCTTGGTTTGGTGTTAAAACTTTATAGCAAGAGTAGGATTTAGAATCCCAGAAAGATACCGTCAGAAGGTCCCAAAAGTCATCTAGTCAAGATTCAATGAATTCAGCTTGCAGGAAGGTTTTCTTTGGCAAACACATGACATTATCCAGCATTATGTTTACATTTTAAAATTAGATTCTAACCATTAAAATTTGGAATATGTCATGTAAATCAGATTTCTGATTTATTTTTGAAAAAACTAGATGATCTATATCAGCCAGCCTGCATTTCTATAGCTGAGCTGGCCAAAGGTGAGAAACAATTATCCTTTTAGCAAGGGCATGAAATCTTCTGTTAGCCACACGACCCTCGTACCCCATATTAAGATGTAATGTCAGTTGGCCATTTATCACTGCTGTTGAATTATTGTTTTTCTTACAGTAGACTTAAAATAAAAGTAATATATTGATGGTATCTATTTCTCTGTCAAAAGTGGGAAAAAGAAAGCTTGGCCAAAAAGGCCACACATTTCAAAAAAAAAAAAGAAAAAGAGTGTGTTTTCTTATGCTCATAATTAAATTCTTGTTTTCAAATAGAAGCAGAGTGTGTCATGAAAACATTCTCACAAACTTGGTCTGTGTATATTACCCACCTAAACCCTATAGGTAATGGCGTCTGTAAATCTAGATCTAGTTCTGTCCCTTTATGTTAGCAGTGATAATTTGGAGGAAGAAGATGGTTTGGAATCCCTGAGACGAGCCGAAGAAGTCTGGACAGGAATCTGCTTCCTGCTTTCTAGCACAGTGTTGTTTTTATTTTCCCATGAATGGTTAAATAATAGAATCTCTGTATTTTGTCTTCCCTGGTGATTCTGCTAATCCACAGGTGGTTTTTTTCCTCCTCTTTTTGTCTTCGTTCCCTCTGTCATACTGACATGCATGACAGGTTGTCAATTATCCGTGTTTCCAGAGTGCATTAAAATTTGAACGTGAAACCTAGAGTCAGACCTCTCTTCCGTTATAGATATCAGGCATCTAACAACACCCCAGGTGAGGGTTTTTTCGGCTGTTTTTCCTGAGCAGCTGATTGTCAGCCTAACTTATTGCCTGATTGATAAAAAAGAGAATTAAACTTGCCTTTTAAATAGGAAATTATTCTATTCTAACATTATTGCTCATGTTAAACTCCTGTGCCATTAAAGCTGTCTCTTTTAAATGGATGGGCCCTGGGTGCATTGTTTATTCAATTTAATTGTAGGAAGGGAAAAAAAAAAAAACCTCATACAAGGGAAATGGTTGTTTGAACTGGTTTTTACCAGTCACAAGCCTTGTGAATGAGTGTCCAATTAAATAGTGGCTCGCTAGGACTGGTATAATAGTAACATCTGTTATCTTAATTAAACAAGTTACTATATAAAGGAGCTTTCCTGGCTCACCTTAGAGTAGGTTCTGACCTAGAAACTCTACAAAGTCTTGTTCTCTTTGGGGGATTTGGTTGTGGGTCGTGTTCCCAGTTGGTCCCATTATGTTGTAGACCTGACAGGCTCTGTGATCTGCAAATGTACACATTTGTTCGAGCCCACAGAGCCCAGGGATAGGAAGGAACTGAAGTTCATGATGCAAAGTGGAACAAATAAGGAAGAACCCTCAGCAGGAGTGCTTCGTTTTCACTCTGCTCTACTTGGATATTAGGACTTGGAGGGAGATGGGGGGGGGGTAAGTGATGGAAAAGGGAAAATTATCAAGTATGTATTGACTCTTCCTTACTGCCAGGACCAAGGAACACCCTTACCTTCAGGCATGGAGCCACAGTTCTGTATCTGTATCTTAGAGATCCAAAATGCTCTGAAAACAGAAGAGTCTGTTTGTTTGTTTTCCTTTCTTCTTCTTACTTATTTGTCTATTTTTGGCAGTTTTGTAGCAAACTCATCTGGTGGCAAAATCAAACTGAGGCTATAGACTTTTTTTTAATCTTCTGTTTGTTTTGTTTTGTTTTTTTATCTGTGTTTAATTGCAGAAATTGTGTTTAAATCATGTATTGGATGGTTAGATGCCACATCAGACTTTTGGGGGAATGTTACCTACAATAAACTACGTGCCATAGTATGGTTCTTAATATTAGAAATCCTGAATTCTAAAACACAGCTTTCCCTGAGGATTTTTGGTTTATGTACTAGACCATTGTAAAGAAGATCTAATAAACTGAGACTCAGTGATATTAAGCATCGTGCTCAAGGTACAGGTGTACCTTGTTTTATTGCATTTTGCAGATACTGCGTTTTTTTACAAACGGAAGGTTTGTGGCAAGCCTGCATCAAGCAAGTCTGCTGGTGCCGTTTTTCCAATAGCATTTGCTTACTTCGTGTCTCTGTGTCACATTTTGGTAAATGTCGCAATATTTCAAACTTTTTCATTATATTTGTGATGATGATCTGTGATCAGTGATCTTTGATGTTACTACTTGCTGAAGGCTGAGATGAGGTTAACATTTTTTAGCAACAAAGTATTTTTATATTTTGAGGTATGTACATTTGCAGCTCTTTCACTTAGTTGTAATCACACTGGATTTGTAAATAGTTTATCAAAGACATCAAGTTCTTCTCTGCCTCAGGGCCTTTGCACTTGCTCTTCCCTTGGACTGAAGTACACCTCGCTGATCTTCAGTGTCTGGCTTCCTCTTGTCCTACATCTCATCTGACATGCAACTTCTGCAGAGAGACCTTGTTCCTGTCATGCAAACCAAAAAGAGTGATGGTAAATTAGGCAGATTTCTCTTGGGTTCATAGATGAGATAACATCAGAAAGAATTCGGATATTATGAAAAAAAAGCATAAGATGTTTTCAGGAAGTACCTTTTTCACATTCATACCATCTCCCTAATTTATTGATCCCAGTACTCTGCCCTCTCTATCCAGTGGATGGAGGTATGAGCGGGCACAGCTGAGCCAACCAGATTCTCTCCCTCTTCAGGAATTAGAACTTTCCTATAGGCAGAACAAAGTCAGAGCAGAGTCCTTTGATGGCAGCTCCCTGGGGATGCTCCTCCTTAGATTCTACTCCCTACTTCCCCAGAGCTACTTACTATTAATTTCTATCCTCTCCAAGACATTTTTGTTCAGTTTCTTCTCCAGTTTGTAAGCTACTCCATATCCTTCAAATAAGTTCCATAAGTTAACCAAGGTCTGTCTTGTTTACTTAAAACCCCGTATCCCTAACCTGATATAAGCAAACAGATGGATCATCTGTAACAAGATTTTTTTTTTCTTTAAATCTGCCTTAGAAAAATAAGAAGCAACCCTTTAATGTCATTTGGGTATTTTTCTTAGTTCTTAAAAATGATTACACCTTATCCCATTTGAACTCGACAACTTATTATCTTGAATATCTAAAACCTATGAGGGGCAGTTTGAAGCACTGTGCTTCACAAAGGCATTTGCATTCAACTTAACTAGTTACCATCCTGATTAAGTACGTTGTCCGGGACTAGTGGCATTAGTTGAGCATGTGGAGTGGCAGGATTCCCTGGAATTAAAACAAATGCATGCCCTCCAGAGAGCTCTTTTCTCTAGAAGGAGAGCACGCACTGGAGTGTGACACTGCCCACCGCCATGGGCATGTGCTCAGCATTCTGGTTCTTACACTGGCATCTGTGAAGTTCTTTGGTTGAAACCTGTTGGCTGCCTTTGTGCAGACTCAGGTTGTCTGGCATCTGTATCCTCCCAGGAAGAATCATTGAACTTCTCTGCTTCATTGATTCTTGCTGAAGGAAATTTGGACAATGGGGTTGAACATGCCAAATGAGTTTGGGAAACCCCTAACACATCAGTATCTTGTTATATAAGCATTTTGTGCTCAGCAGTTAGACCTGCCATTGTCTGCGATGATGAGCAGGTTCCCGTCCCAGTGACATCCACATAGGGTACTTTGCCCATGTCCGTGCAGTACACTTGAGCCCAGAGATGCTGAAATAGACCCTCTTTCAGCAAAATGAGTGCCCGTTGCCCTGACAGCATTGTGATGGCATTGGGGCAGAATATCAAAGGCAACGTGGGACCCCTCACCTAGGCTGTAATTTGAGCCCCCCCCAGCACCTTGTGGGTGTGGAGGAAGAAGAGATACTCCAGTATTCTTGGATGAATTGATTTCAACTCTGCATGGAGACCTTCCTGAATCCCAGGATGGTCTAAATTCCTGTTCTCATAGCTCATGCACTTTTCTTTTAGAGCATTTGAAGCTTCAGTTAGTGGTTTAGAGTCCGTTTCCTACGCTAGACTGTAAGCCCCATGAGGACAACATTGCCTGCCTTGGTCACTGTGGTATCTTAAGTTCTTAACACAGTATTTGGCATGTAATAGATACTAAATGAATATATTTATTTATAACTTCCTACAAACAAAGTTTCATTCCTTCATGTGTATATCAGAACAGCAAATGTGACTCATCTCTCTATGACAGTTCCATTTATTTCCTTTCATTGCAACTCTTTTTTTGCAAGAGTCAGAATCATAATATGTGTGAATGTATGCCTCTAGTGACTTCACCTTCTAAACACTATTTTAGAAAGTGGTTTTGTTTTGGCATGCATGGATTTTAACTCCCAAACTAGCCACATATGTCACGGATCCCTGTGCTGGGGGCAGTTAGATGACTGGGTGAACTAAAGGACACTTGACAGATTTAACAACAGCTACAGCAAGACCCAGGGGATTTCTAACCCTATACCCAGGTGCCTGGTGGGTTCTGGAAGTCACTCAACACAGAAAGGCCTGGCAACCACCCCTGACCTGAAGCCCCAAATCCTGGAGAGAAATCCTGCTGCCCCTGTAATAGGGAGCTTCTACTAAAGCAGAGACAAAAGTCCTCACAAAGAGAGAAGAAAGATAAACAGCATGAGAACTACTTTTTCCCAGAATAGCCTTGTCTAAAAGCCTTAGGTGGTTTTGCAGATGTACATGGAGCCTGTGTGGGCTCACAGCTTCCCGTGTATTTTGAACTCAGTCCCGGAGACTCTCGGAACTTGAGGCTACTGCAGTGACATGATTTGATATGAAAAGGACTAGATTTGGGGAATGGAATCAGTGGCCAAGGTTTACCGTCTCTGTGGCCTTGAGCAAGTCACTTAATTTCTTGTCTTTAGAATAGACAATAATAAATACCTACAGTGTTCTGGTGAGACTGCATTAAAGGGGAAAGTGCTTTAGAAATGGTAAAGCACTGTGGAGATTTTATTCTATAGATTTTAAACCTGTACACATTTTTACAAAAATGGCATTCTCTCATACCTGTTTTATAACTTGACTTTTCGATTTAAAACATACAGTCGATATCATTTCATAATGTAAGTATAGAACATATTTTCATTTCTTTCATTTTTAATGGCTAGATCCTGTGGCATTACGTGATTTTGTCAATTCATTCAAAATACTTTTAAGTTTTAGGCAACTCAGTATCTTCCTGAGAAATGCTGTTTAACTCACTGAAGTTCACATCAGCCACTTCAAATCTCTAGGATTCTAATGAGAATTATAATAATAACCTTGGGAACTTCCAAGCAGTCATATTTTGGGCATCTCCACCAACATGACTACAGTAACAGCTAGCATTTTTCAAGTGACTAATATGTGCTAGGTGTATACTTTATATGAATCTCTCCAGAACATTCCAGCTCATTATTATCGTGCTCTTTTACACTTGAAGGAACTGAATGGCGCTCATCAGCGTTAACTAACTTACCCATAGCCTTTCAGATGAGTAAGTGGCAAAAGCATAGTTCATTTGTAGATTTATTTGACTTCAAAACAACATAAACACCATCATATCAATATCCTGTGTGATCTCAAGCTCACCACACCTATAGCTGATCTCACCATCTCACCCTTCCCTTAAATGTGTCCCCCAATGTACCCCATTCCTATGTGGGACACCATCACCTACCAGGCTGCCCTCACCTTCCCCAACACACCCTGAAACCACTCTTGTGAAGGTTAGTGACCCATGGATTGTCAAATCTGATGGCCAGGATTCATTCTTCACCTTGGTCTCTCAGTAACATTGGACACAGGTGTGGATCACTCCTCCCAGAGTGAAACCCTTGTTTTACTTGATATCCAGGACCCTGGTTTTCTTTCTACACTGCAGTCACTCCTTCTTAGTTGAGTCTGTTGTATTCTCATCTCTACAATCTCCAAAGTGACCCAGGAGCCAGTGTTTAGGCCTCTTATCTATCTGTTCCCTCTTCCTAGGTGTCTTGTCTTCATCTAATTCACAGCCTTATAAGCTCTCTAAATGCTAAGGGAGCCCAAGTTTTATCTCTAGCCCAGACTTCTACAAACTTCAGAGTAGTATATTAAGTAGCCTATTGAACATCTACCTCAGTCTTTGCTTACTTACCAGCGGTGCAAAGTTCTGACTCCAAAATGTGAACCATCTTTCCCCTCAGTGAAAGGTGGGGAAAGCCATCAAGCTTTGTTGGGCCTATTGATTTAGACGACAAATGTCCTCCAAACCACCTGCAGGAATTCATTGATTAATGGAGCCATTAATTCATCCATCTATTCACTTAAATGTTATTTAGCAACAACATCATGTGCCAGGTGCTATGCTCAGACTCTAGATAAAAACGTTAGAGCCATTTATCTAAGCACTAAGTAATTCCAAATTAAATCGATAACTTTAGAATCAGCTTTTAGTTTTCATAATACACAGTGATTGGAGGATTTCTGAATCACTCGTCCCCGCATTTCCTTTTCTAAAATAGATATTAATTCTTTCCAAAATGGAGATTTATTTGGATGTCATACAAGATAATTGCACCCTAGTAAGGCTGACCTAAGGGAGATTGAGTTTTCATTCAGAAACCTTATCTTGATTGCCTACACATCACCCAGCCTCCTCCGGTCCCTCTGCTTGACGTCGTCATGTCAGCTTGTCTCCTAGAGAGAAAGAGGAAACGTCACCAAAATGAACAAGGTCTTTCACCTTCTCCCTTTGGGTTACATGAAGAAGCTATTTATGAGCCTTGTCCCCCTGTGCCCAGTGGGAACTTGCAGAACATCATTTACTGCAGATGGACAGTATGTCTGGTCTTTCTCCCCTTTTCCACATATTAAATTGTCACAGTGTCAAATGTCTTGTCATCAAATATGGTGCTAGAAGGAAATTGCAATTATATTTATCAATTTTTTTTCTCTGACCTTTGGATTTCATTCAGACTACGAAGAGTCCCTCTATGTGGTTCAGAGAACATGTGTCACCCAAATCAGTAGGGCCAACAATGCCTGACTCCTTCCTCCTCTTTGCACTGAGGGGAAGGACCATTCATGTATTGGAGTTGGAACGTTTCATGCCTAGAATGGATAGCAAAGTCCTATAGTTTCAGTGCGTTTAATCTTGCAATGTAATAACGTTATAGTCATGCAATCTAGGTCCAGTAAGTAATTACAACAATACCATATAGAATTTTCTAGTGCTTTCATCCTCTGTGTCTGGTACTAATTTTAAGCTTCTGTCTCTGGACAATTTTGTTTAGATTTTTAAGTCGTGGCTTTTGTTCTCTGATCTTTTTCTCTCACCATAAGAAGTCCTACTGTCAGAATTAAGTAGGTTGTAAAACGAATGTTTAACCCTGGTCCCTCTCCCCCTTCCCATCACCTGGAATATTTTGAAGGGGCAGGTGGTAGATAACAGCAGGCTGATTCTCTAGCAGTGCAATCTTGTTTTAATATTGGCTAAAGCAAAACTAATCAAGAAGGCAAATCTGTCAAGAAAAGTCTTATAAAACATTCCAAAGTTAAAAGGACCATTAAAAAATAGTAGGCAGAGAAGACAGCCAGGTGCTCACCAAAATCTAAGAATTGAAAATTATAAGTCACACATAATGAGCAAGATAATATGCAAAGTCAGATTTAAAGATAAAATATTTCCCAGGACTCAAGTCTAAAATGCATATAAATATTATTTGTTAGCATGACTCAACCATCATCATAGTAAGTGGTATTTGCACGTGTCAGTCAGGTGGAGTGTATTAGGCTTTTCTCATTGCAGGTAACAAAATAAACACAAGGTCAGCTCTTCTCTCCACCATGTTGACTCTTTTCCTTCTCTGGGCCAAAAAATAGTTGCAGCAGCTCCAGACCTTAAGTCTTCAGATATTTAATTCCAGAAGGAAAGAGTGAGAATCATTTTCCAGAAAGTCCCAGAACAAGTCTCATTGCAGATCATTGACTTAGTTGGGTCATGTGATCATCCCTAATCAATTCACTGTGAAGAAATTAAATTCTGTGATTAGTATAAGCCTGGCTTCCATGTTTCACTCAAAGGTTTAGTAGTAGAAACCTAACAACATTATGTGGCTGAGACTGGAAGAGGGGTGGCTTTTCAAATGGCCATTATTAGGTATAGGACTAGTGGATGCTGGACATAGCTGTCTGTACAAGAAGGAAGGGTCAAAGTAGAAGATAGTGTGGATAAATTGGAACTCTCATGCACTGCTGGTGGGAGTATAAATTGGTGCAGCCACTATGGAAAAGAATATGGATATTTCTCATAAGATTAAAAATAGAATTACCATATAATCCCACAGTCTCACTTATAGGTATATCCTCAAAAGAATTGAGAATAGGAATTTATAGGTTAACTAAGAAAAAAAAAATAGAGAGGATACAAATTACTAATATGAGAATGAAAGAGGGGATATCGCTACAGATCCCATGGACATGAAAAGAGTAATTAATACCTTGAGGGAGTCTGTGCCCACAAAATTGATAAACTAAATGAAGTGAGCCCATTCCTTGAAGACACAGTCTGCTAAAACTCACACAAGAAGAAAACGACAATCTGAATAGGCCTATATCTGTTAAAGAAATTGGATCAATAATTTAAAACTTTCCGAAACAGAAAGCACATTACCCAGATGCATTCACTGGTCAATTCTACCAAAACATTTCAGGAGGAAATTATACCACATACCTACAATCTCTTTCAGAAGACAGAAATAGAGGGAATACTTCTTAATTCATTCTATGAAGCCAGCATTACCCTAATACTGAAACCACACAAATACATTACAAGAAAAGAAAGTACAGTTGACCCTTGACCAACTCGGATTTGAACTGTATGACTCAACTTATATGAAGATTTTTTCAATAAATACTACAGTATTACATGGTCCATGGTTGGGTGAATACACAGATGCAGAACCATGGATATGAAGGACCAACTATGGGACTTGAGCATCCGTAGATTTTGGTATCTATGGCTGGTCCTGGAACCAATCTCCCATGGTTACCAAGGGGCGACTGTACAGTATCTCATGAAAATAGACACAAACATCTTCTCCCCACTGGTGCGTTATCGGGGTAGAGGATTAAGAGGTACAAACTATTATGTATGAAATAAGCTACAAGGATATGTTGTACAACATAGGGAATATAGCCAATATTTTATAATAACTACAAATGGAATAAAACCTTTAAAGATTGTGAATCACTATATTGTACACCTGTAACTTATATAATATTGTACATCAACTACATGTCAAGTTAAAAAAAAAATTTACACCTTATAAAAAAGAGAATGAGAAGACTAGCCAATGACTAGGAGAAAATGTTTGCAAAAGACATATCTGATAAAGGACTATTATCCAAAATATAAAAAGAACTCTTAAAATTCAATGATAAGAAAATAATCCAATTTTTAAAAAGGACCAAAGACCTTAACATACAACTCACCAAAGAAGGTATACAGACAGCAACTAATCATATGAAAAGATACACCACACCATTAGAGAAATGCAAATTAAAACAGCATGAGATAGTACTATAGTAGGACAGTGAAAATCTGGAGCACTGACAACACCAAATGCTGGTGAGGATTTGAAGTAGTACCTATCATCCATTGCTGGTAGGAATGCAAAGTAGTACAACCATTTTGAAAGAGTTAGTGTTTTCTTACAAAATTGAACATTCTCTTACCATGCAATCAAGGAATTGCATTGCTTGGTATTTACCCAAAGGAGTTGAAAATTTATCTTCACACAAAATCCTGCACACAAATGTTTACAACAGCTTTATTCATAACGGCCAAAACTTGGAAGCAACCAAGATGTCCTTTGGTAGGTGAATGTATAAATAAACTGTGGTACATCCAGACAATGTGCTATTAATCATCACTAAAAAAAAAATGACCTATCAAGCCAAGAAAAGATAGAGAAGAAATACATATTACTAAGTGAATGAAGCCAATCTGAAAAAGCTAGAAATTGTATGATTGCAACTATATGACTTTTTGGAAAAGGCAAAATGGTGCAGACAGTACAAGGATCAGTGGTTGCTAAGGTATTGAACCATGGAAATTCACCAGCATAACTCAGACTATTGAATTCCCATAACCAGCCTTGCATCTTCCCTGCTACCTTTGCAATGTGTTCCTTTTAAACTTTAGCAAAAACAATCTGCACTTTTTAAATTACCTCTGTCATCACTCCCCCCCAGTGCAACTGTAAGTGATAAAAAGAAAGCAGCTATGGAGTCTACCTCAGGAAGCATTATGATATAATATAGGAAGTAAGAAATCCCTTAAGAAGCAGTGAAAATGAGGGAATGCAAGAATCAGGGGTGGCAGAAAGAAATTCAAGGTAGGAGAATCAGAGACGTCTCCATAAAAGATAACACCTAAGAAGTACCGCACATGATAATGAACATGTACGTTTGTGGAGAGGGTAAGGAGAGGTATTCCTTGCATTCCATGAGTCAAGTGGGGAAACTAAAACTAGACCTAAGGAATATAGATTTTACGAATTTCTAAGTTCCTACATAACTGCAGAGCAACGAGCATAAAGATGAAACAGCCATTGTATTGACTAGTTAATTTGCCCAAATGATTTGTTAGACAAAAATTGTGCCCCTAGGAAACAGAAGGATCAGCATTTCTTTGGGTATCCGCATACCTACAGACAAAGACATGCCCATAAAGAGAGCAACTGAGGCATTAATTGAAATCAGAGTTCTCGGCATCTGTGCTAGAGCCTTCCCCTGGATCATACTGAGTATAATATATAAGCCCTTAACATTAGCTATAAACTATTCCTTCCTGCACAGGAATAAATATCATTACGGGAAATTACAACAATAATTTGACGTCAAGAAAAGAATATAGGGACTTCCCTGGTGGTCCAGTGGTTAAGAATATACCTTCCAATGCAGGGGATGCGGGTTCAATCCCCAGTCGGGGAACTAAGATCCAACATGCCGTGGGACAACTAAGCACACGCGCTCTCAAGCCCGCAGACCGCAACAAGAGAGCCCGCATGCCTCAACTACTGAGCCGGCGCGCTCTAGAGCCTCCACACCACAGCTAGAGAGAAGCCCGCGCACCACAGCTAAGAGCCCGTGCACCGCAAAGAAAGATCCTACACGCCACAACTAAGATCTGATGCAGCCAAATAAATAAATAAAATATTTTTAAAAAGAAGAAGAATAGAATAGAATCCTTTGAAGTCCTTTTAGGTCAATGAAATTAGCTTCTGGGGGAAATATATTAAAAAGAAGGAGGTGGGTGATATTTTCAGAGCAAGTTTTCAGAAGGCAATGTATTTTAAGTTATGTCCATAATATCTATAGAGTTTCTGTGGAAAGCTCTTTAAAATTATAAATACCTAACCATATTTCATTGTGATGAAACCAGAAAGTCCTCAAGTCTACACAAGGTGTTTCTGAATTCTTCAGATTGATTGTAACTTTTATAGCCCTTTTCACATTGATACCTCTCAACCTATTGTGTGAAAATCACTGAGGAGGTATCCCTTGTTTTAGAATTGGTATAGACAGTCTAATTATTATTTTAATTTCAATCATTTCCTTACCATTAAATTGAATACCTAGCCCATTCTTCATTTAAATGGGAGAATTCATCCTTTATTTTCAGATTCATATTGATTTGTGACTGATTTATCACAAAGAAATCTTCAACTCATCAAAAATAATTTGGAATCTGTAAAAATCCTCTGGTGTCTTCCAGAGGTAAATTCCCCCAAAGACTTTTAACACCTATTAATTCTTTGTCTCACTAGCTATGAGAGTTTGCTGTCAGTTCAGAGGAAGTATATAAGAAAATGTTAAAACCAGCTTTAATAACTTTCTAGTTCTATTTAATGTTGGTATAACTTGAATGAAAATATTTCAAGTCAGCATTTCAAATTCCACTGCCAAGGCTCAGGTAATATTTCCTGGACTCAATCATATGGATATGAAACACTGCCACTATATCTTCAAAGTCCTTTGAAGATCTGTCCCATGATATCTTTAGAGAAAATATTCTAAAATGAAATGAAGAACTTCATTTTTGGATGAATTTTCTTTACATCTGTCACCTTCTTCGGTGTGAGTTCAGAATTTTAAAATACCTCTCTTTTTGAACCTGTGGAGATTTTAAGAGGCTACATCCCTAGTGGAAATTGGTTTGAGGTAATTCCCAGAAAAACCTTTGTTGAGATGTATAGCTGTCACTTTGGTTCACAGTAGAACCAGGAGAATGTAATATGTAATAATGACTAAAGCCCCTTTCAAAAAGAAAGCTTCTCTCTCTTCTTTTGTCCACAGATATTTTGATGTCTATAGGTATACTTAATTGACAATGACCATATAGTCACTTTTGGTTAATATACAATCTCTCTCTGAAACAAATAAAAAAAAATACTTGAGGTAGCTTACAAGTTATATACAGTAAGACTGTTCAAATAGAACAGTTAGACCTGTACAAGAAGGGAGAAGCATATATTAGTAGTGATTTGGATAAATACATATTAATATTTTGAGCTTCCTAGTAACCTAAGCCAAAAGAGAAATCGGTGAGCTACTAAGGTTCATTGTCTGAAAAATGTTATTGAAAAGAGACAACTTTCTCCTGATAGCCAATTATATAGCCAATTCAATTATTATTTGAATCCAGTAGTAGATTGGTTGCAGCAATGCCCCCAATTTTTTACACTTGCCTGCATTCATGCCCTTTGACGTTGCCTTCCCACTTGGCTCTGGGCTTGGCTATGTGACTTGCTTTGGCCAGTGGAATGTTAGTAAAATTGATGCAAGCAAATGCTTTAAAAGTGGTTGCCCATTAGAGCTTCTCCCTGGCTGCTTGTCACTACGCTGCAAAAAAGATAAGGGCAGTCTTCTGGATGAGGAAAAGACACACATCCCAGTCACCCCTGTCACTCCAGCCAACACTTAAACAACGCACAGACTCATAAGCAATAAAAATGCTTGTTGTTTTAAGCAACTGAATTTGGTGGCTATTTGCTATGCAGTGATCGGTAACTAATACAGAGTCTCATATGAGAGATATTTGATAATACAGTGAATAGTGTCTTACACAGTAGTTTTTCAGCAACTACTGGAATATCTTCATTATAAAAAATGACAACCCTTGAGGGCATACCTTATGTAAAAATAAAAACACTTTTTATTTGCCTCAGTGCCTACTACGTTAAATATTATCGAATTCCTGCTGAAGGTAACATGCCCACCTCTGAACCAAACCACGTCATTAGAAACCAGCCATCCTTTCAGTCATGCAAAGCTACCCTGCTTAACAGCTGGGGAAGCAAAGGCTATTATTACTCTCTCAAACACTTAAAATGTGGATTGGAGAGAATGAAATTACCAGGCTGCAGTTTAGCTATGGTGTCATGCTTTGAGGGTGAAAACAAAGCCATGTGCACAGAATAACCTTTTTTTGTTTGTTTGTTTGTTTTTCAGAATAACCTTTGAGAAGCATTTTATACGGGGAAATTGGTCTAGAAAGCATGTCCTAACTTTTTCAATCCATTAGATTCTTGATTTTTTTGTATTTTTGCTTTTAATTGCACTTCCTATAAGAATCCATTGCCTTTTTTTTTCTCCATCAAAGTCTGTTTAAGCTTGGGGAGAATATACTGGCAAGAAATATGCCAAAAAAATTGCATTTGAAAATTTAAGTTATATGACAGATGTCATTTGAACCTTGAGAATTATTGAATCTCTGGACCTTATAAAAATCATTTCAACTATTCCCCGCCCCCCTGCCATTCTTGAAATCCCTCTAAGAAAAGCCCAACTTGTTTAGCTCTCTTCTGCTAAAAATACCTCAACTAATAGAACCTGGTGGCCTTTCACAGAGAATTGTACCCCTTAGGGAAATTTTATTTATTAAGATGTTTATCCATAAATAGAGTTTTTATCATTGAGTTCTAAGCCGGCTCCCTGGTATGGTGTAGGAGAAATCCAAGCTTTCTTTTCTGAAACAGAAATGTTTGGAAACAGCAGCTCTCCTTTCCCCAGGTTCACCCAAATCTTTTGTTCACCAAAGCTAAATGTATCAGCTTTCTTTGGTTGCAGTTAACAAAAATAACTCTAGCTAACTCAAGCAAACAAGAATTTTACTGCGAGGATATGGGGGACTTTGAAAATCCATGGAAGAAGCAAGTTTTGAAACTAAGTGGGCCCAAGTTGGTTCTCTGGGGTTAGGAAACAGGAAATGCAGAAGCTGTTTCTTTATGGGGGTAGTTTGATCAGGCTGCCACTGCTGAGTTTAATAAACCCCAACCATCTTCAGGCTGTTTGTCCTGCTATTCTAGGGGAAAGTGGTTGTGTGTGACCATTGTAGCATAGGTCCCAGGCCACAGGGGAAGAGAGAGCCCCTGACTACAGCCCCACCAGGTCAAATCCAGTGGGAAAAGATGTCCTCAAAAGAAAAAGTAGGTGCTACTATAAGGGGAGAAGGATGCTAAGTAGTGAAGAAACAACAACAAATGTTGAGCACCGTTCCTTCATTTTCATGTGAAGAGGCTTAGAGTTCCGTCCCCCTTCTTCCCACGCATCATCGATATGTCCTAAATAAACACAGAAAAGTTTTTCAAAGGCTGTTGAATGATGGTGCCTTAGCTCCAGCTGCAGTCTGATCAGCACAGAGTAGACTGGGGCTATTCCCTCCCCGTTCTGGATGCCATATATCTATTCATGCAGCCCACGACTATGCTCACAGTTTTGGCAACCTCATCATTCCATTGTATCAGACTGAGTTTAGGTCACCTGAAATATAGTAGTTAATTTCCTCCCTGTTCCTCTAATCTACACCATGTCTCCCCTGTTGTGATCATCTCTCTCCCCTCTATCGAGAATACACTCTCCTGCTTTCTGTTTTTGCCTAGTTAACTCTTACTTTTGCTTCAGATTTCAGTGGCATCATCACTTACTTAGACTCAGTTCCTCTTATTATTAACTCTTATGATACTGTGTACTTGTCCTTTATAGCAGCTATTATGATATAATTTTACATTTCTGCATATGACTAGCTTCAAACTGGTTTAGAAATAAAATCTAAATTTCTTACTACACGGCCTGGCTCAAGCCTTAGCAACCAAAGTCATATCTCACCCCCTCCTCTCCCCTCCCACTAGCCTTCTTTCTGTTGCTGGAACACACAAATCTATCTTATTAATGTCTATATTGTGTTCTTGGCACATATTCCTGATCTAAATTACCACATTCATATATTTGCTTTATTGTTTCTTCTCTCTCTCCTTTCACTAAAATGTCAGCTCCTGGAGAGCAGTGACATTATTTGTCGTATTTACTGCTGTGAGTATAGGTCTTCCAGTGGATGCTCAAGAAATATTTGTTGAATTAGTGAATGTGAGAAAAGTCATCCATAGAATAAATGGTCTTCTCCAAAAGAATTTAAGTTCCATGAGGGCAGAGACCTCATCAGCTTGGCTCACCCAGGCTTTTCCAGTACATTGCCTGCCACACAGTAGTTTCTTATATCTGTTTAATGGATGAAAGAATATCATATTTTCATTATTAATATTTTTGAACCTTCATAGAAACATTTATAATTATCCCTATTAAATGTCATTTATTATTATCTTCAGCCCAGCGTTCCAGATGGTAGAGATCATTTGGGAGTTTAATTCTGTCATGCATAATGTGGTTTCTGCCTTCTGATTGCACCCTGACTGATACACGATATGGGAGGGCTCCCTCTCACCTTTGTAGCATCTGGAGAAGAAGTTGGTGTGTTATTCCTGTCCTCATCCAAGTAGTCAGCAATCTCACTGGAGAAATTTAGCCACCACCAAGACGGCATCTACATAAGAAAATTAGACTGGAGTCTAGCAATTTTCTAGGGCCATCAATTAGTTATGAACATCCAATGTGAATAAATCACACTTCAGGTACATTAGTTTCCCACCAAATTGGCTTGGTAATTGTGTTGATGCTTCATTCATTGTCTTCTAAGCATTGGAAGGCTTGAGTTGAAATACCAAGTCTGCTAGTAAGTAGTTCAGTGTTTCTCTGACTTTAAGAAGCATACAGATATCTAGGAATCTTATTAAAATAAAGATTCTGATAGAGACTATCTAGGCTGGGGACTGAGATTCTGCATTACTTGCAAGCTCCCAGATATAACAGTATTGCTCATCCACAGCCAGACTTTGAGTAAGGAACTAGATAAGCCTGGATAATAATAATAAACAATCTTATGCAAGTGAAGCTCTTCGTAGTTTTAAAAGCAATATTTTATAAGTTAGTTTTTTAATCCCTGCAGTGACCCAATGCTTCATTTATAAATGAGGAAACCAAGGTTTAGAAAACTTATAATTTGCCTATAATTCAACATCTAATTCATAACACAACTGGAAATTTAACCATGTTTCTCGCTTCAGGAACCATGATTATTCCACCTTATATACTGCTTCACATCACGCCTGGGCCTCATTCATTCACAGCGAGTTTATTTATGCTTCTCTACACATCAGGCATTATAATAGGGGCTGGGGATATCACAGTGAATGAGACAAAGGTCTCACTTTATTTTTCTGATATGTAAAATGAATGACTGGCCCCTCCCAACTCCAATGTTCTTTGATTCTATTAAACTATACCATATTTACAAAATGTAATTCTAGAATTAAGGCATTATCTTAGACATCATCTTCTACCTGCATGGTCATAATTAATAAACCTAAATGCAGCAGGTCGTCACCACCATACAAAACATCTTCCCACATCCTTTGTCTCATTGCAATCAAGCACGTCTGAACCTTTGTTCACGCCCCTTCTTATATCCATTCCATATGTTTGTTCACATAATTCTCCTCTGAAATGTTCCTCCTGTGCTGTTTTTGGCCATCCTGGCCACAGCTGCCTAGTTCAGAGCCACTTCATCTCTCGTCTGTCTAGTCCAGCAGCATCCAATAGAACTTTCTGTAATGATGGAACTTTTCCATATCTGCATTGTCCAGCATGGCAGCCACTCACCACACGTGTCTACTGACCACTCACAAGGTGACTAATGCAGTGGAGGAGCTGAAATTTAAGTTTAATTTAATTTTAATTAATTTAAATGTAAGTAGCCACGTATGCTTAGTGGCTGTCTCTTGGGCAGCATACACCTGGACTCTTTCAGGAGCTTTCTTCCTGGTTCCACTGGCTTCCGTCTTGTACTCAGATTCATTTTCCTTACTCATTCACTAGCGTGGTCTCTTTAAAATGCAAATCCAGTGGTATGCCTCCCATGCTTGAAGTCCTTGTCCGCAGGGTAAAATCTTTGTTTCAAGCATGACATACAGGTTCTTTGTGACCTGGTCCCTTGCTGAGTCCTCCAGCCTCCTTTCTTCCTCAAGTTAATGCCTGACAGTGAGGTTCTGTTATCGCATACTGTCCTTTCCATGTATGTATCTAATTCCTACATATCCTTTAAAAATCAGTTTATCTCCATGAAAGAACTTTCACAATTCATTCCCTCTCAGCACCTCTGCCAAATGTTCTCAGTATATCCTACAAATATATATATCCCTTCAGGAAGGAAACAACTTTGTCTAATCTCTTATTTTTTGATGGTGATGGTGGTGAGATTTTCCTTTTTAGCCAGACTGTGAGTTGCTTGAAGGCAGCGACTATTTCCCATTCAAATTTATTGCCCAAGAACCTACCGTGATTGGTAAGCACTCAAAGACATTGAATGAATGTAAGATAGAAAGGAGAGAGGAAACAAAGGAAAGAAGAATTAAACCAGTAATATACACAATTTTTTAAAATCTTGGCTCTTGGGCTTCCCTGGTGGCGCAGTGGTTGGGAGTCCGCCTGCCGATGCAGGGGACACGGGTTCGTGCCCCGGTCTGGGAAGATCCCACATGTCGCGGAGCGGCTGCCCCGTGAGCCATGGCCATTGAGCCTGCGCGTCCGGAGCCTGCGCTCCGCAGCGGGAGAGGCCACAACAGTGAGAGACCCGCATACCGCAAAAAAAAAAAAAAAAAAAAAAATCTTGGCTCTTCATTATTTGGAAAGTACAAATTTCCAGTTCACTTTATTTTCTTATCATTAACAGCTGGTATAAATCCAAGTTGGACATGGTTTTTGGATGGCTTTCCTAAAAACAACTGATATTTTGAATTTAGTTTAAAATGTGCAAAATAAAAGACATTATGTCCTCTACATAGGCAGATTGTTTCAATCAGCCAAATCGCTTTTCCTTTCGCTAAAGTGTCTGAATCTTTTTATTGACTGGCAACACGATTATGAATGTTTCAAGCCAGAAAACACTAAATCAAACCCCATCATTTTTCGGAAAAGGAAATTGGACACATGCCCGTGGTAAGTCAGTAAGTGAGTGGTGAATTCAGTCAGACTTTGTATGTACGTGGACACATTCTAAAAGGCTAAGTTTGGGAGGAAAGGCATTTTGTTTTCTACATACCTGCTTCAGAGAAGTTTATGAAAAACCATGACAACGATTTTGATGAGATTTACCTTCAAATAAAAGTTACAAAGTTGTGCCCCCTTTTAAAAGCAGTGTCCGTCATCTGTCCTTGAACCATGCACGTTTTCAGTTGGAAGTTGGGGAAGTCTGCCTTATCTCAAAAGGCCATGCCTTTGGGCTTCTCTTCAGATGTTATCAGCCGGAACAAATAAGCTGAGATTGCGTTTGCTGTTTTTCTGCATGAATCTCAAGAACAGTTCCAAAAATGTTTGTCAGCAGCTGAACTGAGTAGAGAATCTGTGGGCATGTATGTATTTTTTGTCACAAGAAAATCACTTTCTAAGCGTCTTGGAAGTTGATTACAATATGTTTTTTTTCTCCTCCTTCCTCCAAAGTAAGATAAATATCTGAATGTATCATTTCATACTTTGGAATGTGTTCCTAAACAGCTAAAGAAATGCTTCAGTGCTGAGAAAAAATGTGGAGGGGCCAACCTAAATGTATTGGGTTATATAATCCCTCCAAAGAACTCTGTCCCCAGGTAGACAAAGCAAGGTGAAAATTTTAGCAGTTATCCAGGGAATTTTCCCAGTTCAGACTTCTTTGTGTCAAATAATTTTTGCCTGAATTTTCTGGGAAACAGACATAGAACTAACGACAAACTTTGACTGATTTTGTTTTAAGGCAGAAAAGCATTTTCTGATGAGGTACCAAAAGGAAAGCCAAACACTTCCTCTTGTGTGTCATACAATCAAGGGCATTTTGAATTCACTCTCTTTCCACAAGCTATTTCTCACAAGAACAGCTTCCCAGCAGCTCCACTGCCACTACCACAGAACAAACATGTTTATAGTGTCTCTGAGTCATCCCTGCACTAGATTTTGAGCAGAGAGAGGAAAAGAACTATATTTCATGAGCTCAGAGGCTGGTGAGGAGGTAGATAAGGAAGTGGACAGTTATAATCAGCCTAAGCACCCACAATGACCCCTTCTGGTGTTTCACCATTTGACGCGTCATCTCTCGCCATACAAATATTTCCTCTGTCCACACTCTCACCAGTAAGACTGTGTATTTGTCCCAACTCCTTGGATTGCAGATAACAGAAACCCAACTCAAACTGGCACACAATGGATTTTTAAACAACTTTATGGAGGTGTAATTTACATACCATAAAATTCACCCATCTTAAGTGTAAAATTCAACGAGGTTTAGTAAATTTGCTGTTTTGCAAGTATCACCGTAATCCTGTTTTGGAATATTTTCATCACCCTTCAAAGAGAGTTTACTGGTTCACGTACCTGAAAACTCCAGAGTTTGGTCTCTGTGCTAGAGGAATATCTTCAAGACTTGACTTCTCTTGGTTTCTTTCTCAGGCAAGCTATTCCCCGATATGAATTAGAGGTGACCCTTGGCAGATCGTCTTCCGTTTTAGTAACTCCAGTAGGAAATGCTTACCTCTTTTCCATTTGTGTTAGTAAGTGTCTTAGGATAACACTCATTTACCCTGATTGGCCTAGACTAAGTCACATGCCTACCCCTGAACCAGTCACCTTAACCAAGAGCATGGGATGCTCTCACTGGCCATGCCTGAGTCACATGAACAACCTGGTACTCAGAGGATGGTATTATAACCACCAAACTCTGTGGCCTGAGAATAGGGAGACATGGATCCCCAAAGGAAAATAGGGGTTATTAATATTACTAGACAAACAGGAATGGATTCTAGGCAGGCAATACAGTAGATGTCCACTCCACAGGAGAACTTGTTGATCAGAGAAATGCTGCTGCTTTCCTTTTGAATCCCCTGTAGTGGTTATCACAGTGCCTTTTATGTAACAATTGCTCAGGAAATATCTGTGGCCTGATTATATTTAGGCTAAAACGTAGAGCAGACCAAGAATGAAAGACTCTGTGTTTCCTTATTTTATTGCTTGAGAAGGCTACCAAAATTAGGAAGATGACTAGTATACTTAAAAGCTGATAATTTAGGGCTTATTCTGAGAGGCTACGTGGGCAAATGATAGAGAATGGCTGGATGTGTGTAGAAAGTCAAAAACAGACTCTTCCCCTGTGTAGGGCCTCCCTTAATGTCCTTTTCTCAGAAAAGTGACCCTAGTGAATGACCTGGAATCATTTCAGTGGTATAACATAAGCTGGCAAGGAACCCCACGCGTGTTGTAATTTATACTCAGCAAACATTTTTCTTCCGAACTATACAGATCTTTACCCATAACGTAAAAACAATGCAAAATTCTGGAATGTTTGGAATAATTTAGTACAATGAATACCTTGGAGTATATTGTCTGTAGAAAGAAATGAAGTTGAAAATTGCAAAGATACAACTTATATTTTAAAAGTAAATTTTATACTTAATTTCAAAAAAGGAAAATTGTTCGTAGTAAATTTTAGCATCCAGAGAAGCTTTATCTTCCAGTGCCTTTTAAAGTTTTATTTCTTGACAGGACCTTCAAAAATGGCAACCTATTTCTTTCTTAACTGCAATATAACTATTAAGATGCTGTAAAAACTTGCAAATTAGGTTGTAAATAGCAGCGATGGAAGCATCAGCTCTTTTAGCCACATTTCCTAAAGTGCACTTTACATTATGCTAGAGATAGATTTTTAAAATTAAGTCTGAGTGCTTATATAAAAAGTCCAGTTTCTTATTTTCCAAGCACAGTAGTATAATTGTAGCTCTAATTTATGGCATACTTTGTAGGATTGCTGATTAATTATACAGACCTCCTGACGTTTTATACCCTCTTCAACTTTGTTTCACTCTGCTATTTGACCGCTACAAAGCGAATATCCTAAATCACTTGTTATTCAGGTTACTTCATTTTTACAAATGAATTTACTCTTCACATCAGTTTTCTCATATATCACTCTAACTCGTAAATATTAAGCAGCGTTCTGCTCCTCATTTTTGGACCAAACTCATAGATGTACACACACATACACACACCCACTGATTTATTCACTCCCAGGCACACAATCAAGAAAAAGCTTCTAGTAAGTTCTTTATCTGAATCTTATCATCTCCCCAAGGCAAACACGTCTAACAATTCTGCATCGCTGAGATGCTGGACACATAAGCAAAGCAAAGCAAAAAAGCATAGATGCTAAACATAAAAATAAATACGATAAAAACATACCTAAGATATCACATTCTGGCCGGGTGTGCTTATCTGCCAGGATGCTGAGCCGACAGCCCGCTTTTTCTTTGGCAAAAGAGGTATTAAGCAGGATTTCAAGGGTTTTGGGGCTCGTATCAGCCAGTCTGATTTTTTAATGATTAGAGATATCCAATTTGAATAATTCAGTACTGTGAATCCTTTGAAAAAGAATGGTAGCACATTTGGTTTGTTGCTTGAGATTATCAGTATTTTCAGGGCTACTATATTCCTTTCATCATTCAAGTTTAACATTTATGCAAAAGCCTCATTTACCAGATTTTCCAAGAAATGTGGTGTGCTGATTATTAGAGGAGGATTTGCCAGAAAACTCTTTTGTACATAAATACAGTACAAATATGTTCAGATATTATCCTGTCCTTCACTTTAAGTAAGTCAGATTCACGATGATCTTTTCTCTTCAAAACCCGCCCCGGCGGGCTTCCCTGGTGGCGCAGTGGTTGAGAGTCCGCCTGCCGATGCAGGGGATACGGGTTCGTGCCCCGGTCTGGGAGGATCCCACATGCCTGGGAGGATCCCACATGCCGTGGAGCGGCTAGGCCGGTGGTCCATGGCCGCTGAGCCTTGCGCGTCCGGAGCCTGTGCTCCGCAACGGGAGAGGCCACAACAGTGAGAGGCCCGCGTACCGCAAAAAAAAAAAAAAAAAAAAAACCCGCCCCGGCAACATCCTTATCGAACTCCCCTTATCACTGACATATCTAAATTACTATCTTCTGTCTGTCCCCAAGACACCTTTAATTATAAGAGCTTCCTGCTTCTTTCTTAAGCTTCTTTCTTAAGCTCTTCACCTCTTCTGTCATCAGCTTCCCCTTGGAATTAGGGCAAGGTCCTTGCAGACTTTGGCTATTAAGTAGAGGCGGACCCATATATCAATTCCTTAAATGTTCTGTCATCATGAGAATTATTTATTGGAACCCATTACCTATGTGACTTCACAGTTCTTTTTCGGTGGTTTGTCCGAAAAGAGTGAAGACTCTTCCTTGAAAAGAAATCACTTTCTTTTCTAGCCAGGGAGGAAAAAATAGTATAACCATGAGGTTCCTGTGTACATTTTTCACATGACACTTGGTTGAGTATTTGTTGAGAGAAAAGAAGATTGGGGCAAGGACTCAGGTTGATCGTGGAAGTTTCTCCAGTGCAAAATACACTTGCAGGTACAGGGCACATACAAATGATTCCCCTGGAAAAGAAAATACCCAATATTAATTTCAGCATGTAGAGTCTTTTTACTGAGCTTCATAGAAAACAGTAATACAGTTTACACACTTTCATGACTAAAATTTTTATGGCATCTCTGTTTACTCCAGGGCAATGATTTCTCTTTAGCCTTGTGCCATGGGTCAGGGGGAGCTTTAGGAGGCTTATGCACTTTCAAGAACAATGTACATTGTTGCATTTGTGGGGGAGGGAGAATGTTATAATTTGCTTCCTGTTCTTAAAGAGATCTCTGACTTCCACCCACCAAAAAAGGTTAGAAATCAAGGTTTTCATCCAAGGAGGTGTCACTAGTGTCTCTACAGTTCTCAAGACTGAATTTTCATCCAATTATCAATATATTTACTGTGTACCTCTTTGTACGTAAAGGAGTATATGAAATAATAAGGGGACAGAAAGAAGTGTAAGACCTGGGCCCTGATTTCTGGAAATTCTTTGGGTAGGTGGGGTGATGGGATATTGAGGCAGTATATGACAAATGCCATGTGAGTAGATTGGACAACCTTGCAGTGTCATGAATTTGCAGTAATGGGACCTGCCCAACACAGGTTGATGGCCCACTTGGTCATAATATTGTAAAGGGAGCTTGATCTTGGGAACATGGTTGAAATAGATGTGTGTTTCACAAAGTATAAGACTTGCGCCTCTCCAAGGACGGTACACAGTATACAGACATTGAATGCCAGTGAACCACGTAGTTCTCTGTCTTTCGTGAGTCCACCAGGGAGAAAGTCAGTCTGGTCGTACTGTGTCTGAACACTTTTGAAATCCTGGTTAATACCTCTTTTGCCAAAGAAAAAGCAGGCTGTCAGCTCAGTATCCTGGCAGATAAGCACACCCAGCTAGAATGTGATATTTTAGGTATGTTTTTATCATATTTATTTTTATCTTTAGCATCTATTTATGACAAGTGATACTGGTTTCCTTTATTTAATTACTTTAATTTTAAACTTTGAGCCATTTAAAGAAAATATTGTGACTATTAATTATAATGATGCAGAAAATAATAATAGTAAAAATGATCATTGCAGCTAACATTTATTAGGTATTACTATGCACCACCACAGTTATAAATGTTTCATGGGTATTTTTACATTTAACCTTCTCACAAACCCTGTGAAATGGAGGTGCTGTTATTTTTATTTTAGAGATGGCAAACTGGAGCCCGGAGAGGCTAAGAGACTTTCCCAAGTCACGTGTCTAATAAATATTGGAGCAAAGATTCAAGCCATCTGGTACTACATGAATATGACAGAAACCGGGAGCATGCTGGGGAGTTTGGGAAAGTTTAGATTGTAAGACCATTACGGTGATACAGTTAGGAGTTTATGTTCTTTTGTAGAAGGCAAAAACTGATAGGTGCCACTCGTGTGCAGGGCAGGGGGGACTTACGGAATTGTTGCTGGGCCCTGATAGTGGGGTTCTATCGTGATATTGCAGGAACTAGGAGACTCCACTTTGATTTTCTCTCTTAGCAGTGTTATAAAGTCCTGGGTTGAGGGGTTGAAGCACATAAACCATGATCCTGCAATTCCCAAAGGAAAGTCGGGTACATAATCAAATTAAAACATTTTTTTCTCCAGCATAGCCAGTATAGCTATTTGTGCTGTAGAAGCCTCTTCTACTTACTAAATTATGTAATCTATATAGTGACCCTCCCTTTCTAATTAATAATGAACATTGTCTTCCAGGCATTTTAGTCACTTCCCAGTAAAGGAACCTTCTGTGATTACAACTTTGCTGTGTTTTTATACATTCTTTCCTTTTTCTTCTGCTTTGAGACAATAGTGTGAACACACATTTCTCAATATTAGAAAAAGCAGTTTCAACAAGTAAAACGAAAAAGCCAAAAAAAAATGTATTTAATTATAATCAAAGATCTAATGGCAAATTTAAGGAAAACCTCTCACACGTGGTTATAATGTTCTTCTGCTTCCTGTTTCGTTTCTTTCCTGGGCCCTCCAACCCCGCAGGATGGTTTGGTAGAAAGAGTGCAGGCTTTGTAGTGAGATCTGAGTTAGAAACTGTACTCCATCCCTTATTAACTAAACTTGGACATTTTCATTCACTTCTCTGGATTTCATTTTTCTCAACAGAAAAATTGGAATAATAACGCTTCTCAGGATTGTTGTGCAGATTAAATGTGATAAGTGCAAGCACTCAACAGCATCCAGTAGTACACTGTAGGTGCTTAATAAGCTTTCTCACACCTTGCCCTGCCCAACGCTCAACTGAGTATATTTGCAGCTATTCCTCTGGGTCTTTTGGTCCATTTCTGTGCATGTCTTCTTTATTTCCAATGATTTCTAAAGACAGCTGCAGTTGGTTATTAAACTATTCTAGTGTCCTAAGAGGTTGTTACATAAAACTTCCTGAGTGCCTGTAGCTTAATAATAAGTTTTTTTCTCATTTTCTTGCTTTAATAAAAATACATAGAGGTACAGAAAATAAAATATTATATTACCTTCCTGTCCCCACCTCCTTTATCTTCCCAATGCCTTGTAAATTTATTTGAAATTATCTCAGGTCATAAGAAACTGGAGAAAAGGAATTCTAAGTCATATTAATAGAGACACAGAGAAGTACTACCTGAATGAAAGGTAGCAATTTAAGAAACAAATTTTAGACAAAACCATGTCCTGTATTTTATTTCTTCTCCCCCAAACATGGTATTTTTAGTGTTATTTGTAATGCAGAAAATTACAAAGTTTTTCCTGCCCAAGAAATGTATTTCCTACGTTCATCCACACACCATGTCATAAAGAATAATTAAAATGAACCTTACAATATTAAATACTCTTCTTGCCCTGAGCAGATAGATCCTTCCAGGTTATTTTATGAATCTTTTAAAACTGTTGTTCAGAGAAAATTAGAGCCGGATCAAACCAGGTTAAACAAACATGAGTTTATTTTCTTTTTCCAGCAGTGCTGCAGGCAAGGGCAGTAGCTCTGAACTGCCAATTGTTCTGCAGGCAGAAACACACAGGTTGCTCACTGGTTTATTAAATTTGAATCTGACGACAGAAAGCAAATTATCTCTAAGGGAACTTTATCACCAGGGTGTCTGTTCAATAGCGATGTCTATTGCTGCCTTGGACATTACACAGAAAGATCAATGACAGGCTGGCCTGAAACCACCCTTAGAGTAAGTTTCTTCCCACTGACCTTCACTTAACTTGGTCATCCAAAGCATCCTTTATTCTTAAGATGGGGAGGAAAGCCATCTTCTAGAGCTCTCAGTTGACTCTTTATAAATTGCGCCTTACTACGAAACAGACTTTCTTTCATAAACCAGGATAATTCATTCTCCCCAATCAGGCTGAGCATTTCCATGTATCTTTTGAAATTAAGTATATAAACTCAAGCAAATTCCAGTTAAAAGTTGTAGTAGCCAGCATTCTTCAGAAAAGCTGAACCAATAGGATATATAGGAGAAGGTTTATTATAGAAGTGGGCTCACACATTTATGGAGGCAAGAGGTCACGCGGTCTGCCGTTTGCAAGCTGGAGAAGCAGGAAAGCTGGTGGTGTCATTCAGAGTTCCAAAGCCTGAGAGTAGGCATACGTCCCAGTCCAAGCCTAAAGGTCCAAGAATCAGGAGCACGGACATCCAAGGTCAGGAGAAGATGGGTGTCCCAGTTCAAAGAGAGAACGGATTCTCCCTTCCTCAGCTTTTTTATTCTATCAGGCCTTCTAAAGATAGGACGATGACCGTCCGTATTGGCAATGGCAATCTATACTCTCTCCACCAACTCAAATGCTAATCTCTTCCAGAGACACCCTCCCAGACACACTCAGAAATAATGTTTTACTAGCTATCTGAGCATCCCTTAGCCCAGTCCAGCTGACACGTAAAATTAACCATCACAAAAATTAAAATATCTTTTGAATTTTACGAAAATAGATAGCCAAATTCAAACCCAAACAAGTCCTATTTTTTTTTCTTCAGAGCAGTGTTTCGGTGTGTTTTGCTGATGTCTACAGCATACCAATGCCAGTTAACCTGCCAGGCTTTTCCTGTTTCTCAGCTGGCACAAAGCCAGGGATAGCTCTGAGTACATACGTCTTCAGGTCTGTTGGTCACAGGCTGATTCTCTAGTTGATAGGTTGAAAAGACAAATCTTTGTCTCTTCCTTACCACCTCTCCACTCCTTCAGAGTTTTGACTACTTCATGGGTGTCATATTCTAAAACTATTTTGTATTTCCATTGCCTCAGGGACAAGTAAAGATACGGCTGTTCTCCAGCAATTTGGCTTCTATGCAGAACTACTTAGAAAACCGTAGGTCACCGTTTGGTAGAGACCTCCTCTACCTAATTTTGACCGTAATTTTAACATCAAAATAAATACTAATTAATCGTCTAGACAACAAAGAACAGATAGAATGGAAGTTCTACTTGATTCCAACAAATAAACTGGGTTAATTAAAGAAAAAATTGAAATTGGAGGTAGGCCTTAATCCTTGTTTTCCTCTTGGACTTTTACCCTTCTACACATTATCCATTACCACATCAAACTGTCCTTCAGACTCTGCATGTGATTATTTTTTTTAACATCTTTATTGGAGTATAATTGCTTTACAATGGTATGTTAGTTTCTGCTGTATAACAAATTGAGTCAGCTATATGTTTACATATATCCCCATATCCCTTCCCTCTTGCATCTCCTTCCCACCCTCCCTGTCCCACCCCTCTAGGTGGTCACAAAGCACCGAGCTGATCTCCCTGTGCTATGCGGCTTCCTCCCACTAGCTATCTATTTGACATTTGGTAGTGTATATATGTCCACCACACGTGATTATTAGTTTATTACCACCTAAAGAGCGATAATTTCAAGTCTCTTTTAGCTACTCTTGGGGAAAAGGGCCAGGCCCATGGAGAAGGGAAGTGGATGCACTGGGGAGACCACGTGTGATGGTTCTGCCCCCCACATCACCCCTTCTCCTTATCCTCTGACGGCTGCGAAGTAGGCGCTGAAGCTGCTTGCTCAACCTAGACCAATAATTCTGGCGGGTTTCCATTCTTAACACTTACGATTGGTTGAAGAATATCCCTTAGGTTTCATATCTACCTGAAGTTCAAATGAAGTCATACTAGATTAGGATGGACCTTAAACCAATGACTGGGGTCCTTGTAGGAAGAGGGAGATTTGGGTACAGACACATGCACAGAGGGAAGACGACGTGGGGAGACACACAGTAAGAACTGCCTGTGAGGATGGAGTCAGAGATTGGAGTGATGCATCGGTAAGCCAAGGAGCACCAGGGATGGTTGACTGTCGCCAGAAGCTACGAGAGGCAAGAAGGACTCTCCTTCAGAGCCTCCGAAAGGAGCCAGCTCTGCCAGTGCCTTCATTTCAAACTCCTGCTCTCCAGAACTGTGGGACCAGAAATTCCTCTTGGTTTGAGCCACCCGGTTCCTGATACTTTGCTATGGCAGTTCTAGGAAACGAATACAAAGCCCAATTTCTCCTCGAATCCCACTGCTCTGTTCTGTGTGGGATGTCTGGGGTGGGGAGAGTCCAAGAGGGAAGCAAGTGTGGCCTTAAACCTAAAGGCTACCCCCAAGCCCTATCCCATGAGCTCAGCACATCAGGAAGGTTTAAAGTAATTTCAAAAGGCCACAGGAGTGAGGTAGAGACATTAATGAGCTGTTCAAGCCAGGGATGGTGGGAGCTACAAAGCCCACCAGCTGCTTAAAGGAGTTTCCTCCTCCTTTCCTCTAGCCCACTGGTGCCCTGAGGGGAAGTGTTGCAGGACTACCCCATCTTCCCATTTGCCAAAATTAGCCAGGAATGAGTTTTTACATGAACTCTCCCAATTATTTGGTTTAAAAGAAAATTCTGTTGCAGAATGAAGCAAACGCATCTATGGCTAGGCAGTTCCTCATTCTAGGGCATCACCTGTGGTTCCTGGGATCAGGGGTCCTGTGACAGCACCCCACCATCCTGTCAGTTTGCTTGAGCTGAGACGTAGCAGTGCTTCTGTTGACCGTGTTTGAAGTTTTTTCATTTGTTTAATTTTTTTTAACTTTTTATTTTATATTGGAGTTTAGCCGATGAACAGTGTTGTGATAGTTTCAGGTGCACAGCAAAGTGACTGAGCCATACATATACAGGTATCCATTCTCCCCCAGACTGCCCTCCCATCCAGGCTGCCACATAACATTGAGCAGAGATCCCTGTGCTATACAGTAGGTCCTTGTTGGTTATCCATGCAGCAGTGTGTACATGTCAATCCCAAATTCCCTAACTATTCCTTCCCCACAACCTTCCGCCAGTGTTCACTCCCAGTATAACATATAAACCGATTCTTTGACATTCAGGTTTTCAACTTCCAAACATGTTTTCTGGAACTCATCATGTATAAAAGAAAGGGGCAACCTGTTGTGACCCTTTGAGTTTTGTTTTTTTTTTAATTACGTAAAATTTTAAGTGAGTCATGATCTAACAATATTAAAGATAATATTAAATTTAACTTAACAGTTTGATACTTCCATTGTCTGTTGAAAGGAAATTATCAATCCATAATTCCTCCCTTTGCAGAAGGGGAGAAGTGATTTTCTAAGCTGCACTTTAAAGGGATTTACTTATAAGGGAAGTGTTTCCTTATGACTCAGAGGCAGGCGAGGACATGCTGCCTCTGTCATCAGCAACTGGGCTTCCATGGAGAATTACCCAGAACATCATAGGTCGCCATTTTAGAATAACCCTCCTCTGTAGGGTGACAGGATATTGCGGAGTTGGCAGTTTTTGTCCTCTGTTACTAAAGCCCCCAAAAAGAAAAGATCAGCATGTTTAAAGGTCCAATGTCCCCAGACAGGGTTAGATTTATAGGACTGACAAGGTCAGCTCTTCAATGGCTGTAACCCAGAGCCTCATACTGAGAAAGAAAGATTCAATTTGTCTCATAATTCCAAATATGCTCCCAGCCACTATGGATCTGAAGTCTCCAAATGACAGTGGAGGAACAACTGCTTCTCTGTGTGATTGGTAATTTATTATGTTGTGAATTAGATGACCTCTTCTCTTGTAGAGAAAGTTAAGTCCTATGTCATACTTTTATTTTTACTGCTTGCTGATTTATCATCTTTGACTTTTCTCTGATACTTATCAATGTTTTAAAAAGAGCAGGTAGGTCAAGGTTAACTTTTCTGTTCTAAGCCAGAAACAGATTTACATTTTCAATTCTTTTTATCTAACTCCATCACTATGCGTGAGTATTAGGAGGAGTCAGAGTTCAATATCAAGCTAATAGCTACAGGTCAGTCAGTAGTCTGAAACAGGGAAACAAAAATGAAGTAGAAACTTTGAAACCTCATGAAGAAATAGACATGAAAATGAAACTGTCCTTGAACTGGATTTAGGCACTTTATTCATAGAACAAAAATGGATGCAGTAGTATTAGGTGAAAAATACTTTTTCTAATTTGGTATAGGATCCACATTGAAGGGAAGCAAGTATCTAAATATTAGTATTGAGGTGCATTTCAGAAGTTCCTTGAGTTCATCCAAATTAGCCCCCAAGGCCAAGTGTTAGCTCTGTAGCTAATTCATCCCTCATCAAATTCCCAAAAAGCAGATTCAAAGCAATAGGTCATTGTATAGTTAGCTTTTATTTGCAGGAATAAATGGTATATGTTACAGCTGGGTGTGAAGAAGCTGATGTCAGTTTTTTCATACTCAGAACCCCATGGTTATTCCTCCACAGTGGAGTTAATCAGTCTTCTAGCAGCAAGTTCTATGGAGGTGGCATCACAGAATCATCTGCAGAATCTATTCCCTCCTCTCCACGTTCACTGCCACCATCTCCTGAACAAGTTCGGTAATTTCTTTAAGAGATTGGATTCGTCCAGTTATAAGGGCTGAGGACCCAATTTCTAATATCTTAAATTGGTGACTCGTATGACCGGAGCATCCAAAGGAAACTGCAGCCTTCAGGCATGGATGGAAACAGGGGTTCAAAGATGTCGTAAGGTCTCTACCTCTCCTATTCTCTGTGTCCCTTGGGCTCTATTTATCTTTGCTTGGCTTCTTGAAGACATGATTTCTTTGGCAGGCAAAACGACTGCCAACAGTTCTAGGCGCCCATCTCCAGACTTAACAATTCAGCAGAAAGATGGTTTCCTCAAATGGCTCCTGATTTTGGTGACTTGCCTATTTCTAAACCAATCACTTCAGAGAGGAGAATAGGGTCTCCTGATTGGCCAGGCCTCCTGCGTCCTTGCCCATCTTTATACTCTAGATAGTACGGGAAACAGCTTCTCCACTGGAAAAAGTAATGCCGCTTTTTCTATACATTTATACAAATGTGTGCATTATGGTATATAACACAGTGGAATCATTTCTAGTTATATAACCATCTAAGGTCCTCCTGATTTATAGAGGCCTGGTATACAGGAGGTAGATAGTAGATATCTACAAGTGCATGAGTCCAGTTTTTCATCCCCTTCCATGACAACTTGTGGTCACCGGTGTGTTCCTTAAGCATGATCATGTGTTGCCAGACTTCAGAGGGGAAGGACTACTGCAGAGTGGTCTTAGTCTTAACAGAGGCCTTTATTAATGCTTGAAACAATGGATCTAGGCGGGAACAGAGCTTTAGTTAATAGAGCATCTGGCTAGTGCACTTACATGGTGCATTTTATGTGCCATGCACTGTTCTCAGCACTGCACATCTCTACAACAACCCTATAGATATAGTTACTTTTATTTTCATTTATTTATTTATTTGCGGTACGGGGTCCTCTCACTGTTGTGGCCTCTCCCGCCGTGGAGCACAGGCTCTGGACACACAGGCTCAGCGGCCGTGGCTCACGGGCCCAGCCGCTCCACGGCATGTGGGATCTTCCCGGACCGGGGCACGAACCCGCGTTCCCTGCATCAGCAGGCGGACTCTCAACCACCACCAGGGAAGCCCTATAGTTACTTTTATTATTACAGTATCTCAAATTAAAAAATTTAGATACGGAGACATTAACTTACCCGAAGTCACATAGCTCGTAACTGGTCCAAGCCTGATTTGAGGCTAGACAGTTGAGTTCCAGATCATATGTCCTCATTCACTACACTGCATTGCTCAGATAAGGAAGTGGTTGAAGTTCCCAAAAGAGCAGTTCTCCCAACTTCATATTGCGCCCACAATTGGATTATCCCTAGGAAGAGTAAGCGGCCACAGAAGTGTGATGCGATTTAATGACAGCTACTAAAAATTACAAATCCTTCTACAAATTTTCTCCTTCACTGATCTTCTCCATCGTCTGGAACTCTAGCACTGGAGGCTTAGCTCTTTGTTCAACTCTTTGTGAAAAACAATGGGAAGATTAACACACTAAACCCCTGTGAGCCACTAAAATCTTGAAGATGGGCAGTACAGTAGTTTGTAAATTTCCTTTCTCATTTCATGAGACCCGTAGGAAATTGGACAGGGAAGTTTTGAGGAAACAATGGATTTCCATAAAGGGAAAGAAGAGCCTTGTGAGAGGTTGTGAAGAGCTAGCTGGGTCCCATAGCTGAGTAGCCACAATACGTTGGGTGCCTTTTGTGCAATGGAAATACCAAAATTAGGGATGCACGGATGGAAATGACACTGGGAAAAACATGTGTACAGGACTTTACAGTTTATAGAAACTTTCACGTATATTATCTATTGTATAAGACAATCATCATAGTATCCTGTGTCATTAAAAAATAAAGACTGATGTAGATCAGTGGCTCTCAACTTGGGGTGATTTTGCCCCCAGAGAACATTTGGGAGATATTTTTGTTTGTCACGACTTGGGAGGAGGGGCAGAGCTACTGGAGTACAGTGGGTAGAGGATAAAGATGCTGTTAAACATCCTCCCCAGGACAAAGACTTCTCTGGTCCAAAATGTCAGTAGTGAGAAACCTTTTTGTCTTGGAGCATAAGTCATTTGGCCACAGGTCATACACTTAGCAAGTATCAGGGTGAAGGCTAGGACCCAGGTCATCTGATGACAAATCCTGTGCTTGTTTCCTTATTCATATCCTTTGGCATTATACAGTATGCAGTGTGATACAGGCTTTTTAGGTTTGGGGAATTTTAAATGGTATAAATTCGGTGCTTTGAAAGAGTCAGCTCACCCCTCAGAGCGTTTAATACACCGTAGGCCTATGTTACTTCGTGGAAGTAGACTCCATGTCGAAAACACAAATGTCTGTCACCTTCCTTATTGAGTTCTCGTATGCCAACGTTTCACAGTGTCCAGCAAATTATTTTGTAAATGGGAATATGATTAATTCCTTTAAAGCTATTTTTGTGATTATTGAGGTAATTAGGAATTCCTCACCACTCTATTTTTGTAAGTACATTCTGCTCTTTGGCTAATGGGGTATCATACGTTCTTTATTGAACAAGTGTTATGTGTATACCTATGGTGTAAATGAACAAAGGGCCTCCTTGTCTGTATCCTGTACATTGATTTGGGATGACCCAGTTAATTCGCATATTGCCTTCAGGTTGTCACATGTGATAGATGGAGTGCATGAAGCAGGATGATTTAATAACTATATTAAGAGAATGGTGTCCCATTTTCCCCATATATACCAATGATTAAATAAGAGGACAGTTTTGAAGATAAAAGAGAACTACTACCTAATAAATACCAGGAATCTCACTGACCCTCTTACGTAAGTTTTTACTGTTATCCTAGAAGATTGGTGCTACGAGCTCTATTCTATAGATGAGGAAGCTAAAACTAAAAAAGTTAAGCAAGTTGCCTTCGTCCAGTCACACAGCTAGAGCTGATAGAACTGGAATTTGAACACCCATCCTTCTGATGCCAACATCCTTTGTAGAGTTCTCACACCATCATACTGTCTCATCAGCCTAAATCATAGAACCTGGAGTGGGTCGTCAGGAAGGCTGTCACTTCTCTATCCCTAAGAGCCTTTGAGAAAAGTAGATGCAGCATTTGTGACCCGGTGCATCTAAACCTTCCCTTGATTTTAAACTGTTAGCCAAAATTCTATTAAGTAAAGCTGTGCCCATCCTAGTCCTTTTGTAAAGGACTCTGTTAAGGTTGGAACTACTGCCAAGTGGTTCAGTGACTCTGAATTCCTATAACATAATATTGATTTTTCTTTTATGATATTTATTTACTCATTCACTCTGTCACTTAACAGATGCTTACAGGGCATCTACTACATGTCGGTCCTGTGTACTAGATCCAGGAGATTGAGTCCTCAAGCAAACACAGTCCCTGCCCTCAGAGAAGCTGATATTCCATGTGATAGGACAGTTAACTAGTAAACGAAACTTCTGGATTGTGTTGAATGGGAGGAAATAAAGTGGCTGCAGGAAAAGAGAATAACAGGAAAAGGGAAATTCACTTTAGAAATGTGAGTCAGGAAAAGTCTATAAGGGACAGCTTGAGGTCCTGAGAGGGTATGAAGGTGAGAGCTATGCCCTGATATCAAGGCAGACAGAACAGCAAACAGAAAGGTCCTGCGGTGAGAAAGGGGTTCAGATACTCTAAGAACTTGCAGAAGGCCAGTGTGACTAGAGTTCACCAAAGGGTAGAAAGATTAAGGTGAAATAAAGTAGGCTAGAGAAGGGCAAAGGCCAGATCCCTTAGGCTTTGTAGGTTCTAGGAAAGAATCTCTTCTGAGTGCAACTCAGAGCCAAAGAAGGATCTTTAAGCCTGGGGGGTGACGTAGTCTGATCTATATTTTAAAAGATTCCCTGGCCACTGACTGAAGAATGCGTTTGAGGGGCAGGCGTAGAAATATATCATTTAAGAGGCTGTCGTGAAGGGTTGGGTGAAAAAGAGGGAGCAGAAGAGATAGACAGAAGTGGGTAGATTTGAAAGATACAGTGAAGATTCAACAGGCATTTACCTTGAATGGGCCATCTGTGTACCTTTCTTATTTCTCCAGCTAGCCTCTAAGCCATGCTGTGTGTCTTATTCATCTTTGCATCTCTCCCTTCAGCTGTAGTCAAGTTTAAAACAGGGTCCTCTCAAATCCTTCCTGTTCCAGTTTTGTGTCTGTCAGTGAAAGTGTTTCCTTCCCACCTGGTAGCAGATATTTGTCCCTAATTGTGGGCCCTGAGATGGCCATCTACATTTGCTATTTTGCCAAAGTCATACCTTGTTGTGGAATATTTTAATTTTTTAAGTTCAGTTTTTGCATCTTTTTAAAAGTGTATTGTCTGACATATTTCAGAAAGAAATATGCTTAATAGTAACTCATTTAATTTAAGCCTTCTCATCTAGAAGAAAACACTTTCAATGAAAATGCATAAAGTGGCCCATCAAGGGATTTATGTTTTCTTATTCTTCAGCAGTTTTAAGACTAACGGTTATCTACAGTAAGCCTTCTCTTTGCATAATGTGGTTAGAGCTGTCGAAGAGAGAGAATGGTTACAACGAGTCTCCTTTTTCTAATAGTTATTCCAACAGACTGTTGAGTCCATATTAGCAAGAAAAATATTAAGAGTACTAAGTCATGCATCCTAATCATGTGTATATAGACGAATATCCTAAAGATGAAGCTGTCAAGTGATGTAGCCATGATTTAATAGTTTGAAAATGACAGAATGACAGAAATAATTTCCAGTTGGTCATATGGGATAAACTTACCATTTTGGGTTTATTTGCTTTGATTTCAGAATTACCATTTCTGAAGATGGAAGCCTCAGAATCGTCAATGTGACTAAATCAGATGCTGGAAGTTATACCTGCATAGCCACTAACCATTTCGGAACTGCTAGCAGTACTGGAAACCTGGTAGTAAAAGGTAATTACTAACCCGGAGAACATATAGATTAATATGTGTGTCCTCATTTCAAATAATGTAATCTATTGAAGTGACATCCTTCATATTAATATGTACAGATATCACTGTGTCGCTAAATTAATTCATCATGGCAAACATGATATGATTAATAATTCTTAGGGAACTGTTGGTAATGCATATGATTGAAAAGCTATCTTATTTCAGGATCATCCAATACAATTTTGAGAATTACAGCCATTGTAGCTATTATAGTATTGTAACTAATGTTATCTTCAATCCTTTAATTAAATTTCTTTCAAGTCTCTATAGATTTGGAATTCATGTCTAGGAACACTGTGCTAACAAATTAAAAACCCACGACTCAAATACTAATTTTAGCTAACATTGTTTAAGCAATGACATTGGCGATTTTTTAAAAGAGCTGCCTTGGTTATTCAGAGGTATGGATGTGGAGTATTATACTAATAAAGGGCTTTGACCACCCCTGTGTTTTGCTTCAGTCACCCAGCCAACCCTGTCGGTTTTAAAGAAAGAAAATTTTCCACATCCCTTAGCCTGGGTGCTTTATAGTAGAGACAGAAACTCCTTTATGCTCTTCGCATGGCACAGGATGTAAGTCTATTCCAACACCAGGTTGATGGAATGGGCTGAAAGTACCAAGTAAGAATTGTGAGAGATGAGATTTTAATTTACATTTAATGTGCATTTCTATCACTTTATATCTTGCCCCCGAGTCAGGGATCTTGGCAATGATCTGACGGAGGAAGATAAAGCTTAGGTTGGTGAGTTTCTCAGGGTCACCAGTAGCAGAAGAGGGATGTGAACCCAGGAATCCTGATTCTGCATTCTCCCTGGTTCTTTCTACTGTGCCAGGAAATCTTACTCATTTTTCCTCTTTCTCTATAATAGATACAGATGTGTTATAGCATATTTATTATTTCCCTCTTGCCCATTTGTAGCTCCCTCTGTGAAGTAAGATAGCCTAAGGCAAATTAAAATATCCCCAAAAGAATATTTGCCTCTATTTTAATTTAAAGAAGAAAACTAAAAATTACCTAATTATGTATTTCGGAGTCATTAGCAGTTGGAAAAGTACTGCCACTTATGGAAGCCTTTTTATCATAAACATACTTGTCTATGCAGATAGAAAACTGTAAGTTCAAGAGTCAGACATAAATCTGTGTTTGGATGGACTCCAGCTATTTCAACCTATTATTCACTCAGAGCAATAGTGTGGATATGTGACTATGTGTTCGTTCTGTTTCACAGGGCAGAGGAAAAAGAAGTTAGTAAGACTTGTAAAACAAAATTTCAGCTAGACGTCTTTGCTAATGTATAGCTTTCTCAGCTATAAAAGGAAACTTAGTGATGGACTAGGACCAGGAGGAACCGCAAGGTTTCAGAGCTGATCAATGACAGAGCTGACACCTAACTATAGATGATTTGCTAGTTATGGAGATAAAAGAGAAGAGTAGGCAGAAGTCTTCAGTAGTGATGAAGAGGCTGGGCTCAGAGTCAGAGAGATCTGGCTTTGGATCTTATTTCTCCCACTTACTGGCTCCGTGACCTTGGATGAGATAATTAACCTGTGTAGGGATAATAGCAGTGCTGACATCATCGGGTTGTTTTGATGACTGAGATTATCCATGTGAACCTCTTAACATGGTACTTGACACTTAGGAAATACTAGTAGTTGCTTTTGCTGTTGTTGTTTGTATTTTAACAAAATGGCTCTACATACCTTCTAAATCTTATTGAAATGGAAATTCATGAAGTTTCCACCCATTAGGAGAATCAGTAAAGAGAAGGGAGCCTGCCACAAAGACATGACTGAGACTGTGAAAGACTATGAACACCTGAGCAGAGACGTCATATATATGCTGCTATGTATTGTTGAAACTGGGGTATTTTCACATGTAGGAATAAGTTATGTCCTGTGTTTGGTTAGTATCCTTCTCATAAACCTGACTTCCTCAGCTCTCAAAATAGTTGGCAGAAAGGAAAGTCCTCTCTTTCCCATCAGAGTCCATCTCCCAGGAGTACCACCAGCCCCAGGATAAAAACATTCTTAACCATGCATAGCATTCCCTGCTGCTCCTCTTGTAGTGAATTATGGTACAAAGCTTAGAGAGACACCAGTGATGAAATGCACAATGATCGCCTCCTTACTTGGGTGGATGTAAATGTTGCTGACATAGTAACTTCTTTCTTTGTTAAGAAACTTAACACTTCATTTTTTGCCTTCTAGTAAAATGTAAACAGTGATTCCGCATGTATGATATAACAGATTATTTTAGGCAATCCAGAGTTAAACTGGGTTTTTTTAATTTAAGTAATTATTTCTTTCAGTGTATATTAGGAAAATGCTAGGTTTTTTTTTTTTTGTCTTTGTTCCTGTGATCTGGTTCACATCTGCACAAATTTCTTTTTTTTTATTTAATTTATTTTTTTATACAGCAGGTTCTTATTAGTTATCCATTTTATACAGATTAGCATATATATGTCAATCCCAGTCTCCCAATTCATCCCACCACCACCCCCACCGCCACAACCCCCTTGGTGTCCATACGTTTGTTCTCTACATCTGTGTCTCAATTTCTGCCCTGCAAACTTGTTTATCTGTACAATTTTTCTGGGTTCCACATATATGCGTTAATATACGATATTTGTTTGTCTCTTTCTGACTTACTTCACTCTGTATGACAGTCTCTAGATCCATCCACATCTCTACAAATGACCCAATTTCGTTCCTTTTTATGGCTGAGTAACATTCCATTGTATATATATATCACATCTTCTTTATCCATTCCTCTGTGGATGGGCATTTAGGTTGCTTCCATGAACTGACTATTGTAAACAGTGCTGCAACGAACATTGGGGTGCATGTGTCTTTTTGAATTATGGTTTTCTCTGGGTATGTGCACAGTAGTGGGATTGCTGGGTCATATGGTAATTCTATTTTTAGTTTTTTAAGGAACCTCCATACTGTTCTCCATAGTGGCTGTATCAATTTACATTCCCACCAACAGTGCAAGAGGGTTCCATTGTCTCCACACCCTCTCCAGCATTTGTTGTTTGTAGATTTTCTGATGATGCCCATTCTAACTGGTGTGAGGTGATACCTCATTGTAGTTTTGATTTGCATTTCTCTAATAATTAGTGATGTTGAGCATCTTTTCATGTGCTTCTTGGCCATCTGTATGTTTTCTTTGGATAAATGTCTATTTAGGTCTTCTGCCCATTTTTGGATTGGATTGTTTTTTTTTTTTAATATTGAGCTGCATGAGCTGTTTATATATTTGGAGATTAAATCTGTGTCCGTTGATTCGTTTGCAAATATTTTCTCCCATTCGGAGGGTTGTCTTTTCATCTTGTTTGTAGTTTCCTTTGCTGTGCAACAACTTTTAAGTTTCGTTAGGTCCCGTTTGTTTATTTTTGTTTTTATTTCCATTACTCTAGGAGGTGGATCAAAAAAGATCTTGCTGTGATTTATGTCAAAGAGTCTTCTTCCTATGTTTTCCTCTAAGATTTTTATACTGTCCGGTCTTACATTTAGATCTCTAATCCATTTTGAGTTTTTTTTTGTGTATGGTGTTAGGCAGTGTTCTAATTTCATTCTTACATGTAGCTGTCCAATTTTTCCAGCACCACTTATTGAAGAGACTGTCTTTTCTCCATTTTATATCCTTGCCCCCTTTGTCGTAGATTAGATGACCATAGGTGTGTGGGTTTATCTCTGGGCTTTCTATCCTGTTCCATTGATCTATATTTCTGTTTTTGTGTAAGCACCATATTGTCTTGATTACTGTAGCTTTGTAGTATAGTCTGAAGTCAGGGAGTCTGATTCCTCCAGCTCCATTTTTTTCCCTCAAGACTGCTTTGGCTATTCAGCGTCTTTTGTGTCTCCATATAAATTTTAAGATTTTTTGTTCTAGTTCTGTAAAAAATGCCATTGGTAATTTGATAGGGATTGCATTGAATCTGTAGATTGCTTTGGGTAGTATAGTCATTTTCACAATATTGATTCTTCCAATCCAAGAGCATGGTATGTCTCTCCATCTGTTTGTATCATTAATTTCTTTCATCAGTGTCTTATAATTTTCTGCATACAGGTCTTTTGTCTCCCTAGGTAGGTTTATTCCTAGATATTTTATTCTTTTTGTTGCAATGGTAAATGGGAGTGTTTCCGTAATTTCTATTTCATATTTTTCATCATTAGTGAAAAATGCAAGAGATTTGCATTTTGTTAGATTGTTTATTTGAAGCTATCTGGTCCTGGGCTTTTGTTTGTTGGAAGGAATGCAAGAGATTTCTGTGCATTAATTTTGTATCCTGCAACTTTACCACATTCATTGATTAGGTCTAGTATTTTTCTGGTGGCATCTTTAGGATTCTCTATGTATAGTCTCATTTCATCTACAAACAGTGACAGTTTTACTTCTTCCTTTCCAATATGTATTCCTTTTATTTCTTTTTCTTCTCTGATTGCCATAGCTAGGACTTCCACAACTATGTTGGATAATAGTGGTGAGAATGGACATCCTTGTCTTGTTCCTGATCTTAGAGGAAATGCTTTCAGTTTTTCACCATTTAGAATGATGTTTAGGGCTTCCCTGGTGGCGCAGTGGTTGAGAGTCCACCTACCGATGCAGGGGACATGGGTTCGTGCCCCGGCCCAGGAAGATCCCACATGCCACGGAGCAGCTGGGCCCGTGAGCCATGGCCACTGAGCCTGTGTGTCTGGAGCCTGTGCTCCGCAGTGGGAGAGGCCACAACAGCGAGAGGCCCGTGTACAGCAAAAAAAAAAAAAAAAAGAATGATGTTTGCTGTGGGTTTGTCATATATGGCCTTTATTATGTTGAGATAGGTTCCCTCTATGCCCACCTTCTGGAGAGTTTTTATCATAAATGGGTTGAATTTTGTCAAAAGCTTTCTCTGCATCTATTGAGATGATCACATGGTTTTTCTTCTTCAATTTGTTAATATGGCGTATCACACTGATTGATTTGCATGTATTGAAGAATCCTTGCATCCCTGGGATAAATCCCACTTGATCATGGTGTATGATCCTTTTAACGTGTTGTTGGATTCTGTTTGCTAGTTTTTTGTTTTTTGTGTGTGTGTGTGTGGTACGTGGGCCTCTTACTATTGTGGCCTCTCCCATTGTGTAGCACAGGCTCTGGACGCGCAGGCTCAGCGGACATGGCTCACGGGCCCAGCCGCTCCGCAGCATGTGGGATCGTCCCGTACCAGGGCACAAACCCATCTCCCCTGCATTGGCAGGCGGACTCTCAACCACTGTGCCACCTGGGAAGCCCCTGTTTGCTAGTATTTTGTTGAGGACTTTTGCATCTATATTCATGAGTGATATTGGTCTGTAATTTTCTTTTGTTGTAGTATCTTTGTCTGGTTTTGGTATCAGGGTGATGGTGGCCTCATAGAATGAGTTTGGGAGTGTTCCTTCCTCTGCAATTTTTTTTCAAGAGTTTGTGAAGGATGGGTGTCAGCTCTTCTCTAAATGTTTGGTAGAGTTCACCTGTGAAGCCATCTGGTCCTGGGCTTTTGTTTGTTGGAAGATTTTTAATCACAGTTTCAATTCCATTACTTGTGATTGGTCTGTTCATATTTTCAATTTCTTCCTGGTTCAGTCTTGGAAGGTTATACCTTTCTAAGAATTTGTCCATTTCTTCCAGGTCATCCATTTTTTTGGCATAGAGTTGCTTGTAGTAGTCCCTTAGGATGCTTTGTATTTCTGCGGTGTCTCTTGTAACTTCTACATTTTCATTTCTAATTTTATTGATTTGAGTCCTCTCCCTCTTTTTCTTGATGAGTCTGGCTGATGTTTTATCAATGTTGTTTATCTTCCAAAGAATCAGCTTTTAGTTTTATTGATGTTTGCTATTGTTTTCTTTGTTTCTATTTCATTTATTTCTGCTCTGATCTTTATGATTTCTTTCCTTCTACTAACTTTGGGTTTTGTTTGTTCTTCTTTCTCTAGTTCTTTTATGTGTAAGGTTAGATTGTTTATTTGAGATGTTTGTTGTTTCTTGATGTAGGATTGTATTGCTATAAACTTCCCTCTTAGAACTGCTTTTGCTGCCTCCCATAGGTTTTGGCTTGTCATGTTTTCATTATCATTTGTCTCTAGGTATTTTTTGGTTTCCTCTTTGATTTCTTCAGTGATCTCTTGGTTATTTAGTAACGTATTATTTAGCCTCCATGTGTTTGTGTTTTTTTACGTTTTTTTCCCTGTAATTGATTTCTAATCTCATAGCATTGTGCTCAGAAAAGAAGCTTGATACGATTTCAATTTTCTAAAATTTACTGAGGCTTGATTTGTGACCCAAGATGTTATCTATCCTGGAGAATGTTCCGTGCGCACTTGAGAAGAAAGTGTAGTCTGTTTTTGGATGGAATGTCCTATATATACCAACTAGATCTATCTGGTCTATTGTGTCCTTTAAAGCTTGTGTTTCCTTATTAATCTTCTGTTCGGATGATCTGTGCATTGGTGTAAGTGAGGTGTTAAAGTCCCCCACTATTATTGTGTTACAGTGGATTTCCTCTTTTATAGCTGTTAGCAGTTGCTTTATGTATTGAGGTGCTCCTATGTTGGGTGCATATATATTTATAATTCTTATATCTTCTTCTTGGATTGATCCCTTGATCATTATGTAGTGTCCTTCCTTGTCTCTTGTAACATTCTTTATTTTAAAGTCTATTTTATCTGATACGAGTATTGCTACTCCAGCTTTCTTTTGATTTCCACTTGCATGGAATATCTTTTTCTATCCCCTCACTTTCAGTCTGTATGTGTCCCTAGGTCTGAAGTGGGTCTCTTGTAGGCAGCATACATATGGGTCCTGTTTTTGTATCCATTCAGCGAGCCTGTGTCTTTTGGTTGGAGCATTTAATCCATCCATGTTTAAAGTAGTTATCGACATGTATTTCCTATGACCATTTTCTTAATTGTTTTGGGTTTGGTTTTGTAGGTCCTTTTCTTCTTTTGTGTTTCCCACTTAGAGAAGTTCCTTTAGCATTTGTTGTAGAGCTGGTTTGGTGGTGCTGAACTCTCTCAGCTTTTGCTTGTCTGTAAAGCTTTTGATTTCTCCATCGAATCTGAATGAGATCCTTGCTGGGTAGAGTAATCTTGGTTGTAGCTTCTTCCCTTTCATCACTTTAAATATGTCATGCCACTCCCTTCTGGCTTGTAGTGTTTCTGCAGAGAAATCCACTGTTTACCTTATGGCAGTTCCCTTTTATGTTTTTTGTCATATTTCCCTTGCTGCTTTCAATAATTTTTCTTTGTCTTTAATTTTTGCCTATTTGATTACTATGTGTCTTGACGTGTTTCTCCTTGGGTTTATCCTGTATGGGACTCTCTGTGCTTCCTGGACTTGGGTGGCTATTTCCTTTCCCATGTTAGGAAAGTTTTCAACTACAATCTCTTCATATGTTTTCTCAGGTCCTTTCTCTCTCTCTTCTCCTTCTGGGACCCCTATAATGCGAATGTTGTTGCATTTTATGTTGTCCCAGAGGTCTCTTAGGCTGTCTTCATTTCTTTTCATTCTTTTTTCTTTATTGTCTTCCACAGCAGTGAATTCTACCATTCTGTCTTCCAGGTCACTTATCCGTTCTTCTGCCTCAGTTATTCTGCTATTGATTCCTTGTAGTGTAGTTTTCATTTCACTTATTGTATTGTTCATCTCTGTTTGTTTGTTCTTTAATTCTTCTAGGTCTTTGTTCAACATTTCTTGCATCTTCTTGATCTTTGCCTCCATTCTTTTTCTAAGGTCCTGGATCATCTTCACTATCATTATTCTGAATTCTTTTTCTGGAAGGCTGCCTATCTCCACTCCATTTAGTTGTTTTTCTGGGGTTTTATCTTGTTCCTTCATCTGGTACATAGCCCTCTGCCTTTTCATCTTGTCTGTCTTTCTGTGAATGTGGTTTTTGTTCCCCAGGCTGCAGGATTGTAGTTCTTCTTTCTTCTGCTGTCTGCCCTCTGGTGTATTGGGCTTGGAAAATACTAGTTTTTGATGAGGCAAATGAGTACCTTTTTTTTTTATTTTCGTATAATTTCTTTACAATGTTGTGTTAATTTCTGCTGTACAGTGAAGTGAATCAGGTATATGTATACGTATATCCCCTTTCTCTTTGTCCTCCCTCCCTCCCACCCCACCCCCATCCTACCCATCTAGGTGGTCACAGGGCACCAAGCTGAGCTCCCTGTGCTATATAGCAGGTTCCCAGTAGCTATCTATTTTACAGATGGTAGTGTACTTATGTGAAACCTAATCTCCCAGTTCGTCCCACCCTCCCCATCCCCCCGTGTCCACATGTCTGTTCTCTACATTTACACCTTTATTCCTGCCCTGCAAATAGATTCATCTGTACAAATGAGTACTTTAAAAACTGAGATTTTGTAGTAGACGGGAGAGTGGGAAGGATGGGACCAGAAGAGCCCGGTGGCCTATGAAAAGAGGAAGGCAGAGATCTGTAGGCAGGAACTGTGAAGTCAAAGTATGATGTTTCCCCACCTGATTGTGGGGGGAATTCATTTGTTTCAAAGCAGAGTTCTTTATGGTATTCAACTGTAGTCACTTTCTCCACAGAGGCCCTCTGATTCTTATATTATTCTTCCAGGTGAGGTGGGACAAAGAAATATGAGCTTTATCTGGTTAATTTGTTCACAGGGTTAATCCTGTTGCTTGGGTAAGGTCAGAAGATGTTTGAGAGAACATTTATTTCCCATTGCTTGGTTCTGAGTCCCATTAGCATTAGTGGGAAGTACACAAGTGTGCAAAGGGGCACCCAGACCACCAGGTCTCCGAGAAGGACATTAATATAAATGGAGAAATACAGTTTAGAAATCTGCCCCGTAAAGCACAGTAAAGGCAGAGAAAACCATTCTGAACTCTGTATGAACTGTGCCAGGTCCTGAATCTCACGTCAAAATACTTGAGTGCTGTACCTTTAATGTAAATGTAGCAGTTTAGTCCAAAATAGATGGAGCACTGTGTTTTAATTCAATTTAGAGATCTACAAAGGGACTAATTTATCAGAGAAGTTGCACTCTAACCATAAAATGTGCTTGTATTCGTTTTGATCTCCTCCCATGTCTCAGATTAAAACACTGTGAAGGTCAGACATGAGAACACATCTCCTCTAACCTTTTTACAATAATTCTGTCATTAACAACACTTTTAAAATCCAATTCTCTTTCCCCTGACCCCCACCCCAGTGGTTTAGAGAGAAGCTGAAGATACTGTCAAACACAGGGACAGTAAGTAGAGGCAGAGAAAGAGAGGACAAATCCACTACAGCAGGTACAGTAGGTTTAAAATACATCTGTAGCAGGCAACCACAAAATGGAGAAATATCCAGATTATTCATGAGCAGGCTTCCAAACTGCAGAATTCTGACAGGCGCCCAGGGGGCTCTTGATTATCATTCCATCATCTGAATTTCTAAATTTGACTGATTTAATTTTTTTAGCTAGTTAGCGTCTATTTGGAATTTTGGTTTGCTCTTTCATTTTAAGCAAGAAGAGTTCTCGAGTCAGACCCTTGGATCCTCACAGAAAGCATCATATTTGACCTTTCACGGAAGAAGTGCTTTAGCGATTGTGAACGTTGTTAAGAACTATATGGTAAGCAGGCCACATTTCCGTGCAGTATTGTACTTACTAATTCATTTTTATCTCTAGAGCAGAGTTAAAGGCATGCCATTTTGCATGACACAGTGTCTTTACTGTACAGATTTCCTATAACGGATATTTCTAAGTAGCAGTCCTCAAGATGAGTGACTTCTCTTTGTCTTGGATATAGTTCATCAAGATAATTATGGTAATAGCAGCCCTAGGTCTTATTGATCACCTCCAGGGCTCAAAATGAAATGCAGGGCTATAAGCTGTGCTGTTATCTAGCTGAACTACATCCAAAGTGACCTTGAGTAACTCTGTGGCTGGTGGTTCCAGACCATGCTTTGAGAAACCGTATCCTACATCAAAGAACTTTGTACATGCCACCTTCTAAGTGGAAGTTCAGTGGATTCCCAATGCCTCACCCCTAACCTAACAAATCTGTATCTTTAGGGATGAGACCTGAAAACCCTACATTTTTAGTAAACCCATCATACACACCAAAGTCTCAGAAGACTGCATTTTCAGGGGTTGGAAAACTATGGCCCACGGGCCAAATCCAGCTAGCCATCTATTTTTGTACAGCCCAGCAGCTAAGAATGGTTTCCACATGTTTAACTGGTTGAAAAGAAATCAAAAGAATAATAATACTTTCAGATATGTAAAAATTTTATGAAGTTCTTATTTCAGTGTGCATAAGTAAGATTTTAATGAAATGCAGCTGTGTCATTTGTTTACCTATTAGTGATGGTGGTTTTGCACAGCAGCAGAGTTGAGCAGTCATGACAGAGATCATGCAAGTACCTACATAATATCCTCAGTTTTGCCTCTTGACCAGCAAAGCCTAAAACATTACTATTCAGCCCTTTACAGAAAAATACTTACTAATCCTTTCTTTTGATAACCTTTTTTTTTTTTTTGGTGGTACGCGGGCCTCTCACTGCTGTGGCCTCTCCCCTTGCGGAGCACAGGCTCCGGACACGCAGGCTCAGCAGCCATGGCTCACGGGCCCAGCCGCTCCGCAGCATGTGGGATCCTCCCAGACCGAGGCACGAACCCGTCACCCCTGCATCGGCAGGCAGACTCTCAACCACTTCGCCACCAGGGAAGCCCCAAAAAGTTGTTCTTCTGTTTTAACTGTAGGAAATTCAGAAATATCAGCCTTTCCGTGCATGGCATGACCAACACGATAATGTAGAGTCTTTTCAATTGGAACCTTTTTTGAAAATGAGTTTGAAGCAGCCTACATCTTCTGTGTAAAGTTATTCAAGGCTTTATCCATATATGACTGAGAATCAATCAGAAATTAGTAACCGGCAATGACATTTGGCTGCTAACCCACAACAAAAGCTTTTAACATCGGGCCCTTACAACAGAATACGTTTCAACCTAATTGGATGTCTTCTACTGGAACTAGTTATTTCGAGATGATAATTAAGGGTCTTTTTAATAGGATTGACACAAATTCTGACCCAAGGCATCTAGAATAGGAAGGAAAAGTTTGTTGTTAGAAGTGCTAAATGCTAATTATGTTAGATTTCCTGGTAGAAGAACAGTGGCCAGAACATTTCAGTACTAGATCCTGTTAGATGTGAGAAGACCTACCACACTGGAGTTTGCAGCAGCTAAGTCAAATAGCAGACGCTTAAAGAAGGGGTAGATGATTGGGCCTCTTGTCCTTCCTGTGCTCACGGAGCATGACATAACCTAGAACTCTCTTTATACAAAGACACGAAGCCAAGATTTCAATGAAACAGAGCATAATTATTTCCCCTGAGGTTCTTGTGAGCCCTAATGAGGGCCACATAGATTTACTAAATAGTGTGCCTTTAGCAGTATCAGTCATGGGTATGATCGTCCTCTCGTCTGATCATCTCTGTAAAAGAGCTTCTCTCCTTTTATAATGTTGAGATGTAAATTTATTAAGACTGTATGTCAGGACAGTCTACCCTGACTCCATCCTACCCATCATTTCTCCATTCTTGGTCCAGAGGGAAGACATAATTCCTTAACTATTGTGCTTCTCTACGCCAACTCTGCCCTTTTCCTAGGAAGGCCTCTATGCTGAAAGCAGCTTTCACGTACTTGCCTTTAGTATAAAAGACATCGTGTGGATCAACAAGATTTTGAAGAACTGTCCGCCTCATTAGTAATCAGGGAAATGCAAATTAAAGTACCAGTGTGATATGACATTTTATATATAAGACTGGCAAAAGATAGACATCTAACCAAACCTTTTGTTGGTAAGAATGTGAAGAAAATGGTACTCACACAGTATGAGTAGGAATGTGACCTGCAGTAGTCACTGGGGAGAACAAGTAAAATTGGCCCAGCAATTCTATTTCAGGGTATTTACTCTAGAGGAAATTACACGTGTTCTGAGGTAGACTTGCAAAGATGTTCATTATGTTGTTTGCAATGACAAAAAAAAAAAAGCAAGCAAATTAAAGAATAATACATATGGTAGTATTTCATATAATGCATGTAATATGATTTAATAGAGAATTAGTAATAAAAATAATACCATATAATGTTTAAACATACAAATACCTGCTCAACATAAGCGCTAACTCGTGATTATATTTGCGAGGGAGGGAATCTGGAGGAGGGTTACATGAAAGAACTTTAGCTGTATTGATAATATTTGGGGGGGTAAATTTTTAATGTATATTCAGGGGGAAAAGGCTAGAGATCTATGGGAAAAATGTTAAAGCCTGTTAATTCTGGAAATGGGAATGTGAGTATCAGTAAACATGTTTTGTAGTTTTACATGTGTGATATCTCTAGTTAAAAAGAAAACCTCAGGTCAGAATTCCTCTACGTGGTCAGATATTAGAGTCAGAATCATCCAGAGAATGGTTCTGATTTTCTCCTTCTCTCCTAGACATTGTAGAATAGAGAAGACCTTATTCCTAGTGATATTTAACCCATTTAATCCAAGTATTTTCTTTTAAGGAAAAAACCCTACTGTAGAATGAAATAAACGGTTATTTCCTAATGAGTACTTACCAATCAAAATAAACAAAACAAACAAAAAGGCAAACAGAATATGACTCTTTGGCTTCATTAAGTGTGAAGCACATAATTAATTGTTTTCCCTGCAATTCAAAGAGACTTGTGTTGTACTGGTTCAGTTTAATTGAACTTATTACCACAAGCAGATAATAAGAAGTATATTGAAGATATCCATCTGGCTTGCCCTGAAAACCTCACGTTTCATTCTTCACGGCTGTCATAGGCCATACTAATTGCCTCATTTCAGCTGTCTTACAATCAGTATGATTTAGCTATAAATGTGAAAAAATCCTTACTTGAGAGGAGGTTGATATTAGAAAGCATAGATCTCTGACCTACCTCTGCTACCACGTCTGAACACATGCCCAGCATTATTAAAGTTATATATTTTTCAAATACGTAAATAAAAATCCTCTCTTTCTCACATACGTCCTTTTAAGTTACGTCTGTCCTCTTATATCCTGCCATACAGCTAGTCCCCTACTGAAGGAAAAAAATGGTTTACATTGAGCTTTTCAGTGATAAAATGTTTCAAGATCCATGTGGTTTGTTTTCAACTATAGTGAGTTTTCTTTTTTATAATGTCCAATGTTGAAATGGATTTTGAATGGCTAATTGTGTTATCAATAAGGAGAAAAGTAAAATTAAGCACTTTTATCTTCTGTTCCCAAGTATTGAAGCTCCCTGTGGTTTGAGAATAATGTTTTCTCATGCAGACTGGTTTCATAGGGACGTGCTCTCTCATAAGCAGAGGGGTGTGTGTGTGTGTTTCACATCATCCTGCTCCTTGTATTTCAGAGGCAGCCCCATGGGGGAAGCCAACACTTGGTTCCCAACCTTGAAAAGGAAAATGTGGCCTATACAAACCCTGAACCAGAAAAGAGATGTGTCAGAATAATTCATGAGTGACTCTCACCTACCTTCCTTTCTTGGCATTTGTTCTCTATGCCAGAGGCAGGAGGGGTATTGCCCTCCCAAACAAGTAACCTCACCACACCATGATTGACTTTCTCTGGCTGTCATAGGCAATCACATCTGAGAAAACCATCCAAAAGACTGTGTAGGCCTTTAGGTTAAATACAGAACCTGACCAAGATGAAAGCAAGTTAATTAACATTTCCATCAACTCTCTCTGATTTACTCTAGCAAGATCTATTTCTAAAAGGTTAACATGGTTATCTCTTTTATGCAGCCATTTGAAGAGCTGAAAGTAGGCTACTGGTTATGGGAGAAGAAATGTAAGCAGAACATTTAGAACAACAGTGGATTTTTACATGGCCTTCTAGCAGTTCTATAATCAGTGTGCAAAAGTGCAAGACATGTTACTTAGTGAAGATTAGCAACGTCTGCTTTGAAAATTTCCCGAACTGGAAAACATGTTCCCTATTATCATATTAACTCCCCCCCTCTTCTCTCTCTTCAGCAGTAGAACTGCTTATAAATATAAGTCAAGCTTGGGCTTGGCCTAAAAGAGTGGGATCCAAAGGGTCCAGTCAGAAGTGCCTTCTCTTCCATACCTACTCTTATAATCCTAGCCCACGTCTCTTCTGATATAACATCTATCTCCACTGTCTCTGCCCACAGCATAAGGAAAACATCTGGTGCTGTTTGTGCTAATACTTTTTGATGAATAAGACAAAAGAAACTGAATTATAAAGACCAGTATAGATGATGAGGGGACACTGATGCAGTCTGAATATGAGGGAGTAGTTAAAGACACAAAATATGTAGCCATCTCTCTCCCCCTAGAACACTGTGAGCCTTGGCCCACAAGCCACAGAATTGTCTAGGGGGTTTGTTTGTTTGTTTTAATAAATGCACATTCCTGGACCCCTGACCTGATGAATAAAAACCTCCAGGGGTGCAACCCAGGAATTTTCATTTTTAGTAAGTTCCCCAGGGAATACCTGCATACATCAAAGGTCAAAAACCTAGGAGCTCACAGTCTAAGGATGCATACCAAGAGCCAAGAAATAGAGCTGTGTTCAGACTATGGAAGGAATAGGAAGGAAGGGAGGGAGGAAGGGAGGAAGGAAGGAAGGGAGAAAGGAAGGGAGGAAGGAAGGAAGGGAGGGAGGGAGGGAGGGAGGAAGAGAGGGAGGAAGGGAGGGAGAAAGGGAGGAAGGAAGGAAGGGAGAAAGGAAGGAAGGGAGGAAGGGAGGGATGGAGAAAGGGAGGAAGGAAGGAAGGGAGAAAGGAAGGAAGGAAGGAAGGGAGAAAGGAAGGAAGGAGGGGAGGGAGGAAGGGAGGAAGGAAGGAAGGGAGAAAGGAAGGAAGGAAGGAAGGAAGGAAGGAGGGGAGGGAGGAAGGGAGGAAGGAAGGAAGGGAGAAAGGAAGGGAGAAAGGGAGAAAGGAAGGAAGGGAGGAAGGGAGGAAGGAAGGGAGGGAGGAAGGGAGGGAGGGAGGAAGGGAAGAAGGAAGGAAGGGAGAAAGGAAGGAAGGAAGGGAGGGAGGAAGGGAGGGAGGGAGGAAGGGAGGAAGGAAGGAAGGGAGGGAGGAAGGGAGGGAGGAAGGAAGGGAGGGAGGAAGGAAGGGAGGGAGGAAGGAAGGAAGGAAGGAAGGAGGGGAGGGAGGAAGGGAGGAAGGAAGGAAGAGGAGAAAGGAAGGAAGGAAGGGAGAAAGGGAGAAAGGAAGGAAGGAAGGGAGGGCGGAAGGGAGGAAGGAAGGGAGGGAGGAAGGAAGGAAGGGAGGGAGGAAGAAAACAGAGTGAGTGACTAACTAGGGGAGTGAAGGTAATCATTGAACTGGGAATTAAAAGATGAATAAGAGGGGCTTCCCTGGTGGTGCAGTGGTTGAGAGTCTGCCTGCCAATGCAGGGGACACGGGTTCGTGCCCCGGTCCGGGAGGATCCCACATGCCGCGGAGCAACTAGGCCCATGAGCCACAACTACTGAGCCTGCGCGTCTGGAGCCTGTGCTCCTCAACAAGAGAGGCCACGGTAGTGAGAGGCCCGCGCACCGCGATGAAGAGTGGCCCCCTCTTTTCGCAACTAGAGAAAGCCCTCGCACAGAAACGAAGACCCAACACAGCCAAAAATTAAAAAAAAAAAAAAAAGATGAATAAGTTTACCAGGTTAAAAAATATAAAGGTAATTGCAGGCAGAAGAAATTTATCTAATGTATGAGAGGAATGAAAATCCCCAGCAAGTTCAGAAAAAATATATTTGAAAGGTGAGATGAGAACACTTCCAGAGAGGCAGCCCGTGAAACACTATCGATCACATTTCAGCAACTGTGGACAATAGAGAGGCAAACATTTTGATTTTCTTTTTAATGCAGAGAAAACAGGTTCCATCAACTGTACCTAAATGATCTTGACACCAACTTCAGGGGAAATTTTACATCTTCTAAGAGAATTTAAAAAGAAAAGCAGTTATCACCAACAGAGGAGTTTTAAAATTATTTTTAAAGTAAGTGATAATGCATATTATTTATATAAATATTAGGGGAAAAGATAATCTCATCATTCAGAGAGATCCATATAATCTTTATGTTTTCTTCCAGAGTTACATCTAGGCATGCATATATATGAAATATGTGTATGTGTATATACGTGTGTGTGTATGTTTAAATCTATGTCTGTCTTTTTTTTTTTTTTTTGATGTGGACCATTTTTAAAGTCTTTATTGAATTTTTACAACATTGCTTCTGTTTTATGTTTTGGTGTTTTGGCTTCGAGGCATGTGGGATCTTAGCTCCCCATCCAGGGATCAAACCTTCAACCCCTGCACTGGAAGGCAAAGTCTTTACCACTGGACCACCAGGGAAGTCCCTATGTCTGTCTTCTAACCTGTAAATAAATATCCTTGTTACTAAAAGATTATACTATACACACTGTTTTATAACTTCTTTTGTCATTAATAGCTTTCTGCCAGCATAGATTTTTGAACAAGAAATAAGTACTAGCCTTATTTTCTTATAAATATGTTTCTTTCTCCTGCTAGTCAAAATAGCATCAGGAAGAAGCCTTTAAAAAGACTCTCTTGTGATACCTGTGTGGGCAAGATGGAGAGAGGATACTGGAGGATAATTTGCAGGACTGGTTAAAATATTGATTAGGGCATTCATGTCAACCTGGAGGGGAGATCCTGAACTATCCCTCTGCACTTTCCTCAACCTTTTCCTATTGGAATTTCTTATCAGTGACACATGATGTTACTAATAATACACTGAGTACATTTTCTGATCACATGAACCATTAGGGAATAGATGAAATGACAAAGTCAGTATCCAAAATGACCTTGAAAAGATAATCATGTGAACCAAATGTAACAAGATTAATTTTAATAGTGGCGAATGTAAAGATTTTCACTTGTCTCCAAAAACCAGGTTGAAAGAGTCAAATTTTAGGGTGAGGCTCTGTGTTAAAGGTGAGTTAACAATATTCTATGCTTTAAAAAAAAAAAGCAAATTACATCTATACCTTAATAGAGGACCTGAAACAAGAGAGGGACAATCTAAAAATCTACAGTAGACCTGATGAAAGTATAACTGGAGGAGGATTGTGTTTTTATTTTGAGACTGACATTAAAATTTAAAATCAGCCTAGAAGAAGACAACTGAGCCGGTGATAGGAGACACAGATGAAGGAGGTAAGGCAAAGAAGAGGATTTAGGTAGGGTGAAAGGGGAGGGATAATCAATGTTTTCACACATTTAAAGAGCTATCAAACTCTATGTGGTATCAAAAGGCAGTCCCTGAATAGATGGGTGATAAATGTTGGAGCACAGGATATCGTTTGTGTTCAATAAGACGAAAAAGTTTCAAATAATTAGACCATGCAGAAGATGAAACTAACGATTTTTCTATTATCAATAATGTTCATTTCCAGACCGGACAAGTACTCCGGGGAAACACTGCATAAAGAATTCACGCATCAGGTGGCAGTGTGTGGTCTGAGTGAACCACTATAAGGGGCATTTCCTAGTCATTTTAGCATTTTCATGGTCTACTTAGGTGACCTTGTAAACCTGGATCCACGTGAACCTCCCAGTTCTGAAATGTTATCGTTCTTTGATTTTATGGTTTTAAAAACTTATTTCTGCCCTGTGTGTTTTTCTAGCCCTGAGCAAAAATTTTGCCACTAGCTTGAATTCTGTCATGTTGACTTTATTTTCTTATGGCAGACTCTGGTTTTTTCTCCCAGCATGAATTTATCCATAATCAGCAGTGCAGCATGGGTTGAAAAGGTTATTCTGCTAATTATGAATAGCATATTCTTAAAATAAGAGTCCTATAAAAGAATGAATTTTCTCTTTAATTTTATGTTGCAGTTTGAGAGTGTTCAGTAAATGATACCTTTGTTCATTGCCTGAGTTTTGAACCCTTTGAGAGGTAAGCCAAGGCAGTCCGGCAGATGGCAATCAGATGTCAGCTTTGTAAGTCATACAGCGTATAGAAAAGAATGTGACTGGGTAAACAGCAATGGTGCGCTTCCTAAAACTGAACTCCAAATTGGGTAGACTTGTGCCACTGTACAACATCAGATCTCTCCCTTGAACCTTGCAACATGGAGAATCAAACCACTGTATGTGCTTCCTTCACACTTGCAGGAGAAAGAGAGGCATGGAGCCAGAAATTCTTTATTGCTTTTTCCCAGACTCACCACTGAATGAGAAGGACTGAGGCAGGGGAGGAGAGAGAAGAGGAGTGTTAGGAAACATCAAGAGTCTCTAAAAGTCAGCTGTAGACCAGAGGTTGCAAACTGGTAGCTGTCATGGCTGACTTTACTTGAACCCACAGACTGGTTTTCTTTGGCTGTGAGAGTGTTTAAAACTTTTGAACTGGGATGCTTTTAGACAGGGGGGCATGTGCTCTCTAAATTGACCTCAGACCTCATTATTCCTTATTGTCTCGTATCTCTTAATCACACTTTGGTGATACTGCCAGGACCTCTGTAAGCATTTGACATGCAGAATTAAGTGGGTCTCATGACTCTGGGGGGAAGACCAGCCTTTTGATTATTTCCAATTATTAAATTATTAAGTCGATATAAATTGACCATGGTGGGAATATAAGAGAAAGAAGACTGGAAAAGGGAATGTTTCAAACCTTTCTATTTATAATTCTGTACAAGATTTTACTCCAAATCTGCATTTCACTCCCATAGCTCTACCAGGAGGTTATCAGTGGGAATAGAAACTCAGTTATCTGAATGGACACGATCTTCTCAGGAGCAGCCAGTGGTTAATTGGGACAAGAGAACATAAGTCATTATCTTTGAGAAATCTGAAGCAAATTGAGGCAGGTTGTCGCCTCTCACCGGGAAACAAATTAGCCCTGTCTTTAAAAAGACTCTGCTTTCGGGGCTTCCCTGGTGGCGCAGTGGTTGAGAGTCCGCCTGCCGATGCAGGGGACACGGGTTCGTGCCCTGGTCCGGGAGGATCCCACATGCCGCGGAGCGGCTGGGCCCGTGAGCCATGGCCGCTGAGCCTGCGCGTCGGGAGCCTGTGCTCCGCAACGGGAGAGGCCACAGCAGTGAGAGGCCCGCGTACCGCAAAAAAAAACAAAAACAAAAAAAAAAGACTCTGCTTTCTCTAGCTGCTGACTGAGGATTCCTGTCAACTGCCAAAGAAATAGGGAAAATGTGGCTTAATGGTACTAAAATAGTGGTCGTGAAATACCTACAAACCCATTTTCTCATGTTCATGAATGTTTCTAATTGATGTGACTACTGTGTTTGAATGACAAAATTGGTGCTAAGCTTCAGCTCCAGAAAATCGGGGTACCATCTTCCAGCTGCAGTCATTAATGTGCCAGTAAGTTTGGGAAAGCTCTGTATGTATAAAGGAAAAGCCATAAATTATAGGCAAAATATCTCTTTCCCTTGGTTAACTTGTCTTCGTGGAACCCCTGGCAGCCTGGAGGTGGGTTAGAGTTCAGCTTTTGCATGAGAAAAAGAGAGAGAGTGAGAAAGAAGGAAACAGTAGACAATGTGCTGGGTTATAAAGGTTGTGAACAGTAAAAAAAAAAAAAAAAAAAAAAAAAACTTCAGAAGGTATGGCTTACTTTTCCTAAATTTTGTGAATGTGGGAATGATTGCCATCCAGTGGAAAGAACCGTGAGCAAGGTCCTGCCCACCTGGGTTCTGGTCCTCTAGATCTCTTAGTGGCCAAGTGGGTGACGCTACTTGGATCTTATTGCCTCAGACTCTAGTTTTCTCACCTGTAAAATGAAGAGCCTTGAATAGAGAGAGTTAAGGCCTCCTCTAGTTCTGAAGTTCTGTGGTTTGATAAAGAAGTGCTTAAGTTGGAATACAGCATGAAAGCCCTCTAATGTCCGATTTCTTTTTCACTCAGTGGCAACAACAAAAAAAATCTATCCAGAGGTGCTCTCACTCAGGCTCTCAAAGAAAATGAGATGAAATCTTCGTGCGCAGGAGATTTGCATTGTATAAACATCTATTTTCTCTTAGTTCACGCTATAATCCCTGAAGGAAAGAGAAAAAATGAAAATTATGTGGTGTGGGCAGTTTTATCAACCAGTCCATCCATGCATGGTCATGAGGTTGGGATCTGAAAGGACCCTGGGCTAAGTGTGCCTCAATCTTCATATACTTCTGAAAATATGATCACTTCACTGCACTGAATGGGATTCCAGTGTTTGACTACATGTTGATTTTATACATTATGGCCACCAAACACAAGCCAGCCATGTCAACAGGCTCATAGCCAAAGAGAGAGATAGTGAGAAAACTGGCTCATTTGAATAATGTTTTGATTTTTAAGGGCAATTTTCAGTATACAAAACTTTTGTTTTACATACTGGCTTTAAAACACAGCCCTGTGTAGATGTATGAGAAAGCAATGAAAACTTGTACATGAATGTTCATAGTAGCATTATTCATAATAACCAAAAGTGGAAACAACCCACATGTCCATCATCTGATGGATGGATAAACCAAATGTGGTCTATCCATACAATGGACTATTATTAATCCGTAAAAAGAGATGAAATACTGATACATGGTACTGATACATGGATGAATCTTGAAAACATGATGCTAAGTGAAAGAAGCCAAACACAAAAGGCCATGTATTGTATGATGTCATTCCTATGAAATGTCAAGAACCGGCACATTCCTGAAAACAGAAGTAGATTAGCTTTTGCCGGAAGATAGGGGAAGGGAGAATTGGGATTGACTCTTAATAGGCACAGGGTTTTGTTTTGTTTTGTTTGAGGTCATGTAATGTTATGGAATTAGATAGTGGTGATGGTTGCACAAAAGTAAATATAGAAAAACCACTGAATTGTATACTTTAAAAGAAGAATGTTATGTGAATTATATCTCAATTTTAAAAGGAAAAAAATAAGTTATGATCCATTTTGGACGCTGAAAAAAAAAGAAAGAAAAAGAAAAGGGACTAATAAATATACCAACTCTGGTATCCAGGTGTCATATAATTCCTAGAGCTTGACACATTCTTAGGGATCACCAGCTTTATGATTCTCAGTTACTTAGGTGATTCTCCTGATCCTGCTTCTACTCTGATCACAGCCCTCCACTCTGCTCCTGAAGACATGGTTGGAGAAGTACTCTCGCCACGTCTTCCATCCGCTGTAGCTCTGCAGCATCCTCTCTGTTGCTGTGACACCATGCCAGATATTAACAGCAGAGTAACTGAGTAGAGAAGGTCTCTGGTATGTCCAATATGGTCCACCTCTTTCCTTCTCTACTAATATATTAAAGGGGGATGAATACAAGCATTGCAGAGAGACAAATGAGGTTCAAATCCCAGCATTATCATTTCCAAGCTGTTCAGAGTGACCTTGTGAAATGGGTATAACAGACCCTATTACACAGGATTGTTGGGAAGACTAAATTCGATATGTATTTCCATTCCTTAGCACATATCAGCATTCAGATATTTTTTTCCTCTTCTCTCTGACTACTGTTCACAGCCCACCAATTGAGAGCTCCAGCACCTGGCCAGTCAGCCACGTTCTACAAACATCTTGGCTATGCCTCTGCGTACTTGGCTTCACAAATAAAACATTTCTGCCACGTTAGCTCTCTTGTCCTCTCCCTTAGCTCTAGCACTTCCTCCTGAGCGCTCTCTTTCATTTGGTCGCAGCACCATCCGTGGGGAGTTATCCTTATTACTCCCTGATACTACTCCCGTCTTTCTTTGTGAACGTCTCTCTCGTTTCACCTATCACATTTTTGTAACCATCTAGTTATGACTCCCCCTTGATTCCTCTTCATTTTTGAATCTCTAATGCCAAGCATACTATTCACTAAATTTTGATAAATCAATGAGAAATGAGGCATAGTTCATTTTTCTGGTGAAAAAGTAACTCCCAACTATTTGACATCCAATAATGATGGGCTCTTATTTCCCTTGGATGTTTACAACTCTTCTTTGAATTTTTTATTATTGTATTAAAATCACAAATATCTATAGGCCCATGACCAACTTAAGAACTAGATTATTATCAGAAACTTAAATCTACTTATGTGCTCCTATCCTAGGCCATCCCTCTGCCTTCCTTCCCAACCATTATCCTTTTTGTTTTTTGATTTTTTTAAGTTGAGAGTTACATTTTATTCAGCAGACATTCTTAGGACTTTAAGCCCAGCGTCTCAAATAACTCTGAAGGACTGCTCCAAGGAGGCAAGGGAGCCAACCGCTATCCTTCTTTAGCATTTTGACTGACTTAACATTTCTTAGATCCGTGCCCGCTGGGTCCTGTAGACAAACGGCACTTACAGGCTTTGCTCACACAGTTTAGCTTGGGTGATTTCCTGTGTCATCTGCCACTAATATTTTATTCAAATAAATGAAGAGATGACTCTGTATCTACAAGAAAATAATACTGGCCACTTCACACACTTCACATAACACAGAACACACACCATCTTGACTGAGTGAGGCAAATAGAAACTAGTTTTATTTCCCCATTTTTTAAGGAAATTGAGGAAACTGAGGCTCAGAAATGTAATGTGACATATTTCAGATACCCAGCTATAGCAAATTGTAATCCTGGGTCAGAATCCAATCTTAAAACACAATGTCCACTGTTGTTTCCATTATACTCTACTATCTCTGAGTCTTTGAGTCAGATAAGCATACAATGAAAGTAAAAATGGTGCCTACCTCATAAAGATGTTGAGAAAATTAACTGAGAATTCTTTCAAATGCTCAGTACACTACCTGTCCATGTGGTAAACATAGAGTAAACATTAGGTGTCATTAGTATTGTCATTATGGTATAGATTGGCAATTTAAAGTTTGAAGCCTCTAGAAAAATCTCCTATGAAATCCCCTAAGCTAGCCTGGAGCAGTAGCTAACGTTGCTGGCTGTGTCACTGGGTTGAATTGATTACCTGAGGCCATCTTGGTGAGACACAAGGAGAACTTGTGTGTTGGACTCTGGATATTACAAATCCCACCAGTTACGCTGACTGAGGCAAACCTTAGATGCTATGGTACATGGTAGCGTCTGCTCCCAGTGGGCTTAATTAAACAACCTTAACTTTTGTCTATTTAGTTTCTCAGCCTGGGTGACCAGGACCAAAATTCACCATCTCTCTGAGCTTCAATTTCCTCATCTAAAAGACAAGGTGAATCCATTTCATTTATTTATGTATTTATGTGTTTTCTATTGCTTTTCTTTTTGTTTTACCAGTGGGCTTTGATGATGTAAATACCTACCAGAAGTAGGGTCTATTTGTGTGTGTGTGTGTGTGTGTGTGTGTGTGTGTGTGTTCGTGCAAGTATGCTTGCATGTTTGTCTTTCTTATAATAATATGAGATATTTGGATCATTTTTCTCTATATCATAAAGTTCTCCTCCTACCACCTTACTTCCTAACTCCATTTTGTGGCTGACTCTTGGTCATCCTTCAGAGCTCAGGTCTCCTTCAGGAATCTCTTCTAACCATCTTATCAAAAGAAGTTTCTTCCTATTCTCTAACATGGTCCCTATTCATTGATTTCATAAACACTTTTTCAACATCTAAACATATTTTTTGGTTTTGTTTACTTATAAGCCCATCACCCATCACCCTACCTAGAATGTAAGCTTCATGAGGATCGGAGCTACCGACCCGTAACCACAGTCTTTAGCACCTGCCTTGCCTATATTAGAGGCTCTGTAATATCTCTTGAATGAATGAATGAACAAACGAGCGAAGGAATAGACCCCATTAACTAAGACTCCTTTTATAGCGTGTTAAAATCATCCTATTCTCACAGTCTGTCCATGAATTCACCCAATTGAAAGAACCCGTTGAGATCCTTGGAAGAGAGTAGATCATCTCTTCCAGCGCCTTCTTTTTGTAGAGGAAACTAGAAAGGGCAAATTACATATCCAAGCTAAGGTACAATAGCCTGTTCTTCCTTCTACTCTTTCATGTTGCCTCCCAAAGGAGCTCACCAAATTCTTGTTATTAAAGCAATGGCTAAGGAAATTAATAAGCAACAGACTAGGGGAAAGTAGAGGTCGATGGGGCACAGTGAAAGGGATATGGGCTTTGGTGTCTGAAAGCCTGGTTTCATGTACCAAGCCCAACACTTTTGGGCACGTCTCTGACCTAAAAAAATAAGTCTTTAGGAGTGTTAGTGTCTTCTTTATAAAATGGAAAGTCCCTCTGTTGTAAGGATTCAAATTCTCTGTGTAAAGCAGGGAACAGCCCCTGGCATTTAGTAGGTACCTTTAATTGACAGTCCGTAGTATTGTGCTTGTATTCCTTTCACTGCCTGCCCCCCCATCAACTCCACTACAGTGATTCAAGAGCAGTGTCTCAAAGTGCTTAAATTTGTGTCTTACTAAGGTTCCCTACGACTGTGCCAAAAATCCAGCAGTGTTTTTGTAGCAGCACTGAGGTCTGAGAGATTAGTCACTCTCTTCTCAGAAAAAGTAAATCGTTATTTTTTATCTACTTCTTATATTTATGTTGTTTATCATGGCACATGTATTATAAAACCCACAAATCGATGCTCTCAGCAGGCAAAACTGTTCAGACCTGCAGAATGTCTTGTTTCGTACTAGGTGTTTTACAAACCAGGATCCGCCTGCCTTGAATTCTGTTTTCTGAGGGACGGTGGGGGTGCCTGGTGTCTGACTGATCTCTGCGTGACTTGTACTTTCTCGAGGAGCAGATGTGATTTCCCATGTATCTGAGTAACCTCTGTAAGATTGCCATCATTTCTGTAAGGCCAGAGGATTATTCTGTGCTTGGAAAGATGGATATCAGCTCCCTTTAATCAATACCTTACACAGATGTCACCTGGATCTGCCCGTGGTTATCTGTAATATCTGACCAAAACGGTGCTGTCGTTTGTCATGTTTGGTTTAATTTAAAGCACCTTGGAATTTAAGTCAGCTTTATTTTAAAACAGTATGTAGAACAATGCATTAAGTTAGGAAAATGCGTACTTGTTTTCTGGTTGATACCCTGTTAGAAAGCGAGAATACCAAGAAGGTAAGATGCCACCTTGTCCATCTCCATTACAAAGGACTGGCTTGGAAACACTTAGGTTGGCATGGGAGCAAGAAAAGAGTAGGGGATGCAGTCGATTCAGTTCTCGCATACAAAAATGGGGGCAACAATGAATTATCTGTAGACAATTATATAGTTTTTCATCCAAAGCAGAATGCTGTTGAGAGACTGGACAACACAGATAAGCCAGAACTGACCCTTGTAATGTTAAGTAACTGGGATATTTGGGGTTGACGATGTTTCTGTGGTGTACTCCTCCTCTGGATTCTCAGAGGAGAGTCCTTGGTGATATAGATTAACCATCACTTACTATTCAGCCATGTAGAGAATGTGTGTTTTTCCGTATTTGAGACAATGGCTCCTGCTAGGAGAGGAGAGCTGTTACTTCTTGGGAAGGATGATCTTATATCAAGTTTGGACAGTTTCCTGCCTGCACTAAGATCCTTTTCTGTTGTCAGTTTAGAGAAAACGCACATGTGTCACACCAAAATCTTTGTTTGGAGGTGTAATGAGTCAAGCAGAAAACTGCCTTTCTCCTAAATGAACGTTAGGTGACAGAACGAGAAATGTGTCGGGTAACATTTTAGCTGGTACAGATCCTCCAAAGAAAACAAACACATCAGAGTTGAATTTTTGATTCAAAAATAACAGGTCAAAGAAGCAGGGCTTACATTGAGAAAACTTTTTAGGAATATTACATAAAGACTGACAATATCCCCAACTTATTCAATGTGATGGGAAGGATTAAAATATTCAGTGCTATGGGCTCCTTAGCATGGGCTCTGAAACCTCCCTTCGAATCCAGATCTCACCACTTCCTCTTGAAGCTTCTGATTCTGCCTTTGTAAAACGGGAAAAATACCCACCGCTCCAAGTTATCATGAGCCTAAGTGAGGTACATTATGCAGAACACTTAGCCTACAACCTGACGCATGAAAGACAGTCTGCAAAATGATGGGTCTTTTCCCTTCTAGAGGCAATTAGGTTCACCATCCTAGTTAAGAACAACCACAGATCCGGGTTACAATTTCCCCTTTGCTACTTATGAATTGTGTGACTTTCTGAGCTTCAGTTTCCTCATCTTTGAAATAGGCATAGCAATGTCCACCTGACAAAATTTTGTTTTCTCAGTTTTAATTTTTTCTCCAGGGTTATATATGAGAAAGATAAACTCTCCTGTTGCATTTTTTCCCTTTCCTAGAGGTAACCACTTTCATTTGGGGGGACTTTTTTTTGGTTTTGTACGGCTTTTTATATCTTTAAATAACATGCTTTCTTTGCTATGGCTTGATTTTCCCATTTTAGTGATTATTTTTTGACTTACTATAGAAAATGAGTTTTTAGCTCTCTTTCACACACCCCATACCTACACAATACCCTTCTTATTGCCCATGTCCTCCTATTATAAACAAATCATAATCCTGGTTAGATAATGAATCCATGATTACATAATTATGACTATGCAAAGCTATTCCCAAGTGAGCAATGGAACGAACCGTGATTAATTTCCTTTTATTGAATATTTTCTTTTCACATCTTTTTTATTTCTCTACTATTTTTTGTTTATTTACTTAGTTTCTATACATTAATTTCTATAACATAAATTTGAACCAAAACTTTTGGCCAGCTTTCAAAAAAATTTTTAGATGTGATTAAACATTTACTGTAAACTAACCTTCTAGGATGTTACTTCACCATCCTGTATCCTCCTGGAAACTTCTATCATCTCTTTCCTATTTTGGATCACCTATTTCCTGGATCTCATGTATTCCTTCATTTTTTGAAGCATATCCTACACTGATTTCCTGAAAAACAGCTTGCTTTTCTCCCAGTTTCTTTCTTTTACTTTCACACATGATGATACTTTCGCTGGGAATAGAATTCTAGGCTAGAAGTTGTTTTTCTTCTGAATTTTGAAAGTATTGATTCATTGCTTTCCAAATTCCAACATTACTGTTTAGAAGTCCAAAACAGTTCTAATTTCTATTCCTTTGCATGTGACCTGTTTTTGGTTTTGTTTTTCTCTGTCTCTCTCTAGACACGTACAGATTGTTCTCTTCATTTCCATTATTCTGAATGTTACAGTATAGTGATTTGGTGTGAAATCTAATTTTCTCTTTTCTGTTTGATACTCAATGGGCCTATTTAATTTGGAAACAGATGTCCTTTTCTTCTGGGAAATTGGGGGTTTTCTTTTATTAAGAATTCCTTTCTCTCCTGTCTTTTTCCTGTAATTTTCTCTTTCATTCTTCCCATGTTTTATCTCTTTCTGTTTTTGCTCTATCCTCCAGAAACTTTCCTCAGATTTCTCTGCCAACTAATTTTCATCTCAGCCACTGCCAGGCTAACAGAGGCAAATATCCAGGCTGTACACACATCACACCTGCTGAAGCAGCATTCCCAGGGAGAAATTCATGGAAACATGAGCACTAGTAGGAATACAAGTCCCCCATTGTCCACAGCGTTCTAGGGCGACCCGCAGAAATGAAGTAAGCTAACTGTCACATGACAAAAGGGGGTGCTGAACCTTGGGCTGTAGGGCTTCAAACTGCACGATTATGGAAGCACGGCTTCTTTCTTAGCACAATTTGCAGAACAGAGGCCAAGCCTTGTGGTTCCTAGTGTTTGAGCTAGTGCAGGAACACCACCTCAGTGTTCACGACTGGGGAAGAACACTGACATTACTGGGGACTAGAGGCCCAGTGTTAGAGTTGACTAGGATTAATTGCCTTAAACGCTAGGCCATGGTTAGTTTCCATGGAGCCTGGCAAAAAATCTCCTCCCTTCCTGGAGGCCAGCCCACAGGAGGTTAGTCTTAGACAAGTTACCCTTTACCTCTCAATTACCATGGCTTAAATTTCTAGCAACTCTCTTTTAGTCTCTGAATGTTCCCTAATTTGGGATATTGGGAAGTTTTTTTTGTCTGTGCATGAATTCAATCTCTCTTGTTTCTCTGAAAATATTAATGATAGATTTTCTGTACTTGCCTTAGACTTGATCGTTGATGTTAGAAGCTGTCCTCAGATGTCTAGTCTCAGTTGTTGGCTCATATGGAAGAGGGAGGCACTAACATGCTAACTTGAAGCCAGGAACCTGTGGGTCAAGTTTATTGACTCAGAGTTCAATATGACTGAGCCATTTTGGGGAGAAAACCCCTCCCCATGTCAATATTTTTAGGTGTTTGCATTTGAATTCATCACAGTCCCTAGAGACAGATAGCTCATTGCCAGTGTTTGGGGAGCCATATTGAGGAAGGGAGCTGGGAACCCCAACATTCACAGAACACATGTTCACTAAATGCTTGCTACCCTCATTTGAACCTGGTATCCTCCGGTTCAGAAACCTTCCTCTGTCTTCTGCTTAGAAAGTAAAATCTCGGCATCCTTCTGGGGCAGGGAAGCTAGTCATCTGGCTGCATGGAATGAGGAAAAGTAACCGGGGCCTTAACTAATTCTAAACAACATTCATCCAGTGCTCTATCACCTGCACCTCCGGTGGCAACTGAGGCCACCACTTCCTGGATTTTGGGGGGATAGTCTAAAGAGTAAGTCAGGCTGCTCCTTCTGTTTCCCCACTACCAGCTTAGGATCAGGGCTTCTTGTCTGCTGCCCATCCAGTGGCTTCCCGACATCCGCAACCATTCTTCTATCCTTACAGTTTATGCCCTTTTGTAAACAATCCCTGTGCGACTGTTTAAAGAGATTTTAGAGAGGTCCCAGAATCCTAACAGAGTTATTATGAAGACGAAATGAGGTCACTTACGGAGAGAAGCTAGCACAGTAACTGACATATAATCATAGTGATTACTTTCTGTTGCTGTTTTATTATTCTATTCTCATAAAATCATCCCAGTATGTAAATTATTTTTGGCCAGCTCTCTGTAGTCAAAGAGCATGGAAAGGGAAAGCCCTGTGAAATCAAGACTTACGTAATTTATCTGATTTATTCAAGTCCCACTTGCCACTGTTCTTAGATTATCTGTATAGCCATGATGATTTAAACTGAGCTTGTGAAAGAAATAGGGATTGAGTGTGTGACACTCAGCCACTAACGTGATGAGGATTCTAAATCTGTGTTTAGCATCGTGTAAGTCCATCTCTGGATTGGAATCCAGATCTCTTAATGACTAGTTGATTCTACTGACTTCTGTCGAAGAGTGGAATTCCTCGAAAGTTTGGTACCGCACCTCCCCACGTGTATCACTTGTACAGAGTCAAGCAGTATGCCTCAGGGTGACCCTGTGTGGTGAGCAATCTTACGGTGTCTTTGGGAATTTGTGCTGATGCTTAGTCCTTGCGTGATTTCTGGCCTCTGGAAAATTATGGAATAGAGGACAAGAGGAGAAAACAAAGATTTTAAAAGATTCTGTATTTAAAAGCTAAAGGTGGCACTCACCTAGACTTTGCTCAGACCTTTCGTGTCCCCCAATAAAGTATATTTTTGGCCATGGCCCATAAATTACTCAAATAATCCTTTAAGATAGCTGTAGAAATCAGCATATCAAACTATCAGTGAGCTAGTTTAGTTATTCACCGCTTATTAATCTTCTCAGTTCAGGGTCATATTGTCCTGTCTTCAGCATTTTTCACAGTGTCTGATGATGTCCAGAGAGTTAATGGAGGTCCTGGAATGTGAATACAACAAGCACGATAATCTCTTGCCTTGATGTCATTCCGGGGAACGTCTTCAGCCTTGATGCGTGGCCCTGGCAAGTGTACAAGACAGCACCTGTGCTATTTATCTGGGTGTTTGTACACTGTTCTGGCAAAGAAATGTCTATGTACAATGATAATTTCCTTATGATACTTCCACTAGCAGCAAATTGTTTTGAGCATCCGTTATCACTTTTAGTAGCTGTCAATTTGCTTTCTCTTTTGCGTCCGTGTAAAGTTGAGGCAGATTTTTGTCATAACTTAAAGACCCACTGTATTGCTTTGCAGATTTATGGGGACATTTTTCTCTCACTAGATTTTGCTCTCCCCCTCCCCAATCTCTACATGTTAGAGGAAGCTGATATTCTCTGAAGGTTCTTGCAGTTACAATGCATGGAACCCAGGCACAAATAAGCTCAGTGATGAAGATGGTGATGATGATGAGAGATAGCTTGTATCACACACTTAACATGTTTTAGTCCTATTACACGTAGCCACAGCACTACTAAAGGTAGGAAACAAATTAACTGACTGACAGTCAAGTGACCTACCTGCAATCAGTCACCTAGTAAGCGGGAGAGATATTTCTGACTCCGCAGCTCAGTTTCTTACCCACTTCTTGTCTGTACGTGCAGCTGTCTACCTAGAATCTGCACCCTCTTTTCTTGTCTGGAGTCTACACAGCAGTTTTCATTTTGGATATGCATGGTACAGGTATTTATCTTTACACCTGAAAGAGGTTCTTCAGGTTTCTATCTTCAATACAAGTGTCAGTTGAGGTCAGGTAGGGTGTTGTTGGCCATGATAAGGATTTCAGCATTTACTCAGAATGAAATATGGAGGCATCTTTGTTTTTGCTAGAGTCTTACTAATAGCTAACATTATGTGGCAAGCTCAGTTTCCAAATCTTTATATTAATTTACTCACTTAATCCTCAAAGTAGCAGATACATGTTCTTATTCCCATTAAATCTGAGGAAACTGAAGCTCTGAGAAAAGAAATAATTTTCCTAGGATCAACACAGTCAGTAAGTGATTGAATTAGAATTAAAACTCAGGAAGTCTGGCTCCACTCTTCACATTTTTAATCTGTAAACAAAATTGTCCATCATTCAAGGAGTCCAATTTTCCAATATATAATATGTGGCAATGACTTTTTTTAACTTGGAAATACTTTATATCCATATATTTTTCCTCCTCGTGGGCTGAGCCTTCATTTATGGAGCTGGTTTCCATAAATAACTAGGACATTACTACCTTTCAGAGCATTTGAAATAAAGCATAATGATTCCTTTCTGGCTTTTCCAGAGCTGATTCTTGCCGTTCTTCTCTTGAATCCTTTTCTCACCTCATCACACTGGGCTCCGTTGGATTTCCTTTCTTTCCTCCTCCTTCTTATGACTTCACTCCTGCAACCACCTCTAGTTCCAACACATCATGTCACACTCTATCAGAATAAAAAGAGAATGAGGCAAAGCTCATTTATACCTAAACGTTGGCAGCCACCCAAACGCCTCTTTCAAAATGAATTAAAGTGAGCGGTAAGCTGCAGTCATATTGGAATGGAAATCAGTAACATGTAGGGCTTTCCAGTCAACCAGCCCTGGGGTTGAATACCTGTTTTCTCCCTCTAATTAGGTCTGTGTCCTTGGGAAATATATTTAGCCTCTTTAGGGAAGCCTCAAATTCATTGTATATTAAATGGTGATAATAATGATACCTATTGTAGAGTAGTGAGGTTTAACTGCTGGTGATTCATTTAACTGCTACAGATATTTATCGGGCACCTATTTTGACATTAACTATGCTACATACAAGGTATCTATGCTGAACAAGAAAGGTATGTTCCCTGCCCTCACAATGCTTAAATTTTAGTGAGGTCATAAATGCAGGTGCTTAGCACAGATCCTGGCACATGGTGAATATAATGTTTGTCGTTATGTAAATATATTCCATAATGTATGTAAGCTGCAATGATGATGATGATGATGGTGTTCAAGGATGGTGCTGTGGCCAGCATGGATCATCACTGTTTCACCAAGAACCTGAAATGATAATTCCAGCCAACAAGAACTAGGCACCATAATAAATCTACTTGTTTTCTTTTTTTCCCCCTCAGATAAATTATTTACCAGGTAACCACAAAGCAAAAGGGGGAAGGTTGCATTAACACATTACTTATCACCTTGATAAATACACTACTGTCTTAACTTATGGTTAGAGTAATACAGGTAAACATTTTAACAATTTCTGTTAAATCACCCACATTAAATCTTCCATTGACAGATTTCCAAAAGTCTTTCCAAAAATCATAAATGAATGTAGCCTCTTCCAGCATCGAGAAGGATGGTCATCTTCATCGTTAGAAAACAACAGTGTTATCTTTTTTATCACCCAGTACTATAGATGCTGCATTTTCTCTATTCATGTTTTTTTAATATTTATTTATTTTTTATTTTTTTATTTTATTTTGGCTGTGTCGGGTCTTAGTTGCGACACGTGGGATCTTTCATCGCCGTGTGCAGGCTTTTCGTTGCGACGTGCGGGTTTTCTCTTCTCTAGTTGTGGAGCGGGCTCCGGAGCACATGGGCTCTGTAGTTTGTGGCACACGGGCTCTCTAGCTGAGGCACACGAGCTCAGTAGTTGTGGCGCATGGGCTTAGTTGCCCCACGGCATGTGAGAACCTAGTTCCCCTGACCAGGGATCGAACCTGCATCCCCTGCATTGGAAGGCGGATTCTTTACCACTGGACCACCAGGAGAGTCCCTCCCTATTCATGTTTTACTTCCTTTTCTAACCAGTAGTTTAATGATCCTTGTGGAATTTGACATCTTTCTCTTCAGTTTCACAATTACTCTTCCTCCCGGGTAATTTTCCAGTGACACCCTTTCCTTTTGGGATGTGCATTTATGCAGTGCTCTGACGTGAGGGGCCAGGATATTGTCGTTGCGTGAAGTGTCTTTGGTGTCTTTGGATTTAGCTGCTAGCTTGAAGCATCTGGCAATCGAAGTAAACGCCTATACTTGAGCATTCATGCTTGAACCAGAAATTACTTTGTCATCTTCACTGGCTTTTATTAAGCAGCCAGCAGCTGTCTTGGAACTATGACTTACAACAGTGAGCTCTTTCCCTTAGAATGTCACCCTCTTTTTATCCTCAAAATAGGTCTCTCCTTTTCCTTTATTTCCCAGGCAAATCTTCGGCATCAATAGTAATGGTAATAATAGTATCTCACACTCAGGTAGAACTTTATTGTTTATGAAGCATATGAAAGTCCATTAACCCAGTTTGAATTTCATAGTCATGCTGGGATGCCAAATACCGTCACTTCGAAATTACAGATGAGAAAACTACAGCTCAGATGTCGAATGACTTCTTGATGGTTATATACCTAATCACGGATGTATGGCCAAACCTGGAAACGAGATTTTTAAGGCACTAAATAAAGTGTTTTTTACATTTTATCATGCTGACATTTTTAGCCAAACCTATGTCAACATCAAAGAATCACTCAAAGAAGGTATTTTACTCCATGAGAAATAACTCCCAGGTGCCATTTCCGAGGCAAGCTCTGGGATTGGGCGTATTTGCAGTGAAATGAGCATCCAGCTTGATTCTGGTCACCCAGCATTGTTTGGGAGCTTCCAGACTGGGAAGAAATGACAGGGCATTCTGCTGGCTGCTGTCTTGCACAAGGTAACATTGCAGAAATGGTCCTCTCTGGAGTTAAGCAAGGTAGTGTATCCTGGTATAGTGGCCAAATGCAAGACGATCTCTGTGAGCTTGTTTGCTTTTCTACCTAATACAGAAATAACTCCCAGTGGAGTCTAAGTTAAGGTTCAAGAGAGCTGTGGAAATGGGTGAGAAACTGTTTTGTAAACTGTAGAATGATCTCCAAACGTAAAGGGCCATGTGCTTTATATATCTTGCTTGCTTGGATTAATGAATGAATTGATGTTTCTTACTTACCTCACTGTGAGTTTTGGTCTATTTGATGCTACAGCAATTTGCAAAACTCTGTTCACTCTTTTGCACCACAGCCCAGAGAGACACCCTCGGGACTTGGCACGAGTCATACAAATAATGTGTTTGTATTTGTTGTAACCTGTGCTGGGGTCTTGCCGTACTATCTTCCCTACCAGAAAGGAGCTGTTAGATTCTAATGGATAGTATAGGAAATGAGTACATTTCCTGTAAAGTCTAAAAGGATTTGAAGAATGGACATTTGAACGCATGCACACACACATATACTTTTAGGGGGTTTGTTTGTTGGTTTTAATTCAAGTAATTAACATGTTTCTGGAATGAGGAAGTAGTTAATTTTTTTTTTTCCAGTTAACCAAGACCTAGCCAGAAAACAATTTCTCTTTTTGCCCTTAATAAATCCCTTTCTAAAATATCTCACCAATTTTTAATGCTGATCATGACTCAGTATATTTAGATGATATTAACACTGCCGTGCTTCATGTAATCATCACGGCAAAGCCCAGTTGTCATTTTAGAGGACAGTCAATGAATATGTAGAAAATGTGGGACTTTGGGTCAAACTAGAACTCTGACTTAAATTCCAAGCACACTTTAGGTGCAAGTAGCAAGATGCAACTTTCAGGAAGGAAGACATTTTCCTCTACACTTTTAGGTTCTTCCATCTGGTCTAGGAATTATGTTGACATGAGACAGATTAACAGGAGGAAAATCAGACAAAAGTTTAACCATAGGTATACATGGGAGAGACCCAGGAAAACTGAATAACTCCCCCAAATGGCCAAAACCCTCACTTTAAATACCATCTTCAGGTAAGAACAAAAGAGGATGTTGGGGGTACTGGTTTGGGACTCAAAAAGAAAGAAGGCAATGGACCTGGAAACGGGAAAGCAAATGTTGGGTACACAGATGTTTGCTGGGCCAGGCAGAGACACTGGGACACAGAGCGGCTCTGATCTCTAGGCCCTGCTGAGTTTCCCCTGCCACACCTAGCCCGTGTTCGTGGCAGATGTTTCTGGTGATGGCCCTGTTCTGGAAACAGGTGCTCTATCTACATTCTTTAGGCAGCTAAGGTGGAGGTAAAAAGAAAGATTTTCTGGGACTTCCCTGGTGGTCCATTGGTTAAGACTCCACACTTCCTGTGCAGGGTGCGTAGGTTTGATCCCTGGTCAGGGAACTAAGATCCCACATGCCGTACAGTGCAGCCAAAAAAAAAACAAAGACTTTGTGAGTCTTCTGTTTCTTAAAAAGAATTAACCTAAATTAATCTTCATGCCAAAGAGACACAGTTCAGGGTAGCAGATTTTGCTCCCCTCCAGAACTTGTCTGTAAATGACTAAATTTACAAAAGCTGCATCTTTCCCAACAAAGGTTTTCTCTGTTGATAGCCTAAAAACCAAAGGATGGAATGTTTGTTGCTCCACAAAAGACTGCTATTTCACTTTCCAAAAATTCTTTTGCCTCTGCGTGCCTTCCTCTTGGTGTTTGTGTCCTTGATTCAGCGCGGAGTCTCTTTGGTGTTTGTGGACAAGGCGACTCTGCCGCTCTCTACCTGTCTCTCTTGCTGTTTCTCTGTATTTTCATCTTTTCTGCATCTCCCTGCATTCCCACTCGCCCTCATCTCCACTATCCCTTATAGATATTAGATGTAAGTTTTAAATTATTTGATGTACCTTTAGAGTTTCATGTTCCCTGTACCTAGTTGGAAAGACATGAAAAGTTGTAAACATCTCTCTGAAAATAAACTAAATTAAGTTGCTTTCTACTTCGCTGACCCTCAACTGATTTTTTTTTCCCTCTTTGGGTCAGCAACTCTCAACAGAAAGAAAAGTTTCCGTGTCTCTGGTGTGGAAGATTGAACTAAATGTACAGTGACCCTCAAAATCTACCCCAGAAATGAGTTCTTCCCACCAGGAGTGTGTTTCCCAGCTAGTTGCCTGTTTCTCCTCCAGTGAAGAGCAGTAACAAAATCTTCATTGAGGACTGTCCTCATTTTCCCTCTTCTTCCTTTAAATTTCATGGAATGTGTATACAGATCACACTCTGAAGCAGGCAGTGCAACAGGGAGAGGAACCTGTTAGCTCAACTCAGGGTGTCTTACCTGCCGTGCACACAGGAGATCTCAGCAGTTGAAGGGACCTGGGAGCTATTAATAGTTGTCCATCCTGAAGGGTTTCAGGAAAAAGTTCACTTAGAATTATGGACAAGCCTCCAGACAAGCTAGTCAGTAGTGGCCCAGGTGCTAGGGTGGGTGGCTTGTTTGATTCTGTTGTGCAGAAAGCTTTATACATCAATCCTTCCTGCACCACATAGAGGGAGGGGCCTAGTCATGTCCACAAAGATAGTCATACCTTCTTTTTTAAGCTTCATATACTCCTCGGTGACCCTCTCTTACATCGGTAGACAAACGAAGAAATACCACTTTAGAGTATGAGAATTATTGCCTCTTTTCCAAGTTGCAGAGTTCTTAAGTGGAGGAATTTGAAAACACGTAGAAAATTGCTGACAGGAGCCAGATAAACAGAAAGATGCAATGCTTTTTCCTTCTGCTGTGGTTTTGGCACCACCTACTGACCAGATCCTAATTCTTCCCCGTGTAGCAAACTGCAAGAATGGGGCACTAGTTGTTATTTTGCATATAATGACAGCGGAATGCATTGTCTGTGGAAGTCGTTGCCCTTGCCTCCTGATGTACGTTTCACTTCTTTTGTAATTTAGGTAAATATTCTCTTACCTTGTACCGGTAGATACAGCCAGATGCCCATCAAGTACAATTATATATTCTTTAATCAGCAAAGACCTCATTACACCATTCTTATGCATGGCATGCGATGGGATTTACTTTTTTTCACTGACACTAATGGGATTTCTTTGTAAATTTTTACCCAATGACTCATAAGGGAGAGTTACTCATGTGTAGTAGCTACAAAACAACAGGCCTATAATCTCTCCATCTCAAAAAGAGAACTAATTATTATATAATGAAAATGTTTCTCCGTGGTTAAAAGATACCTGTAACTCCCATTTATCATTCTTTTTCGTCTTCAGTCACAGTCCCAAAAATGTCATAGAGTAATTAATGTTAATTATATCTTGACTTGAAGATGCAATTTATTTAATTTGTCAATGAGAATAGTCTTTTCTAATAGTCTGTTTAGATCAGTCCTTTTAAATCTTAAAGAAAGCGTCACAAAGAAAATATGAGAGGGCAAATTTAGCATATCCTACTCTACCTCTGTGACGGCTTCTAGTTTGCTTGCGGAATATCCTTATTCATAGTGGACACTTACACACCTGCAGACAGTTCTTTCCATTTAGAAAGACATCCCAACTGAGAATCTTGCTTCTAAAACATGGCACAAATCCAAACCCAGGAGGGTGGCTTGCCCTGGTGGCAGGTAAAAAAAGAGCAAACAAGATGACCATGAATGATTTTAAGATAAATGATAATTTGGTTATTTAAAACAAAACAAGACAAAACAGAAAGTCATTATTACTCATTGTCACTGACTTGGAAGCCTGAAAGGCAACCGGGTGGCATGAGAGCAGTCTGCGTAATTAAGTAGGTGCTTTACACTATACATTTTGACCAGGCAAATCTAATAAGTTTGATTATCATTTGACTGCTTGTTTCCCAAGTACCTATACCTGGCCACCCTCAATTGACTCGTGCGTAGCAGCTTCCGTTTGTGGCAGTCAGGCTTATTAAACAGCTCTGCTTTGTGTTTTTTCCCTAGTCCTTGAAAATAGATCCGTAAGCATTCTGCTCAGGGGTGATTTGTAAATTGCTTTACAGAAGGCTCCAGTTTCTGCTCAGTCCGACTGGGGTCAGAATTTGCCTTATGTTTTCTTCCAGTGTTGTTTGTCAAGGTGCACAAGTTGTTCAAAGAACCAGGTCACAGTACTACGTGGCAGTGCTGCTTGGCATGGATTGCATAAAAACCGTGCCTCGTTGAAGTGCCCTATGCCGTTGCTATGGTTTTTCCACCACCCAAAATGGGAAGGTTTCCTTGTCTTCAGCCAAGATAAAATCATTGGTTTCTTTTCAACTGGGCCCTTCACTTTTTCACTCAACAAAATCAGATTTAAATTGTGTTAACAAAAAGAGAGGTAAGATGAACAAAGAGAGTTGGTCTCCGTTTGTCTTAAAATTTTCTAAATTCTCATTTCACAGGCCTAGCTGCTCAGTACAAAACAAATCTAAGTGAAAAGTAAATGTCTAATAGAAATCAAGTGTCTAAGAGATTTCCAAAAGAGTAGTAATTATAACCAAAATGGAGACTTGGAAACAAATACCAAATACATAGATGCCTGATATTATCTAGATGATTTTACACTGAATATATTTTCTTTCATCAGGGTATTTTGGCAGGTAAAGCTGCCTAAGCCTTAAGTCAGGGCCTGGATCTTGGCTCCCTGCCAGGAAACAGGGGCAGGGTAGGGGAGAGGGAATTCTCAGATTTAAGAACTTTTAAAGGGACTTTATTGATGGCCAGAGTGAGCAGCAAGGCCACTTAAGGAAACAAGAGCCAGGCCTGTACAATATAAGGTGGGATGCCCTATATTTTGCTCCCCCATGGGGTGTAAACAGAAAACCCTTCCCATAACCTGTTCAGGGCTTTACAACCACACATAGGGAGGAATGTTCATGAGGAGGGAGAAACTCCCTTATAAGATGAACTTCCAAACCAAAATTAGAAGGACAGTGAGGGAGGACTTCCCTGGTGGCGCAGTGGTTAAGAATGCGCCTGCCAATGCAGGGGACACGGGTTCGAGCCCTGGTCCGGGAAGATCCCACATGCCGCGGAGCAACTAAGCCCGTGCACCACAACTACTGAGCCCGCGCGCCTAGAGCCCGTGCTCTGCAACAAGGGAAGCCACCACAGTGAGAAGCCCGTGCACGGCAACCAAGAGCAGTCCCTGCTTGCCACAGCCAGAGGAAAAAAAAAAAAAAAGACAGTGAGGAAGTCTGCCCCCATAAGAGATAGTTGGCAAATACAACAAAGAGAAGAATTCACACTCTCAAAAGTGGCAATAATGGAGCAATCTCAAAAGGACTTTTAACTAAGTAGTGTAGATTTCTCAAGGATGACCTTACCTACCCCATCCTTCCCTGCTTCCTACCTGACTCCCTGACAGAATGGATTTCCAAGAAGTAAGTCAGAGAAAAAGAACAAACTGGAAGCTATGCTGTTGTTTTGTTTTGATAGCTGCTCTCAAATGTAGAGCCAAAGGACCTAGCAGAGAAGAATAATTAGAATATTAATCAATTTTATTCTATTTAATAATGAATTATTCTCTCCAAGCTTAATTAATATTAAGGAATGCCTGTTTTTTTGCCTTAAATCTCTGTTGTTTATTTATTATTTATTTGTTTTATTGGAGTAAAATGGCTTTACAGTGTTGTGTTAGTTTCAGCTGTACAATGAAGTGAATCAGCTATATGTATGCCTATATCCCCTCCTTCTTGGACCTCCCTCCCACTCCCCCCATCCCACCCATCTAGGTGGTCACAGAGCACTGAGCTGAGCTCCATGTGCTGTACAGCAGGTTCGCACTAGCTATCTGTTTTACACATAGTAGTGTATTTATGTCAAACCTAATCTCCCAGTTTGTCCCACCCTCCCCTCCCCACACTGTGTCCACATGTCTGTTCTCTTCATCTACGTCTCTATTCCTGCCCTACAAATAGGTTCATCTGTACCATTTTTGTAGATTCCACATATATGCATTAATATAGGGTATTTGTTTTTCTCTTTCTGGCTTACTTCACTCTGTATGACATACTCCAGGTTCATCCACAGGTTCATACACATGACCCAATTTCATTCCTTTTTATGGCTGAGTAATATTCCATTGTAAATACATACCACATCTTCTTTATCCATTCATCTATCGTTGGACAATTTAAGTTTAAATTTTATTCTATTTAATAATGAATTATTCTCCAAAAGCTTAATTAATTTTAAGTAATGCCTTAGGTATTTTATAAATGTATTGACTTAAATTTTCACCCAGGTGTGAAATGCGGAACTCAGAGTGTTTCAATTTTAGTAAAGTGATACATTCTCTATATTCATTCTGCAGTGGAATTGCGGAGTCCTAATCCCTGGACCGCCAGGGAAGTCCCAGGAAAGCTCTTTTTTAAAGTAGAATGTCATCTAGTATATGTAGAAGAAATGATGGAGATTTGCCATTTTGCAACATCAGAGAGGTGGTTGCTTCAGGCAGGAGTCTTCAGTGGATCCTAAGGCTGGGAGGTGGAGGTTCGATGAGCATCAAAATATTGGTGTAATTTTGGAATACCACCCCACAAAATGCTAATCAGTTGCAAGGGGGAAAATGCTAAATACAAAGTAGAGAAGCCAGGCAGACGCCAGCATGACCCGTGATTAGAGTTATCATGGTCATTGGTCAGTGTTGAGATGAGTTCACATCACATCACACAGCTCCTGATTTGACACACTTCGAAGGTACCACACAGCATTTCAGTGTTGTTCCTGCTGAGAATACAGACCTAAATCAGGTCATGAGGAAACATCCGATGAATCCAGGTTGAGAGTCATCCTACAAGATGTAAGGCCTGTTCTCTTTAAAGTTGTCAAGGATTTGAAAGATAGGGAAAGACTGAAGAAATGTTCTAACTTGAAGGAGTCTAAAGAAGCATGACAATTAATTGCAACATTTATTCCTGGGTAAGGTCCTGGACCAAAAGATAAAGAGACATTACTGAGAAAGTTAGCAAATTTTGAATGGGACCTGAATTGCATAGTGATGATGTGCCAGGGTTGATTTCCTTATTCGGAGGATTGTGTGCTGGTTATTAAGAAAGTGTTCTTGTTTGGTGAAATACACACTGGAATGTTTAAGGGTAGCATGTCTACCCATTAGATAGCATGTCTGTAGTTGCTCTCAAAAGGTTCAGAAAAAGACTAATGATAATAAGTAAATATAAATTATAGATAATACCATATATATATTACATATCTTTATTATATATAAGAAAGAACAGGAAATAAGCAAATGCAATAAAATATTAACAGTGGAGGGGTCTGTGCGAAGGTGAGTTCTTTGTACTTTTCTATAAGTTTGAAATTATTTTGAAATAAATTATTTTTTAAATAAATTACTTTTCAAATGAATTATTTTCTAAAAGCAAGAAAAAATTCTAAATGTGGCCTTGGAGGCAAAAATCAGCAATGAGCACAGACAAAGGGTCAGAGTTTGCACAGTGATTGAGCCCTTAGGTAGCTACTTTTTTCTGTTCAGTAGCCAATTTAAGTCAGGATAAATAATAGGAAATACAGCACAACAGCTTCCCAATGTACAGCATGTCAAGGTTCAAGTCCCTACTTTGGTTAGTCACCAACACTACCATTCATGGGTCATCACCCAATTAATCTTTAACCGACTCTGGTGAGTAGGGACAGAGCTAGGCACGGGGGTTTATAAAAGTGTAAGATGTGGTCCCCGACCCCCAGGAACGTGATTACAAGGCAGAAACGGGATATATGTCAGTGATATTCCACAACAGTGCTCAAGCTTAATGTTGAAGAAATAGAACAGACAGTTAACGCTGACAAGCTTTACACAAGGAAAGGATCACCCGTGAGGAGAGTGGTCAGGAAAGCATTGGGAAAGCGGTTTGGATTCATACACTCTCAGGAGAAATGACAGGCTTCATCTACCCTGGCTGGCTTTCAGTGTCTCCTGACACACCCTCTCTGATGGAGCCCACCCCCACTTGAATACTTCTAGAAATAGTGATGCATGTTCTCCTGAGGCAGCCCATTTTCCTGTTGATAAGATCAGATTATTTGGAAAGTTCTCTTTTATGTAGAGCCAAACTGTGCCTCTTTGTAGGTACTGTTGCTTTCTACTTTGGAACAACACAAAATAAGCTCAATTCATCTTCTGCCTATAAACCCTTCACATATTTGCAGACCAGTCTCATGTCTCCTCTCATTTCTCTTACTCCTGTCAAACATTTTCATTTTTTTTAACTGTTACAGATTTATTAGCTCCTTCACTAACCTAGGTGGACTAATCTGTCAGTGAATCCAAAGGATGTTCCTAGTAAGCTGTGGTCTCATTAATGAAGAATATAATGGGATTTTTACCTCTCTAAGATGGAATACCGCATGCTATTAAATGCAGCCTAAGATTGCATTAGCTTTCTTTGGCAGCGGCATGGGCCATGTTGAGACTGGAATGCTCAAGTGTTTTCCATGTGAACTGCCAACCCAGTTTTTCCCCCAGCCTGAACCTATGTAGTTGATTTTATAAGTGTAGCTTTTTGCTTTACCCCTACTAGATCTCATCCTAAAATAAAGAATTGGTCCAGCTTGAAATCACTGGGAATTTTGAGTCTCATCTCATGGGTAGGGCATCCCTTTTTTATGTGTGTTTTATGCAAAATCGATGAAAAATAGTACATCCAGCACTGGTTTTGTTTTTATTAAAAAAAAAATATGACCAACCAGAGAGCTTAAATTCATCCCTAGAGATTCTCCCTCCAGGTTGATTGTGATCATTAATCAACTGTCTTTGTTGTGGCCTTTAACGACTATTAAAAATAGTTCTCTATCCAATCCCCCTTGGTGTCATTTGAGGTGAGTTGACTGTCAGCTCTTTCACTAACTCTTTTTTTTGAAGGATCCCATTTTTTAAAGTTTCCCTACAAAATTTAATGTAAAAAAGAAGACACAACCTGACTGCGAGGCATCATCAAAACCATTACAGTTAAGAAATTCACTAACAAAAGGAGATGTATACCTCCCTTGAATGAAGATGACTAAAACACACATTTTAAACACTTTCCTTGATAGGCACCAAGTGAATAGCTTGGCACTGTGAGGGAAAGGTAAAGAAATTATAAATTGAAACGGAAGGGTTGATGTAATACAAGGCAAGCAACATCAAAATGGAATTCTTATCCCATAAACTACAGGCACTTGTTGTTACAGGTAACAAAAGCCTGAGATCAGAAAGCTTTTCTTCCAACAGTGAAAGTCAGAATATAATATGAGTTGAGTAATATGTTACAACTTATACATCTAATTGTTTTTTTTTTTCCTGCTCCTCAGAATTGATCAATGTTAACATCTTGGAATATGTGCAGCCAGATTTCTTTTAAGAAAAATAATTGTTTTTATAAAAGTATACATGTTGTCCTTAAGCAATTTGAGCAAAGCAGAAAACACAAAAATGAAAATTAAACATTAAATTTTAGCTAAAATTAATAGGAAAAGAAAGTACAGTGGACATAAAGTGTTTCTTCAATATGAGAGATAATTTTCTTTAAAAAAAAACCTCTAAATTTAAGAGATTACAAAAAACATTAAGATGTTAGAGTCCACAGTTTTATTACATGCTTTAAATGTATGTGAGGTTTTTTTTTTTACCTTTTTTATTGAAGTATAGTTGATTTACAATGTTGTACCAGTCTCTGCTGTACAGCAAAGTGACTCAGTTATACACATATATACATTTTTTAATATTCTTTTCCATTATGGTTTATCCCAGGAGATTAGTTATAGTGTCCTGTGCTATACAGTAGGACCTTGTTGTTTATCCATTCTAAATGTAATAGTTTGCATCTACCACCCCCAAACTCCCACTCCATCCCTCTCCCTCCCCACTGCCCCCTTGCAACCACAAGTCTGTTCTCTATGTCCGTGATTCTGTTTCTGTTTTGTAGATAGGTTCATTTGTGCCATATTTTAGATTCCACATATAAGTGATATCATGTGGTATTTGTCTTTCTCTTTCTGACTTACTTCATGTAGTATGATATATACACCACACCTTCTTTATCCACTCATGTCGATGGAGTGGAAATTGTGGTGCTGTGAATATAGGGGTGCATGTATCCTTCTGAATTATAGTTTTGTCCGTGTATATGCCCAGGAGTAAGATTGTTGGATCATATGGTATTTCTAGTTTCCCGAGGAACCTGCATACTGCTCTCCATAGTGGCTGCATCAATATACATTCCCACCAACAGTGCAAGAGGGTTCCCTTTTCTCCACACCCTCTCCAGCATTTCTTATTTGTAGAATTTTTAATGATGGCCATTCTGACTGCTGTGAGGTGATACCTTATTGTAGTTTTGATTTGTATTTCTCTAATAATTAGTGACGCTGAGCATCTTTTCATGTGCCTCTGGCCATCTGTGTGTCTTCTTTGGAGAAATGTCTGTTAAGGTCTTATGCCCATTTTTCAATCAAATATTTTCTCCCATTCTGTAGGTTTTCTCATTTTTTGTGTTTTTTTTTTTTTTTTTTGCTTTGTTTTGTTTTTGTTTTGTTTTTTATGGTTTCCTTTGCTGTGGAAAAGCTTATAAGTTTGACTAGGTCCCATTTGTTTATTTTTGTTTCTATTGCCTTGGGAGACTGACCTAAGAAAATATTGGTACAATTTATGTCAGAGAATGTTTTGCCTATGCTCTCTTCTAGGAGTTTTATGGTGTCATGTCTTATGTTTAAGTCTTTAAGCCATTTTGAGTTTATTTTTGTGCATGGTGTGAGGGTGTCTTCTAACTTCATTGATGTACATGCAGTTGTTCAACTCTTCCAGCACTACTTGTGGAAGAGACTGTCTTTATCCCATTTTATAGTCTTGCCTCCTTTGTCAAAGATTAATTGACCATAGGTGTGTGGGTTTATTTCTGGGCTCTCTATTCTGTTCCATTGATCTATATGTCTGTTTTTATACCAATACCACACTGTTTTGATTACTGTAGCTTTGTAGTATTGTCTGAAGTCTGAGAGAGTTATGCCTCCTGCTTTATTTTTTTCCTCAGGATTGCTTTGGCAATTCTGGGTCTTTTATGGTTCCATATAAATTTTTGGATTACTTGTTCCAGTTCTGTGCAGAATGTCATGGGTAATTTGATAGGGATCACATTAAATCTGTAGATTGCTTTGGGTAGTATTGCCATTTTAACAAAATTAATTCTTCCAATCCAAAAGCATGGGATATCTTTCCATTTCTTTGAATCCTCTTTAATTTCCTTCATTAATGTTTTATAGTTCTCAGCATATAAGTCTTTCACCTCCTTGGTCAGGTTTATTCTTAGGCATTTTTTTGATATGATTTTAAAAGGTATTGTTTTTTACATTCCCTTTCTGATATTTCATTGTTAATGTAAGAAATTATGCATCTAGTTGTTGACCTAATCATTAACAGAGTGCTTAATAATTAAATCTCCCTTCCATGGTTGTTTTGACCTTTAGAACAAAGCATAGTTTACTTTCTGACCTCTTGATATTATAGAAAACAGTATAAAGCATAAAAGAATTTTTTTTACTCTAGGAAGGTTAAGCGCTTGGTAAATATATATATATATATATTTATATTTATATTTATATTTTGAGCATCAATCCTCTGGAGTTCTAAATTTATCATTCTCTGTGGGATGAACCAACCACAAGCTAGAAAGTTCAGGAGTGTTGTTGGTCCTATTTATTGTTGCTATTTAATTACATCCAAACCCAGACATCAATTCACATCTTGAGTTCTAATTGCTTTTGAGAGTTCTGTGCACAGAACAATAGCTGGAGTGACTCTTCAGAATAGAAGTTGTAAATATAGGTTCTTCCTGATCTTAATGAATTAAAACCAAAGGAGGGGAGACAGTTTTGTTTTGAAGAAGCCATCTGTTTATTTGTGTACAGTGTTTGTATTCAAATTTCAAGAAATTCATCAAGTATAAAGCATCAGAATTCATAACACAGAAAACAGGAGTACTGAACAAGCATACAATTTGAGAAAACCAAGTAGCTAATGAGGTTTTGAACCTCTTTAGTTTAATCTTCTCTAGTGCCAAGGAGAACTCTCTGGTGTGTACAGTGCTTGTCTTCCTTTGCATTGATTCTTGGTACTTCAGGGCTCAAAATGTGAATTGGTGACAAGTGCTAAGGTAATGAATTAGCAGCTGTCAGCTCAGCAACTGTGCCAGCATAATCCTTGATTTAGAGCACTTCTCTGGTCCTTGGTTAACAGGCAACTGAGTTCACCAGTAATAAAATCTGTCCCAGATAGCTACACGTGCATAAACGGATGAACATTTATTTAGGAAACAAATGTCAATTAAAAATGTCAGCCAGAATTGTATATGACTCTAGGCTTTAGGGTAGGTGCCAACTGCAAGACATTTTTAAGGACCTGAACCTGGACATTTGACTCTGCACTCATCAGTGTGATGTGTAAGCTTATAGCTAGAGCCAGCATTTTAGGCATAAAATCATCACTTCTTTTTACCTGTCTAAGGCAAGTAACTTGATTACTCTTGCAGTGAAGCCCTCTGAAACCATCTTCACCCCATGGCCTTCTTTGACTTTCTTCTGCATTTACATATCCTCAGCTGACTACACATAATCAAGAGTGCAAATTGCTATATTATGCCCTTAGCCTGGTTGCATGGATGATTTGTGAATGGATATCATGTTTTCAGCTAAATAAAGGGAGTCAGCTTAGCACAATAGATAATTCCTCAACCACCCTTAGGTATCAGTTTCCCTCATCTGTTAAATAGCCGATAATACTACGTATTTGTTGAGAATAAATGAAACAATCCTTGTCAAGCGTGTAACATGGTATCTAGAATGTGAGGGGCTCGATTAGTTTTTACAAATAAGTTTTTTCTATCTTTCTTGGTAGTAGGGCACTGTTATCCTTATAACACCTAATGAGTGCTTGGTAGATAGATCAACAAATGAATGAAGGTACATTAAAATGAAAATCTAAATTGTGAAATCAGTGGACAGCTATTTAAAATAGAATAAGGTGACATCTTGCCAAATACAAACCACAGACATATATCATTTTGTCCAGGAATTATATGTTCCAATCTTCATTTTATAGGTGAAAATTTAAATTAAAAAATGATAAATGACATGTTAAGTCAAATGGAGCTATTCCTAGATTTTCTGCTTAGCATTATACTAAGGTGATTTGCTCTCAACTCCTTCGCTCATTTAAAAAAATCTCAGTCTGTATCTTTTCCTGTGGGTCAGTTAACCAATGGAGTATATTTTGATTATGTGACTTGCAAAAAGCCTCAGGTTTTGAAACAAACACTTTTGTCTCCCATTACCTCTTAGCTAGGAGTACCTGTTTTTCACTTCTCATTTCATGGACATCATTCGTTCAGCAGTGACTAAAAGCACACCAGTCCACGCATCATGAGCTTTACCTACTTTCAGAAAACAGCAAAAGTATGTCCCTCCACTAGATTATAATCTATTTATGGACACAGACTTTCCTTTTTCAACAACCAGAGATGTTTGCTTTCCACAGTTGGATAAAAGGGTAGAAAAACTGTTTTAAATACTCTCTTTAAAGAGGAAATTTTAGTGGGTGGGTTGTTGGAAAAAAAGACCAATCAAAAGTCTCCTATGAGACTCCATTACAAAATTCTCAGCTGAGATTTTAATCTAAGAGCTACATTCAGTAAATGTTTATGTGCCACACAGAGTGTGAAACACAACCCTGTGAATGTTGAAGGGGATTAACCATTGTTTTTATATTGTTTTTGTTTGCTTTTGATTTGTCTTCTTTATTATGGTTTTTGGTTGGTTTTGTTTGACTTGGTTTAGTACAGAGAAATTTCTGGAATATGGCTGAATTCATAATTTTATTCCTTAGGCACTTATATGACCTTTTTATTTAACTCAAATTGCTTTTCACCATTTTATTCTCTGACACCATTTATGAAAGCCAATTTCAGTGAGAAATAAGAGACTACCTATGTGTGAATGTAGTTTTAGAGTTTATAGAGTTTATAAACTATCTTGGCTAAGCAAGTCCTTTCTGTTCCCAATTAAAACTGTAATGTAAAGGGTGAATTTTAAAATGAATTAGTAGTCCTTATTTTAAAGAAATAATATGTGGGGCTTCCCTGGTGGCACAGTGCTTGAGAGTCTGCCTGCCGATGCAGGGGACCACGGGTTCGTGCCCCGGTCCGGGAGGATCCCACATGCCGCGGAGCGGCTGCGTCCGTGAGCCACGGCCGCTGAGCCTGCGCGTCCGGAGCCTGTTGCTCCGCAGCGGGAGAGGCCACAACAGTAAGAGGCCCGCGTGCCGCAAAAAAAAAAAAAAAAAAAAAAAAAGTAATACATGAGTAAAGTCAGAGAAAGACAAATATTATTATATCATTGATACGTGGAATCTAAAAAAAATGATACAAATGAACTTATTTACAAAGCAGAAAGACTCACAGACATAGAAAACAATCTTATGATTACCGAAGGGGAAGGCGGGAGCTACGTTAGGAGTTTGGGAGGAACTGATACACACTACTGTGTATATAAAATAAACAAGGACCTACTGTATAGCACAGGGAACTATATTCCATATCTTGTAATAACCTATAGTGGAAAAGAATCTGAAAAAGAATGTGTATATATGTATAGTTGAATCACTTTGCTGTACAGCAGAAACTCACACAACATTGTAAATCAACTATTGTTCAATAAAAAAGTTATATATACATATAATTTTGTCAGTGATGTTCATTACAGCATTATTTATAATTATAATAAAATTTGCTAAAATGTTTACTAGTTTCAAAGTGATTGAAACTATTAACAGCATATTATGCAGATTATAAAAATATGTGGATAAAGGTATAAGCCTATATTAAGTAGAGAAAAAAGGAAAATCACATGTGTAGCATGTTTACAATAATGCAAAACAAGACAACTGAAAAATTATGAATCCAAAAGACAGGAGGAAATTATACTAAAATGAAAATAGGGGTTTTATCTGGACAGTCAGAAACTAAGTAGGATTTTGTTTTGTTTTGTTTTGGTCCCTCCTTTCAAATGCCCTGAATTTTCTAAATTCCCTATACTAAACATGTATCACTTTTATAATAGAAAAAAACCCCAACAAACTTCAAATTAACATGGATTTTCCTGTTTGCACTCAGCTGTAGTATTGCTTTCTAGTGAAACTGGGGAGATCTAAAAACCTTTTTGAAGAGATAATTTCAGAGCAGTCTGCCAGCAGTAGGCCCTTCCATAAGTGTCTTAAGAGAGCTAACCCCAGTGCTCCCCAGCTGAGTTCTGCTGCTCTGTGAAGGTTCACATAATAAGTGTTTTTATCTTTTCATATTAAAAATGACCTCCTGGCCCGACTCTGAGCTTCCCAGATGACTGAGGTTTGCCGGGCACAGACTAAGACAAAATAAAGCAAAACTCCTTAGTATTTCATCCTGCACTTGGATTCTACGTTTTATTTCCACACCAGCTCACAGGCTTTGTTGTTTTGCTTTGTTTTCACTCTCTAGATCCAACAAGGGTAATGGTACCCCCTTCCAGTATGGATGTCACTGTTGGAGAAAGTATCGTTCTGCCATGCCAGGTAACCCACGATCACTCGCTAAACATCGTGTTTACTTGGTCATTTAATGGACACCTGATAGA